>NC_068350.1:31849084-32557777 GCF_014633365.1 Diospyros lotus
GTATCACAACAAACGACTAAATGAGTGCACAAAGAAAGTCCTCTATAAAAAAAAATAATAAGTAAATGTAAACTATATAAGTATGTACAATAATCAGAGACATATTCGACAGATTACGCGCCGAAAAAATTAATAAAATTTAATAATTTTAATAATTTATATATTTATATTTATTTTGTTATTGTCAAAATATAATAATTATAAGTTAAAATCTTAGAAATTTAAATTTTGTGGAACTAGAGCAAGACTATAGCACGAGAAAATCAACAGTTAAGACTGCACTTTGTGGAGGTAAAGCACAACTATAGTACGAGAGAAATCAACAATTAAGACTGCACTTTCTTACCTCGGCCTCCTCCCAAGAAAAAAAATAATTAAAATTTATAATCTTGATAATTTAGACTTTGTGGAGATAGAGCATGATTGCAACACGAAAAGATGAATAATTAACACTACACTTTCCTCTCCCCTCCCCCCAAAAGAGACACAATAATTAAAATTTATAATTTTGAAAATTTAGCCTTTGTGGAACAAGAGCACGACTGCAGCACGAGAAGATTAACAGTTAAGACTGCACTTTCTTCCCCCTCCCCTTCCAAAAAAAAAAAAATCAAAAACACGAAAAGGTTAAGATTGGACCAAGTAGTCTAGTTTGTGATGACTGAAAGATTAGCCATTAACTAATCTAGCTTGAAGAGATCAAACCTTCATATTCTTCTTTCTAATTTCTTGAAGCTTCAAAAGTGCCTTGGGATGCTTGACCCCTCAATGATAGGTTTGCTATTATTGGTGATCTCCTAACAATTTCTGATTGTGTTGAAGTGGCCTTGGACCGACTGGAGGTTCTTCTTTTCAACTTGCTTGGTACCACAGGCTGCAAGGGAGTGCCCCAGAGATGGAGATTCCTCTGCTCTCGCTAAAATAATAAGACAAGTTTGAACTATAAAATTAGAAAATGTAGCTACAAAGAATTAATATTCTTTATGAATTTATATACTGGAAAGAATTGTTTTACCTCTATTTAGAAAATGTAGCTACAAAGAATTACACCACTATGTTCTTAGAAATCATCAGGTATTCGCAGTTACACAATCATTTATCCTTGGGGTTTTATGATAGTCTATTTGATCAAGGTGACCAATGATAAAAGGAAACACCAATTAAGAATAGGTAATTAATTATTTTTTTAACTCACAATCCATGTATTTACTCTGTTCAACATGGATTCATGAGATAAAGTGCAAATGAATGCAAGAAACTAGATTATTTACTATATACTTCCTAAGCACTAAAAGTAAAACTTACAATGAAGACCATACCTAGAAATGATAGAAATGAGAGTTCCATCATCAAATGTCCCTATTAGAAGACATATAAAACGTGCATATTGTGTCGATGATCCAATCTTTACTAAGTTTAGTAATCTCATTAGTTACCATCATAAGTTCTCCATCACTACTGTTATTTTCAACAATATTGATTTTTTCAGAAGTTTCAAGTTGTTTCCCTTTCTAGTCAGATTACTGTCTTTTAAGTTTGTTTTACAAGTTATAACATTGATTTTTTATGTTCTATTTTTTCTTACAATAATTACAGATTTTGGTAACTTAAACTTTGTGGAGGTAGAGCACGACTGAAGCACGAGAAGATCAATAGTTATGACTGTATTTTCCTCCCCTTCCCCCCTCCTCCCCCCCCCCCCCAAAAAAAAAAAAAAATTAACGTTTATAATTTTGAAAATTTAGATTTTGTGGAGTTAGAGCACGATTGTAGCACCAGAAGATCAATAATTAAGACTGTACTTTCCTTCAACCCCCCCTCCCCCCCCCCCCAAAAAAAAAAAAACACAAAAAGTTTATGACTACCATTCTAATCTAGCTTGAAGAGATCCAAATCTTCATATTCTCCTTTCTAATTTCTTGAAGCGTCAGAAGTGCCCTGGAATGCTTGACCCCTCAATGACAAGTTTATGAATATTCTTTATGAATTTATACAGGAGAAGAATTGTTGTTACCTCTATTTAGAAAATGTAGCTACAAAGGATTACACCACTATGTTCTTAGAAATCATCAGGTATTCGCAGCTACACAATCATTTATCCTTGGGGTTTTATGTTGGTCTATTTGATCAAGGTGACCAATGATAAAAGGAAACAATAATTAAGGATAGGTAATTAATTATTTTTTTAACTCACAATCCATGTATTTACTCTCTTCAACATGGATTCATGACATAAAATGCAAATGAATGCAAGAAACTAGATTATTTACTAAATACTTCCTAAGTGTAATACCCGAGAACTTTGGGTAATTGAGAAATAAATATTTTATTAGAAAAGTCGAATTTTGGGGAAAATAAGTATTAGAATAGTCCGAGAAATTGATCGAATCAATTGTCGGGAGTACCCTGGAGCCGAGATGCCTAAAGAAAATGATATGGTAGTATTGAGTAAATTGAGAAATGATTTATGGCATCGAAAGAATTTGGATCGGGAATAATTTTCGGTATAGCTAAAAATGCAGCTTCAGGATAGGCCGTAAAAACTGAATATTCGTAGGAGACTCCCCGAAATGGAAACAGAAGCTTAGGGAAGCTTCGATTCATCAAGTAGAACAACCCTTCACCTTATTTTTTTGGAAGAAATGAATGGGTTTGCAGCTAAAACAAAGATTCAGGCCAAAGTACAGTTTACCGAATTTGCCAGGTCGAGATGGAAAATTTTTGGAATCTTCCGAGAAGGAATGAAAGTTTTTATGACTTGAGGGTCCTAATGGAAATGAAAGAAAGTTCAAGAGCTTGAGAAAAGGGGCAAAAATGCAATAAGTCAAAGTTGGAGGGAAAAGTGGAATTTCTAAAAATTGGAGCAAGCCATGGCCGACCAGCACCTTTCCGGTCGCCGACCAAGGGAATTTGACCATTGGGATCTCGAGATCTCGGGTTAGGGAAGCTCAAGGACCAAGCCTTGACTGTCGGCGTGCATCGAGGTGGCAGAAAAATCAAGAAATCCGATCGTGTTTGGTCGGCAATGGCACGGCCTGTAATCGTCCATTCGAGGCTGATTGTCGCTGGTTTTGGGTCATCCAAGGGATGGGTGAGGCTTTTAAGGCCTTGGGTCCAGCAACCATGGGCGTTTCGAAGTTCAATTTGGGCTATAAATAACCGGGTTTGGCTAAGGGTTCAAAGAGAAATCAGGAGAAATTGCTCGTGTTTTGGTTAGAATCGAGCATCACTGATAAGAGGAAATTATTCCCCATGTCCAGAGGGTGAGTTATGGAAATTTTGAGCAATTTTCGTCAAGAAATGAGGGAGATTCGAAGGTTGATCGGAAAATCAGGCATGGTTGAAATCTGGGCTTGACCAGTCGAGAAAAATTGCTCCCATTCAGCGTGTTTGAAGCTATAATCTTGTAGAGGTCAAAGATAGGAAGGCATAGGTTCAAACAGGGAGCAAATCAGAGGTCGGACAGAGGAGAAATCGACGAAAAATAGTGGCTGGTCACGGCCGTCTGCGAAGAAGACTACCGGCGTGTGTGATACATGCCAGTAGCTAGCCGAGAGTGGATGCGTGTGAGCTAACTTCAACCTGAGCATGAAAGCGCGTCCAAGCTCCGAAAATTGTGAAATAAATTTCTAAATTCCTTTAAAATCGAGATCTACGTCTTGTAAAAAGGAATTGGATTTTGAGTTCTCGGTGTTTTGATTCTAGCATCAAAGAGTCTCGTTTTGCGTGAAAACGCACCATCCAGGTAAGTCCAATATTTTTATCTTGATGTTCATAGGTTATTATGATTTGTTGTGAAGAAATATTGGAGAAAATAGCTTTGGAGGGATTTATTTGAATTTTTAGAGGCCAAAATAAGAGAAAAATTGGAGAAAATATGAAAATTATGAGAAAAATAGGTTTTTGATTATTATATGTTGATTAGGGTGCCTTGAGGATTAAAGTGATGTGATTTGTGCGAATTTTGAGATTGGCACGAAAACGAGGTCGGGCACGCAAATAGAGGCATTGCGCGCTTTTTGAGGTATCCTGATTTTTTGTCAAATGTGAGTTGTTCTACCCCAAAAATTGTTTATTTCAAGTTGTTCTCATCTTAAAACTTGATTTGATCCATGCAAATGTTTTGCTACATGTGAATGGTTTTTACCTGTCATGGTTGTTTTCATACGGATTTGTCCCGAAATGGTTTATGCATGTGCATTGAATTTTGTGATAAAATTATGTACATGATATGTTGTTTCCTATGATCATTGGCGTGTTTTTGGGTTGGGATGTCAACTTATGAGGTGGCACTTGAAGTGGTAGCACTAGGGAAACGTGCTAAGGGAAAATACCCACTTGTGATGGGGGCTGAGAGTGGACACCACCCTTGCGAGTCGACAAGTGGCGGGGCTGAGAGTGTACACCACCTCGGATTGGCAAGAGGGGGCTGCGAGTGGACACCACTCCAGATGCCTTGCGCGGTAGTATTGTTTTCAAGGTGGACGTGGATAGTGTTGATCATCATTTGGCCAGGATTGATGTTGACAGTGCTCCGTAAGCTTCTGAGTGGAAACATAGTGATGACGGGGTGGTTCCCGGGATCATGCATTGACGTTGCTCTCTCTTAGGTTAGGATTGTGTTTTACTAATGTGTCAATGTGGTTATGATGCCTTTAGAGAGATTGCATTTTCCTCGGTTAGAGTTAAGTGCTGGGTAGGTTTCTCTTGGGCCGAGTTTTGCCGTGATATTATGTTGTTTTATATCTTGCATACATTCATGAAAACGTTTTGAACTCTCACTTAGATGATTCATCATCTTATGTTGGACTTTTGTCCTTGAAATATTCTAACATTCCAGGTGGTAGCAGCTATTCTAAAGGGAAAGGAATTGTCGAGAAGTGACGGTAACTTGTAGGTGGATCGTAGTATATGTTTCGGATTATATGTATTTCCTTTTGATGATGTCATGTTAGACGATGATATAGTTTTGATGTTATGTATAAAATGGTTTTGGTTATGTATCACATCAAGTTTCGATCTAGCTTTCGCATTTGTTTAATGATGATATTACCTGTCTTAGCTTTATGTCTTTAAGTTTGATATGCTGAGAAGGTAATCGGAATTATTTGGGAAATTACGGATTTAAGTGTTATGTAATGGATATGCATGTCTAGGAAAGTTCTGGCTAAGGAAAGACTTGGTACTTAACTGTGTCCGTTTGTGACCCACCTCTCTTTTCTGGAAATTTACCTGGTGTACTATTCACGTACAGACGCTGCGTTTGTGAAAAAAAATATATCCCCAAAACCCATGGTGATGTTTTCCACATTTATAACGCCCCTCGGTTGGAGCGGGGCATTACACTAAGCACTAAAAGTAAAACTTGCAATGAAGACCATACCTAAAAATGATAGAAATGAGAGTTCCATCATCAAATGTCCCTATTCGAAGACATATGAAATGTACATATTGTGTCGACGATCCAATCTTTACTAGGTTTAGTAATCTCATTAGTTACTATCAAAAGTTCTCCATCACTACTATCTTTTAAGTTTGTTTTACAAGTTATAACACTGATTCTTTATGTGTCATTTTTTCTTACAATAATTATAGATTTTTTTATTTATTTCTGAACTTGGATCTACTTTTCCCTCTATTACCATAGTTTCTATCATGTGTTATTCCTTTAATCAACAGACATTCCCCTTGATTTTTAGAGTTTCTCAATAATTGTTTATCAATTTTTTATTTCGAAAATAAAGTATCATAAACTTTATCTAGGGTGAGAGTAACACGATTATAGAGTATGTTGCCTCTAAAAGTTGAATACGATGCCAGTAGAAAACATAAACAAAATTAGACCTAAATCCTCATCATCATATTTAACCTTCATAATTTCCAAATCAAAAACAATTTTTTTAAAAGCTATTAAATGGCTTTTAATAGATGTACATTCTGCCATTACGAAAGATCAAATAACCCCAAATAATGCCAAACGATCGAAAAATAAAATTTCAATAGAAAACAAACCAGAATACCAAATCTAGGTAGTAAATTTGGACAAAAATAAATTTGGATTTGGGCTGGAAGATTGTTGGATCTAGAATGGCCTAATGGGTAGGGTCAAACTAAATCTGGATTGGATCTGGCCAACATTTGGGCGTGCTTGGAAGCTTGGCTGTAATGGTGAAGGATACTACTATTGGAGAAGATGAAAGCACAGTGATTGTCGATGGTGGCACGGAGGCTAGTTTACAATGACAACAATGAATGGCAAGGTCACCATGAGCGACAGTGACAAAAGGCACAAGGGAATTTTGATTGTTATTTGAGGAGCAAGCAAAGACTAGTGATGACGAAGTAGAGGAAGCTAACTATTGACGGTTGGGGTAGGAGAAGACGATCGGACTCTTAGAGAAATCGAAGGCGAATTGACAGTGGAAAAGGCACTAATGTCAACAAGACAATGATGAAGGATGTTAAGAGGCCGACGAGGGTGACAAAGACCAAAGTTGATACCGACGATGGCGGAGATGATCGACAATAAGTGGTGATAAAGACCGATGATGGTGGTCAGGTAAGGAGACAAATGGTAGGCCAGAGAAGCTGAACGATCAACGACGAAGGTGAAAGGAACGAGTTGACGACAATGGATGACAATCGGAGACAAATACAACTAACAGTCACAATGGTTGAGGATGTTGGAGTCGCTGCTAGCGACAATAAAAGGCGAGGACAATGGTGGCAACAATAACAATTTGTGCCCAAAAAAACTAAACTTTGAATTTGAAATTTTACTATTTTAAAATTTTGCTACAAATTAAAATTTTAAAATGTCCAGTTATTTGTTATATTAGATATTAGAATAAATTTAAAATTTAAATAAAAAGCTAAAATTTACATTTTAAAAAATTAATAGTTTTTTGTAAATAGGAATTTCATTACACAGAAAATCATAAAAGTGTCCACATCCTTATGATAGAGCATACCCTAAGCATCACAACAAATGATTAAAGGAGTGCACAAAGAAAGTTCTCTACACAAAAAAGAAAAAGAAAACTATATAATTATGTACAATAATTAGAGGACATCTTTGAAAAATTATACCGAAAAAACTAACAAAATTTAATAGTTTGCATATTTATATTTTTTATTTTATTTTATTATTATTGAAATACAACAATTATAAATTATAATCTTAAAATTTTGAACTTTGTGAAGGTAGAGCATAGGTATAGCACAAGCAGATCAACAGTTAAGACTGCACTTTTCTCCCCCCACCAAAAAAAAAAAAAAAAAAAAACCAAAATTTATAATCTTGGTAATTTTGACTTTGTGGAGGTAGAGCACAACTGAAGCACGATAAGATCAGCAGTTATAACTGTATTTTCCTCCCCTTCCGCCCCCCCCCCCCCAAAAAAAAAAAATTAACGTTTATAATTTGAAAAATTTAGACTTTGTGGAGTTAGAGCATGATTGTAGTACGAGAAGATCAATAGTTAAGGTTGCACTTTCTTCCACACACCCACCCCCCAAAAAAAAAAAAAAACACAAAATGTTTATGACTACCATTTTAATCTAGCTTGAAAAGATCCAAATCTTCATATTCTCCTTTCTAATTTCTTGAAGCGTAAGAAGTGCCCTGCTTGACCCCTCAATGACAGGTTTGGCTAATATTATTGGTGATCTCCTAACAGTTTCTGATTGTGTTGAAGTGGCCTTGGACTTGTGGGAGGTTCTTCTTGTCGACTTGTTTGGTACCACTGGCTGCAAGGAAGTGCCTCAGAGATGGAGATTCCTTTGCTCTCGTTAAAATAATAAGACAAGTTTGAACTGTAAAATTAGTAGTTTTTAACAAAGAATTAATATTGTTTATGAATTTATAAAAGAGAAGAATGGTTGTCACCTCTATCTAGAAAATACAACTACAAAGAATTACACCACTCTGTTCTTACCAATCATCATGTATCTGCAGCTACACAATCATTTATCCTTGGGGTTTTATGATTCTCAATTTGATCAAGGTGACCAAAGATAAAAGGAAACACTAATTAAGAATAGGTTATTAATTAATTTTTTATAAACTCACAATCCAAGTATTTACTTTATTCAACATGGATTCATGAGATAAAATGCAAATGAATGAACTTTAATTTTACTAAATACTTCCAAAGCACTGAAGTAAAATTGCAGTGAAGACTTTACCTAAAAATGAGAGTTCCATTATCAGATTTTGGAGCCTGCAACGAAAAAAGTGATTTAGTGAACTTTAATTTTCGACTTGTGAATGAATATATGGAACTAAAATGCTAATAACGACATTTATACTACCTCATTTGTAGGAGAAGACTTGCCAGACTTATTGCAAGCCTTAGTAGGGTCCTATTTCTTCTCAGAACCACAGGCTAGCATGTTAAGAAAGATGGAGACATGATCAATAAGGAAATTGTGCCCAAAATATTTTGCTTTCAAAGCTATACATCTAGATATTGTATAAAACAGCTACTTTAAAAGTTAAATAAAAATGCTAAAAAAGCACATGAAGAACTATAAATTGTTCTTTTTTTTTTTTTTTTTTTCTTTTTAAGGGAATATAAAGGCCGCATACATGAAGAAAACGCTGCCCCCACAGGAGGGATAGGGCTGAGGCAAGCTTAGAACAAATACTCCAAAGAGCAGACAAGCTAGGTCGACACATCCTAGCACTAACCTAACAGACACAAAGGTTTCCCCAGTAGACCAAATGAAACAATTGGAAACAAAAATACAAATAACAACCATGATAGGGTGACTAACTGTGTGTTACTAGGGAGGAAACTGAAAGCCTAGGTGTATAGCTAAGTCGCACCAGCAAGAGGACTTGCATTGATCGGCCCAATGCTCCAAAGAGCACAATGGTGACAAGGGCACGTACTTAGGACAAACAACACCTACCTAGACACCCAAGAAATCAACTGATTGTACTAGCAAATATTTGCAAACAAAACATATAAAATAGCTGCAAATTGTTAATCCATTGAAAAATCTAGTGCCAACTTAGTGCTTAACATGAATGACATAATTCTTTTCCCAGCTCATACTCTAGTAAGAATGAAACCTAATCATTTTCTCCAAAAGCTTTCAGTACAACAGTAAATTAGAAAAGCATGCAAAATAGCAAGAAAGTTGATGATAGAGCTGAGCTAATTTCAAGCCCTTTTCAAAAAATAACATGATAAATTTGTTTGCTCTATTTGTTGAAAACGAAAAAATAACAAGATAATTTTTTTGTTGAAAACGAAATTAATGAAGATAGATGAATTACATGTAGTGACCAACAAGAAAAAAATAAAAATCAAGAAAGGAATAATTAAAGCGAGACCATTTTCAAGCTCTAAGTCCACTCATTCGAAAGTGTTTTTATGCTCCAAACCACCATAAGTCTCCGTATTGTTATGGGACACATGAGGAGACAAATGATTTTGGAATTAAAAAAGATTATCATTTTGAATTGGTGGATCATCAATTGGTAGATCTTCCCGGAGATTTCCAAAATTGGGGAAAAATGAAGTCATTTGAGTCGCTGGAATTCATTGTAACCTTTTATAACAGTTAATCCTACAAAGACAATAAGATATTTATTTATTTGCTTGGTATGTAATAATATTTAATTTAGAACTTAGTCATAAAAGCTTCATAGACTGCAAGAGATAATTAAGGGTTAAATGTTTTGCTAAATCACCTTCATCAAAATTACAACATTTAAATTAATTAAATGAAAATGAGGCACAAAGCAATTAATGTGACATCAAATAGTTTTCTAATATCTTCAAAATGTTTTACTAGCAACAGTAGTCATAAGTTATAATCTTTTTTGGTCAGTTAAAAAGTTTAAATAGAGGGTTTTATTCACAAAAATTAGGAGGGTTGAGGGATAATGAAATGACCACAAGAAATGATAAGAACAAATTAGTAATAGTAGTTAGAGATTTAGTATCGATAAAAAACCTATAAGTCACTTGTTTTCATTTGATATATCCATTTGTGTGTCCTTATATTCATAAAAAATCTCTTACTAATAAAAAAAATTAAATGTCTAAACCAAGAAACTATCGCATAAATTGATATTTTCTGCTTTTCTGCTTCAATTCATTCTTGATTCCTAATTTGTCACCTTTTTTGTTGATGCGGTGTTGTGTTTTACTTTTGCTTTCCCAATATTGTTGGTTTGGACATTTGTTTTTTCTTTTTCTTAATAATATCTTAGCTTCTATAAAAAAAAATCCCAAAAATATATCCCTTTGATCACCCAACATATATTTGTACCAAAATTGAAATTTTAGATTAAATAAAATGAAATGATTTGGATATTCTAATTGAGAAGCTAAACTTTTTATGAAATTTGTTCTATTTGGAAATCTCTTTCACACACAACTCGTGCCATATCATTTCTTAGATTTGTCCTCAAGACATATATCGAGCAGTTGGATGAGCAATATACTAGTGTCAATTCAGTGGATTGTGAGTTCGATCTTCACCCTGCGTAAGAAGTAAAAACTCAATTTGCGATTTAGCTCCCCTGACATAATCAAAGGAACAAATATCAAAGATCGCGTAAAGATGATCATCCCAATTTCTTAGACAAATTTATAATTGAGATATCCATGGCTTTAAGTTGAAAATCAAAGTTGTAGATACCTCACCTTATGTCCTTTAAGAAAAAGAAATGGTAAAACAATGAATTAGACTTTTGCGCACAACCTATAGAGAAATGAGAACTTTGTTCGAGGCCTTCAAATCAGATTGATATCCTGAAAACCCTTGAAAGCCATTAAGAAAAGGAATGAAATCATTTATCTCAAAGTCTAATAAGTAGTGAAAATTTGCGTCACACTAAAGAAATTACTGAAGGATTAGAAAAAGAAGAAAAATAAAAAACGAATTTTGAAAGTTATTTAGAAAGAGTATATCTACCGTTAAAGGGAGCTTTAAATTTCTGTTGGTATCTCTGTTTCTCGTTTTGCTCAACGCTGGTAGGTTTTGTGTTCCCTGAGTACCTCTTGTTCTCATTTGCACAATGCCAGTTGCTTTGCAAATGAAACATATATAGACACATACACACATTGACGATTAATGCTGTAATAAATGTTGAAGATATTGAAAACCCTAATTTAATTAATTTTATTTACATTTTTTCCTACCATCGAAATATCTCACAATATTCTACTCTAATATATTAAACTTCAAACAATCATACCACTATTGAGTTTTTCATTTTATTTTTTTTTTGTTTTTATTTTGTGATATATAAAACCTTGGGTAAAAACTAAAAGAACATCAATAAAATAAAGAAAATTATTCTGCACTCCGGCATCTAAGGATGGATTGGTAGAGAGAACTAGAGAAGAAAGCTGACAAAAAAGGACAATAGTTTGAGAGATTGTAGCATAGAGATTCCCAATAGAATTCAACTACTTACCTTGAGGGTTCATATCCATGAAGTTTTGATAGCTAGCTATTATGCTTCCCCTAAGAGCCACCAAAAGCATGACATCACAACATAAACTAAGCAAAGTAAGAAAATACAAGGAAGCCTAAGTAAATGAAGCAATAACTAAAAACAAAAGGAGAAAGATAGATCAATGAATTCCATATGCTCTTACAGATACCAATGAGGGGATCATATCTTTGGGTTAAGAACTATATAGCTTGCACCCACAGCTTTAAGAACAACGTGATTCCATTAGTTCGAGTCTTCTCTCCTTTCATCTCCTTAGGAAATCTTCTCAATAATTTCTTCATTGTCATCTTTGATTACTTCCCTTTCTCATGTTGGATCATGCCTTCACCTTCTCCAAAGAAGCAAGACATTCCTCAGTCATTAATGGGAAGAGAAAGTAGGCTCCTGATTACATTTTTCTTTCTTTAGAGTTAAAGAGGATTATTCTTATGGATTTGTTCCTTTAACCTTCATCTGATCCAACTGAGTTGATAAGAGGTAGCTGCTAACCTAAGATTAACTTATAGAGTTGAGCATTCACTTTGTGAAATAAATGTCATAGATCAAGAAAGTTACTAAGTGTTTGATCCAATCAGTTGTGGGAGGGATGACTAGATCCACAACCATTGTCCTCTTTTCTCATAAAATCTATGGATTTAACATTTCCTCTGTAATGTCCCGGTTTTTGAGGAAAATTATGTTGTGTGAGGAAGGGCTACAGTAAATGAAGTTAAAAAGGGAGGAAAAGTCAAAGAGATGATGTGTTGAAATCTTAGGAAGTCAAAATGGGCATATGATATAGGGTGAAATTCTTCTAAATAGGTGAGGAAGCTATACTTGATGTTGAATAGTCTAAGACAAAGGATGAATGAGTAGCCAAGCCAAAGGAAGTCATGCATAGTCAAAGTAAGAGAAAGAAATTTCAAAGGAGATTGAGATAGGGGGAAAAATTAAAGTCAAGGGAAGAAGCAAAGGTGAAAGTCAAAGCAAGAGAAATTTGAAAAGTCAAAAAGTGGAGCAAAATGTATATATATATTTATGCTATGGGATTGTGGTATTTATAAATGTTGAAATGTGGGATTCTGAGTTTTAGGATTATTATATAGGAATTATGACTTAAGATAAATAAGAAAATAGGATAAGTATAATTAAAAGGAGTAAGTGAGGCATGAGGAATCAAAGGAAATTGGGAGAGAGAGATAGAGGGTCGATGCAATTGGGAGGAAAAAGTTAGGGCTTCCAAATCTTCTTCTTCTTCTCCCTTTTCCTTGATCATCAAAGGTTCAAGAAGGTTGTGTGCAAGTAAGGAGTTGTTTCATTATCTTGCTCTTCCTCTCTAGTTGGATTTTCCCTTGTTTTGAAGGAAGTTTGAGGACTTCTTCTCTTGTGGTAATTTCTTCAAGTTAAAAGCAAAGGAGAAACATAATAAGTCAAGTTCTAATCTCTCCTTGAGCCCTTTAACTTTGAAATCAAAGAGTCTTTGTGATTTAATCACCAAAAACATCTTAGTTTTGGAAAGGAGTTATTGGAAAGTATCTATGTAGAAAGAATTGTAAATCTCTCTTAAACCTTGTCTATTCTTGTTGAAGTGTTTTGGAACTCAAAATAGGGTTTGTTCTACCCTATAATCCAATAAGAATGGTGTAATCCTTATTAAGGTGTAGACCATACAAGCATTTTTGGAGAAGCTTGCATGTTGGTGTGCAATTTCAGGTGGCAAGGCATTCTATCGTCGACAAATGCTTAAGAAACTATCAACTGTTTGGCTCAATAGGGGAAAATTATCAATCATTTTTGGAAGGCTATGGACCATTTTTGCGCCCAAAATGACGAAACTGTCGACCATTTTTGGGAAGTTGTCGACCGATTCTACTATTCCTCTACTACCAAAATCAAGTTGTTTCCCAAGTGTTTCCCTCTTGAATTCACCTTTTGGATAGATGTCTTTGGGGGATAAATATGCATATTTGGGCATGTTACCGGGTTAATGTTGGGACCGTTCGAGGTTGTGAAATGGAATGCGTTTAATGTGCATGTTTTCATTTGATATGTTCTATATGTTATGTCACATATATGTTGTGGTGTTAGGGTCCGGGTTTGCAGTATCGGGGGGAGCATATGTTGTGAGTGCTTGGGCACGAGCATCTTAGGTCAGCTTGGGTATGGTCAAGCACAAGCATTGCATTGGGAGTGATTTTCAAAGTAGGCATAGCATGGCTTGATGCCTGGTTTTATGGGGGTCGTGTATCACATCAATGCTTACATTGCCATGCATTTTCTTTGTGTTACATTGCATGGTTACTGGTGTGTGCAGTGGTTTTATCCACAGGGTATACCCACGAGCTTTAGCTCATTGTGATGTTATGATGTTGTGGGAATTGTGGTGGATGTGGTATGAGAGCTTGGCTCATGGGGGATATGATATTGGTGAATGTGATATGAGACTTTCGGCTCATGCTTTTGATATGAGAGCTTTAGCTTATGTTATTGATGTGCTAATTAGTTTATGGCTGTAGCAGATTTGTAACATCTCGCATTGAGCGATAGGAAGGACTAGAATAACTTACCCTGATGGGTCTACGCGAACTTCCCAAGGGTCACCCATCCTTGAGCTTCCCCATCTCAAGCACGTTTAACCCGAGAGTTTTTTGCCTACATTCAGCCCAAAAGGTATCAAGTTGGTTATTTTCTTCCTTACATATCCTCGATATATACTACCATTCTCTAGGCTCTTAAGGTATTACATTCTCCCCCTCTTGAGCACATGATGTTCTCGTCTTGCGACCTTACAACTAGTCCCAGAGCTTCTCCCATTTGGGGGCTGCCATCCTAGAAGCCTTTCAGAAGCCACTTCTTGTACAGGTCCTTGAGCCCTAGCGCCACTCCCTGCCCTTATTGGACCGCCTTCACCAAGGGTCGGCTATGTTACCATCTATAACATCCCGCATCGAGCGATAAGAAGAATCAGAACAACTTACCTTGATTAGCCTACGCGAACTTCCCAAGGGTTTCCCATCCTTAAGCTTTCTCAGATCAAGCACGCTTAACTAATAAGTTCTTTGCCTGCATTCAGCCCAAAAGGTATCAAGCTGGTGTTGTTTCCTTCCTTACTTATCCTTGATATATACTACTCTTCTTTGGGCTCTTGGGGTATTACATTCTCCCCCCTTGAGCATATAACGTGCTCATCATGCGACTTTATAACTGGTCCTAGATCTTTTCTCCTTTAGGGGCTACCATCCTAGAAGCCTGCCAGAAGCCGCTTCTTATACAGGCCCTCGAGCCCTGGCGTCACTCTTTGCCCTTATCGAACCGCCTTCACTAAGGGTGTTGGCTTTGATACCACCTGTAGCATCCCGCATCGAGCGATAGGAAAGATTGGAACAACTTACTTTGATGGGCTTATGGGAACTTCCCAATGGTCACTTATTCTTAAGCTTTCTCAGTTCAAACACGCTTAACCAGGGAGTTCTTTACCCGCATTCAGCCCAAAATGTATTTAGTTGGTATTGTTTCCTTCCTTACTTATCCTCGATATGTACTACTCTTTTCTAGGCTCTTGGGGTGTTACATTCTCCCCCCTTGAGCACATGATGTCCTTGTCATGCGACCTTACAACTGATCCCAGATCTTCTCCCATTTGGGGGTTGCCATCCTAGAAGCCTGCCAGAAACTGCTCCTTGTATAGGCCCTCGAGCCTCAGCGCCACTCCCTACCCTCATAGGATCGCCTTCACCAAGGGTCGGCTTTGATACCACCTGTAACATCTCGCATCGAGCGATAGGAAGGACCGGAATAACTCACCCTAATAGGCCTACGCGAACTTCCTAGGGGTCACCTATCCTTGAGCTGCCCCAACTCAAACACGCTTAACCCGAGAGTTCTTTGCCTACATTCAGCCCAAAAGGTATTCAATTGGTGTTGTTTCCTTCCTTACTTATCCTTGATATATACTACCCTTCTCTGGACTCTTAGGATATTACAAGATTTGTATACAGGACTTTGGATGCCATTAGATGTGTACCTTATGTGGGCCTCAAGGACCATATGTGTACATTTTTGCATTTTTACATCATTGATTTGACATGGTGGTTAATGGTATGGCATGATGCATTGTGCATGGCATGAATTAGGTAAGGTTCACTTCATGAGTGAGCCATCTTCAAGCTCTGTTATCCTTCCCTTCTATATACATTTGTTGGGCCTTGTGACTCATATTTGCTTCTCACCATTTCAGGTACTAGTAAGGGTAAAGATGGGAATAGACCGTGTGGGTCTTGATCGTTGGGTTAGCAATGTACAGAGCTCTCCAGAACAAAATATCTTGGGGTGTCGTCTTGTTTTTTTTAAGAGGCTAGCTAAACTTTTGTGGCCTAGGCCGATTGCACTCTTTGTTCAGGGCTAGTGTATTGTAAAGAATGACAGGTATTTTATTTTGAATGTCAAAGATCATGTATGAAGGAAAATGGTGGTGGATTTTTAATGTGTGTTATTGTAAAATGAATGTCCTTAATAGAGTTTTTATTTCTATTTCTATTCTTTTAGTGGTCCCTCCTGAATTCTTCGCTTATAGGGACTCCGGGAGTGAGTGAGCTCGGGTTTCAGCAATAATGCGACCTCGCTGCGATGTTTTCAGTCTTAAGTCCATTGGGATTCGAGAGGTTGGGCTCAATCATTGGACTATTCCTAACCCAAAGCAGTCCAGATAATAGCCCAAACTGGTCCAAAAAATGCCCGTAACATTAGCCCCCCAACTCGCCGTGCGATCTTCGGAGCGTGAGCTGATGTATGCAGACCTGATTGGGCTATACAAGCTGTTAATCCACCTTCTAGAGTAATACCCGGTATTGAAAATAAATAATTTTTGATTATTTTAATTACTCCACCTTCTGGAGTAATACCCGCTTAATGTATCGCTTTAGGGATTCATTTGGCCTTTGTTGCAAGCTCAAACCCTTGTTGCACTGGTTGCCTTTGGAGTTCTTCAGATAAAGGAAACCCCTTCGAAGGCGTTTCCTTTGACGTCATCATTACCTATTTCTGCTCTAGCACATTTTCTATGAGGCGCTCAATATTAGACGCCTTGAGTGTTTCCTGTTCTGCTTCGTTTTTGCGAAGAGGTGGGTCGTAAGGAGCTCGTAAGTAGGTGCTTCCTGCTGTCTCTTTATACATGGGAGCTTTCCCTATCCTTCTATCACGTTTCCTTCCCAAGTTTGTCATCTCGGGGACTTGGTTATTCGGCCATGGAGTTATAACTCTTACCCCCTGCCATGTGGTCCTTGGAGGGGTTTCTATGGATCTCCGGTGTTCTCCCATCTTATCGGCTTGTCTCATGTGGGGAATTAGTTCACGCAGCAAAGCAATGATTCCCTGTAGTCTTCTCATATTCTTCTCATTGTTTATCTTGAGTTCATCATTCTGTTGTTTTAGTTCCTCAAAATTCTTCTATAGTTGTTCATAATTTGATAGCAGGACCATGGGTGGGGCTATCCCGGAGGGATCAGGAGGTACTAAAGCCTCCACGAGGTCTTTATTTGGAATTGAAGACTGTCCAAATGAGTGTTGTTCCTAACTAGCGGGTGCTGCATGCGGGACTTGCTTCCCTCGTTCTATCGCATGCCTCCTCAGTCTAGTTACGTGTACTTTTTCCTGCTCTAAAAGTTCCATGCCCCCCAGTCCAATGGTCTGGTTGCCCTCGAGCGTAGGAAAGTTTTCTGAATGCACTTCATTGTCAGGGTGATCTTCTGAAAATTCTAGCACCGCAGGGTGCACCTGATTGGGGCCTTTTGTGTCTTCTATCCTAGTACGAGCGCTCCTTCAGGTGGAGTTATGCGTGTTCGTCGAATTAGCTGATCTAGTCTCATTCAGCATCTTGCGTTAAGATTGGCTTTTTGCTGCGTTTCCCACAGATGACGCCAAATTATTGTTACCAAAATACAACAATACAACAATTAGAATTTTTAGGAGTGGGATGCACGTGGATGCCGTCGGCCTCGGGACTCTATCGAAGATTTGGCTGCAAAACTAAAGGGGGCTTCCGAAGGGTTCCTTCCAAAGGATGCTTCCGAAGGCTGGCTCGCAATAGGCTTCCGAAGGGTTGCTTGGGATAGGCTTCTAAAGGAGGCTTCCGAAGGGAACTTCCCTTACAGCTTCCAAATGGGGTTTCTGAAGGAAACTTAAACTTCCCCAGCAGCTTCCGAAACTCCTTTTCCAGCAGCTTCCGAATGTCCTTCTCCAGCAGCTTCCGAAGCTCCTTCCTCTGCAGCTTTCGAAGCTCCTTCCTCAGTAGCTTCCAAAGGGTTTTTGGTCCTTCCGAAGGAACTGTAGTGGACAAACAAGGATTAGAAGGCTCGCGGGATTTTTCTCCCGCGAAGGCCCTCTAATACTCAAGTCAGTAACGGAAGGAAAATAATCGCGAGGAATGGAAAAGAAGACTAAATTTTGGAAGGAAAATGAGAGAGAAATACTGATGTCCGGATCCTTTTCTGAGGGTTGAACTTGGCCTTTTATAGAGATCGAGCAGGGAGCACACGTGGCCTTTCCGAAGGCTTCCTTTTGAAGGATCCTTCCCTAGC
Source organism: Diospyros lotus (assembly GCF_014633365.1). NCBI lineage: Eukaryota > Viridiplantae > Streptophyta > Magnoliopsida > Ericales > Ebenaceae > Diospyros > Diospyros lotus. The sequence goes on from NC_068350.1 coordinate 31,867,121, forward strand.
CACTTCCAAATGGGGCTTTCGAAGGGAGCTTCCGAAGGAAACTTCCCCAGCAACTTCCGAAAGAAACTTCTTTAGCAACTTCCGAAGTTCCTTCCTTAGCAGTTTTCGAAGCTCTTTTCTCAGCAGCTTCTGAAGCTCCTTCCTCTACAGCTTCCGTAGCTCCTTCCTCAGCAGCTTTCGAATGTGGCTTTCTTGCCATGCTTGGACTTCTCGTTTTCGATTTTTTGGGGCACAACACCTATTAATAAATTGCAAGTGTATGAGGTTAGGTAACTTCACATTCATAGGCTAAATAGATGAAACAACTTTAAAAAATCGTAGAAATCGCACAACGAAAATGGGTGGATTAGTATTAAGCATGTTTTAGGCAAACTGCGGGAACTTGCAATGCAGTTTTCGTGAATCAAACCAGACCGTGCGGTTTGCTTTGACAAAAAAAATCACACATGCGATTTGGCGTATTAAAAATGCCAAAAATCAGTCAAACCACACTATACACACCCTTAATTATAGCAACAAATAAGGCAGAGATACAACATGACTCTAATACCAATTGTGAGAAAATGTATAAAATATACACATTCATCTCCGGCCATTATTTGTATGCAAAAGAACTGTTGCAATTGATTTGGATACTTCCTATCAATGAGCCAATTGTGCATTGATGGTATATGCTCTTAGATTTACTCTTGATTGGGGACCCAAATTACTTTCTATATTTTATGTATATTTTTCAATAGAGGAACCCCTCTATTTATAGACAAAACAATATCTATCTTCTTTCAAAACTAATTCCATCAAATTAGTTTGAATTCAATTTAAAAAATAATTATCACTCTTTAACTAGTGAATAAATATCAAGAAATAAATCTTAATGGTTTAAATGGTATTTATTAATAAATAGGACCACCTAATAGATAATTATTCTAATAAATAATTACAATGCATTTTTTTTTTTTTTTTTTTGTCTTTCATCGATATCATGGAACGATTGTGCTTTCTTTACATTGGATGGTTGATTTTTCACTTTCTTTCTATCATTAATTTTAATCAGACAACATCAATAACTTCTTTTCTTCTTTCTCTTTCTACATAAGGAGCACATCGATGATGGGTTCATCACCAACAACCCCTACCCTATTGTTGGTGATGAAGTCCTAAAACCTACCATAGAGGTTGACAATAACTAATTTTTTTAATTATTATTTATTTTTAATTGAATTAATATTAAAATTAATATTAATTTCAAAGCATTATTATATTTTAAAAGGAACACAAACTTAACATTTGGACAAGCCCTCCCTCCCAGTCCGTCGCTGAACATTGAAAAGTAACTTCATCTTTGTCGGCTAACTTAATCGGACCATTAGTCGATCCGCTGCGACTGCCACACTCAATCAATGGGCTGACCGAAGGACCTCTTACAGTGCGCAATTGCAGCATGCACGGAGTTCTCTCCGGGCGGCATTCTGGCCGCCGCTCCGCCGTGAAGCGGGGAGGATTTGATCGAACTCGGGCAGCTTTTAGCCCGTCCGGCAACGACCTCGGATCTCCGGCCTCCGTTTCCAAGAGAGTAGGTCTGACTCTGAAAGGTGAAGCCGGCGGCGGGGTCTTTTTGCAGGGTCCTGCTTCTAGCTGCCGGCCGTCTGTCAAAGGGCCTGATCAGTCTGTGATAGCTCTTGAGCCTCAGTTTACAGCTTCCGAGCTGTTTGTTTCTGCGATTGTAATTGTTGCTAAGTTGGTGGAGATTGAGGAATGGAGATAGCATGGATCTGATGCTCATGGACTGGAACTTGATTAGGAACTTCATCACTCCACCATTTGTTGCTGCAGCATTCAACTTTGAGGGTTTCCTAGTCCTGGAGTGGTAAATATATATATATGGGCTATAGCTCATGAAAAGGAAAATGAAGGAAGGATAATGTAACAGACAATACAGCCACGTAAGCCCCAGCCTCTATACAGATAGGAGGAACCGACACACAGAGTATAAAAAGCAAAGCATAATTTGTGGGCCTTTGGTGGATAGACGACGGCACAGGCACTAAACCATCACATGACAGATGACATGAGAACTAATAAAATAATTTTTAAGGTAAGGGAGGTGACCCAAGACCAAGGGGACCGCACCCAACACGTGGAGGGAGTGTCACAAACCAGAAATTCCAATAAGCTTGCATCAAGAAGGAATAAAAGTAGGTAAATTGCATATATATATATATATTGTAGATCTGATGTGGGTTTTCTATTAAACAGCAATTACTATCTTTTTACCTAACGAAAAAAATGCTATTTTTTTTTACATATCTTAACATTCAACTTTTATTATGGCCAACTTATATGATCTATCATATTTGCTAGAATTTGATATATTTTATGTTTTTTTTCAATTATTTAATATAATACTTTTCATTTATCCTGGTTTGCCTAGTGCCTAATATAAGATAAAAAGGTGGGGAGGTGCATTAAATTAATTATTAGGGAATAAGAAGATAAGACCAACAATAATCACATGCATTGTATTGAGAAGAGATGGAATTATAAATATGGGTAAATTGATTACATTTTAGAATTCGTCTAACTAAATCTTAAACGTTTTAAAATTTGTCACGATGTTTCTTAGAATGACCACAATTCAAGGGGCTATGGGAAAAGTTTTGAAATTAATTAAATAAATTTTAAAATTAGAGACGCATTCGAATTAAATGACTAAAGTTTGAGAAATGTATAATGAAATTTCTAACAATAGAATAGAAGTAAAAGGGAAGAAAAGAAATGATGGGAAACCTTAAACATTAGAGATATATATGCTAAGTGGTAAAATAAAATTACCTATTTCTGGCCAACTCCAAGCTTCCGGGCAAATGCTGATCATCAGCATCAGCATCCGGCCGGCCATTCTCGGTCCTGAATTCAAACGGCGATCGCTTCCAAGCCGGCAGGAACGCATTCAACAAACGCTCTAACACCGGAATTTGCACCTTTCTTTTGTTGCCATCACTTACTCCGTCCATAGATGGAAGCCTGAATCCTCCTTCCAGCTCCGGAGACCTATCTGATACTGCAGCTCCGGTTGCATACTCATGACCACTGCTGCCGGAGGTGGAAGAGCACAAGGTGGAGGCCGGCGAAGACGAGGGGAAGCCAGGAAACGAAGCAGCCGATGAGAAGGAAATCCGAAACTCAATCTCCTCCTCTCCGCCACCACTACCGGAGCAGTTTCTTATTGTTGCCTCTGCTGGTTCGAGAGCGATTTCGATGTAGCTCTCTTCATCTTCGTTGGGAAACAGCCCGGTGGAGGCGTCGAAGAACTCCAAGGAGCTGAAAGTGAAGCTCTCTTCGAGCTCTTCGTCTCGGAAGCCAGCGATCTTGCTTTCTTCCATGGCGGAGCCGATCAGCTATCCAATGGAACAGTACAGCCAAATGATTTAAAGCTAATCTGTTCGATCTGTAGGGACCAACCAATCCAACCAACCGATCGAATCCTTTGTTCTGATTTTGTTCGGATCTGATCTTAATTTGCGTTACTAGAAAGCAGATTTAATTGCTTTATTTAGAACCTGCTGCAATTGCCACCGGCGTGGTTGTTGGCCGGAGATCCACCGGAGAGGAGAGAAAAGTGGATGCGAGTGAAAGACTCTACTTTTCCAAGTCAACATGTACCGTTTTAAAATGTCCGGCAGGCAGACCCGCCCAATGTCAATTTGGACCGATTACTGAATTCCGGGTCATATTTTTGTTATTTTGATTATAATTTTTTATGTATAAATTATAAAAAAATATTTTCTCTATTCTCAATGAAGAAAAGCCAAACAACATACAAAGCATGTCTCCTACCATTGTTTTTAACTTTTAACTACTTATTTCGATCGATGCATCTTAATCTCATACACGTAAATTACCGATCAATAGTAATATTTTTAATTTAAAAATAAGAAGAGAATATCTATTTTGGACGTTAGGCAACATTTAAGGTTTAGGGGGTGAATGTGTGGAATCCATACCTCTCTTTTTTCTCTCAATTTGTCTGCATTAGATAAATTTTATGTTGGCCGACACGAACAACATAAAAATTTCATGAAAACAAGATATAATCAATTAACAACAAATATTAGCGGACTCAAAAGTACAATATGTAATTGAATTGAAAAGTTGGATGTTCCAATTAAAAAAAATTAAAAATTGAGTCAAAATTTGAGAATACATGAAAGTTGGTTTTTTTCTTTTTTATAATCTATTATTTCTTAATATAATAAAAACATATCGAGTCTTAATTCATATATGGGACACGAACTATATAAACTTTATCTTGTTAAAAATCTTTAGATAATATGTATTTATTATATATTATTTTTAACATTTAAATAATTATATTAATTGATTAAATAGTTTAAAATATTATTTATTTAACATTAATTAATAAAAATTAATTAAATATTAAAAATAATATATAATAAATACACCAAAAACAAAGTACATTTATTAATGTCTACTATTCAACAAATTGAATATAATAATATTAAATAATTTAGACCTGTATGTGTATGCTCCCGTGAATCTTTAATTTACAAGTTATATATTTTAACCTTGTAGATTTACGTTCTCTTTACTTAGACATTTAAATTTTTTTGTTATTTTAAAAATATTTTTGAACTTATAATTTCGAGACAGTTACATTTTAAATTTTTTGTTATTTCAATTATATTATAAATTCATTATTCTTAATAAATTTATCGAGATATACAATTAACTTAAAATTATATAGTTTTAAAGTGTAATTGAAATAACAAAAAGTTTAAAAGTGTAATTGACTCAAAATTAGGTGTAATTAAAATAACAAAAAAATTGAATATTTAAATAAAAAATGTGCAAATACAAGGGTTAAAATATGTATTTGGCAGCTCCTAGTGCACAGGTCAAGTGATTGGGTCATGATAAGATGAGATTCGCATCAATAGGTCATGGGTTCGACTATTTACTCTGCGCAATGAGGTAAAGTCTTTATCTGTAATTTATCTCATCTGTCAAAATTGAGGGCACAAGCGACATGAGACCACACAAGAACGGTGATCTCAAATTTGTATTTGGCCATCTTTAATTAGATTAATGGGTGGCTATGATTTTAAGGCCTCCTTAAATAAATAAATAAATATATAATTTTAATAATTTTTAATGTATTATAAATGTGAATGGGTGACGTCATTTTGACCCGGGTATCAAGGCCAAGCTTGAGAGAGACAATAGAGGACAAGTCCCGGGACTTAATGAAAATTAATCCCTCTGCACCCCTATAGTTTAATTTAATATAATTAAAGTAAATATATTAATGCACTTTGATTTGTTTTTTTGGTTAAGGGCTAAAACAAAACAAGGGTCGGGTCGTCCTCATGGACCAAAGAGAAAGAGAGGTTGGATGATCCGAATAGAATTGCAGGTTTTATGGGTATATATATAATGGCAGGTCAATAGACTTTTTATTGAAAAATAATTAAATTAAATTCTTCAACCTCATAATTAAGTCCCACAAATTTGTTTAAGTTGATAATCAATCAAGTTGTCTACAAAAATTCAAATTATTAAGCATGAAACAAGCAAGCATGACTGTGCACAAAACATGATATATAGTGATGATACCTTGAAAAATTAAGGAAATTCACGTAGAAAGAATAAAGTATTAGGTCATTGGACTTATGTTGGAAGTCAAATACACAATTAGCTCATATTTTGATTTTGAGAATTTAGATTCCGAGTGAATTATACTCCTAAATTACCTGAGAATAATCAAAGTAAGATATCTTAATCGATGTAGAAGATAAACACCGAGGCAATATATGAATAATCTTCTCAAAGCATAGTTCAGATAAAAGAAAGTCTTGAAATATTTATTCGTTAAGGAATCTCAACGGGATAAACTCTCAATATGAAGCAAACCTTAGGATGTAGAGAATGGATAAATCCAAACCTAGTATTCAGAAATATAAAATAAGCATTTGATATGTGAAAAATGCCAACAAGCACATGAAATGGAATTAGGTTACATGGGTTGACGAGGATCAACAACAAGACTCGGTCAATTTTCTTTTTTTTTTTTTAGATAAGATTAGTTAGTTATTCTTTTAGTAGTGTTTTCTTATTTTATTTTTTTTTAGATTACGTGTTATCACTCGCATCCTCCGCTGAACCCGCCCCGGGGTTATATGTTTTCCTATTTTTTAGTTTAGTACATTTGTGTATAATCTATTTAATAGAAGTTTGGACTTGTATTGATTATCATAAAGAAAATTGTTATTCCTTTGTCTCTTGATTACCTTTCATTTTATTTTTTTTTATAGTTTTACAGAATTTCTCCTTCCTATAAATTTCTATCCCTATCAACATTCCAAGTGCTTTTAATGTCGTGTCTCATAATCTCCGTAAGTTTAGTAAGAGGTATTCAATTCCTATCTAGTGATACCAGTCCAAATCAATCTTGGACTAAAAAAATTAGGAGAAATTAACTAATCCTTTACGATATAGGTCAGATTAATGATACGTATAAAAAAATAAAATAAAAACAATTAACACAAGAAATGGAGATGACATTTTATTTGATTTAAGTTTATTTATTATGTTTAGATAATATTAGTGAGTTTGTTTAATATGCCCTTAAATTGTATTAGTTATTATAAGAAATGAAGAAAATTATATCTTTCTCTTGAATCTTTCTCCTATGACTTCTCTGCTCTTCTTTTCACTATAATTTGTAGTAAGTTTCCTTCTCCCTAAATTCCATTCCTATCAATTGATTAATTCTCTTTGTAATCTTCATCATGAATCTTAACCCAAAAAATATAAAAAAGACCTCAAAGAGTGAGGCAAAGGTACTTCATGAAATGTGAATCCTATCCTATGGTGCTTGTATTCGTATATAGGCATATATATATGTATATGTACATTTGTTTGTCATAATGTGCAGCCAAATCCCTTTTCTTAATCCACAATTTAGCATTAGCATTAGCATACAAACACCAAACTTCTTCTCTTGTCTTGGAATTATTGGGACCCCATTTCTATTTCTATCTACCGCTGTCCTTTTAATTCTTTTAAATCATTCCTCTTCTTAAGTGCATAAATCCCGATTTATAGGCTGCATGTGCACACAAGGAATCCAAGGATTCACACCAATTATTGAATTGATGCTTCCAAAATTTGCATTCGCTACACTCCAACTTGATGACCCACCAATATTTCCCTTATACATGGGACACTACAAAATTAGGACTGCCCAAAAGTTCACCCAAAAGGACTATCTGATGTACGATCGATGCTTAAATCAGATATCGAATAAAACAAAAACTAGAGGTGTTTAAGACGTCGGAGACACTCCAGAGCTATAAGAGTAAAGTATAATTACAATGGAGTATAGAGTTTTAGAGTATCAAAAATTTAGGATGTGAAGAGCTCTTCCCATATGTTTTTCTTTAAGGTATTTAAAGGCTTCTTTTGTTACATGAACCTTTTGGTGTCGCATGTGTTCCAATATGTAATGTGTCAACTATCTAATCCATGTAAAACCCAAAATTTTAGATAATTTTTGAAATATTAATTTTCAAGAAAAAAATATTAAATGGGTATTTTGATGATTAACAAAAATTTTATAAAATTTTAGAGTGTTAAATTATGAGAAAACGTCCGAATAACTCTGATTGACAAATGAATTCAAAATTTGGATACTATTCGATTACCGAAATTCTTTAGGATTTTGGAGTATTAATTTTTAGGAAAAATCATTAAATGAATAATTTGTAGGATTTTGCCTTCAAATTTCTTTCTATCATCTAATAGCCTTAATTTATTTTTTCATTTAATGTTTTCCAATAAATTTTGAGTTGATAAAACTTTATAAATTATTTTAATTTACTTAAGCCTACAAATTCCTTTGAATAACAAAAATGAAAAAAATGAATGAACCCTTATTAAAATTACGAGTAATACTAATTATTGATCTAAGGATAGTGGTTAAACAACAATATATAAACTTTAGTTTCAAACAATATTTTATTGATTGATAATAAATGTATTATGTTTTGTAATATTTTATTCACTAATAAATTGTTTTGAAACTAAAAATAAAGTATAATAAATATATTTTTGTTATGAAATAAGATGTATTTATTGTTATTTAACATAATAGCTAACATTATCGTTAAATCATTTTAATGTAATTTAATAACAAATTTTTATTAAATTATATTAAAAAAATTTAATATATAGAAGATAGAAGATATAATTAATGCTATGAGCTTTATATATATATTTATATATTAGTTGTTACTAATGTATATCGTAGGGTTGAATTAAATATATAAAAGATAAAAGATAAAAAAATCATCTAATTAAGATATATTTAGAGTTGGAATTGAATCGAATCAAGTCAAATCAAGTTTTATTGAGCTTAGGCTTGCCTCGACAAGCTTGAGCTCAGCCTCTTGAGTTCGACTCAAGCTTTAAAACTTGGCTCAAGCTCAATTAATCTGAATTGAGCTCAGGCTCAAACTCAAATTTATTAGAATTATATTTAAAAAAACTTGATAATCTGATATACAAATAATCAACAAATATAACTACTTTAAATCAAATATGATAATCAACAAATCCTAATAGTAAACTAGGTATTACTTGATTAATCTTCAAGTTACAGTATATTTTATCATCAACACATTTTAATGGAGAAAGTGTATTAAAGTTTTGCATTTAATTTTTTATTTTCAAAATCAAACTCAACAAAATTTAAAAATGTTATTATAATAATTTTGTTGAGAAATTTTTATTTTAATTTATTGAGAAAATATTTTTGGGTGATCAAATATGTTTTAGTAAATTTGGTTTATTGATAATTTTCAAAATATTTTAATTCTCTTAAGTTTGAAAATTTCATACTTAGATATATTTTTAAAATAGTCAAGTACAATTTTGTATTAGTTGAGTATGTTATAAAGCTTGTGAGAAAAATTTATGAAATTTGATTAAATATGAAAAAGCTTTTTGATAAAACTAAATCGAGTATTGCTCAACATTCTTTCAAAAACAATCAAGTATATGAATTGTTCCAATCGACTATCATAAGTTCCTACTCGAGTATGTTATGCAAAGTTCTATTATCTTAAAGTTAAATCGAGTATGATTGTAATACCCAAAGTTTTTCTAGGTATTGTTGTTCAAGAAGTAAAGCGTTTCCTTCGAAGTTCAAGGATACGGTTGATACATATGAAGTTCATGGGTAATCGTCGAGGAACAAATGAAGGATTTTCTGAAAGATCATGGAAACTACCGCGAGGGGGCATCATCTTAAGGGATTTTGAAAAGGTTTAAGGGGTTCTACGACTCAAATGTTATAAGTACAAATGACTTTTTGGGCTAAAAAGTTATTTGAGAGAAATTTAAAATATCTTGTAACTAAACACTTAAGGAAACCAAGTGAGCTAACTTATAGTTAGGGAAGTTATCATGAGCAATGATGGGAAATGTAGAAAATATAATTTATCATGTGGGATGTAATGATGGGAAATCTTGAAAATCAAATTAAGCATGTGGTGGCACATATCTCAATGGACACTTATCGTAAGGGTATGAAATTGCACAAATCTCTAGGGACACGTGACGTGATCCTACGAAAGTAATGATTTCCTAACTTATCCAAGCGACACATGGCACACCTGGATTGACCGAGGATGCCTATAAATATTAAGCCTTTAGAAGGGACATTCTCACCATTAAACAAGAGAAAAAATGATGTGAGTTTGAGAGGAGAAACTTTGTCAAAGAATGAGGTGGAAAAATACTTCGTTGGAAAATTTGGACAGCCACCGTAAAAGGAATGAAACAGCATCAAAACAGTAAGGTAATTCCAATTTCTTTTGTAGTTTGATATAGAATTGAATAAGGGTCGTGTGGGTTCAAACGGGGGTCAAATCGGAGTCCGAACGAGGGAGAATAGGCTGAAAAACATCAAGAGGTTAAAACGGAGGGGCGGCACGTGCAGCTCACGCGCCACCTGCCTGCTGCGAGTGCAGCGCGTGGGGGTCCTTCCCCCAGCACGTGTGTGGGGCCTCATTGGGCCACAATTTTGCAGATTTGGTTCTTAAATTTATTCTTAGGACCCTATATAAAAATATTTTAGATTTGAGTTATGAAAATATGTTATTTTTGCAGAAAAACATTCCTAAACCTTGTGAATAATGCCTTAACGCTTCCAAACCAGCAAGGTGAGTGCTTCTTGCATCCTTATGATACATACCGAACATTTTGTCTTCACATGGGTAAGGGTGATTACTTGCGTAAGAATGACTTTTCTTTAAACCAAACATTTTCTCTTTCTTTGTCATGCATCACTTGGTAGGTGTGGCTAGTTGAAGTCAGAATCTCATGTTAGACTGGTGAAAAGTCATGGAGATGTGTGAACATGATGGATCAGCGGGGGTGATTGCAACACCTCGGCATCACTACCACATAAGCGGTTTCATGTCATTTTGCATAACTCATTTACATGCATGCTTTCTCTTCTTGATGCACTCATTTAGATATAACTATCTAACTTGGGTGTCTCATATTCCTGGAACATTCAACGTTCCAGATGAGTTAGTCGTGACAAGTGCCCCGGAATCGAGCCAAAGGAAAGGAAATGAAGTGGTTCTCGAATAGCTAGCTTCTTAAATTTTGATTGTAAAAACGTTGTATTGTGGCTTTAGAGGCAGTTTTAATTGCTGTAAAAAGGGAGTCTAAATGATCCCTAGATCCTGATTTTGTTTAAGGGATTGTCAGGTTATTTTTACATTAAAAGCATATAGTGGAAGCTTTGATTGCTTAGCTTATGAATTTTTTAAAAGTTTTCAGGTTCAATCATTTGCTTCCGATAGCAAAGGCTTCCATAAACGCTTTTGATTGTCTTATGGATGCTAGCATCATCATGCATCTTTGTATATGTGTTTTGGAGAAAAGAAAGGCGGGGCGTTACAATGATACTTTTGAAATCGAGTAAGGATCTTTCAATCACTCAAGTGAGCTTTTCTACAATATTGAGTATCTCCAAAGTTATATAATCTGAGCATCTTTTTACTTGAGTAAAGCTTATTTGTCAATCGACTAATGTATTTTATTAATTGAGTAAATATATGTATTAGTAAAGTGAAGATAGATTGGTTTCTGGCTAAGTCTATGGACTTAAATGCAATATAGTAACAAATGTTAGTACTTGAGTGAAGTAGTTTTATATTAGTCGAGTAACCTTAGCCTTGTAATCGAGTGAGTAATGCAAGTTTTTGTGGCTTTTGAATAAGTGGAGTAATGATTTGGTCATACTTAAATAAGCCTGCTATATAATCGATTACATTATATAGCCAATCGAGTAAGCTACTAGATTAGTCGAGTAACCCTATACGATAGTTGAGTATCAACTGTCATATTTTTAATTTTATAACTGTCACTCAAAAAAGAAAGAAATGACAGTTTTTGACTGTTTGAGCTTTATTTCATCTTATGAAGTCTGATTATGTTATTTTATAATAAAATGATAAATATGTTTATGTATAGTATGCCAAATGTTTTATCTTCATAACATGCATATTTTTTTTGATTAATTTAACTGTTATCAGTCAAATCAAAAGAAATTATGAGTATATGCAGGTAACAAGGTAAAACCCAAGTCTCAAAACTTCTATAAAAGGCCTAGTCCTACAAGAGATCATACGGCTATTGTCCAAGTAATGTCAAGCCAACCTAAACTTAAAAACAACCTACGTTGCACGGAAACAGAAATATGAAGCATTTTTTATACGAAACAGAAACGAAAAAATAACATTTTTCCAAAAAAGTAGGAAACAAAAATGTGGGGTAAAGTGTAAATTTAAAAAATATAACATTTTTTTTGTAAATATAATTTTAATATAAAAAATAATTTAAATATAAATAATAAACATAGTTCAATAATACATTTCAAACAAACATAAATATAAAATTCACAATGCATTCAAATAACTATCAATAATATTTGAATTTAAAATTAAAAAATCAGTTCTATACATATTAAGAAGTACTAAAATATCATTTACACTTGAGTGATTAAGATGGCAATAATCAGTTCAAAGTGAACAAAAATTATAAGATAATTGATTAATTAAATTTAAACATAAAAGTATTCATATAATTACTACTTAATATAACCATTCTGTACTTACAGTTGAACCCTATCTTTTCAAAGGGTAGCAATTAATATGGTGATTGCAGTGAAGTGTTGGTCTATTCCTGAGGAATTTTTTTAGGACTGATGTATTTGAATATTTGTAATTTAGTGCTTCAATTGATTTGATAATTTGAATATGCTTTTTATTATTGCATTCATAGAAAAACATGATGATGCCCATTCTCCAAATTAAGCTTATGGGCAAAACTTAAAAGTATGTAATCAATCCATTTGTTAAATTTTATAAGACATACCAATGAAATCAATAGATCTAAAATGAGGGAGAGTAAAACATTAATATAAGTGCATGAACAGAAAGAGAAAAAGAGAGAGAAAGATTGGGGAGGAGGAGTGGTTACTTAGAAGGAATGACCAACGAGTTGTGGCGACTTAAGAGGGAACAACGGTGGTGACCGACAGAAAGGGGCGATCTTCATTTGTGAGAGAACGACGATGACTAACAGAGAGAGAACGACAAAGGGACAATGACCTGAACTGAAACTGAGGGAACAACGGCAAAGAAGCACCTAGAGGTTGGAGCAGCAAGCGCTCGATTGAAAGACAAAATGAAAGAAGAAGACTGAAAAGAGACGAAAAAAAGGGGCTCGACCTTCGGGATGCTGGGTGAGTGAGATTGATCCCTGACTTTATTGTCACCAAAAATGCCTCGAAATGTTTCACAATTTACAAAAACGGGTTGTTTTTGAAACGAGAAACGGTTTGGAAACATCAAAACAATGTCTTCAAGCCATTTCTGTGCTTCAGAGGACATAATAAAGTCGAATTCATTTCTGGCCAAAGTTCATTGCTTGAGCGATAATCTTTCATGCTCATCCTCCTTCATTTCAAGCCATTATCTAGTCAAGTCTTATGAAGATTTTCTTAAACCAAAAATTAGAAACAAGAGAGAGTTATGTATTTTATTCATTTACGTCTTGCAACTCTCTTTCATCCAAGAGAAAGTCTAAAATCATTGTATTATCTTTTTTTTTTTTTTTTTTTGAGAAATCTTTTCACAATATTTGTAAAACTTGTAAAAGGTTATACCTGATCATTTGAAAAATAATGTATTGATTTTGGCTTAGCCAGATATAAAAAATCAAGTATGATACATTAAGCTTTATCCTTGAAAGGTAGTGGTTGTGGTTGAGCCTAAGATGAAAAAACTAATTGTAGAGGTTACAGTTGATCTTGTAAAAGTTGGAATTCCTACTTAACCTATGAAAAATGGAGGTTTTAATTGAATCTGCAAAAATTATGTATAAGTTATAGTTAATCCCTAAAAGTTAAAATCCTTGATGGATGTTTTTAAAATCTTTAGTGAGAAATTAAGATAGTAGACTAGACTTGTTAGATGAACCATTCAAAAATGTTGTGTTCTTGAGATTTGCTTCTTGTTTCTTTTAATGATATCATTCTTCATCTGTCATATAATGTTTTCTCATTTAAATTAAGTTAATCAATATCCAACATAACTTGTTTTGATTTTCATTACAAACATGAAAGATCTTTAACATCACTACTCTCATACATACTTTTCAAAAGCATACGTTTTTTGTTAAAATTAAAGAAAAATTTTAGAAAAGAAAAGTGATCCTTATAAGCTGACATCATATCAGTCGCTTTTTTATTCTTTTCAAATGCAATCGTTTTTCTATATTTATAAATGAGTCTATTCACAAGTTATTTGCAAACTTCTAATTGAGCCACCTTGTAAGTTAACAAGTCAAGATTTATTGAGTTCAAACTCAACTCGTTTACAAATTAAAATTCAAAGTTAAGTTCAAATTCGATTCATTTACCTTAACAAACAAATTCAAACAAGATTTTATAAAATCAAACATTAAGTTACCAACGAATAATTCAGCTCATTTGCAACCCTAGTTATATTGAATGTTTCTCATCCTCTATACTTCTAATATTTTATATATATATATATATTACTTTTGATATATTTTAGAAAAATTCTATTTATTTGCATTATTGGATACTCGTTAAGGTATATTTATTGTAAATTATTTTTCGTATTAAGTAATAAATACATCATATTTTAAAATATTTTACTAATCAATAGAAATATTCAAATGTTTAAAACAAGATATATTAGATACATTTTAATGAGTGTGTTCGGACATAGATTAGAAATATTCTTTTAATATTTGAATATTTTTATTAATTAATAAATGTAATATGTTTTGTTATCAATTAATAAAGACATTTAAGTGTTAAAAATAATATATAATTATTACAATTTATTCAAAAATAAAATATATTAAATACAAATACGTGAAACATTTATATAGACAATGATGATTATAATAAGAAAGTCCCGAAAATATGGCTTGAGACCACAAAAGATTAATGGAAGCTTAAACAGAATTTGCACCCAATCACAGGGGAGAGAGAGAGACAGAGAGAGCGGGGGGGGGAGGTGTCAAACAGATCGTGGAAACCTAAAACCCTAATCTCAAGCGCTGCGAACGGTGATGCTGCGCATCATGTCCTTGAACTCGAAGAAATCGACGCGGCCGTCCTGGTTGCGATCCACCGATGAGATCATCTTCTCCACTCTGCTGATCTCTTGTCCTTCCGCCAATCCAAGCTTTACGAGCACCGCCTGCAACTCCCTCGCCGATATGTACCCGTCGCCGTTCTCGTCGAACACCTTGAACGCCTCCGACAGCTCTGTCTCGTCCTGGCACGCTTTCCCCATCTCCTCCTCGCTTTCCTCCAACACATTGTCGCCGATCCCGAAGAACACGTCGTTCAGCGATCTGTGCAGCGATTCGAAGTCCTCGAACTGAAGCCCCGCTTTTCCCGGTGTTATGTGCGAACTCACCATGGAATCCAGCTCCGAGACCTCGGCATCCAGGCCGAGAACGTTCAGCGCGTGGCCTAGCTCCTCCACGGTGATGACGCCGTCCCCGTTCTTGTCGAAGAGATCGAACGTGCGGCGGAGTCGGATGGAGTTGAGGCTCGGGCAGCGGAGCCGGAAAGATGGCGACGCCGAGCCGTTGGTTTTCACCAGGCTCCGCTTGCTCTTAGCTCCATTATTAGCTGTTTCCATCGGGCCTCCCACTCTCTTCCTCTCTCTTCTCCGCTAGAATTTACAGAGAGATTGATCTACAAAGCTGATCCGCCAAATCCGGCGTCAAATTAACTCAATCGGATCTGAATGGTAGAATCAAACAATGGGCTCTGCTGCCGCTGCTTTCCTCTTCCTATCTGCCAAAATCTACATTTTATATGAATCCCCTAACTGCTCAATTATGCAGAGGTACGCGTTTTTGACGCCGTCCAGCAAGTCTTCTTCGCGTTCTCTTCTCTGTGTCTCTTCAGTGCAACAAAAAGTCGTAGCTGAAGAGTCTTACATTGTCGCCTTTTCTCTCTCTGCTCTAGAATCTTTAATGCAAGTCTGATGCCCACCACCAACCATTTTTGAAAAGTCGACGGATCTGGTCGCCCTCCTTAACGGTTACGCCCTCTCCGTTTATACGTCGTCAAAATCAACCCAATTGCTTCCAATTTATTTTTTCCTATTCATTATAAAAATATTATTATTATTATTATTTTATTACTTAATAATTGTTTAATTCATTTGAGTCATTGGCACGAAATTTCTTGTGCTTTTAAACTAACATAACCAATTAACCACCCCTTTAAATTGTATTTTAATTCTCCTTTTTATTTTTAGAAATGGAATGAATCGGGTCGGGTTGGTGTAATTTATCTTTTTGTTATATACAAAAATAGCAAGTGCATTAAGCCGGTCGCCGTTGACCCACTGGCTTATTTTATTTTATTTTTATTTTCAACCTAATTCTTAAGTTAAAATTATTTATATCTCAAAAATTAAAATAATATTATTTATTTAAATTAGAGATGAATTTTTAATTTAATTAGTATATTTTCATTTTTTTTAACGAAAAGGTACACCTCCTCTTGTTCTTATTTTCAACGGTAAAACAATTTTACTTCTCTCTCTGCTATGAGTTTTAGATCAAAACTTATTGGTGTGGAATCTGGTCGAAACCCACCATGTGGTGGGTTCCAATCAAAGACCCCTCTTTGTGTGGGTTCCAATCAGATTGGCCGACCATGGTTGCGATCTAGAGCGCAAAGAAGAGGTAGAACTATGAAGATGAAACACTCACTATGGAGAAATCGACGACCACCCACCAATTCTTGGAACCTTATCTCTATTGGAGAAAACATAGACGACGACAAGGTTGTAGTGTACTCTCTCTCTCCATTATGGGTATACCTAAATTGAGTATGGATTCAAAGAAGATGAGTTCGTCTTCTAACCCTGATTCAATATTCAAGTTCATGGGTTCATCTTTAGGCTTGGGGGTTCGTAGATGATCGTTTGGAGACAATTTGTTACCTCTGTTTATGTGTGTGTTTGTTTTAGTAAAGAGTCATACCATATTACATGTACTAACGAGATATACAAGTTCGATGATCGTATCGGATTTCATCCGATGATGAAATTCAAACTTCATCATCAATCATCGAATTTTATCATGGGATAAAACTCGAGAATTCATCCAGAAAATTAGGTGAGAACATTTTTTAATTTTAATGCCTTCGATTATTCTCTTGATAATTCAATTATTTGTACAGATAACATTTTTTTATTTAATATCTAGGTTCATGGAGTTTCAACGATCTCTCTCTGACGGGTGTGAATTTAGGTTGATAGAGTTTCAGTGATCTCTTTCTCTCACATATGCGAACCTAGATTAGATTTGGGTTCAAAGATGAACCCACCATTCCAACCCAAATTCAATATATGGGTTGGGTTTGAGGAACAAGACAGTGATGGCCATTGATGGTTACATATAATTTATGTTTAATTTTTTTTATAATAATAATAATACACATAAGGGTATTTTGAAATTTAAAAAAAAAATTAAGAAAGATTTATTAACGGTAAATGATCCACATTGGTAAAATTTTAAAAAAAATTGTCATTTTTAAAAATATAAAAAAAAACTAATATAATAATCAAACCTTAAGATAGTGCGAAAGATTTACCCTAAATTTACTCTCAATAAATTTTGTGAAGCTAACTATAAAAATTTGTAAAAAATGATTTTATGCATTGACTATTGACTTTGATGACCTGGCAACGTGTGAACGAGCACATGCGACTAGCACGTGACTCGGACGCGTTCAACAACTCACGCCAATCTGGACCACGTGGAGCAATTCAACTTATTTACTTTTTTGGCCTTAGACGATAATTTGATATAAAAAAAGTGTATTTTAAATAACTTTTGCACTTTGATTCTTTACGGAAGCTATAGAATACATAATATGGTTTGGGCTTTTCTCCCCATAGGATGGGAGCTCAACCCAACACTTTCATGGATTATCTGTCCAATAAAAAATTGTCAATAGCATTCATTAAGCAGTTGATAATTTTTAACTTTTGAGAAATTGTTAATCAATCATGAAAGAAATTGATAGTTTGGTATTGTATGTTGCAAGGTTTTTTCTTAAAATTATCATTCTTGCGCGATTTATCATCGCTTGTGCCCTCAATTTTGACAGAAAAAATAAATCGCAGGTGGAGATTTTGCTTTATTGCGCAGAATAAAAAATTGAACTTGATACGAATTCTACCTTATTATGACCCAACCACTTGACCTGTATCCTAGGGGCAAGGTTCTTCCTTTATTGCATATAAAACTATCATTAACTCTTAATAATAACAAGACATTTTTCGTTAACTCTTAATGGAATAGAGAATACAATATAAGCCACAAATTTCTTATTTTGATCACTTTTGTTGACGCTAATAGTTGTTAAGATTTTCTTCTGTTAGTGGTTTGAATAATCCCTATTAATTAGGGATAAGCTGTTTATTTTATAATTATTTGACGTTACCAAAACGTAGGTTGCAGATATATCTTTCTTTCTTCCTGTTATTCTTGTAAGGCTATGTATAGCAAGTTCAAATTTTTATCAATAAGAACACATTCTCCTGATTTGCTCGTGTTCACTATTCAAACATAGAGAGTTAACAATTGGTATCAGAGCCACATTAGACGGGCTTGATTGAAACTAAAAAGCAACAATCTTCTAAGGTGTTTAGTGACGATATGGCAACTGATAGTGGATTTGTGCAACCATCAATCCCAAAATTCGATGGGCGTTATGATCACTGGTGTATGCTCATGAAAAATTTCATGCGATCAAAAGAATATTGGAGTGTGGTGGAAGATGGGATTCTTGCAGCAACAAAAGGAGCTGAACTCACTGAAGCCCATAAAAGGTGATTGATGATGATACAAGGTTGAAGAATATGAAAGAGAAGAATTATCTATTCCAGGCCATAGATCGATCCATCTTGGAAACCATCTTAAACTAGGATACAACCAAAAACATTTGGGATTCCTTAAAGCTGAAGTATTAGGGGACAACACGAGTGCAATAAGCGCAACGACAGGCTCTACAAAAAAAGTTTGAGATGCTGAACATGAAGATGGGAGAGTTTGTGAATGAATACTTCTCTTGTACTCTTGTTGTGGTCAACAAACTGAGAGCCAATAAGGGAAAGATGGATGATGTAGCAATCATCGAGAAGATTCTGAGATCCATGACACCCCAGTTCGATTATATGGTGTGTTTTGTTGAAGAATCAAATGATTTGGATGCTCTTACCATTGATGAGTTACAAAGTATCTTCTAGTACATGAGTAACATATGAAAGCTCATGTTCTGGAAGAGCAGGCATTAAAGGTTACTTTTGGAGAGTCTTCAGGAGAAAAAGGACGAGGTTATGATGGAATTCGAGGATGAGGAAGAGAGGGAGGTAGACATAGCTTTGACAAATCCACAGTTGAACGTTATCATTGCCATAAGCTTAGACATTTTCAGTATGAATGTCCAATTAAAGAAGGAAATAGAAGCAAGAGCAAACTATGTAGAAGGTAGTGAAGAAATGTTGTTGATGGCGTACATGGATGAAAGGAAGCTAGCAAAGAAGAGTTGTGGTTTCTTGATTATGGATGAAGTAATCACATGTGTGGCAAAAGGGAGTTTTTCTCAAATTTTGAAGTCAATTTCAAGGAAAAAGTGAAACTGGGAAATAACTCAAGAATGGATGTGATAGGTGCAGGTAATGTGCGAATACTGGTGAATGGTTTTGTACAAATTATTACTGGAGTATTCTATGTTCCAAGATTAAAGAATAGCTTGATAAGCATTGGCTAGCTAGCTGAGAAGGGACTTGTAATTCTTATACAACAAGGAACATGCAAAATTTATCATCCTGAGAGACTGATTATGGATATTACAATGTCCTCGAATCAAATGTTCAAGCTATTTGTTAATTCTTTCATGGAAGATCCAACTCGACTTTGGCATTACAGATATGGTCATCTGAGCTTTAGTGGTTTGAAAATTCTTCAACAAAAAGGAATGGTGAAAGGACTGCCTTATCTTAAAACTTTGTCAAAAATATGTGACGACTGCCTAGTAGGAAAACAATGGAAAGATCCATTTCCTAGAGAATGCACATGGAAAGCTTCTTAGATTCTTGAACTGGTACATGCAGATATATGTGGACTAATTAGACTTATATCCAACAGCAAGAGAAGGTATATGATTATAGTCGTAAAGTTTGGGTTTATTTCTTGGTTGAGAAATTAGAAGCATTTATTGCCTTCAAGAAATATAAGAATTGTGTTGAAAAAGAGGTTGGTTAGAGCATAAGATGTCTTCATACTGATCGTGGGGGTGAGTTCACATCACTTGAATTCACTAAGTTTTGTAGTGAGAATGGTATTCAAAGACAGCTAACAGTTGCATACACCCCTTAACGAAGCGGTGTTGCAAAATGGAAGAATCAAACTATCATGAATATAGTTTGAAGTATGCTTTCAGGGAAGAATATTGCCAAAACATTTTGGCCAGAAACTATGAATTGGACAATTCATATTTTTAACAGGAGTCCAACTCTTGCAGTGAAAAACAAAACTCTAGAAGAATCTTGGTGTGGATTCAAACCATCAATAGATCACTTCAGAGTGTTTGGGTGTGTATCTCATGTTCATATTCCTGATTGCAAAAGGATAAAGCTCAATGAAAAGAATGTAAGATGTGTTTTACTTGGAGTCAGTCAAGAGTGAAAGGCATATAGGTTATATGATCCCATCTCTTAGAAGATTATAGTAAGTAGAGATGTGGTGTTTGAAGAAGACAGAGATTGGGATTGGGACAAAATTTATGAAGAAGTTATTTTGGCTTACTTAATTTGGGGAAAAAAATGAAAAAGAATCGAATGTAGTTGCTAAAAATATAGATGAAGCTGACACTAATGAACATAGGTGTACTGAAGAAATGTGAAATTGATGGCTTAAATGGTTTCAAATAAAGGCAATTCATCTAACACAGGTGAAAATCCTTCACCTAAATCTCATAAACAAAGGTTTAAAAGGAAACCAAATTGGATGGGGGATTATGTTATTGGAGAAGGTTTATCTAAGGAAGAAGAACAACATATTTAGCCATGTTTTCATCCAATGATCTAGTTCTATTCGAAAAGGCAATAAAAGATGCAAAGTGGATAACAACGATGGATGTGGAGATTAAAGCTATAGAGAAAAATGATACTTGGGAATTAACAAATTTGCCTACTAGAGCAAAGAATGTTGGTGTGAAATGGGTGTATAAGACGAAACTCAATAAAAATGGTGAGGTGGAGAAGTACACATTTGGTTGCAAAGGATTACACCCAAAAACATGGCATGGACTACATTGAGATTTTTGCACTTGTAGCACATTTGGAGACAGTTCGATTGATAGTTTCTCTTGTAGCTCAAAAAAAGTGGATGATTTTTTAGCTAGATGTAAAGTCGAGCTTTCTCCATGGAAAACTTAATGAAGAGGCTTTTGTCGAGCGACCTCCTAGTTATGAGAAGAAAAGTGAGGAACAGAAAGTGTACATGTTAAAAAAGGCGTTATACAATCTAAAACAAGCTCCATGAGCTTGGTATAGTTGGATAAAGTCATACTTTACACAGTAAGGTTTCGAGAGGTGCCCTTATGAGCATACTTTGTTCATCAAAGCAGGAGAATGAGGTAAAATTCGAATTGTCTATCTCTATGTTGATGACTTGATTTTTACAGGCAATGATGAGCATATGTTTGTTGAATTTAAAAATTCTATGATTCATGAGTTTGACATAACAAACCTTAGAAAAATGAGATATTTCCTTGGTATAGAAGTAATATAAAGACCAGATGTAAAAACCCCAAATTTCCCCTTAACTCATTTAATACAATGGAAGCATGACATAACATATTCCCAATTCTTTTACATAACATTCGGGTCCATCTGCCCAGTAAGATACAAAAAACATTACACTCAACAAAATATAATAGTGCCTTCCTTAGACAAGAACCACACAAAGCCATCTTGAGCATCTTTTGGTCAGGGGATCTTTGCACACACCATCTACCCATGAAGGATTAGACACAATTGGACCCATCCTCAACATACTCTTTGCCCTTACCTGGAATGACGTAAAGTAAGGGTGAATCACAAGACTCAACAAGCATATAATGAAACAAAGGGAAAACAGGCTGAATATAGCATTCCCCAAACACCACACACAAGCCATGTTATGCCATGAATCACAACTCAACCCACCGGTCATAAACACAACAATGCATACATATAATGAATAGAGGGGCCCACATAAGATACATACTGGCACCCAGGGTTCCATATACAAACTTGCTCGCACTGGCTGACACAAATCTACATCTCGAGCCAAAGCTCCCATAACACCACCATGAGCCCAAGCTCCCATCACGTTACCTTGAGCCAACGCTCGCATAATGTTATCTTAAGCCAACGCTCGTTTAAGAACATATGGAGCTAATGCTCGTAAAACAACATATCGAGCCAACGCTCGTAAGTATACCTCAAGGATAAATTCGTCACTCTCATCAGTGACCTGCAATGCAACACATAGGAAATGCATGGCGAAGTGAACAAAAACATGATACAATGTCCCCATAAACCAGTCATCAAGTCACGCTTCACCCACATAGTCATACACACTCAATGTAATGCTAGTGCTCCTAATCACCCTATAATGCCCGTGTTCATGCACACATAACAAACGGTCTACCCATAATGCAAACCCGAGCCCAATACTACAATGCTTTATTGAATCATAATTTTTGGCAGTCCCAATCGAGAGTTCCCTACCACAAGGTACCCAAACGATCAACAACCCCTATAACTCACACCCAAAAACTTGCATGCAAAGAGACCCAAAGTTTTTCTATCCACATGGTATTAACCCCCAAAAGAGGTTCATCATCATTCCTTGGAAATTGAATTGAGTGATAGGTTTGAAATGCTATGGCACAGACCCAAGAGAGGGGGTGAATTAGGTAATTTAAAATTTAGTTTGAAACTTGAAATCCTTTTGATGAAAAATAAAAATTCAATGCAACTAAGGATTAATAAAATGCTTGGAACAATAAATGAAACAAAAAGCATAAGCAAGAGACGAACACAAGGATTTATAGTGGTTTGGCTTAAACCAAGTCTAATCCACTACCTTAGCTCCTCACTAAGGATTTTGTAAACCAATACACTATAACCTCCTACTTAAACCCAAGTAAACCCTTTAGTCCAAGATTAGGAATTACAACATTTTACCTATACAAGTAGGCCCTCTAGCTACACAAGCTAGGAAAAACAAACAATGTTTAATAGAGAGAAAAATCTAAGAGATGAATCTCTTAGTTACAAAGATCTCTCAAATGAAAACAAAAGACTTGAATAATAAAATACAAATTAAGATCAAATCCTTTGAGAAAAAAGATTAAAGCACAAATACAATTGAGATGATGTAAATAATTTCTAATCTCTTTCAACTTCATTCCCATCCATTTGCCTATTCTTGATCATCCTTGATTTGTATTTATAGGCATCCTACAAGTTTCAACCAAAAACTAGTCGTTTATAGCTATTAGAGATTGAAAAACTAGCCATTGGAGGCTTTCTGCGAATTAATTGATCGAGATATTGAATTTTAAGCTTCTATTAGTTGACATATTGAAAGAATTAGTCGATAGATGCAAAGGTTAGTCGACAGATTGAGATAAAACTTCAAAAGATTAAATTTTAAGCTTTTGTTAGGCGACATATGACTTAAATCTATCGATAGATTGAATTTAAGCTTCTGTTAAGCTCCTAAGACCTCTCCGAGAGGGCCTATCAGTAGCTACTGACAGGTTTCTCGGATTCCTCTCCAAGAGATCTCTCTTCGAGAGCTCTCTCAGAGAGGTAGGGTACAATAACTGCCCCCACACTCTTTGCTTTTACCTTTAGGTAAATGTAGAGAGTAGATCATCTCTGAAAGATCTACCTTCGCAAGCTGCGTTGCTCCAGGAATAATACCGTGAGAAACGTCTTTCTTTTCTTCTAGATGGCCTATCACACCTCTATGACTACCTCACTGCCAATAGGTTAATGAGGGTCGGGTGGATCCAAGGGCCTATCGAACTGTCCCATTACAGGGTTCCTAGAACAATATCACATTGCTGGCCTACTGCCCATGCAACCGCAAAGGAAATGGACATCTTTCTACATGAGGAGCATTCCCTTAAGGGTGTGGATCCACTTGACTGATTTTTTTTGTTTTCGCTCTTCTTTTTCTCTTAATCTTAGCTTCTTACCATTTGAGTGCACAGTTCATTAGGCTTATAGATGAGGGTAAGCTTCGCAGCTGCCCTTGAGGGACCATCCTAAGAGCTAGCAACCCCGTGCGCCCAGCCAGTAGAAGAGGTGGGTGAGACAATGCCTAGGTAGGCATGAAGCAAAATGGGATGCTGCTACGTTTTGTCCGCTCACCGACCTTACCATCCTAGAGGAAGAAGAGCTTCACGGGATCGATTGCAGACTCACCAACAAACCTCTTCCCCCACTGTCTGCGTCTTCTACTTAGGCTTCGTTGGGGGAGTTGAGCGAAGTAAGGCACGGAGGAATCGTCCCAAGACGTAGAGGGCATGTAGCAGCCAAAGCGGGGACGAGCCACAACCCCCTTGGTGTAGCGGACGTCAAGGTGTCTTATAAGTTGGATTAAATAGCCATTGAGGCCATTCAAGGACGAGGCCGTGGCATGTACAGACGGGTCGTGATTAATCCCCAATGCCTAGGTCGTCGAGTTGTAAACATTAAGGATCCTCAACGAAGCCGCAACCCTATCTTATCGAAGATGCCTCCTCCTGTCAAGAAGGCGTACAATCTAGTTCGAGGGCATTGGGCATGAGGCGAGCCCTTTCAAATTCAATCGGGGGTCCTAGACACCGACACGATCAACATACCTGGTGTCGCGACCCATTTGTTGTACTCTACCATTCTCCCTCGCGATGAGGGGCTATATTTCTGCAACTCTCCTGAGGACAAGAACAACTTCGAGCATTACCTGGCCATCGTAAGTCATTTCCTCTAGATCTTCAGTGCTCTCTCCCTTGCTTTATGGCTCTTTCCTTAAAATATTTTTCTCATTGGAGGCTGACTGGGTGGCAGGTGAGAAGCAGTGGGATGTTGAGGAGGCTGTGAAGAAGGCGGTCTGAGACTACCGACTCTCTACGGACTGCTTCTACCGGAAGGATGAATATGCCTTGTGCTATTCAAAGTTCAATTTCTACCACGGTTGTACCTTTCTGAAAGCGAAATGGCCACACGAGTCATTGAGGACATGATTTTTGCTGATGCCATCTCTTTCGTCCCTCCTCAAGATTGGCCCAGGTATGAGCCAAATGATTCGAGGCCCGACAAATGCGTACGACGAGCATTGGAAGATGACTTAAGTAACCTATTAGGCCTCTAGAGTCCTTACGTACCGGACCCTAAGAAAGACGAGTTCCCGGTGTGCCCAACCAATGATGCAGTGTCTGATAGCATGGCCCACACCATCCATTTGATCGAGCAAGGCTTGGATGTGGATGTCGTCGATCGGGCTTCTCAAGGTTGGTTCCAGGAGGAAGGCTCGAGACCAGTTAACTATCCCTCCAATTAGGATTAGTATAGGCTTTCTTGTTATTATTTTCTTTTTGAATTCAAGATGTGTAGAACATTGACTCTCGTGTACTATGTATCAAATTCCCTTATTTTGAATGCATATGGCTTTTAGATACATTATTGTGCTTCATACATATTACGTTATTGCCCTTAGCTCTTCATTTGCTTGTCAATCTTATCCGTAGCACTAGTTTCTTTTACTTCATAAACTGGCCATGTTACAACTTGGGGTGGCTAAGTGCTTGCCATTCATTTCTTTATTCTTATGGTGTGTGCAGGCTATCTGTGATAGGAGTTTACCCACCCGCCTCATTATGTACCTGGATCTTTTCAAGGGATACTCACAACCTTTATTTCTATCATTTCAAGTCCATGTCAAGTATTGGACCTCAACCATAAACCCGAGACTCGAGACTCGAGTTTGGTGAGGAGTCAACATTTACCTCACCTCGCGGCTTCAAGACTTTCACACGGATCACCGGGATCGCAATACCCCACCATGGGTCTCCCCAACAACTACTTCTCACTAAATAGGTCTACGATGGATGATCATCATGTGTCTATGTTTATCAGAGGACCTAGCACTAGTTTCCAACTGTGTGTTCAGGTTCGTTGTGAAACTTAGCACCAAATTCCCATGAAGAGTCTAGGAAAAGCCTGTCAGCTTGACATTATTCTACCGCGAGGGATCCAGGTTAGTCTCTCGCTTCAACACCAAACTACAATAGTGAATCTAGGTTAGTCTAGGGGGTATTACGCTAGATCACCTTCGGGTATCTGAGACGGTCATTCATCCTTGTTGCCATTTCTCGTATCTCATGCGTTTTTTCAAACTCATCAACCATAGGGGTCACTAACTTGAATTCTACCAGACTTTCCAAGTTAGTTAAGAGGCTTGGCGCTGGATCTACCGAGGAGTCAAGGTTAGCCCATAAGCTTAGCATCGGACTCATGCATGAGATCCAGGTTAGCCTATAGGCATTGCATTAGAACACATCTGGGAATCCAGGAAGGTTCGGGGCCATGGTGCCAGATCACAACTGAACGAGTTTGTCTTATACGGCTAATTGCAGTCTTATGTTTCCTTTGGGCCTTTTCGGGTTTGTCCAACATAGGGGTTCTAAGTTAGACCCAAGATTATTCACTAGACTACTATCGGTCATTCCAAGTTTGTTGGGAGGCTTAGCACCGGATCTGCCAAGGAGTCAAGGTTAGCTCGTAGGCTTGGCACCAAACTCATGCGAGGGAACTAGATTAACCTGCGGGCATTGCATCGAAATGCATAAAGTCCACAGTCTTAGCACCAGACCGCCACTTGTTGAGCTGGGCCCTCTAGGACGTAAGCTCCCCATTACCTTTATTGTCCCGTCATTGTTGAACTTGTTAGTGTTAGGGTTTATCAGAATTTATTCTCTGTCACGGTCTTTACACTAGATTTTATGACAGCTACGCATATGTAATGCACAAGGGAGTTTATGTGGTTTAGTTTATAACATCGCCTACATCCACAGGAATACATGGGGTATATTCTTTTATTCATCAAGGGGAGTTACAATACATATGGAAATCTAAAAGGAATCATGATCCATAACATGCTTAGGAAGGGCTCCTCGTGGCACACGACTCGCTGCGTCTTGCCCGTCATCCCTCATAAGAGCTCCTGTGACTAGAATAGTTGGAAAGTACTTTTTGAGGTGCATGGTGTTCCATGTCTTACCTAGTACCTCACCTTGCAATGTTTGCAGCACATATGTGTTCGCCCCCAACATCTTCACAATTTTGTAGGGCCCCTCCCAATTCAGCCTGAGTTTTCATTCCTCCCTCCCAATTCAGCCTGAGTTTTCATTCCTCCCTTAGGGCGTTCATAATTGTTGTCTTCCTGAGCACCAAATCTCCTTCCTGAAATATCTGGGGGTGAACCTTCTCATTATAATAGCTGGAGATCCTTCTCTGATACGCCGCCACCTACATAATTATCTTCTCCCTTAGCTCATCCAACATATCCAGGTTCTTCCTTAAGTAATCTGAATTTCTTTCTTTGCTAAAAGCTATAACTCGAGGCGAGCTGGGGTCTACTTCCACTGGGATGAGGGCATCTGTACCATACACCAAGTTGAATGGCATTTTCTCCTTAGATACACGACTCGTCTGCGATAAGCCCACAAGATGTTAGGGAGTTCATCGGCCCATCTGCCTTTTTCCCTCTCTAATCAGGTTTTTAGGCCATACAGGATGGTTTTATTCCTTGCCTCTGCCTACCATTGGTTTGGGGGTATGCTACGGATGTCATTCTTAAACTGATCCGCTATCTTTGACAAAAGGCCCTAAAAGCTTCAGAGTAGAATTACGTTTCATGGTCAGTGTTGAGGATTCGGGGAACATTGTAGCAACAAATTATATCTTTCCATACCATTTCCTCCGCCTTTTTTTTCCGTTATGGTTTCCAGGGGCTCTACTTTGACCCACTTCGTAAAGTAATCGATAGCCACCAACAGAAATTTCCTCTGTGCTGATGCCATTGGAAATGAACCCAAAATGTCTAACCTCCACTATACAAATGGTAATGGGTTGAATATTGATTGGATAGATGAAGGGGGTCATGCTGTCAAAGGGGTTTGCCTCTAGCACCTGTCACATGTTCGCACTTTCTAGGCCGCATCCTGTCTCAGGGTTGGCCAAAAAAAGCCGGCCCTAGGATCTTCCCGGCCAAGGCTTTCCCTCTGAGGTGCTCTCTGCAGTCTCCTTCGTGCACTTCTTCTAGGGCTCGTTCTACTTCTAGGGGCCCCAAACATTTGAGCTATAGCGTGGAGTACCCTCTCTTATACAACCATCGGCTAATAACTGTAAACCAGGTCACACTGTTGTTTAGCCTTTAGGCCTTTGAAGGTGTTGTTGGGAGTTCCTGATTAAGTAGGTACTTCAATATTGGCGTTCTCTAATCATCGACCACATCAATGCAATGCACCTTTCCTTCCTTTTCATCTATACTTAGCCGCTGCAAAACCTCCATATGAATCAATTGTCCGGGAGTGTCATGAGCGGAGGCTAGCTTGGACAGCGTATCTGCATGTTAGTGGAGGGACCTATTGATTTGGATTAGTTCAAAGCGTCTGAATTTGTGTGCCAACTCCTTCACTTTCTATAGATAGCGAGACAATACTAGCTCTCTTACTTCATAGGTCCCCTGAAATTGTAACACAACCAATTGTGAGTCACTATGAACTGTTAAATCGGTTACCTCCAATTTTTCAGCCGGCTTCATCTCTACCAGCAATGCTTCGTATTCAATAGTGTTGTTGAAACTAGAAAAAGTGAATCACAAGGAATACTCCAAAACCTCCTTCTCGAGGGAGATTAACACCACTCCTGCCCCACTTCCTTTGGCATTGGACGCCCTGTCCATAAACAACATCCACCCCTTACATATAGTGTCCTTTACTGTCGGTAGGTGAGTGCATTCCACTATAAAGTCTATCAGCGCCTACCCCTTTATTGCATTCCTGAGCTCAAAATTGATATCATACTCATTGAGTTCAATGGCCCATTTGGTTATCCTTCCCGAACATTCAGGCTTCTATAGGATCTGCCTTAATGGTTGATCTGTAAATACTGTCATGGCATGGGCCTAAAAATAAGGTCTTAGTTTTTTCATTATTATCATCAATGCCAAAGCTACCTTTTCAACGTAGGGGTATCATGACTTTGCTCCCTACAATACCTTGGTCACATAATAGATTGGCTTATTGACCTGTTCTACTTACCTGAAGAGAACTGCGCTTATAGCATGATGGTTGACTCCCAAATATAGGCACAACTTTTCTCCGCCTTTTGGTCGAGTTAATAGGCGAATCTCTTTTAGGTACTCTTTCAATTTTTGCAAGGCTTTTTTGCACTCGAGCGTCCATTGAAAATTCCTACCCCCTTTAAGGCCTTAAAGAAAAGGAGGCTATGCTCAACAATTTTCAAGAGGAACTTGCTCAGAGTTGTTGAGAGACCTGTCAACCTTTAGACTTCTTTCACTGATGAAGGGGACTGCATGTCGATTACCACTTGCACCTTTTGAGGTTAGCCTCTATCCCTCAGTGAGTAATCATATATCCCAAGAATTTCCCAAACTTCACCCCAATGGCACACATGTCAGGATTCAAGCGCATATTATTCTCCCTGAACATAGCAAAAACTTTCTCTAGCTGTTTGGCGTGTGACTCACCTTGCTTACTCTTTATTATCATGTCGTCCACACAGGCCTCCATTACCTCCTTTACCAAGTCTTTGAATACCCTATTGACCAGTCTCTGATACGTAGCCCCTGCGTTCTTTAAACCAAAAGGCATCACCTAGTAACAATACGTCCAATTTTCTATGATAACAGCCATTTTTTCAGCATCGGGCGAATACATATTGATTTGATGGTAGCCTGAGAATACATCCAGGAAAGTCAGCACAACGTATTCGGAGGTATCATCAACCAGGTTGTCTATTCTAGGAAGTGGGTATGAGTCTTTTGGGCAGGCGTTGTTGAGGTCGGTGAAATCAATGCATATTCGCTATTTTTCGTTGGCTTTCTTCAACATCATGACGTTCGCTAGCCAATTGGGGTATTGAACCTCCCTAGTGAATCCCGCTTTGAGGAGTTTGTCTATTTGTTCTTCTAGGCAATTCAATCTCTCTAGGGTGATATGTCTATTCTTCTGTTTGATAGGCCAAGCCTCTAGATGAACGTTCAGTCAGCGGGATATGACTTTCAGGTTAATTCCAGGCATGTTGGCTAGTGTCCAAGCAAATACATTACCATAGGATCGTATGCACCTGACAACCTCCTCTTTTTTCGGATCCTTTAATTAGCTACCCACATGGATTTATCTATCACTATTGCTGGGGTGTAGAGGGATTGCCTCAAGTGTTTCCGCTGATTGAGGTTTACTGGCCTTAAGAGTCTGTTCAATGATCATTAAGGTCTCTCCCATCGTCAACTTTTCCTTCCCCTTGGCGCTCTTGGTGGAACTTACGTAACATACCCTGGCTTACTTCTGGTTTCCCTTTACATGGCCTGTACCCTGACGTATGGGGAACTTCATTGAGAGGTATTCTGGTGAGATGACTGCTCTCATGGCGTTAAGTAGGGATTGCCCCAAGATCACATTGTAAGCAGTGGAGAAAGTCTTAACCACCATAAAACTCACCTGCTTGTTAACTAATTGGGGGTGGCTGCCTAAAGTGACAAAATGCTAGACTAACCCTACAATGGAAATTGCTTTCCCCGTAAAACTATTTAACAATGACGTGACCGTCTTGAGTCAATCGTGCGCGATGTGCATCTTTTCAAAGCAGTTCCATTACAATAAATTCACAAAGCTCCCATTATCCACCAAAATGCTCTCAACAGGGTGTTTAGCAATGACGATCGAGATACCAATGGATCATCATGGGGCAAAAGCACATCTCCTTGGTCCTCGGGCATTAAAAATAATGGGGTCTTTGTTCTCCTACACCTTTGCCATTAAGTCTACATGTAGTCTTTGACGTGCATAATGTAACACCCCAATTCCTGGGAGCGTTAATGTAACGTAAGATTCCGGGGATAAATTTTTTTTTTCAAACAAAAACCCATAACAAAAACCATTCCCCGAAGATCCCGTTACACCTTCTCAGTATATCAACTATGAACCATTAATAAACCAAGACAGGTTCACCAACACAAATGCGGAAGCTGGATCGAAACCTCAACAGGTCATAACCGAAACCACTTTATTTATATATAAAGTTGCACCAACGTTTACATGACGTTTTCAAAAGTAAATAACATAACTGAAAAGACATAATGTAAACTATCCGCTAATCGTCGTCACTCCTCGACGATTCCTTTCCCTTTTGCACCGCTGCCTTCACCTGGAACGTTTGAATATTCCAGGGACAAAGTCCAAATTAGATGATGAATCATCTAAGTGAGAGTTGAAAACACATTTTTCATGAATAATGCAAGATATGAAATAAACCAATATACCCGGTAAGCCCTAGCTCAAGAGAATTCCCACGCGGTTAACCCTACAACGGGAAAAGAGCAATCTCTCTAAAAGCTATGCCACCACACCGACTCGACGACGCGACGCGACGCGACGCGATTCTAGCTTAAATGGGGCTGCCAACGCATCTCACCAGAATACGTTCCCACCTTAAGCATCCAAGAACCACCATACAATCCCAACTCCAAAATTTCACATGGACCACCTAGTCATCCTAGTGCAACTTTCCTGGCCAAACGGCCTGGCATGAAAATCAAGACGGCTATCCTGACATGCACACATAGCATCAGATACCCCTATTATTTCGTCACGCCCTTGAAGAATTACAGCTACATTATCCAGACAACATCCTAGGCTGACATCCCACATGAACAACACAGTATGGACCACCTAGTCGTCCTAGTGCAACTTCCCTAACCAAACGGTCTGGCACGGAAACCAAGGCAGCTATCCTGACATGCACACCAGCATCAGATACCCCTATTATTCCGTCATGCCCTTGGAGAATTATGGCTACACTATCCAGACAACATCCGAGACTGACATTCCATACGTACACATAAAACTCAAGACAATGCCACAATTCACAATTCAATGCATCGTATAAACAACATTTATAAAATGCAATGCACAGTTCAAAACGTTTAGGGACAAACCTTCCTCATAAATTCAACCGTCACCGGTTACCATTTTAATGCACAAAACCATTTTGCATGAAATCATCATATGTTCAGATAGAACAAGCACAATAAATCAAGTTTTGGAGGCAAACACTCACCTTGAACGAAACTCAGAACACCTCGAATCTTGTGCCCAACCTCAATTTTCGTGCAACTCCTCAAGTCTTTTAACCAAACCACCTCCTTATAGGTCCTCACGCGCTGCCTAAGTGCTCTACGCGTGTGATGCCTCGCGTATGCTTTAAAAACCCTCTATCCACTAAACCAGAAGCACTCTCGTCTAGCACAAATGTATCACAACTTCGAATGAGAGAATCCTTAACCTTGAGCCCCTATTTATATGTTTAGGAAACTTAGCCACCAAGAAATATATATTCTGCAATCATTTCAAATCTTTCAAAATCTTTTCCAATCTTTCCAAATCTTCTAATATTTTCTATAATCATTCCAAATCTTTTGATATCTTTTGCAATCATTCCAAAATCTTCTAAGATTCTCTGCAATCATTGTAAATCTTCTATAATCATTCCAAATCTTCTAATATCTTTTGTAATCATTCCAAAATCTTCAAAGATTCTCTGCAATCATTGTAAATTTTCTATAATCAAATCTTTTCTTATCCAATCAAATCTTATACAAATCTTATCCTTAAAGTCATCATAAGCCTTCATCTTATCTCTAACGTCATCATGAGACTTCATCCTTATCTCTAAAGTCATTTATGAAGCTTTTTCCTGAATCTCTCAAATGCCCCTAATAAAAAGATTTCAAGAATTACACTTTGGCCCAAACTTTTAGATAATTGCACTTATGCCCTTTTCAACATGGTCCCCGGGCTAATTTTTAATTGCATTTTAGTCCCTGAAAAATGGACTAATTGCGCTAATGCCCCTAATTTTTAGGTAAATTACACTTTTACCCCAACCTCAAAAATTACGATTCTGCCCCTGGCTCAAAAACTGAACTTCTCTTTAAAGACCTTTATAACCCTTTGAAATATCCTAAAACATTCTCTTTAAAATTCCGAAAAAATATCGTTTCGATCTCCCTTTGTCAATTTCGAAAAAACTGCACTTAGTCCCGAATCTTCGTTTTAGCTACAAACACTTTTGTTTCTTCCAAAAACTACTGAAGGGTTACTCTATATGCCAAATATGAACTTCCTCGGGGTTCCATTGACTTCCCGGATGCCCCGTACGATAATTCGGTATTTCAGCCTAAATCACAATTGCCTTTTTTTAGCTGTACCGGGAACCGTTCCCGATCCAACTTCTTTTGATGCCTAAAATCATAACTCGTATTACTTGTCGATACTATACCATTTTCCTTGGCTATCTAGGGTCCAGGATACTCCCTCTGACTAATTCGATCATCCAAAGTTGCGTTAGTGTACCCTATGGTCTTATTTTCCACAAAGTCCATTTATGCCCTTCATCAAATATTATTTATGACCTCAAATCATTCTCGGGTATTACACATAAGCCTTTCGAGCTGTATTAGAGTCTCCAGCTAGATTTTCCCCTCCTGAAATCACATTGATTCTATCCATGGTAGGTTCGTTGTCTCCTGTTTCAATACTCAAACCTGGTTGATCTCTTTAGGAATTTTCTTTTCCTTTCTCCAGACGGGGTTTCCGGTTATCCCTCTTATTTGTGGCATCATTCCTAGGGAGAGGAGGCCTCTTTTGATTACCCCTCCTAGGCCTGTCCCCCTGCCCTATTGGTTTTTTGGCTTGTCCAGTATGAATCGATCGAGCTTCCCATATCTAATTAGCTGCTTGATCTGGTTACGTAACTCCCAACACTGTTTTGTACTGTGGCCTGGGGATTCATGGAACTTGCAAAAAGCTTCCGTATTTCTCTCCAGGGCTCTTTGGAATAAGGAGAAAAGTTGATGAGCCCTGTGTGCGCAATAGATGAGAGGATCGCCGCCTTAGGTTCATTAAGGGCAGTGAAGCTTCAAAACTGCATCTTTATGGGCTCTTCCCTTCTCTGTGTTTTTACCGCTAGTTGGACTCCAAATCTCTTGGTTTTCCTCTTCCTTTCACCTCCTAGACGTCCAAAATCTCCATCTAGACGATGAATTGCTCTACTCGGGCGAATAAATTAGTTATGGAGCTGGGCTAAAAAAAGGTCAGGGATTTTCTGAGTGGTGTGTAGGTAGTCCCATTGAGCAAAGCCGAGGCCACCAGTCCAATCGGGAGATCCATCACTTCTTGAGTGGCTGCCCTAAACTGCTCTATTTTTTTTTTTTCAATTGCTTTCCAGGCTTCTTTTATAAGCTCATCAAGTACATCACGCTCTTTTTCTTCGGTACGTAGGCTGAGAATACCTAAAAAAATTCCTTTCTTCAATTTCCCAAATGATCGTATGCGACCCAACAGTAAATTCGTGAATCATTGTTGAGCTTGTCCAGCCAAAGAGGGGGGAAGGCTTGGCACTTAATCACCTCATTCCAGCCGTGTAGTACAGCCACAGCTACAAAATGCTGAAAATGCCTCTCCAAGTCTTCATTCCCAAAGTAAATAGGAAGTTGGGGCAGCTTGAAACCTGGTTGGACTAGTTGTCTCTAGAGTTCTTCTAACACGAAAAATTCCTTAATGGTGGCTTTTTTGGACGATATCATTACTCGTTTCTATTCCAACACTTCCTCTATAAGCCTTTTAACGTCTGTTGCATTTAACATTCCCTATTCTACATCTTCCCTCGAGGGAAGGAGATAGAGAGTTCTGTAATGGGTGCTCTTTGTCATTTCCTATTACACTGAGGCTTTCCCCACCCATTTACCTCTTCTTTTATGTGAATCTGGTAGTCTTGGGGCGCAATCATCTTGCTTATGCGTCCCAATTCTTATCCCTGCTTAGGCTACTCTTGGGGGTTGGCCTCGTGTTCCAGGTCTACTTTCCCTAACATCTGCATGTCCTACATAGGGGATGTGTATATCAGGCATAAGCTCTTGCAATAGGGCGATGATCCCTTACATTCTCCTCGCATTCTCCTCGTTACTCTTCTGAAGCTCCTCATTTTGATGTCTCAATTCCTCACAGTTCTTCTTAAGTCTTTCGCAGTTAACAAGCAGTACTATAAGGGTGTTATTCTAGATGGTCCTGAGATTCCTCTTAAGGTCGTGGCTAGATTCTCTTGGGGAATCGATGATTGTCCCAAAGAGTCCGAATCAGGAATCGTGCGAGCTAGGGTTGGTGCTCGTCTACCTTGTCTCATAGCTCTTGCCCCCAGATCTGTAATGTGTATCTCTCTTTGCTCTGACCATCCTTGGACCCTGATCTCAGCTATAAGGTCCTATTTTAAACAGACAATCTGATTGCCCCCTAGTCTAACTACCTGAATGTCTTCTGCATGGGGTATATGGTCCTGAGTAAACTTCTTACTCCTAATGATGTTCCATTAGTATTGGTTGTAATTGGGGCACTAGGTTGGGCTCTCCAGTAGCTACTGTTTTGGAATGAGTACTTCTCAATGTTTGGTAAGGTAGGCTACCCAAGTCGATTGATCTGGTATTTTTGGTTAGTTTGGCCTTTTCTCAGTTTCTTATAGATGGCGCCAAATTGTTGTTGCCAAAATACAACAATTGAAACATCTTTGGAATGAAGGAAACCATTGTCTGGGGCCATGTAAGATGCTAATGTTCGAAAGTGAAACCACTGTAAAAGCTCTCTCGAAAAAAGGGCTTTCGAAAGGGCTGAAAGGGTCTTTCGATTGGGATTTCTCGGAGAGGTTGTCCCTCAAAAGTTCTTCAATGGTCAGGTGCCCTATTTCTGTAGACGACTCTCGAAAAGGGTCATATAAACCTTTCGGAGAGGAATAAATCAACTTCTGGAAAGAGTATGAACCTCTTTTGGGAAGGTGTTTCAAAGGTCTTGGAAAGAATAGAGGTTTTCTCGAAGAGACACTGATGACCAAGGACTCAGCCTCCAGAAGTACTGTACCATGAGACAAGTGTTAGAAGGCTCACAAGAAGGATTTCCTGTAAAGACCCTCCGACGATTAAGTTAATATGCAGGGAAAAAGAAGTTGCGGAAATAAACATAAGGACTTCGA
Organism: Diospyros lotus; assembly: GCF_014633365.1. Taxonomy (NCBI): domain Eukaryota; kingdom Viridiplantae; phylum Streptophyta; class Magnoliopsida; order Ericales; family Ebenaceae; genus Diospyros; species Diospyros lotus. The sequence goes on from NC_068350.1 coordinate 31,903,159, forward strand.
AAAGGAAAAAATGAGAGAATCAAAATAGGTTACCAGATGTTTGGATCCCACTAATTGTGTTATGTCTTGCCTTTTATAGAATTCCACATCTCAGTTGTTGATTGGGACATGTGTGCAACAGTGTAACACCCCACTTTTCTCTTATAGAGCATGTCACTATGTTGGGGCCCAAAATATACATAAATTATTTTTTTCTTTCTTTCTCGGTACATAACTTAAACCTTAAGTACCGAATTCCAAGCAAAACCCCTAGCAAATCACTGAAAATGCGGAAGCAATAATCGAAACCTAATATGGCACATAATCAATTCACTTTATTTATAACACAAGAATCAGTACCATAATTAACATCATATCCTCAATATTGAAATACATAGATACATGGAGATTCCATAATATTCTAACAAGACTAATCATCAACAAAGCATCAGATAAAACATATCCGAGTCAGCTTGCTGAATCCATTGGCCTCGCCATCACGTGCCGTCATATCTCAACCTGCTCCTTGCCTAGGCTGCAAGTCTAAACTGGAACGTTGAATGTTACAGGGGTATAACCCATTAGAAGATGAAACTTCTAGTGAGGGTCCAAAAACATATCTATGAATACATGATGCAATAACATGAACAACATTTGTCCCCAATGTAACTTCCCAAGCCCACCAGCTCGGCACGAAATCCTAGGCAAATCCCGAACCTCTACAGGATAAGCCTAACGTTATTCCATCATTACCTTAGGGGAATTACGGCTACACTCTGGGGGCGACATCCCGTTCCCATGCACAAATATTGATATGACAATAATATCGTGTCATGCAATTATCACAACTTTCCATGTAATATGACAAAATGAATATTGCATTCATAACAATATGCATATATAACAACCATATCGTGAATATAAGTTCTTGGGAGAAAACCACTCACTAAACCATAGTTATGATAAGAAAACTCACATTTGCCCAAAGATCAAGACACCTGGAAAAGCGTGCGTCACCTCGATATGCATGTCCGACCTTGATTCTTGTGTCAACTCTCAAAAGTTATACCAATCACATCATCTAGATCACCTCAATCATCAAATGATATTTAATCACTAAATATTCTCAATATTCCATTTATTTTATTTTTTCTCTCATTTTTCCTTCTAAAAATCCCAATAAATATCATCGAGACTTTTTCTTAAATCTAATTCCATAAAAATTCATCATAGGCTATGAACTTCAAAGGAAAAATACTGGACTTACCCCGATATTGCGTTTTCACGCAAAATGAGGTTCTTTACTGCTAAAATCGAGAATCCCAACTTCAAAACTTTTTGCATGGACCCCCGTAAAATATTTTTCTAGAATTTTAGGGATTTTTTTTCCAATTTTTCAGAAACCCCACACACCCTCACGTGCTGGCGCGTGGGCTGCGCGTGCTGACCAGTGCGTGTAGCCACGCGCCGATCATCTTCTTCGATGTCGGCCATGCCGACGATGCTGGATTTTGATGCCATTCTCTTTCCCTCTTTGAATCGATCCAGATCGCCAAGTTTGAGCCTCAAACAAGTAGCAGAAGACCTCCAACCGGACAGCCAAAAGATCGGCTAGACCGCTTGCCTCCAAACTTCGGTGAAGCTCAAATCGCCATCAAACTTGCTCCAAAATGCCTCAAACTCTCCAGATTTGATCTACCTCTCATGGGCTTCAAAAGCCCCTTATTTTGAAGGCTCAATTCGTTTAAAAAGCTTGTCGATTTGAAGCTTTAATTTCTTGAAACTTTCGGCCAAGCTATTACTATTTATAGCAAAACCCGAGCCTCAAAACCCCTTTGGCCACTCGACCCATTGCCTTACGAAGGTTTACCTACCCTAGATCGACCTCGAGGCACCCTTATCCGATACAAAAGCGAGTTGCAGGTGCTCCATCGCACAACCACTTTCGGTTGCTTTTTCTTGCTTTTCTGGCGATCATGATGGCTGTTGTCGACTCAAGCTTTAACAAAAGAGGCTCCCTGACCATCCCTTGTGCCCTCACTGTGGCCAAAATCAGCCATGGCCGACCAGCCATGTGCTGGTTATTGGCCAACTTTTGTTTTTTTTTGCAATTTGGCCCTTTAACTTTTGGCCTTTACCTTTTTGCCCCTTTTTACTTAGCCCCTGAACTTTTCATAATTGCTTTCAAGACCCTCAAGTCCTAAAACATCAATTTGACCCATGAGGATTCCAAGAAGTCATCGTGTTGACCTCCCTCTGGCAATTTCAGAAAACTACACTTAGGCCAAAATCTTCGTTTTGGCCTTAAACCTCTTCGTTTCTTCCTGAAATGATTGAAGGGTTGTTCCTTATAAAAAATCGAAACCCCCTCAAGCTTCTGTTGACTTCTGGGAAGTTATCTATAACAATTCGGTATTGCAGCCTAAGTGGCAGTTGTATTTTAGCTGTACCGAAAACTATTCCTGATCCAATTTCTTTCGGTGCCATAAATCTTATTTTGGGGTGCTTGTTAATGCCACATCATTTTCCTTTGGCATCTCGACTCCAAGGCATTCCTGGCAGTCGATTCAGTCATTCATACGGTAATAAATTACCGTTATACCCTTCATTTATCCTTAAATTCCAATTTTTACCCCCAAGATAATTTACCCTTGAGTCCTTTAGAATTTCTCAGATATTACAAACAGTCTCACTGGCCACTCGGAGAGGCTTTTGAGGAGCATCTTCGAGAGAGAATCCTCTCAGAGAGACTCTCCCAGGACCTCTCTGAGAGAGCCTATCGACAGCTACCAACAGGCTTTGTGGCTTCCTCTTAGAGAGATCTCTCTCCAAGAGAGCTCTCTCGGAGAGATAGGGTACAACAACGGTAAAGAAGAAGCATTCTCGAGATAATCATATAAATTCCAAATAGTTATGGCACCTTAGGCTAGGTTATATCAGCGAGAGTAAACTTATGAAGTTGGTTCATCAGGGTCTTATTTGTGATTTGTGTGCTGAACCTTGGCCAACTTGTGAGTCATGTATTTTAAAAAAAATTATCAGGACTCCTTTATTGGACAAGTGGAAAGGGCTACTGAACTATTAGGATTAATACATTCAAATGTATGCGGACCCATAAATGTTATGGTCCAAGATGGTTATATCTACTTTGTAACCTTTACTGATGATTCTTCATGATATGGTTATGTGTACTTAATGAAATACAAGTATGAGGTTTTTGAAAAGTTTAAGGAATTCAAGGCAGAAGTAGAAAATAAAATAGGAAAGAATATCTAGATTCTTCGATCAAATCGAGAATGTGAATATTTGAGTACTAATTTTATTGATTATCTTAAATCTTGTAGTATGGATTCATAGTCTACTCCTCCTTATACACCATAGTTGAATGGTGTGGCTGAACGTAGGAATCGAACCTTGTTGGACATGGTTTGGTCTATGCTAAGCTACACAAATTTGTCAATTTCACTATCGGGATATGCAATTATTACCACGATTTATCTAATGAATCGAGTTTCAACTAAATCTGTCTCGACTACTCCATATGAGATATGGGTTGGGAAACTGCCAAGTCTTAAGCATGTTAGGATTTGGGATTGCCGGTGCATGTAAAAAGGTTAAAAACAAAGAAGTTGGATCCTATATTTGAGAAATGATGATTTGTTGGATATCCTAAAGATAGTTTAGGATATTATATCTATTTTTTGGTTGACCTGAAGGTTGTGATTTCCAGGCATGTTATCTTCATGGAAGAAGAGTTCATCCAAGAAGGTGGCATGGGGAAAAAAGTAAATCTAGTAAAAGAGGGATCTTATGTTCCACAAATACCTAAACAGAATATTAAGCCAGGTGAACCGAGTCAAATAGATCATTCATAGGTTTCTCGTAAGTTTGGTAGAGTTTCCCATCCTCTAGATCGAAGGTATGGTTTGTCGACGGAGGAGATACATGAATTATTCTTGTATGGGGATAGTGACAATTTAGTTGACCCTATCACCTATGATGAGGCGATATGTGATATCGATGCCTCAAAGTGATAGATAACTATGGAATTTGAGATGGAGTCTATGTACTCCAACTAGGTCTGGGTCTTGGTGGATCCACCTACAAGAATTGTTCCTGTAGGATGTAAATGGATCTTCAAGAGAAAGATTGGTGTTGATGGACAGGTTTCCACATATAAATAAGCATGATTTGTGGCAAAAGGTTATCGTCAGCGTTAAGGAGTTAACTATGACGAGACTTTCTCACATGTCGCGATGGTAAAGTCCATCAGGATGATGTTAGCTATCGCTGCCTACTATGATTATGAGATCTAGAGGATGAATGTCAAGACATATTTTCTGAATGGATTTTATTGAGGAAGAGATCTATATGGAACAACAGCTTTGACTTGAGTTCGTCAATCGATGTTAGGTATGTTTGCTAAAGAGATCATTATATGGTCTAAAGCAAGCATCAAGTAGTTGGAACATTCATTTTGATGACGAGATCAAATAGTTTGGTTATGTGAGAAATTCGGATGAGGTATGTGCATATAAGAAGTCTAGTGGTAGTGATATTGTCTTCCAAGTCTTGTATGTGGATGATATTTTAATTATGGATAATAGTGTGGACATAATGATGTCTACTAAGGCCTGGTTGTCTAGAGTATTCTCCATGAAGGACTTGGGAGATGCTACCTATGTTTTGGGGATACGACTTTATAGAAATAGAGTTAGGAAATTGATAGGTCTCTCCCAAAGCCTGTACATATAGAAAATGCTGAAGTGGTTTAGCATGACAAATTCCAAGAAAGGATAGTTGACCGTCTAGACTGGAGTTCATCTTTATAAAGAGATATCCCCAAACACTTCTAAAGAGAGAGAGATCGTATGAGTAAGATACCTTATGCTTTGACGATTAGGAGTCTTATATATACGATGATATGTACGAGGTCGGTTATTCCATATGCTGTGAGTGTTGTAAGTTGATATTAATTCGATCTCGATGAAAGTCATTAAATTGCAGTGAAACATATTTTAAAGTACTTGTGAAGAACTAAAGATATGCTCCTGATTTATGGAGGCAGTGATATCCATTTGGATGGATACATAAATTTGGATTTTCAATCGGATGTTAATGATTGCAAATTAATGTCTGGTTTTATATATCTCTTGAATGGTGGTGCTGTGAGTCAGAAGAGTTCCAAGTAGGAAATCACAATGGATTCCACTACAGAAGCTGAGTATGTGGCGACATGCGATGCTGCTAAGGAAGTTGTTTGGATCTAAAAGTTTCTTTCAAAGGTTAATGTGGTTCAATCTGTCGAGTTGGTGGTCCCATTGTATTGTGAAAATACTGACGCTACTGCTCAGGCTAAGGAACCCCAATCTCATCAAAAGTCCAAACACAATTAACATCAATTTCACTTTATTCGAGAAATTATAGCACTTGGGGATGTGCAATTGTTGAAAGTAGATCCAACAGACAATGTTACTAACCCACTCACCAACGTTATGACTTAGTCATAGCTGGACCAACATCTTAAGAAGATGGGGATCTAGTACCTACCAATGGTGAAGCACTACATGTACATATGTTGCAAATTAGCATTAGTAAAAGTGGGAGAGTGTTAATGTTGTGTGCCCTAATGCTAGATTTGGATGACATCTAGCGGGCATGTAACTAGTCACATTTATTGCATCTTTGTATATATTTATAAAAGACAAGTTTTCTTTATTCATAAACTCTTCAATTTAACACATGAATGAGTTCTTGGATATTCTATTTGGGAATCCTATTCTCAAGGTGTTGAGACTATGTGACAGAATTCTCTAGTAACAAGATGCCTTAAACTATTCATAGTTCTTAGATTCTTTGTATGGGGATTCCAATTAGTCAAGTATGGACTAGCATAGGGGTTATTACCTCATTCAATATGAGTTACTGATGGAAGGGTAGTGTGTCACACGCTATATGATATGGGGATGTAGCTAGTAGACTTGTGGGTGGTTGTTGGGGGAACAACTTGCCGAATGTGACCCAGATAACAAACCACATGGCATGGTGGATAATGGTCTTATCGTCAGGTTGCAATGGTGTGTTAATTGTCGAACTTGAACTGGCACGATTGTTTTGTATATTGCTATACGCTATTTACTAATGATCCAAACCATCCAATTAGGAGGTGGAGATGTTCATCTATGTGGTTCCATATTACTGGTATATGGAGACAGGTGTTGGGATAGGATCCGTCGCCCTCGTCGATAATTAATGGGTGAACGTCCTATGTGATTTACTATTAGTATAATAAAATAGTTTTTGGCTAGAGCAAATAACATGAAAGGAGTTTCTTGAGGTGTTATCTAATCACATTAACGAGTTCAAACACATAGTTACTAAGTTTGTGAGTTTATCACTCCATGACTCTCGCTTAATCAGGACATTAGGTGATTGAAGGATTATAGAACACAGTAATTGTTAGTCGTAATAAGTTCACTTGAAGAGAGACTTCATTGCCACTTATATTGTCCTGAATCGTAGCTAGGCACTATTCAGAAACTCTCATATTGTTATTGAGATGTAGCAAGATTCTAGTGATGGGTTAAGGAGTTGACTAGTATCGAAAGGGGTTTCAGTGCTATTTGATTGTTAGCCAGTAGTAAACTTAGAAAGTCACAAACCATATAATGTTGTATCTGGTAATCACATATTGTGCCCTAAGGGTCTCAGGGATTGGCAGGTCAAACATTGACTTGCTAGCCTGGAGGGTCAACTTTCCTATTGTGAAAGTTGACTTTTGGTGCGACGAAAGTCGACTTTTGCTTCTTGAAAAGTTGACTTTCGATGCCGCTCAGCCAATCCAATTGAGTGCCACATGGTGCGAAATTGGGAAAGGGCCGGGGGCCTAGCGGTGAAAGGTTTATGCAGAGATTAAATTGCAAAAGCTATTTTTTTGTTTGTACGTTGCTTCTGTCTTCTTTTTTTGCTTCCTCTATTATTCTACTGCTAGAGAATTTAATGCACATAATTATTATGTGGGGAAAATTTGACACAGGTTCGAGAGATACGGCAACCCCTATGTCTAGCTCAGGAAGGGAAAACCGAAATGGTACCGGATAGCATATTAGGTGTGGACGGACTAGAACCACCACAATGTGAGGTAGAGTGGTCTCAGTACAAAAATAGTTTCTATACCAACCCTACATCAGGCTGCAGGTATGTGTGTATTTATATTCATAAGATGAATATGCGTGTTACTTAAATACCCAACCTATCTGTGGCGTGTATGTATATATTCCACTGCGAGCATTTGATGTGCATAAAAATTTAAAAATCTCCATATAGACATACACGGGTTTTCCATAAGCTTTTACAGGCTAAGAAATAACCTCCACTTTTCACGGACTGAGTAGGAACTCTTGCTTTTATAAACTTAGCAGTAACCTTATACATGAGGCTTTTTCATACTTAGCTTAGCCACAACCAAAATATTGCTTTTCAAAGGAGCAAGTATAGCCTTTACAAATTTCACAATTCATGCGAAAGGATTTCTCAAGAGAAAAAAATATGATATTACAATAATACAAAATATTCTCTTGAACAAAAGAGAGTTTGAAAATATGAATGAATAAAGCACTAAACTCTCTAAGATTGGTATAAGAATGTTTACATAAAAACATTACCAGACAATTGCTTGGAGTATAGAAAGAATAAATCATGAAGAATACTTACTAAGCATTTGAAATTGGCTTGAAAAGAATTAGGCTTGCTATGTTTAGATTTGCTCAATGTTACTCGAACATAAGCTATAGTTTTATCAGACATCAGCAGTAGCCATTCATCAACCAGGCATAGCAACAACAAAGACTCTTTGTAGCGTTTGGCCTTTTTATAGAAGCTTGAGACTTTAGATTAAGCATTGAAGCCTACACACACTCACAGCTTCTTTGATTTGACTGATAACAGTCAAATTTGTTAGAAACCATATGCATATTATAAAGACAAGCATTTAGCACACCATGCATAAGAATTTTTATTATTGTTATAAAAGAGAACATAGTTAGACTTCATAGAATAAAGAAATAAGCCTTTAACGATCATAATTGTCCTCTTTTTGCTTTATCACTAATGACTATAAAATTCAAAATTAAATGCCAGTTACTCGATTAAGTCTTAGAGATACTCGACTAATATAGACTATACTCGATTGGAACTCTCAAGTAATCTATATAATCTCACTTGAGTAAGACCAAGTCGTTACTCAACTGACTCAGAAGCCACAGAGACTTTGCATTAAGCACTCGACTACAAGGTTAAGCCTACTCGACTAACACAAGCATATACTTGAGTATAGATAACATATTCTTTATTAACCTTAGGCACAAAGACTTATTCAAATCCAATCCAAACTTTACTCGACTAAAATATATAGATACTCATTAACAAAAATATATTAGTCGGTTGAAAAAAAGATATACTCGACTAAGGAGATGCTTAGAATTTTTTATACCATAAAAAGATACTCGATTAAAAATAACTCCTTACTCGACTGATTTTAGAAATACATAGAGTTTATATAATATACTCAAGCAGGAAACCTCAATAGTCGATCAAAAAGGATTTTACTAAAAACACATAATCTACTAGTTTTAAAAATCTTGATGTGCATTACTCCATTGAAAACATAAGCTCGAGTTTCAATACTTAAAAAGCTTGTTCGAGTGGTGAATAAATAATACCTGATTATAAAAAATATCATACTCAATTATAGCTTTAAGAAACTTAGTTTTATAAGAACATACTCGAGTAGGTTTTATGATACTCGATTGAAATATATCAATACTCGATTAATATGAAAAATAACTGAGCAATACTCAATTGACTCAAAATTGTTTTAAGATTTGAAAATTAAGTGTATAAGTTTAAAAGAATCTTTAGTTCCTTTGCCTTCAAAAGCTTCATAAATACATATACTTAGTTAAACAAATAGCTTTTATACTTAGCCGATTTTTAAAAACATTTTCTCAAATGTTTTTTCTCAAGCTCGGTCAATATAAAACCATATTTTACTGATTTAAAGAATATAAAAATATATGAGCATGAAGTTCTCTAATTTATGAAAAATATTTTTATAAGCTACAAAACACCTTGATCAATCATGCTCGACCTATACAAAATATATTTTGACTAATTTGAAAGATATAAGTATGTATGAGCATGAAGTTTTTCAATTTAAAAAGATTTATATAAAAAATATTTTGAAAATCATCAATAAACCAAATTTATTGAAAATATATTTTTTAAAATTAATTTCTTCATAAATCAAAATACAGATTTCTCAACAAATTCGTATGGTGATATGAGTGACATACGCCCCTTTGTGAGAGGAAATCACCATAGTATGCAATTCATACTACATGTGCTTATGAGTACGACCAATAATGGAAATGAGTACAAATTGAGACATCCCTCATTTTCACTATGTGAGTCCCTTGAGACATTTTTTGTGAATGTCATATATTGTTGTTGTTTTGGAATTCTTGACTATATTATGAAGTAATGGGTCAGTAAATGCTACTTTGGTATGTTTCCTATAGTTGTGGACAGATTCAACTCATGGAACATTTCTGGGAAAGCGATTGATCAAAAATGGATTAATATGAGTACAAGAAGAAGACTTAACCGTTTTCATGAATATGTGTATTCTCTGGCCAGACAATTGTGATAATTGAATAATTGTGAATATGTATATATGAAGTAATAATTTATCATCGAAAGAATGAGATAATGTTAAGTCGAGGCATAGCGAGATGTTTCATTAGGTTAGAGTTGAAGGCTCTCTGATGAATATTTGTCTCCTATTTTTCTCAATTATATCTTGCAAGTTGCATGACTCATTTTACCGTATAAAACTCTACTCTGATAAGAGAGGTTATACTCATACTTTGGATATTGGTTGGCCCATCATACTAGAGTGGGAGATGTAAATAAATATCATAATTGATAAATAGTCAATTAATATTCAAATGCAATCAAGATGAGTCAATATGATCAGGAATATAATAAGATGAGGTGAGTCTTCGTAATACCCTTGAGGAGTTATGATAAAATTATCAATTAAGAGAATATTGGTATATGAAAATTTTCATAATTGCCCTTGAATTAAAGAGAATGCACATAACATATAGGATGCCTTAAGAGGGGAAAACCGGTAATTTCGGGTTCCGTCCCATAAAAAGATAAATTATTTTTGGAGAAATTATTTATATTGGAGAATTTAATTCTTGATTAAGTGTATGGATAATTAGGAAATTAAAATGGAAGCCAAGTATGGTTAGATTTGTGACACTTGGCAAGATCTCATGGAATGAGATTTAATTTAATTTGGGAATAATAAATTTGTTGATTAAGTGTAATGGGACACTTGGCATGATCTTGTGAAGCAAGAGTGGGATTTAAAGAAATGCAAAAAGAAAAGAAAATTAGTCTCTCAAGCATTAAATGAGAGCCATTATGGGGATGATTAAAAGAAATTCCATATTAAATGGAAATTAGTCATGCATTTATGTGGAAAAATTGTGGATTTAACTAAATACCAAAGTAAAATGAATTATGTCTTTCAAGAGCAATTTAAATAAAATCAAAAAGAAAAAATATTAGTCTCCATTAATTGCTTGAAAAGTTATGGATTTAAATTAAATGAAAATGGAGAAAATGGTCAATCTTGAAATTAGTCATTATTTATTAATTTTAAAAATTTGAGAATTATGGGAATTGGAGATTGATCCAATGGTTGAGGATTTAATCTCCAAAGAAAATCAAAGGATGAGATTTAAATAGACTAAGTCTCTTGGATTGTGTTTCTCTAGAGACTAGAGATGAGTTCTCTTAAAACCAAAGGCTAGGATTGAGTTTAGAAGAAGCACAAGGATTGTGCTAGTTTCAAAGGTTGAGATTTACTCTTCAAAAGATTAATCAAAGGCTAGAAATTAGTCTTGAACTTGTGAGATGTCAAGACTTAGTATATAAAGAAGGAGAAATCTCTATGAGAAGGTTTTGCTTGGTGGAAGAAGTTAGAGAACAAATGAGAGTTCTCTTGTGAACTTCCAAATGAGAGAAAGGTAAGTCTTGATTTAAATCTCCCTAGAAAGTAAGTAAGTTTTCATTCTTCTTTCATTTCTCTAGTCTTCAAGATCTTAAATGCTTTAAGAATATTTCTCTTAAGGTGGTTGAAAGCTAAAGAGAGAGTCTTAGCAAGTGGAGTCTTGAAGCTTCAAGGATAAAGAGGTAAGAGATAACCCCAAGTGGTGGGGTTTTGCTTGCATTTGTACATGTTTTGAATGAGTTGCATGTAATGGTCATATTGCATGTTTTGTGTTCTAGTGAACCTATGGCCATATGGAGGACTAGTGATGAGGGAGGGGTTAGTTAGTGCCTTAACCTATGTGGTTATGAGGGCATAGGGGACTACCCATTATATACATTGCATTTGCATTACATATTTATATTTTCATGATACATTTGCATAGCATCCTTACTGAGCATTGGCTCATAAGGTCCTTTGACCTCTATGTAGGTGGAGAATCATCTAAAGGAAATGGAGTGTTGGAAGGTTAAAGGTAATCAAGCAAGAAGATTGCATGCGAAGTAGTATGTATTTTGTGGGTTTAGTGAGTAATGTTGTATTTATTTTGTTAAATATGTAATGAATGCTTAATGTGGGTGAAAAGTGGCAAACTTGAATGTTTTGGAAGCCATTTGAAGTGTAAAAGTATTCTGAAAATTTTGGGTTTTAAAAGAAAAAATATATTTTTTTTATTTGAAAAGGCTGAGGCAGTGTGCTAGGCGCTAGGGGCGTGGCAATGCACAGCGTGCGGGCGCGCGCGCAGGGGCCGCCAGCGCACCCTGCCGCGCGCTGGGGGGCGTAGCTGGCCTGCTGCCCGCCCCCCCTTGCTGCTGGTTGAGGTTTTTATTTTTTTTATTATTTTTTATTTTCTGTTTATTTAAATATAATATGCTATTTTGGAAATTTCTGAAATAAATTATATTTAAATAAATAAATAAAGGAGTATTTTAGCCTCTAAATTAATTATTAAATTAATGTAAAATTGAGGCAATTGTGGGAAAATTCCAATAATTTGAAAAATAAATAACAGAGTATTTTCCTTAAATTTTGAAAAAATGGTTGAGGATGCCTTGATGTTGTATTTCAAAATTTATTTCCCAAGTGTTGGAAATTTGAGTTATTTGAAATAATTAAAAGAAAAATCAATGGAGATTTGATAAGGAAAATTTTATTAAAATTTTTCTAAAGAAAGATTAATCCAAATATTTTCCAAATGAATTGGAAGTGAGATAAGTGGGTTAATGGTTGGGGCAACGAAAAGAAAAATTATTTTCTTATAATTAAGGCCTTATGCCATAATTTATATGAAGTAAGTGAATTAGTTTATTTCTTTCGATCTTGGGAAGTCATCCTTAGCTCTTCATTAAAGAGCTTGAGAAGGGGTGACGCTTTGCAAGGTTTCGGGTTTTATTGTCGCGGGGTCGTTTCGATAATTTCCGGATCATTGGGTAGAGCAAAAGGAGGGCAAAGCCTAGTTCCCACCTAAACTATTTCTCATTGAAACGTAGCTGTCTCTTCATCTTTGCCCTAGCGTGTGAATAGTAAGCTGGCTATTCGTGAGTAACACCCGTAGGTGGGAATGGGGCGTTACAGTCTTATCCTAGAATAAGATTATATCTAAGTGAGATAATATGATAAAATTATCTCTAAGTGAGATAATTACAGAATTCAAATTCTAGTTAATCTTTGTCTCCTAAACCTTATCAGATAAGCTTTTCTCCTCTATAAATATAGGTCCTTGCATAAGGTTTGGGACACATAGAAAATCATAGACCATCGTATATTGTGAGTGTTCTTATCAGGAGAATGGGTGTTTGGGTTGTGGCTAGAGTGCACTTTTTGTTTTGTAATTATGCACCTAACTTGAAAGTTCGAGGAGGCTCGTGGCACGACAAATTTTGAAGATTTGAATTTTTTCACTGCTAATTAGGTATTTATTTTTGTAATATTTATAATTTATGCATAAAATAACTAATAATAGTGAACAACTAGAATTTGGGGAATGTAAAGATGGAGTGTTGATGGTGGTAGTGGTAGTGGCTCCATTAAACAAAGAAGAAGAGCATGCAGAGATATGGTGGTCTCACAATAGTGGTGAATGGTGACGAAGATGAAAAAGTGAAGATAGTAGTGGCAGTATTGTCAGTTGTAGTGGTGAGGAAATGAAGGGTTACCGATTTTAGGTTTAGGTGTAATGACCTGTTTATCCATGATTTAATATCAATTTGTGGGTTTGATGTATTAGGTAAAAGATATTAAAATTAACCTATTTTTAAATGAGGAAGTAATAGCAAATATCCAAAAAAAATATGGCTTAAGTGTAATTTTGAAAACAGGGAGTGGGATTCCCTTAAATATAAATTATGTGCATATATAGGTGGAGCTTGCAGGTCAGGCAATAGTGCACGCACACGAGAAAAAGCTGGTCGCAGGTTTGATTCCGTGAGCTGGCAAAAAAGGAAAAGACTGGTTTTTTCTAACTATCAGGCGCCCAAAACGTGTAAGTTGTGCAGCCTTAGCCACGCTAGGCTATTGCTGACTGCGCCACCAAGGCGTGCATGGGCCTTGCTACTATGCCATTTGAATCAACCATGTGCTGCCACATGGCATTTTTGTCACTCACCTCCTTTGTCGGGCCTATAAATAAGAGAGGGTTAGGAAGGAATTGGAGAGTAGGAAGTGAAGGCAACAAGCTTAAGTAGAAAATCTGAACAGTACGGTTAAGATAAGTGCAAAATTAATTAGAATTAAATATAAGGTAATCTTGATAATATTTAATTTAAATATTTTTTTTGTCTTTCGAAACTTAATTTTATTAAGAAGAGGCTTGAGTTGAGTAGTTGACAGCCCTAGTACTATGAGAGGGTTAAAAGAAAAAATCTAAGGCAAGTTCTTATCACCCTTTTTCCATTCAGCTAGCTCTTTATCCTTTTATGCAAGTTCGTCTCCTTTCCATATGAGTTCTTATGTACTCTCTAATTGTTTGGTCAATTGGTTCTTAGTCGGTCTGTGATTTATGCTTAAAAATCCTTATCCTTGGACACTTGCTTAATTTTATAGGATTTGGATTGCCTTAGATGGTATTGGGGGTACTGGTGTTTGTATGCTTACAATTTTATTTTATTGTTACATGGTTTTGGGTGGTTGGCATTTGGGGGTTCATGTGTTGAATATGCAAGGATATGAGCATACTAGTGTGTCGTGGGTTTACATTTAGAAAGCATTTGCATGGAATATGTATTCCTATGTGAGCGTAGCATGGCTTAATGTGTGGCTTATGGGGTTATGTATCATCATCAATGCTGCAATAGCCTTGCATACTTATATGTTACATGGTTAACTATTCCATGCGGCGGATTTATCCGTAGGATGTACATCCACAAGCTCGGGTGACGGGAGGACTGTCCTAAGGGAGCTTTGGCTCTGTGGTTGTAGGAGGTTTGAGCTCAGGATATGTTAGCCGGTTCATGGTTGCATGTAGGTTTGTATGAAACCTTGGGTGTTGGTCTGTGTCTTATGTGTAGGCCATCGATTCATTATTTGTGTATTGTTACATGTGTTATTGTGTAGCCTGAGTTGTGGTTCACGGCACAGTTTGTATGCAGAATATGGACATGGTAGTCACTAAACTTGTAGACTTTTTGTTTCCTTATACTTGATGAGTTTTGTGACTCACTTTTGCTCTCCATTATTCCAAGTAGGGGAAAAGAGAAGGTCGAGGGCAATGTTTGATCCAACAGGGTAGAGTATGTATAGGGCAATCCCAGCCAAAGACCCTTGGGAGTGGTTGATGTTCTTGGGTGTAGGAAGATGTCATTTTGTTCTTTCTGTCGTTGTGTATGGTAGTACCCCTAACGACTGTTTAGTGGTTTTTATTTTGTATAGTCTCCTCCGTACTTGACAACTTATCTATGTATATTATGCTTTCATTGTGTTTTTATGTCTTTTTCTTTTCTCTAGGGACTTCACCTTGGCTTCCCTGGATTAAGGGTTGTTGAGTTGGGGCTCCCTACAAGGCATGGTCGAAGATACTAATAGGTTAGTGGTGACACCTAATTAATAGTAAATGAGAAAAATAGAAGAAAATGATGATCAACCAAGAACTAAAGTCAACAACAACTAAAGGTGACAAAGAAATGAGAAGAAAAAGGTGAACACTTGAGGGTTCTTCTCAAGCCCCAAGTGTCGTGCTTGTTTAGCCAAAGCTAAACGCTTGTTGGGCAAGTGTTAGGTGCATATCAGACCTACAACGTGCTTGGCCAATGGCCAGTTATTTTTAAGTTTTTGTTCTTTTTATCCTTTTTTTTGTTCTTTTTTTTCTCTGAATTTTTACAGACACACATTTATATATTATACAGTTACTCATTTAACTTTTACCTTAGTTAAATTTTAGTATCACCTTACTTTAGATCCTACTAAATCCATTAAGTTGGATTAATCTTTTCAATCTAATATTTTTCCTAGATATCGCATTGACACCAATTAAATTTTATCTTGAGTCATGCTTAATTCACACAACTTGTTGAAATAGTTAGTTTAAGAATAGGGGTGAATTAAACTTTTTCACCATTCAAAAACAAAACAAAAAAAACTTTAAGGACTGAAGTAAAATAAGAATGTAACACAATAGATTTAGAGTAGTTCAGTTTTAAAGTTTAGTCCACTACCTTGTTTCTCACCAAGGATTTTTGCAAACACAACTTTTCTTTACCTTTTGTAGCTTTTAAGTAAGCTCAACTACTTAACATTTACAAGTTGGATTTTCAATACTTGACTCAGCCACAACCAATGCATGGTTCAAGCTTAACCTTTACAAGTTTCACAAATAATCTGAAAGGATTTCTTAAGAGAAAAATATGATATTGCAATAAGAATAAAAATTTCTCTTGAACAAAAGAGAGATATAGAATGTAAAAACAAATAATGAACTTTGAAAGCATGAGAATTGAGGTATTAAAAAGCTCTTGAGTATATGGAAGTCAAGTTCAAGCTCTTTATAAATCTTGTTGTAATATTCTTCATCATACTTCTTCTCTTATTTATAGAATTGCAGTATTTAATGCTGTTGACAGGTCAATTCATAAAAAGAATGTTGGTATGTCTAACAACTATGATATTTTGTCTTTACAAACTTCAATCAAACTATTAATCATTTAAAATATGTATATATTGTCTAAAGAACATTAAATGCACTGAAAAGTAGAAATTGTCTTCATTAAATGCAGTGTAATGACTATATTTTTCAAATTCTAACAATAAATACTCAAGTATAAATTTGCATTTCTCAATTGTATTTCATGCTTACTCGAGTATGAAGATTTTATTACTCGATTATTTTTTAAACCGCAAAAAGATGCATTATCTTCTCAATTACATAGCAAGGATTACTCGATTACTTATGATCTTTACTCGAGTACCCAAATTATTACTCAATTAAAAGTTAAGTTTAAAGAGTTAGCCAGATTTTATCTTATGTTTACTCAATTACACAAGATATTCACTTTAATATAAAAATAATACTATTCAATTATTGAAAGCATTCACTCGAGTAAAAAGATGCCCAAGCACTTTAACTTAAGATTACTCGATTACAAAGTAAATTCACTTGAGTACTAATGATGATTACTCAATTACAAAGATACTTTACTTGATTAATTTGAAGATCATAGAAAACTGCATTATACACTACAGTATAAGATTTTAATTAGTCAAGTACATCCTATCTTTACATATGCAATCGATTATTTTTGAAGTACGCTGAGTATTACATGATTACTCTTAAAGCTTACTCGATTGATTTTTACTTGAAAACTTTGCTAATTCTTCATATATTCAATCATATACTCGATTTTTTTGAACATATTACTTGATTAAAATTTTGATAAACTTAAGACTTTTTCTAATGATTTTAGTCATCATCATTGAATCAAATTTACTAAAAATATTTAATGAATTAAAACACAAATTTCTCAACGCTACTCAATTATCTCAAGACAAGATAAAATTCCTTTGAAATTTAAATAAAACTTTCAATTGTTACAACTTAGGCTCTATACTAATTCTATGATCGAATCTCAAAGGATAAATAATAAAAAATTAATTTTAATTTTAATTTTATTTCAATTTTGGAACAAACCTTTTAATTATTAGAATTAACGAAATTTTAGTTTTTACAACAATTATCAAACTTACAAGTTTGTTACAATCATAGAATGTTGTTATAACTTTTAGCTTTTACCGTGAAAAATAAACCAACAAAATATGGCGGGGATAATGACATAATTCATGTTTATCTTTTGTTTATTGTTTTGTTTAGCTATGTTTAATTTCTTTTTAAGGTAAAAGATAATTTTTTTATATATAATAACATTATAAAATTGTAACAAATTTACAAGTTCAATATGTAAATTGTAAAAACTAAAGGTTCAATATAAAATTGTAACAAAATTAAAAATTTAGTTAATCAATTGTAAAAATTGAAAGTTCATTTTAATAAAAAGTTAAAAGTTTAGTAGTTTACATGAATAAATTGAGGAATGAATTAATTTATTACTCAAAACTCCATGAGTCATGCTACTTGTATATCATTTATGTACATCTTTGATTACACAATTCACATAAATGACATAAATATCCCTCATTTCAGCTCTTTGGGTGAGGACATTTTAGACATTGGAACATTATTATATAGTCCAAAATGTACATCATGATATACTAATAGCATTTTTCAAACTCTATAAGCTGCCACACTAATTTTTCATACAAAAATTCTAACTTCTAGTGATATTAATTTCTACACTTATGTATCCTTATCTTACTTAATAATGATTGTAATTTTAAATCTAAATATGAACTTAACTATGACATAATTATCTCTAATTAAAATAGATAATATCTTGGGTCTATGCTTTGTTTATTTACCAACAATTTGATTTTTTTTTATTTGATTGTAAAATCACTCAAAAATTGACTAATAAAATTGAATACACAACTCTAATGGTGACAAAATATTTACGAGAATAACTTAAAAATAACAGATATACACATTGATAAAATATCATAGACGGTGGTTCAAGCATTTGGGTGTGCCCTTGGTTTGGGGAGGTGCTAGGTTTGAGCCCTCCCAACTGCAATATTTAGAGGTGAACAAAAGTTCGGGTAAATTGAACTAATCGAACCGAATTGACAAGTTTTGTCAGTTCGGTTCAATTTTTTATCGGTAGCGGTTCGGTTTGGTTCGGTTATTTCCTTCAAGATTTTCGATTATTTAGTTCGGTTTAGTTATTAGTCTCAGTTCGGTTCGGTTATTTTTTTTCAAGAATTTCGATTATTTGATTCGATTTTTTTGGTATTATTAATCAAAAAATCAAACCGAACCGACAAATCAACCCTATTTTATTAGGTTCGGTTCAATTATTTTGGTAAAAATTTCAGTACGATTTTTGGTTTGGTTATATAGTTCAAAATTCGATTAGTTCAGTTAGTTTAGATGATTCGGTTCAGTTATATATCTCAATTCGATTAGTAATTTGTGGAACCGATTGCATGCCCCTACCAATATCCCCCCCGATTTTAAAGTTTGGTGGTCTCCCTTTATTGATGCATGGGTTTAAGAAATAGGTATTATCATTTATTTAAAGTAAGTAATATTATTTATCTAAATTATAGATAGATTTTTACTATAATTGACATCTTTTTATTAAAAAATAAAAAAGGTGTAGGTGTCTATATTTACATTGTATTTTTTATGTTTTAATAAAATATATTAATTAGATTAAAGAATTATTTTTAATTTAAATAAATAATATTACTCTTAAAAAATGTATAGACGTATATTATCATTTGATACTTCTTAAGGTTTAATTAACTATTTTTTGTTTGTGCCTTTGACCGGTTAGAATGCTTGACCATATAAATTCTTGGTCTTATATCTCATTTTTTTAACCAAAAAAATATCTAGTCAAAGTAGACAAAACAGGTTGAAAGAAAGGTCATCCAGAGATAATATAAAAATTGCACTTGCGTATAGGAGTTGCCAAACCATATAATACCACATATGTAAGGGAAAAGTACCAGATTTAAAATATAGAATTATTATTAAAAGATATTATTTAATTAACAGACATTTATTAATTAAAATATGAGGTAAAAAAAAGTTAAGATATGAAATAGATTTTAGATTTTTATCATTTCCAACATATTTGTTAAGCTTATCTGATAATTATTAAGAAAATTATCTTGTGATCTCTTATCTTGATTTTTCAAAATATACATATCTCTCTTTCCCCTCAAGATAAGCATATCTTGGTTCTCACATATAAAAAAAAAAAAAAATGATTGTGTTTTTTAATGCATTTCAAAAAATTTAACAAACAATTTGATAAAAATTTTGAAATATTTTTTGAAATATTTTTTAACGTTATATTGACCATTCCATATTTTGGTCCGAAAATCATTTTGAGCTTATCTTAATACTCGCTTATCTTACTCATTTTAACAAACGTTATCTTAGAAGATAATAGTAAGGTTAGAAGGTAAATCTTGCATAAACTGTGCCGAATGTTCAGCTTTGAATGTGTATGGATTGTGTTCATATCGGGATTTATTTGACAGTGCATCAGAAGAGAATGTCACCCGCCCTTGAGAATTAGTCGGGTGAATCTCGGACACTCTAAGTGAATAAGAAAAAAAAGAAAAAAGTATTACTAAAGAATAAAAAGTAATAATTGACCATACTACTTATACATCAATGATTATACTTTAAGCTACACACGTGAGTAAATAAAGAAAATATCTCTCGTGCCTTATTATTTTAGGTGAAGGGTATTTTCCTTATCGGTCGCGCTATTCGTACAGAAGGGGTTCACAAAACTCCTTCACAGACGTGATAACTCGCGAGATTTTGACATTAAAAAATCGCGATATATCGCAATTTGTTCACCCCCTCTTTCTCTTTCTCTCTCTCTCGTTGCCCGTCTCGCCCTTGCCTGCAACCTTGCCGCTTCCCGCCTCCTTTCGTCGCCTCTGCACCTCGCCGCCTCACCACTGCAACCTCCAGCAATCGACGATCACCCAAACCAACTGAGGTGCAGCGGGTGGCATTGTTGTTAAAATCCCGATTTTACGTGTACAATTTTACGATTTTACGATTCGAAGACCCCCAAACGATTCAAATCCCATGTAAAATCTAATTTGGGATAAAATCCTATAAAGTCTTGATTTTACATGTACGATTTTACGATTTTACGCTTCAGAGATCCCCAAACGATTTTACGATTCAAAGACCTCTATTGATTTAAGTTGTAATTTAGAGAATGCTTCCAACGTCTCAATGCCACATAGCATCTGACATTGGAACTTATGCAATGAATTGTTATATTTTGCCTCTAAATTGGAACTTGATTTAACATTGATTACATAAATTCCAATGTCACATAGCATCTAACATTAATTGCATAAGTTCTAATTTACTTGATTTAAATTATAATTTTTACTTGATTTAACATTGATTGCATAAGTAAATCAAGACAAACAAGTAATTAATTAATGGACCACCCAACTCCAAATTGGGATATTACTTGATTTAATCAATGTTAAATCAAGAAAAAATTACAATCTAAATCTAATGGAAGACATTGGAAGCATCTTCTAAAGAATTTTAAGCTATATTTTACCTCTAAATTACCTATATTTTGCCTCTAAATTGCATATACCAACCTGCTAGTTTTTGAGCTATATTTGGGAAGTATTATTTTTTGAATTATAATAAGGAATAATCAAGTTATTAAATAATATTAATTTATTTTCTATAAAATTATATTATTATAAACATATATTTACAAAAATTAAAGAGTATTTTTAATTAAAATCTTATGATTTTACGATTCGATTTTATGGACCTTTTGTCGATCCCACTTAAAATCTCGATTTTAACAACCTTGGCGGGTGGCGGCGATCGGCAAGCGGCGAGGGCGAGACACAGAGGCAAACGCGAGAGTGAGACAAGGACGAGGTGAGGCAAGACAATATGAGAGAGAAGAGAGAGAGTAGCGATGAGGGTGATGGCAAGGCACAAAGGCAAGGCAAGGCTAGAGAAAGTGTGTGTTGGGTTAAACTCAGGAGTAATTTGATCATTTAATAATTCTGTAAAGCTCCCATCTCTACAAATAGATTTATCGTTTCTTTATGCCCCTTAGTGTCTTATACCATCTCGTTTGGGGAATATTTTTATTATTTTAATAGAAGGTGTAACCCAATAAATATAAATAGCATTTTTATAACATGGCTGATGTGCTTCATCTGCAGAGGTCCGGCGCTGTAGTTCCGGTACGAAACTGAAACGTAGACTGCACCGGCGAATGAAAATTAGCTTTGCCACGCGCGGCTCCACCTACCGCCCAATCATCATAAATATATATATATATAGAGAGAGAGAGAGAGAGAGAGAGCGAGCGAGCGAGAGAGAGATTGGGGGTATCTGGTCTGGTGGTTGCGAAGCCGAATGGGGGGCGGCGTCGGGGCTGCTAATAATGATGAAGAATTCGAGCGGCGAGTGGTGGAGACGTTCAAATTATGCGAGCGGCGGAACGAGCCGCCGGTGGTGTGGGCAATAGAAGTGGCCAAATGCGCGGTGTCGGCCGGCGTAGGGCTTCCGAGCGTGGAATTAGGGGAGTTGCTGCTCTCTCAGCTCTGCTTCTCCCACAAACCCTCTCTCTGGAAGTTCCTCGACATCGCTCTCTCCTCCAGCTTGCTCTCTCCTCTCCACATCCTCGCCCTCCTCGCTTCCAGGTCTCCCTTTACATATCTCTCTATTTCGTGTTCCGTTTTGTCTTTGCTTTGAGTGGTGTTACGGGGTATATTACACTGTTAGTCGCTCAAGTTTGCATTTTTTCATATGAAGATGGTGTTATAGCTTTATCTTATCATTTCCTCGCTAAAGGGTTGTGTTAGGGCATCCAGTGTAAAATCTTGCCGCATGGATTTGTATTGTTAGGTGCGACTGACCCTAACTTGGTTAAGATAAATTGTGAATAATGACGATGATTGTCTTCTTCTCTTTTATCTTTCTGTCTGATTACGTCCTTGAAGAAAATTGATGCAGCGGACATAATAACTAGTTTCAACGTGCTGGGCCCGGCATTCTATTATGACCAATTTAGAGGACTGCAAGCTTGCATCTCAATGGTGTGGACCCAGTCAGATGATTCTTTGCTGAGCCACAGGGTTGCCCCAATTCTGTAATCAATTATTTGAGTTTCTTTTACCAGAGCAAGTAGGCTGAGACACCCATCCTCAAACCTGAAGTACTCCACAAGGTGGCAAGTAAAACACAAGATTGAGTTTCTAATTGGGAAGTTGGAAACATGAACAACTTTCATCTAATTGCATGAATTGGAAATAAGTTGACAGTTTCTTGGTTTGTCTAGAAAAGTTCTGTAATGCACGTGCTTAAAAGAAAATCTCACTTGGTTTCAACTCTCAGCTGTCTAGAGCACAGCGTTGTATTGCTAGGCATTGGTTGTGCTCTCAAGGCCACTCTTTATTATACAGTGTGCACCATCATGAAATTTAGTGATTTATTTATGGGGTTAAGTGTCAAATTAACTCTTATATTTTGGCCAGAGGGCCAGATTGGCCCTCCTACTTTTGAAAAAGGCCAAACAAGCCTCGTACTTTCAAACTTGGGGTCAAATGGGCCCTTCTACATTTAAAAGGACCAAATTGGCCCTTGTACTTTCAAACTGGGGCCAAAGGCGGTTAAAGTATGAAAGTAATGACTCTAGGAACAGAAATTGAACCTAAACTCTAGCCCAAATTGAACCCTCATTCGCAATTGAAGAATCCTACCTCGCCCAAATCAAACGCAAGAATCCTAGCAACAAAGTATGTTTGATGTGATTGGAGTCCTGATTTTAGAATGGTTTTAGGGGTTAGGGTTTGATTTTGGGTAGCCTTAACTCTATTAACGAAATATAAACATTGTTGGACAGAGTTTAGATGATGTCCATTGTAAGGGCTAACACAAGCTCCAATTTAAAAGTACAAGGACTTATTTGGTCATTAGGAGGGCCAATTTGGTCCCTAGGCCAAACTATAGGATTAATTTGGCATTTCCCTTTATCTTTGCATTTATATTTATCTAGAATTCTTGAGATAAAGTTCTAAAAAGAAATGTGAAGCTTTATTAAGCAAACTTATTGTCACGCTCCTAGGGGTAGTTTGGTCCATGTTCTCGATTTCTATATTTTGTCTATAATTTTTTCATGCAATTAGATGTCCTCAGTCGTTACAAGGCTGTATTACGGTAGGGCCACCTTCTAGAAGGACCCTAACCGTCTATATATATGTAAGGGCCACGCCTAATGAAAGGCATGAGTGAGAATATTTTGATATTTTCTCTCTCTCTCTCATAACCAAAGAATTCCTTTCGGAATTCTACCAATATTCCTTGTTAGTCCCTCAGGTATTGACAATTGGTATCAGATCCATCGATCTTTGGCCGAAAAACATGGCGGAAGGAACTGCATGAAGCAGATGGAATTGTGATTGGACGTAATGGAAGTTGGTTTGAGGTAGAGTTATGAACAAGTTGACGAAAGGTTGGAGATTGTAGAAGTGGGAGTTAGAAACACCCAAGAGGATGTGAGCCACATCTGAGCTGGCGTGTTGGAGGTTGAAAGGAACGTAAGGGAGGATTTCTCACGTCTGAGGGAGGAATTCTCTGGGCTAAGCCAGTAGTTGAATGCTGTGCTGACCATCTTTTCTAGGCAACCCAATGCAAGCTTGCTGGTGGACTTGCCACCAAGAGTTGTTACAGTGTCGATCATTCCTGGAGCTAGGGGAAGACAGGAGAGGGAAGAAAGGATAGAGCTTGCAGTAGAAGCCACACTAAGAGGAAATGTGGTGAATCAACCCAATGCTCCCATGCCTAAACTAAAGATTCTAGTGTTCAAAGGGGAGAAACCTCGGTGGTGGATTAGAAGATACAAATGCTTCTTCTATCACTATAGGGTGGCGGAGCCGCAGAGGAGAATAAGGTGAATATGGCGGCTGCATACTTAAACGATGCAGCCAGCTCTTGGTTCTAGAGTTGGAGTGGATGAAGGAATGAGTGGAGATGGCCAGAATTCGTGGAGGAATTTTGTGCCTGTTTTGGGGAGAGTAGCTTGACAAATGTAGTGGAACAATTCAACAAAATAAAGCAAAAAGGACGGTGGAAGAATACCAGGCCCGATTCGAAGAGCTCAAGTCTATACTCAATCATACTCATCCAACATTAGATGAGCATTACTTTGTATCGAGCTTCCTTAGCGGATTAAATGACGAACTTAGGCCAATGGTGAAGATGTTGCAACCCACTACGGTGAGGTAGGCAGAGGATAAGGCCTAATTACATGAATTGTCCTTGGAAGCCTTTATGAAGAAACATAAGATTTCCCCAAAAGGATTGGGAGGGGGTTGGCAGAGCCTTATGGGAGGAGGGTACAAGGGTATCAACCCGTAGATGAATAGGGGGGGCTACTCATCAGGAGTTCCAATCCAGGCCGCCTTAGTAAGGTCCCTCACACTAGACCAAAAAGGCAAATGGGACTATGCTTCAAGTGTGGTGAGAAGTACACCTCCGAACATCAATGTTGGAAGCACTTAATGCAGATGGAAGGACAAGAAGATGAGGAAAGTGAGGAAGCAGAAGAGGACACAAAGGAGGCCGAAGAAGGGGAGGAAAGGGGCAGATTTCCCTTCATGCATTGAAAGGCCACCCTTTAGAGAAGGTGATTAAAATTAAAGGGACTGTAGGGAAGAAGAAACTGATAGTGCTCATTGATAGTGGGAGCACACATAGTTTCTTGGATGAAAACACATGCAAGGAACTTGAATGCATGCTGCAAGCAACTATACCCCTCTCAGTGATCTCGTTGCCAATAGCCATAGGATGATCAGCAGGTATAAATGTCAAGGGTTCACCTGGAGAATGCAGGGGTATGAATTCTCAACAGATTTGAGGACCCTACAGCTTGGGGGTGTTGCATAGTGCTTGGTGTCGATTGGATGAGGACAATGAGTCCTCTAATATTTAATTTCAACACCTTAGAGGTGACTTTTGAAAAATGGGGAAGAAGATTGGCACTACCCAGGTGCATGGAAGGAGGGGAATGCAGGGCAATTTTAGGGAGTCGTTTGAAAAAATTATTTGAGCAAGAAGAAGGAGCCATAGCCCAATTACACTCCGTGTATGCTATTGAGGTAGAGTAGGAGTGTAAGAAGGATGGCAAACCTCGGGGAGAGGACCATTAGTGGTTCAAGCTAGAAGCCCTTACTAGTTCCTCAAGCGAGGTAACTCTTAATGACTCTTTACACTCTCTATTAGTTGAATTTGAGGACTTGTTCATTGAACCTTCATCCTTGCCCCCTAATTGCTTCCTAGGGCACACCATTCACCTTAAACCTAGCATAGAACCCGTAAATGTCCATTCCCACAGATACTCTCCTTTTCAAAAGGCCGAGATTGAACGCTTAGTCAAGGACATGCTCTCCAAAAACATAATCCAACCCAGCCAAAACCCCTTTGCATCCCTTGTTCTTCTTGTTAAGAAGAAGGATGGAAGCTGGAGGTTCTGTGTAGACTATAGACAACTCAACTCCCACATCATTAAAAACAAATTTTCAATCCCAATCATAGATGATTTGTTAGATGAACTAGTTGGTGCAACTATATTCTCAAAGCTTGATCTCAAATTTGGGTACCACTAGATCCGGATGAGTTGCCCATACATACCTAAAACAACATTCTGCACCCATCAAGGATTATACTAATTCTTGGTTATGCCCTTCGGCCTAACTAATGCTCTTGTGACCTTTCAGGAACTGATGAATCATACTTTCTGTCCTTACCTTTAAAAATTCAATCTTGGTCTTCGTTGATGACACCCTAGTGTATAGCCCTACCATGGAACAACACTTAAACCACCTTCCAAGTCCTCAGGTCTAACCTTTTGTTTGTAAAAAAGTTTAAGTGTACCTTTGCATAGAGGAAGGTGGGGTACTTAGGGCATATAATCATAGGTGAAGGAGTAACTGTAGACCCTAAGAAGATCATGGCTATGGTGGAGTGGCCAACACCCAAAACAATTAAGGAGCTAAGGGGATTTCTTGGGTTAACAAGGTACTATAGGAAGTTTGTTAAGGGCTATGGAGTGATCAGCAAGCCTTTAATAGAGCTGCTCAAGAAGAGTGGGTTTGAATGGAGTGACAAGGCAGAGGCAGCCTTCAATTCCCTTAAGAGAGCAATGACCCAAGCCCCCATATTAGCTCTGCCTAACTTCACCACCAAGCCCTTCGTCTTGGAAATCGACGCATGTGACACAGGAGTGGGGGCAATTCTAGTTTAAGAAGGTAGACCTATCGCTTTCCTCAGTCAAGCCTTAGCTCCCAAACACTTGGGGCTGAGTATTTATGACAAGGAGCTCATAGTAGTCCTCATGGCAGTAGAGAAATGGAGATACTATTTGGAAGGGAATCCATTTATCATCAAAACGGATCATGAGAGCCTTAAATTCCTAGGGGAATAGAGGCTGCACACGCAGCTACAGAGGAAGGGAGTGACTAAGTTGCTGGGACTGGATTACACTATCCAATACAAGAAAGGTAAGGAAAACACAGTGGCTGATGCACTATCGAGAAGGGATGAAATGGGGGAGTGCCAAGCAATATCATTGATAGTCCTAGATTGGATCAAGGAAGTGTCTGAGAGTTGTGAACAAACATCTTGGGCTAGGGATCTATTGACTCAACTGGTAGCTGGACCACAGGAGCACAAGGGGTATCATTGAAGGTGGGGCTGCTAAGATACAAGGGGAGGTTGGTAACTGGGGAGGATAGCCAGCTTCAAAAGAGGATCTTGCAAGCACGCATTACCCATCGGGGGACACTCGGGCTTGAATGTCACCTACAACAAGGTCAGACAATTATTTTATTAGTTGGGAATGAAAAAAGAGGTTACTACCTTTGTGTTAGAATGCCCTATTTGTCAGAAATGCAAGCATGAACAGGTTTCATAACTTGGCTTGCTTCAACCCTTAGAGATACCTGAGCAGGCATGGCAACAAATTTCAATGGACTTCGCGGAAGGGCTTCCAAGGTCTGAAGGGAAGAGTACTATCTTAGTGGTGGTGGACAAGCTAACTAAGTGCAGTTACTTTCTAAGTTTAGCCCACCCATTCACAACCCCGGAGGTGGCCAGATTGTTGTTGGATTCCGTGGTTAAAGTGCATGGTTTACTAATGTCCATCACGTCAGATAGGGATAATGTAACGCCCCACTTTTCCAAATATGCAATAACTTGAAATATAATTAAGACATCACTTACGGGCGTTATGGAAACCCTTACCAACGAAAGCATTGGATTGAACCTGCAAGCTTAACCAAAGCTAAATAAAGGGGTTTTCACTAGATTCCTTTATATGTACAAGAAACGCATACAATTTTCAATAAACCCAAAAGACACAACTCATTACTTGTAGTTATAACTGCAACCCATGCCCAAGCTAGCGAGTAAACCCTCATCATGGCAACTTCCCCATACAACATTTGAAGTGCACCAATTAACATATTACACTCACACAACCCATGCATTTAATACAAGCCCGAGCATCCTAGTTGCTATTACAATACATCACTTGAATTACATAATGAAATAAAAACCCGAAGCTAGCGAAACTCCACCTCCTTGCCCACGCTTTGAACTGGAACCTGAAACACCTGATACTTCCGATAAAGCTGGGACGTTGAATGTCCCAGGGGTATGAAACACCCGAGTTAGATAATAACATCTAAGTGAGTGACTCAGAAAAGGAAAGTATATGCGTGCAAATGCAATAATGCCATTATGAAATCCACCCTTGTGGTAGCAATGCCAGGGTGTTGCAATCACCCCCGCGGTCATCATAGTCACCCCTTGGCTCACCGCAAGAGCACGAGTTCTTCCATGATGGCCCAACAACTAGCCACAGTCACCAACACAAACATGATATATGATAAAGCAGAAGGAATATGCATAATCAAGAAAAAATATGACGTGTAAGCCACAAAGGCATGTCATGCAAGCCAACATCCACACACAAGTGAAGCAACAAATGCTCAAAGTGTCACAAACATGCAAGAATCACTCACCTCAATTGTTTTCCCTTCGATAGCATTGTTCACAGCCCGGTTTCAAGCACTAGGGGCTGTTTCTGTAGAAATCACGCATTTCAGTGAACCAAACCTTAAATATTTTTATATAGGGTTGTAGGTAATTAAAATAGGAGAACAACGGTGAAAATTTCAGGTCAAATGGAGGCCGGACACGCCCTCACGCACCCTCGGAAGAGTGGCCACTCACTGCCTCCTTCCTTGTTACGGATTTTGCAACCTAAAATTAAAAATGCTATAACTTGCTCATTTTTGCTCCGATTCGCTCTCCGTTTGAACCTACGGACTCCTCTTTTCGTGCTCTACAATTCTACGAAAAGAAAATTGGCTTACCTCTTTGATTTCTTTTCTGTTTTTGCTGCTTTCCGACCAAGTGTCTCTATCTTCCCTTCTTTGCTTTTTCTTTGAATTTCTTTCTTTCCTTGTTTTCTTTCTTACACTTTAGCTTCACGTGGCCTTTCCTTCTCCCCTTTATATAGCTTCTCAAATCCCAAATCTTCAGGATATCTCTTAGCCCCCAAGTTATTCATTTTCTACGCTAGCAATCATTACCATCTTTGAAATTTTTCTCCTTTGATTCTATCTTTCAAAGCAAGCCACCATTCCTCCCAAACCAAAGCCTCCAAATTCACCCCCATGTGGCCTTTAGGATAAGCACTATTATCTTCTTCCTTTGCAAGCCAATACAAGTCTTACAAGTTATGTCATCTTAGACTTTTAGGGTAAAATCAATCATTACAACCATTCTTCCTTGAGACTCCTTGAGACTTTAGGGTAAATCCAATCCTATCTTTCCAATTCATGTCTTCTAGGATAAGGAATCATCATTGCAATCATTCTCTTTATTACATTAATGCCCTGAATCAAAATACCATCCATTTTGCTACTATAATTTTCATTACAATATTCAAGCTTTATATCAAATTCTAGGGTATTACAGACAAGGTGTTCACCAACAATTTTTGGAGGGAATTGTTCAAACAGTTGGGAGTAGTGCTGCACATGTCCTCTGCCTACCACCTTAAGATAGATGGACAAATCGAACGAGTGAACCAGTGCCTAGAGGCCTACCTAAGGTGCATATGCTTCTCCAAACCCAAGAGTTGGAACCAATGGTTGCCACTTGCCCAGTGGTGCTACAATTCCAATTACCTTAGCTCTCTCAAAAGTGTAAGTCTCGAGAGGGAGACTTGAATTTGAGAATGTTTAAGAAGAGAGAAAGGGAGAGAGAGGAGAAGAACAAATAGAGAATTTGCAGGGAAACAGAGAGAGAGAGAGAGAGAGAGAGAATTCAATTCACATTCAACAATGAATTTCCATCCTCCTGCATGAGAGCCTTTTATAGGCTGTTCCCAGCAATTACATTCAAACTGAGGGTATTTTGGGAATGTTATCGTTATAGAATTGATTAGCTCCCGTCAATACAACTAAAATTTCAAAAACAAAAATTACAATGCGACCCTTGGGTCGTGACACTCCTCTCCCCTTCAAGAACATTCTTGCCTCTAGGAATCCTTCACAGTAGGCTAGTAGCTCGTGGGAACCGCGCCAGCAACTCTGGTAGGTGTTCCCATGTGGTATGGTTTGGTTGTAGCTGCAACCATTGGACCAAGACTTGTGTTAGGGGCACTGTTCCTTGATAGACTGCCCTCCTATCTAGGATGGCCCTCAGCTCTAGGGTCTTTTCGAGTTCATCTTCTATTGCTGGCTGGTAGTGGCCCTTGGTTCAATGGATTTCTTAAGCAAAGACACATGGAACACCGGGTGCACATTGATTCCTGTAGGCAACCTTAGCTTGTAGGCCACCTTCCCCACTTTAGCTTCAATGACACAGGGCCCAAAGTACTTGGGACTGAGCTTGGATGCAGGTGTTGAGGTGAAGGGTTGTTGCAAGAACCTCTTCACTTTAAGGAACATCTTATCCCCGATCTCAAAAGCCCTGTCACTTCTCCTCTTGTTAGCTGCTTGCTTCATTGTGGGCATTAGCTAGCTTCTTCTTCAGGGTGGAGAGCATGTCCCTCCTTTGTTGTAAGTATTGCTCCACTGCTGCTAAGCTAGAAGAATTGCTAGCTATAACTAGCAGGAGAGGGGGTATGTACCCGAACACTGCCTCAAAGGGGCTTCTTTTGATGGCACTATGGAAACAAGAGTTGTACCAACATTGAGCCACTGGTAGCCACCTGTTCCAACTCTTCGGCTTAGTAAAACACATGCACCTTAGGTAGGCTTCAAGACGTTGGTTGGCCCTCTCTGTTTGGCCATTGGTTTGAGGGTGGTAAGCAGTAGACATCTGTAACCCTACTCCCAGCTTCTTAAACAGTTCTTGCCAGAAATTGCTAGTAAAAATTTTGTTCCTGTTAGATACTATTGTCTTAGGAAGCCCATGTAGCTTTACCATTGAATTCAGGAACACCCTAGCCACCTCTTGGGTTGAGAAGGGATGCCCAAGACTAAGGAAATGCCCAAATTTTGTTAGTCTGTTTACCACTACTAAAATCACGTCATTGTCTTCAGATTTGGGTAAACCCTCCACAAAATCCATGGAGACCCCTTCCCATGCCTGTTCTGGAACCTCTAAGGGCTTACAACAACATGCTGGGATATGGCACTTGCTCGTGCTTACATCTTTGGCACATCTCACACGCCAGAACAAACTCTACCACATCCCTTTTTTGTTTTGGCCAAAAGAACAAACTGCCTTACCTTGTGATGACCCTGATCCCTGAATGACCCCCTAAGGGTGAGCAATGTAGGAACTTCAATATCTTCTCTTTCAACCCCTTATCATCTCCCACAACTAGCCTTCCCTGAAATCTGATGAGGCTATTGGACGTTGAGTATCCTCTCTCCCTTGCATTTTGAACTGTCAGTTTAGGTAAGAGTTCCTTCACCCACTCAGTCTGCTCATAACTTTGCAACACTTCTTTCATCCATTTTTGTACTACTGTTGTGATGGCGTGGCAGTGGCCCTTTCTGTCACTACCCTCCCTTCTTGATGGGGCATCAACCACTATGTTTTTCTTCCTATTGCGGTAGAGTGTGGTATAATGTAGTCCCATGAGCTTAGATAGCCCTTTCTTCTGAAGTTGGGACTGCAGTCTTTGCTAGGATAAGAATCTTAGGCTCTCACGATCTGTTTTAATCACAAAGGACTTACCCTCTAGATAATGCCTCCATTTGTCCGTGGCCTTTAACACTGCCAGCAACTCCTTCTTGTGCACACTCCACCTCAAGTGCTTAGGTCCCAAGGTTTGACTGATGTAAGCAATAAGCCTCCCCTCTTGCATTAGGACTGCCCTTATCCCTTTGTCACAAGCATCCGTCTCCACTGTGAACTATTTGGAAAAGTCCGGTAGGGCTAATATGGGGGCTTGTGTCATAGCCTTCTTGAGGGCCAAGGCGGCTGCTTCAACTTGGGGATTCCAATGGAAACCTTCTTTCTTCAATAGGTTCGTTAAAGGTCTGCTAATCACCCCATAATACCTTATAAATTTCCGGTAGTAGCCTGTCAATCCCAGAAAGCCCCTAAGCTCCCTTACAAATAGAGGCCTTGGCCACTCCATTGTTGTGACCTTGTTGGGTCAGTTTTAACTCCTTCCCTTGAGATAATATGTCCCAAATATCCCATCTCATTCTTGGAAAAATACACTCAAATAGCTTGACATACAATTGTTTTGTTCTAAGGACTTCAAATGCTGTTTTAAGGTGGGTCATGTGTTGTTCAAGGCTTGGATTGTAGATTAATATATCGTTAAAAAAGACTAGGATGAACTTTCAAAGGTAAGGGGCAAAAATGTAATACCCCGAGAGCCCAAAGAAGTTAGTATATATCGAGGATAGTGTAAGAAAGGAAACAATACCAGCTGGATACCTTTTGGGCTGAATGTTGGCAAAGAACTCGCAAGTTAAGCGTGCTTAACCTGGGGTAATCCAGGGATGGGTGACCCCCCTGGGAAGTTCGCGTAGGCCCATCAGGGTAAGTTGTTCCAGTCCTTCATATCGCTCGATCGGGTCGTTACAGGTGGTATCAGAGCTGACCCCCGAGCCTCTGAGCGCGATGGTGGGGCAAACCTCAGTGAGGAGGCTGAGTCCTGAGGGGGGTGTGTGTAATCCCCTATGGGGGGTGCGTGTAGGCACCTTAGACGAATCCCACATCGGCCATGCAAGGGGGGAGATCTGGGACCGGTTATAAGGTCGCATGACGAGGACGTCATGTGCTGAAGGGGGGAAGAATGTAATACCCCGAGAGCCCAGAGAAGTTAGTATATATCGAGGATAGTGTAAGAAAGGAAACAACACCAGCTGGATACCTTTTGGGCTGAATGTTGACAAAGAACTCCCAAGTTAAGCGTGCTTAACTTGGGGTAATCCAGGGATGGGTGACCCCCCTGGGAAGTTCGCGTAGGCTAATCAGGGTAAGTTGTTCCAGTCCTTCCTATCCCTCGATCGGGTCGTTACAAAAAATCTAGTTCATGAGCGCTTGAAAGGTGGCAGGAGCATTTGTAAGGCTAAAGGGCATGACTACAAATTCATATAAGCCTTAGTGGGTTTGAAAGGCTATTTTGGGGATATTTGTGGGCTTCATCCGAATTTGGTGGTATCTGGATCGGAGGTCTAGCTTGGAGAAAATCTTGGCTCCTTCCAATTCATTCAACAGGTTATCTATAAGGGAATAGGGAATTTGTTTTTTTATGGTGTGAGAATTGAGTTGACCGTAGTCAACACAAATCTCCAAGAGCCATCTTTCTTTTTAACCAACAACACAGGAGATGCAAAAGAGCTTTGGCTCAGTTGTATGAATGAAGTGGCCAGCATGTTGGAAATTGTTTTTCAATCTCAACCTTTTGGGTGGGTGAATAGCGGTAGGTCCGAATGTTTATTGGGGTATTTTAGGGTTTAAGGGGAATGGTATGGTTCAGAGGTCTTTGGGGTGGTAAGGAGTTAGGCTCTTTGAACAAGCCCTTGTATCTATCTAAAAGTAAATCAAGCTATCTATGGTAGTTACTTGAGAATAGGTTGAATGGAATCCCCCATTCTCACACAGTTGAGGCCCTATCTTATCCTCTGGTTCTTCCCTTTCCACAGCCTGGATTGAATAGAGCTGTGTGATTCCCCCCCTCCAATTTTTTTGCAATAGCTTCTGCAACTTATTCCCTTTAATCATCTTGCACTCCCCCTATTCTAGGTTGCCAGCTGTCAAGGGATGAATCAGCCGGGAATCTGTTTTTTTTTCTTTTTGTAGTAGCCAAATGTTACCTTATTGCTATTCTGTAATTTCTGTTATGAATTAGTTTAGGCCACGTGCAAGGTAGGCGAATAGGACAAGAAGGTTGTTGTAACCGCTTGGGGATGGGAATCTGCTACGACCGACTCTCCCTACCTCCAGCTAGCATATATCCTCTCCAAAGTTCTCTGGAGAAGGCATCTATGAATTGAAACAGAATTTCTCCCTACTCTCATTCCTTCTCTTCTCTCTCTACTCCCTCACTGACTCATTCTTCTATCCTTTTCTTCCTTCTCTCATTCTTATTCGGAGCATAACCAGCTTGTCACTGACCAGTTCGTGACAAATTGGTATCAGAGCCACCTTCCTCGGCCGAGCTAGGATTAAGGCGATGGCGGAAGGCACCCGAATGAAGGCATTGGAGACGCAAGTGCAACAGTTCAGCTCAACTATGTCCGACACCCACAATCAGATAGAGCAATTGGAGTTAGGAGCTAACCGGAGTCACGAAGCTATTGCGGCAATGGATCGGAGGGTGGAAAGCTCCATAGAAGGACTGGAGTGGAGACTTGAAGGCTCCATAATGCGGGTATGAGAGGATTTGGCGGCTCAAATGCAGCAGTTTATGTTAATGTTCGGTCGCCAGAACTAAGTAAGTTTATCACCTGAATTTCCTCCTAGGGAGAGAACAGAACCGATCCTTCAAGGGAATCGGGAAGCGGGTGGCCATGGAGCTGTGGAGTTGGGAGTGGAACCCGATGACGTCTCGGATGGATTAATCCACGAGGGAAGGAATGGTCAGGGTAATATCCACCAACCAGGCTTTCCCATGCCTCGAGTGGACATTCCCACATTTGAGGGGGTGAATCCCAGATGGTGGTTACGGAAATGTGAGAGGATGTTTGATTGGTACAACATTCCCGACAGACAGAGAGTGTCGCTGGCATACGCTTACTTCAATGAGGTGGTTGATGCCTGGTATCAAGGATGCATAAGGCGGAGAAGGGGTTGTAATTGGGAAGAACTTTCGGAGAAGGTGTGTGAAAGGTTCGGGGAGAGGAGCATGGTGGACGTCATAGAGGAATTCAACAAGCTCAAACAAACCGGTAGTGTGGAGACATATCAGGTGCGGTTCGAAGAGCTGAGGTCTCTCATGCTCCAGCATAACCCCCACCTATTCGAGACATACTTTGTGTCCAGCTATCTGAGTGGACTCAACGAGGAGCTGAGACCGATGGTCAAGGTACTAAGGCCACGAACGGTGGAACAAGCAACAGAGAGTGCCCGCTTACAGGAGCTAGCAGTGGAGGCACTATTAAAAAAACAAAGGCAGCAAACAAGAGTGGTGATCGCGGGAGCTTCCAACTCAGGGGAAGAGGTTACACTAGAGAACTAGTGAGGGTGGAAGTAGAGGCGCAGGGGGCGCCAGCTCGTTGCCGTATGGAGATCAATTGAGGGAATAGAGGAGAATCGCTGGCCTCTGCTTCCGTTGTGGGGATAAATACCACGTTGGACATCAATGTAAAAGACAAATCCTACTACTAGAAGGAGATGATACCCAAGAAGAAAGGGAGGCAGAGGATGGAGATTGTGAAGGCCTAGAAGAGGAAGATAATGGAGAGATTTCCATCCACGCCCTAAAAAGAGTAGTTAACAACAAAATCATTAAGGTGGAGGGACAAGCCAAAGGGGGTAACCTCATGATTCTGATTGATAGTGGGAGCACCCACAGCTTCCTTGATGAAAGCACGGCCCGAAGGTTGAACTGTCAGTTGGTAGGGACAATTCCCTTAAGTGTGACAGTAGCCAACGGCCAAAAGGTTTTGAGCAAGTCATCGTGTAACGGTTTTTGTTGGGAAATGCAGGGAGAAAGGTTTGAGGCGGATCTAAGACTACTGCAGCTGGGAAGTTGTGATGTAGTCCTTGGGGTGGATTGGATGAAAGGGGTTAGCCCCATCAGCTTCGATTTTAACAAAATGGAAGTGTCCTTTGAAAAGGAGGGTAGGAGGATGACTTTATCGGGCAAAAGAGAAGCTGGAACTTGTAGGATGATTTCAGGAAAGCGGCTACAAAGAGTGTTCAAAGGAAGGTGGAATCAGCTGGCTTAACTCTTCTCAATGATGGCCGTGGAAGAAGGGATGGAGGTTCAAAATGAGATAGGCCTGACTGTCAGCACACCGCTAGGAGGTCCAGACCAGGTACATTACTTAGAAACTATTAATGAATTGTTGATAGACTATGAGAATCTCTTCGCCGAACCTAAATCCTTGCCCCCAACCAGATCATTTGACCATTCTATCCATCTCAAACCCAACACTGAACCTGTCAACAGCAGATTCTATCGGTACCCCCCAACTCAGAAAAATGAGATAGAAAAGATGGTAAGAGACATGCTCCAACAAGCTATAATTCGACCCAGCCAAAGCCCATTTGCCTCTTCCGTTCTCTTAGTTAAAAAGAAAAATGGATCATGGCGATTTTGTGTAGATTACCGCCTACTTAATGCCATGACCATCAAAGATAAATTTCCCATACCTTTGATAGAGGACCTATTAGACGAATTGCATGCTGCCCAATACTTTTCTAAACTAGATTTACGTTCGGGATACCACCAAATTAGGATGAATCCCGAAGATATTCATAAAACAGCCTTTAGGACCCACCACGGGCACTTTGAATTCTTGGTAATGCCATTTGGGCTTACCAATGCCCCAGCCACTTTCCAATCCCTCATGAACAGAATTTTTGAGCCACATCTTCGAAAATTTATACTTGTATTCTTTGATGATATACTTGTCTATAGTCTTACCTTTGAGCAACACTTGAGCCATCTTAAGGCTACCCTCGATATCCTCAGGACTAATAAACTCTTCATTAAGAAATCTAAGTGTGCATTTGGTCAAGGACAGATAGAGTATTTGGGACATATTATATCAAAGGAAGGAGTGAGCACCGACCCAAGGAAGATAGAAGCTATGACAAATTGGCCAAGGCTTGCCTCGGTTAGGGCCCTGAGGGGATTCCTAGGGTTAACCGGTTACTATCGCCAGTTTGTGCAAAACTATGGGACAATTAGCAAGCCCCTAACTGAGTTATTAAAGAAGGGGGGATTCGGCTGGGATATCAAGGCAGAGGAGGCCTTTCAAATATTGAAGGAGGCCATGAGCAGGGTGCCGGTTTTGGGATTACCAGATTTCACAAAATCCTTTGTGCTGGAAACGGATGCTAGTGGGATTGGAGTTGGGGCGGTGCTGGTACAAGAGGGTAGGCCACTGGCATTCCTAAGTCAGGTATTGAGCCCTAAACATCAAGGGCTCAGCATTTATGAAAAAGAATTCCTAGCAGTGTTAATGGCAGTGGATCGGTGGAGGCATTATCTGGAAGGTGGCAGGTTTGTGATCAAAACTGATCACGAAAGTCTAAAATTTCTATTACAGCAGAAACTCCAAACCCAGCTACAAAAGAAAGGGATGGCTAAGTTGATGGGTTTGGACTACTCAATTCAATACAAGAAGGGTAAAGAGAACAAGGCTGCTGATGCGCTTTCGAGGTGTCATGAAGAAGGAAACAATGCAGCTATGACAGCC
The DNA here is from genome assembly GCF_014633365.1 of Diospyros lotus. NCBI lineage: Eukaryota > Viridiplantae > Streptophyta > Magnoliopsida > Ericales > Ebenaceae > Diospyros > Diospyros lotus. The sequence goes on from NC_068350.1 coordinate 31,940,246, forward strand.
ATAATTCTGGATTGGTGCAAGGAAGTGATAAGCAGCTATGAAGGGGATGCAAAGGTAGTGGAAATGTTAGAAAGAGTGGCAATTGGCTCACAAGAACAAGAAGGGTACTCCTTAGTGGACGGGTTACTAAGGTATCAAGGCAAAATCGTAATTGGCAATAGTGCCAGCCTCAAAAGGAAGATTCTACAAGCACTACATGAATCACCGATAGGAGGGCACTCTGGAATTCAAAACACTTACCTGCGAGTAAAGCAGCTCTTCTACTGGTCGAGGCTGAAGACAGAGGTAAAAGAATTTGTAATGGCCTGCGATATTTGCAAGAGATGCAAGTTTGAGAATGTAGCCTACCCGGCACTGCTACAACCACTACCCATACCGGAACAAGCCTGGTCAAGCATCTCAATGGATTTCGTGGAGGGATTACCCAGGTCTCAAGGTAGGGACAACATTCTGGTAATCGTTGATAGGCTAACCAAGTTCGCCCATTTTATAGGCCTCGCCCATCCTTACACGGCCAAGGAAGTGGCCAGGGTCTTCTTAGACCGAGTGGTGACATTACATGGTGTTCCTAGAACAATAATTTTGGACCGAGACAAGATTTTTACAAGCCTTCTATGGAAGGAGCTGACGAAGTCTATGGGGATAAAATTGGGTATGTCTACGGCTTACCACCCTCAGTCCGATGGGCAAACCGAGAGGGTAAACCAAAGTTTGGAAGCATACTTGAGGTGCATGTGTATCCTACAACCAAAGGAATGGCATAGATGGCTCGCTTTAGCACAATGGTGGTATAACTCTAACCATCACTCCTCCCTCAAAACGTCTCCATTTGAAGCTCTTTTCGGGTATAAACCACCCCTCCTACTAGCTATGGGCGAGCACACCACGACAGCCGCGGTTGAAGAATATTTACAATGAAGGAGAGAAGTCCTAAGGCAGCTAAAACAGGAGTTAGCGTCCGCACAAAACAGAATGAAACAGGTGGCTGACCGAAGGAGGAGCGAGAGAGAATTTTCTGTGGGAGAGGAGGTTTATTTGAAGCTGAAGCATGCCCATTTGAAGTCCATCACACGGGAGCAAGTGTCTAAGCTTAGCCCCCGCTACCATGGACCCTTCATTATTTTGGCTAAGGTGGGTAAGGTGGCCTACCGGTTACAATTGCCTGAAAAATCGCACATACACCCCATCTTTCATGTTTCTCTCTTGAAGAAGGCAGTGGGTACGGAACGGGTGAACTCAACATTGCCCCTACTGCCAAAGGAAGGAGATGTGTTGGAAGAACCAGAGGCTCTGCTGGACAAGAGAGTAAATTACCATCAGGGAGCGCCACTTATTCAAGTGTTAATCAAATGGAAGGGAAGGTCAGCAGAAAATAATTCTTGGGAATATCTGCCGGAATTGCTTAAAAAGTTCTCGAGGGCAGCCAGCTTACTCCAAATTTCTTGAGGACAAGAAATCTGGTAAGGGGGGAGAATTGTCAAGGGATGAATCAGCCGGGAATCTATTTTTTTTCTTTTTGTAGTAGCCAAATGTTACCTTATTGCTATTCTGTAATTTCTGTTATGAATTAGTTTAGGTCACGTGCAAGGTAGGCGAATAGGACAAGAAGGTGGTTGTAATCGCCTGGGGATGGGAATCTGCTACGGCCGACTCTCCCTACCTCTAGCTAGCATATATCCTCTCTAAAGTTCTCTGGAGAAGGCATCTATGAATTGAAACAAAATTTCTCCCTACTCTCATTCCTTCTCTTCTTTCTCTACTCTCCCTCACTGACTCATTCTTCTATCCTTTTCTTCCTTCTCTCATTCTTATTTGGAGCGTAACCAGCTTGTCACCGACTAGTTCGTGACACCAGCCAACATGAGTTTCTTACCCTCCATTTCCACAATCACCTCTAGCTTGTTGAAGTCAAAGGTGAGTGGATTGACCGTCCTCATCCAATCCACTTCAAGAACAATATCACAGCCCCCCAACTCAAGGATCCTCAAGTTAGCCCAAACTCATAGCCATGCATCACCCATTTGAAATCAACGCACTTACAATGGCTATACATCTTGTGCCCGTTGGCCATGTTCACTGAAAGTGGGGTGGTGTGGGTAAGTCTGCATTTCAATTCACTGGCAATAGCTTCATTATAGAAGCTATGAGTGCTGCCATTATTGATCAACACCATCAACCTCTTCCTCCCCATTTGTCCCACAACCTTGATAATCTTCCCAGTAGGACCTCCCCTTAGAGCATGAAAGGAGATTTCTCCCCCTTTTCGTCCTTGATCCTCCTCACACACATCCTCTGTCTCCTTACTTTTTTCTTCCTACACATCCTCTGTCTCCTTACTTTTTTCTTCCTGTTCCTTTTCCCCAATGTGTTCCTCTTCCTCCCCATCTTCTCCTTCCATATTGAGCAAGTGCCTCCTGCACTGATGGTCGGGGCCGTATTTGTTGTCGCATCTGAAACATAATCCCAGCATTCTCTTTTGTTCCATTGTTGGGGCTCGGTTAGTAGGGGCATTAGGACCCCCTTTTGCTCTCCCCGTGGACATAGCAGGCTATTAAAGCCTTAGTGTTGCCCCCTGTCAGGTAGCTAGCAGGAGGCATCGCCCTTGGCACCGATCTGTTCCTCTTGTAAATAGCCTCTAGTGTTAATTCTAGTAACCTTGCCTTCTCTGTTGCCTCTCTCATCGTGGTCGGCAACAACATCTTAACCATGGATCTTAACTCATCCTTTAGGCCACTAATGAAACTTGAAACAAAATATTGATCTGTAAGAGTGGGTTGAGCACTCCACATCAATGCCACCAACTCCTAAAATTTCTCTTAGTACTTAGTGACCGTACCCTCTTGTTTAAGTTGAATTCCTCAATGACATCGGCTATGTTCCTTTCTCCAAATCTAACACATAATTCTTCTGCAAAATCAATCCACCTCGCCCCCATGCCCCTAGATTTGGACCATCTTTGGTACTAGCAATCGGCCACATCATTTAGATATGCTATCACCAAGGTGATCCTCCGATTCTTCGGTATGTGATAGAATTGAAAATACCTCTCACACCTTTGGATCCACCAACATGGTTTGGATCCTTCAAACAGAGGTATCTCTAGCCTTGGTAGGGGGCCTTGGCTAGATCTAGGGGAGTTCAATTCTCTTACTTGATCATTCGCCTCTTTGAAGTGTGAATTTCCCGCCTCTGAAGCTCTCTGTGGCCTAGGCAGAATGCCTGGCCTCGATGACCCAGTCTCCAGCGTTGCTTGAGGAGGGAATTTCGATGGCAATTGGAATTGCAGGAGTGCGGATAGCATGTTAATCACGTTGCTAATTTGCTGATTCATAGACTCCCTTTGCCTTGCTAGCTCCCTTAGAACTCCATCATGGGAAGCCACCATATCAAATCATAGCTCCTCACGAATTGTACACATTTCTTCCCTACTCTATGTCACCACGTCCTAAGTCTAGGTGAGCCCAACCTCCATTGCCTCCATCTTATTCTCCAACTGCTTCAGTCTAGTGTCCTTTGCCATTTCTCCGGACTTCGCTTGAATCGTGATCTTGCCCAATTCTGTTCTACCGTCATCGGGTCATAGCCGAGGATGACTGGCTCTGATACCAATTGTCAAGTCTCGGGAGGGAGACTTGACTTTGAGAATGTTTAAGAAGAGAGAAAGGGAGAGAGAGGAGAAGAACAGAGAGAGAATTTGGAGGGAAAGAGAGAGAGAGAGTGTTTAGAGGTGAAGAATTCAATTCACATTCAACAATGAATTCCCATCCTTTCGCGTGAGAGCCTTTTATAGGTTGTTCCCAGCAATTACATTCAAACCGAGGGTATTTTGGGAAGGCTACTATTACAGAATCAATTAGCTCTTGCCAATACAACTAAAATTTCAAAAACAAAAATTACAATACGACCCTTGGGTTGTGACAAAAAGATCCCCTTTTGAGGCACTATTTTGTTACAAACCCCCATTGATCCCAATAGTGATGCACTACTCAACTATGGAGCTAGCAGTAGACCAACACTTAAAGCAAAGGCAAGAAACCTTGCAAGTTATAAAGGAGGAGTTGACAGTGGCACAAAATAGGATGAAACAAATGGCAGATCGGAAGAGAAGTGAAAGGAGCTTTGAGGAAGGGGATAATGTGTATCTGAAAGTAAGGAGGTTCCAACAGCAATTATTCATGGGGTGTGCCCCATCTAAACTAGGCCCAAAGTATTTTGGGCCATTCCGAGTGCTAGCCAAGGTGGGGAGGGTTGCTTATGGACTACAACTTCTAGAAGGGGTTGGAATCCACCCTGTCTTCCACTGTCGCTACTGAAGAAGTCAGTAGGACCCCATGATCTAGTCAGCTTAGACCTACCCAGGTTTGAGACAGATCCTCCGAAGGAGACAAAACCTTTGGCTATGTTAGACAAGAGAGTCACCTATCATGATTCCATGCCATTAACACAAGTGCTGGTACAGTGGACCAACCGTCACCCAAGCAACACTACATGGGACTACCTACCTTAACTACTCACGCAATTTCCCCAAGTAATCAGGCTATTGTAGATTTCTTGTGGACAAGAAATGTTTTTAAGGAGAGGGGTATTGTCACGCTCCTAGGGGTAGTTTGGTCCATATTCCTGATTTCTATATTTTGTTTATAATTTTGTCATGCAATTAGGTGTTCTCAGCCGTTACAAGGCTGTACTACGGTAGGGCCACCTCCTAGAAGGACCCTAACCGTCTATATATATGTAAGGGCTATGCCCAAGGAAAGGTGTGAATGAGAATATGCTGATCTTTTCTCTCTCTCTTCTTTCTCCAATAACCAAAGAATTCCTTCCAGAATTCTACCGATATTCCTTGTCAGTCCCTCCGTTATTGACAACTTATTTGATGTTAAATCTATGCCCTTAGACTTGGGATTACTTTAATAATTTCTCAGCTTTGGGTCAATATCCACTGAATTTGATTTTGAATGCTTTGGAGATAAATTGATTTGAGCCAGGCAGGCGAGCACCTGAACTCCAGTGTGGCGGGCTTGGTTGTATATGGTTACTGCAGTGAGAAGTTGACTATTTCGTTCAATACCTTAAGTGGGACTAAGATCAAATATGTGATACTACCATCAGCATGCTTCTTTAGCCACTATCGTGCATATCAAAAAATATTTATCCTGCTTGTCTTACAGCAAGTTTGTGCTCTTGACTTACAATTTCCCCCAATTTCCAAGGGTTTATATAGATAGGTCTGAGGCCAATAGGTTGGAAGCACATTCTTCTAGCATCCATTTGGTATTACAAGATATCAAAATGTTTCCCAATGATTGGCATAGTGTATTTTCCTGAAAAAATTACCACTTAAGAAACTTAAGGACAGATTTTCTTGAACCTTATTTATGATGCCCTTGTCTTTGCCAAACTATTTTCCTTCTATTGCAGAGGCATCTTCACTGCAGAGCCCCTGCCCCTTATATGAGGGCAAATTAGACATTTTCATTACACTTTATTTTTCATTTAACATTCTCTTGCACTTCTTAAGTATCTTCTTTGAAAAGTGAATATAAGATGTTCATACTCATCAGCTTGCTACAATCACTGGAAGATTTTAGAGCTTTATTTTCTGTGACAATGCTGCATTAAGAACTTTCCTAATGGTGAGTTGTTGAATAGTTCAATGCATCTATGCTTTTGATGGAGGATACTGTAGTCTAATCACTCAACATTCTAGAAGCTAGAAAGTGTGCTTGTGAATTTTCTTTTTAGGAAGTAGAAGTGGTTGGTGCTTTATTCTCTTTTTGTGCTTTATTCTCTTTTTGTTGTTAGGGACAGGGACATTTAGTCCTCCTATTTGCTTAATCAGTGGCATGGCCATTTGGGCTTCAACAAGTCATATTGTTCAGGAGATAGGATATCTAGACGGCTGCAATTTTTTCTAGGGCTCATGGGGCCTGGGGCAAGTCTTGTGGACCTACCTTGTGCTTTTCTGAGAGCCAATTTTGAAGTTCACAATGGTCTTCAAATTTCAGTTACCAACAATAACCTGTGTGTTGCCTTGGTTTCCATGCCATTTATTAACTAAAGTAACTTAAGAAACAGATAGTAAGGGTTTGACTGTTTGAGTGTTGAAGTCATCTTTAAGGAGCTCAAGAATGTGTTAGATTATGTATTGGAATAAGCATATTTGTTGGTAGTCTGATTTAAAAACTTTTTAGGCTAAAAACAAGGTTGAAAGTTGGAAAATTTTTAACCTTTAAAAGAATTAGGTGCTGTTGTTGAATAATTTGAATTGTCTAATGTAGAAGAAAGTCAAATTGCATTCATATAATCCTTAGTGATCACCATGTAGATTGATATGGTAATTCAGTAATAGAGGGGAAACTCATTTATAAATCCGTTGCAATGGCATATCACCTTTAATCAGACAAAAAAAATGAAGATACAAATTAGGAAATCAGCAATATGAGGAATAAGCATAATTTGCATATGCCTATGAGTTTCTTGTATATGTATGTCTATATTAACATGCAAATTTTAAATGATGGCTTTCTTTTATGTAAAGCCAAACCCCCTACATATTACCAAGATGCCTTCATGTCTAAAACATTCTTACATATTGGAGTGGAGATGACTTTATGAGTTTGTAATCTTTGTAGAAGCTATGTTTCCACAATGTACTAACTCTTGATTTGTTCAATTTGCAAGATTTTCATTTCTACTTGCTTTACATCTTTAATACAGGATTATTCCTCACAGATGGTCTCAACCAGAGGCGTATCGACTCTATCTTGAACTTTTGAGCAAATATGCATTTTCATTTTATGGGATTGGAGGAAATGAATGCCAAAAGAAGTAAGCTCCTTTATGACATCCAATTTTACATTTAAATTTGCAAGCAGTGCATAGTTACAAATAGAAGAACATACATGCATATTTCTTGTGATAAAGTTGATTGTGACTTTAATGATGATTGGAAAATGCAAATTGAGTAATAAAATCTCTACCATGATTCTTATTTCTATCTGACCATTACTTTTTCTTAATTTTTTTTTCTTTCTATAAACCCTGGGAGACAACTACTGCATTCAATTAATAAAGCCTGGCCTTGTATCTGGTCAACAAACCCCATTTTCTGTGCGTCTGCATTCTCATGTCATTCTTCCCCCCCCCCCCCCCTCTTTCCCCCTCTCCTCCTTTTGTGGCATTACCTACAGCATTCTTTTAATTTTATTAAAAGACAATAACACTAACTCCACAAGTGCTTCAAGGAACTCACCATATGCATAATGGAACCAAATTAGTACTTGCCAGTACCCTTTGCTCGGCCATGTTGGGTGTTACTAATCAATCCTTAGCCATTTAGATGGTACAATTACTCTCCATTTGTGTTTGTCTGTAAAAGGTGTTTGCTACTAAATAAGGCGGTTGATATGGAGAGAGACAATGGACGGTGATAGAGATAAAGACAAATAAGACTGGAGATTTTAACTTATAGAGCAGTAAAGGCAGAGACATGAAGCAAAGACTGAATGGAATTTGCTTCCACTCTCCCATTGCTGTGATTAAGAGACATGTAGAGAGTTACTGAGGTACATTAGAAGGTGAGTGGAGAACCTTTCATTAAGAAAATCTGAGGTTTTACATAGAAGAAGAGTTCTGAAATTCTCCTGAATTTCAGGGTTCTAATGATTTTATTAACCTTTTAGGCAGCTCCTCTAATTTTTATGATTTTTCTGATCAAGCTTAGACCGCCCAAAAAATTTGATGTTTTACTGGATCTTGGATACTCTCTGGGTACCCTTCCACTTCTTGTTACATTAGACCCATTAAAATTAGTCCTGAACTTCAAACTTGCCAGATTTAATATTAGTTATTTTAGAGTGTACAACATATTTTTGTAGATTTTTCCTTCAAACTTTCCAGATTTAATATTAGTTATTTTCTAGTTTACAACATATTTTTGGATTTTCCTTGAACTTTTTTGACCCCTTGCTAAAACCAAACAAGTTACAACTATCTGGAATCCTCATGATGGGCTTCCCTTTTGGTAATTCGACCTTTTAAAACATTTTTACTTGAAACCAAATTCTTCATAACATTATCCTAACACACTCTGGGACATCTCTAAATTTTTAGGGAATTTTTTCTCCACCCATGCAGTGGTTGTTTCCATTTTTATCTTCAGGTTACCATGTTTAATATGTGCACATAATATCCTATAACTTGGCGCATTGGTTTGGTTCCATTTACACCCCATTTGAGTATAAGTATTTAAACACCATATGACTTTTAAATATCAGAATTCTTATGGCACAATTTAGTATCACTCGTGTGTGCAAATCACATCCCAAATTCATCCAAATCGCGCCATAAACCTCTTTAAGCAAAGGATGTTCACTGCTAAAAATAAAACTTCAGAACTACCAAACTAATCAAAGGGTAACATGTTTCCAAAGAAACATAAAAATGCTGTTCAATTATGGAAAATGTAACAACTCCTGTTTTCTGGGAAATTTTTCTATAGAAAACAGAAAATTGCAAATGTGTTCAACTGACAATTTTCCTATTAGAAAACAGAAAATTCAAATTTCTAATTGTCCAACTTTACACTATGAAATGGAAAACAATAAAAAAATTGTTTTCCTAAATTTCCTTCACAAACTTAGATCACATTTCCCAAATTCTGTTCCTCAATGGGTTGTCTCCTCCCTCACACTCACAGGACTGTGCAGCCCTCTGCTTCCTTGCCCCTCCCTCTTCTTCTCAATTGGATTTGAAATTTCCTTCACAGCCCTCTGTTGTTGAATCAATTAATCTATCTCTCTCTGAGGTACTCTCGTTTCCTCAGCTATTCACAATTTCACAGCAATGCTTTTATTCTTTATTTGTGATTAGAGTCTTCTGCAGGACCAATCATTGTCAAAACTAGTAAATCTTAAACAGGTTTTTGTTGCTTGGCTGATTTATTGATGTTTATATGGCTAGATTTCTGCATTGGCTCTTTTTGTAATTCCAACTTGTGGGTAATCTAGAATAGGTTTGCTTTGATGACAGTATTCTCTTGTTATCCCTCTTTATTATCATCTTCTTATTCCCACAAGAGTTGCTCCTTTATGCAAATAAATTGCAGAATTGGGATTTGTATTAAGCTTGGAGCTCTAGGTACACTGATGGAGGTTTTTTGTTTTTGCATTTTAAAACAATAATTTGATTGTTTAAAGAATTGTGGATTTATTGACAATAACGTAAAACCTAGTCGGATCCAAATATGAATTCTAGACAAACTATCTGTTGGGATGTAACTCACATAGAAGTCTAGAATTCATGTAGCTAACCCCACATAGTGGGATAACGGCTGGATATGTTGTTGTTGTTGTTGTAATCTAAATAAAGGAAATAACCAAGAAAGAAAATAACTGAAACATCTAAAAAACATGTTTTATAATGATGTTTTCAGTTTTCTAAATTTTGTGTATATTAGAAAATAACTATTTTGAACATGTTATCTAATTTTCTAGAAAAAGATTTAACGTGTTTTCCAATTTTTTGTGGAAAAGGAAAAATGGAAAATTTGAGATGTAGAAAATTGGAGATAGAAAAATGGAAAATGTTTTCTACAACTAAACAACCCAAAAGAGTCTCCAAATGTCCTGTGCTTTCTTAGATACCTTATATATCATAAATGAACTGAAATCTGAAATGTTACATCATCTGTGAAAGAAGAGAGTAAAAATCTGGCAAGGTCAAGAAAACAAAGAAGAAAGGGTCCATCTAAATGTTGGTTCAAGTATTATGGCTGTAATGAGATTGGTAAAATAATAATAAAAATAAAAATAAAATGAAATAAAATGACATGAGAAGGCAATGATTTTTGTAATGTAATTATAGAACAAAGAAGGATAACTCACTTATCATTTCCATTTTACTTCTCCTTTTTTGTCTGCTTTAGTAAATCATGTAATAAACTCAAAAGAGGTACTTTTGATTCTCTGATATTTCCTTTTAATAAAGGTACATAATAACCCTTGTTACATATACTAACAGGCATCTCTTCTTCTCCCTTGTCTAAATTTTTGGAATCTCTAATAAATTTACTATTCTTTTGTCACCATTTGCTTTTAACTAAAGTTAAATAGGTTAACTCTTGCTAGATTTTGTTAACTTCTTGGAAAGCTTATTGGTTCAGAATGTTTTGTAGTGTTTGGCTAAATTTTGGAGTGTTTTTAGCATATTTCATTAAAACATTGGATTAGGTTTAGCACTAATACACAGATTCATATCTAAGGAAACAGATGACCAATAGACAGAAATGATTGACGACCCATAATTCATGTAGTCAGCTCTACACAGTGAGATTAAGGCTTAATATCCTGTTATTGTTTTTCTAGGAAAACAAAAATTTTCTTTCTAATGGAAAAGGGAAAATTCTGTTAATAGCAGGCTATGATGTGTTCAGGTTGCCAAAACATGGTCCAGTGGCAATGTCCAATGGTCTGGTCTGGTACCCTGTTAATTATTAGCTTTCAATGTCTAGAAATCGGCTTTCTCTTGTTCCTTACTCTGTGTGCCCAAGAAGCTAATAATGTAATATTTGCATTCCATTTTGACCAGATGGGGAAGGGGTCCATTTTTTTCAATGCGATTTCTCTTGATGTTGACTTTCCAGTTAAAAATTAATGTTGCCAGTGCAAATTCCAGCTGATATATGTTGGAATAGAAGCATGATTTATAGATTCATGTCTGGTGACTAATTAGACCTCAGATCAGGTTTGTTTTGATTCATACTTCTGTTTTACAGGATAATAAGATCTATTGATGTTGCCCTTCAGCTTTCCCAGACTTATGAAGTTCAGGCTTTGGAACTTGGACATGTGCTTGTGTTATCCTTCTTTACCATATGCCTTGGCTTAATTGATAGCACATTGTCTGACTGGGGATTGCAAATGACATCTGCTGACAAAGGAAGTGGAACCATTGCAAGAGAAGATAGCCAGAAAATGGAAGTGGACTCTAAAGGAGGTCGAATCTGTAAAAGAAATCAACACCCTGAAAGTTTAAGGAGATCAAATTCTTTTATGGCCTTTGAGATGCTGGCAAAGCTAACTGAAAACAGAAAGGCTATGGTTCTGCTTCGCCTTGTCTACTTGAACATGTATGTGCTTTAATTGTGCATAATGTTTACTTTGAATTCCTTTGCTTTTTATCTGAAAGTAAGAACTGGAACATGCACATTTCACACCCATTTGGAATTAAATACAAACTCACTGTGTAACTAATTAGTTTCTTTTGGTTGGATAGCTACGCTAACTTCAATATTTTTCATGTTTCTTATTTTAGTATGTGAGTAACAGTGTTTACTTGCTCCATTTCTTCTTATCATATATTCACTCAATTTCTTAAAAAATGTTTAAGGTGTGGAGGACCTGGTTTTATTGCATTCTCTTGGTTTTGGATTCTCACTAAATGTTATGTCCTTATTACCTTTGTATACTGTTGGAATAAATGTAATTAACTGTCATAGCTATCAATAAGTTGTCAATTAGGCCTTATTTTTAGGAGTAAATTATTGTACATTCCTACTATAAAATTTAAATGAAGAGGCTAGACCTCAATCAAGTTCTCTGATTCAACATGGCATCAGAGCCTACCATTACCAAACCCTAGTTGCAATCAGCGCCGCCTTCAGATCTTGTTTCAGCGACTGCGTGCGTCTGGTGTCACAACGTTCCTTTTCTGTAGTTCCAGCGTCCCTTTTCTATAGTTCATCTCCATCTTCTCTATTGCTACCACTGCTGTTGCATGCTGGTGTCACAACGTTCCCTCGCCAATGACCACAGATCTATTGGCGTTTGCAACAGCTATCACCTAAGCATTGCCATCGTGCCACCGTCGCTGCTAGTATCCACCATCATTTCTCAGATCTGGAGGAGATCTGGCCTCCATAGCCATCGTTGCCAATTGCCATCACCAAAATCCAGGTACCTCTGCTTAGATCTCGCTCGGCTTTCTGCTCGTGACCTCCACTGTCGCTCAATGGTCGTGGCCTTCACTAGATCTCACGGCTGTTGGCCTTCGCCAGCCCTTGCGTCGTCGTTGTTTGTGGCCTACTCTATTGCCACCGTTGCCTTTCTCACATTCGACGACTGCCTTCCAAATCGTGGCCTCTATTGTCGTCGCCTAGATCCGTGCCTGCCACTGCTGTTGCCGCCACCCAGATCCACACCCGTTGCCGCTGTTGCCACTGCCCAGCATTGCTGCCTCAGCTCACGGCTTCCTCCGCGCTCGCGTCGGCCAGATCTACCTAGATCTGATTGCTGCCGCTCTCCTCCTCACGTTCAATTTGCTGTCGTCATTGCTTCCAACAGTAGCTGTCCAAATCGTAGCCTCCTCGCTTGAGTCTCTCTAATCTGCCATGCCACAGTCGCTTCTGCCAACTCACCTAGATCGACCACTTCCTCGCTGTTCTCCTTCTTTAGGTCTGCCATACACTTGCGATTTTTCAATCTGTTTTTTTTTTTCAATTGGTTTCTAAGCTTAAAACCCAAATCTCAAACCAGACTCAGTCTCACCAAAACAGGATGAAGTAGAGTGCTAACAGGAGAAGGAGTGACCGAACCTTTGAAGTAGGGGACAAGGTTTGTTTGAGAGTGAAGAGGTTTTTGCAGCAATCGTTCACATCTACCCCTGCATCTAAGCTAAGCACCAAGTACTTTGGGTCGTATGTCATTGAGGCTAAGGCAGGGAAGCTTTCCTATAAACTTAGATTGCCACCACAGGTTAACATGCATCCGGTGTTCCATGTATCCCCTATTAAAAAAATCTATTGAGCCATAGGAGACAGTTAGCTGGGAAGTACCCACTATGGGTGAGGAAGAGGAAGAGATAGTGGAGCCTTAGGCCATTCTGGATAAGCGGGTGATTTACCAAGGCTCGTTGCCTCTAACCCAGGTGCTAGTCTGGTGGTCACACAAGAACCCTCATCACACCGCCTGGGAGTATCTACCCGAATTGTTTACTCAATTTCCACGAGCTACGACACTTCTATAGATTCTTGAGGACAAGAATACTTTCTAGGGGTGGGAAATGTTAAGACCTTGGTGGTAATTTTGAAATTTTTATATGATTCCTATAATAACCGTAGCCCACATGGGCCGCTTGTAGCGAGTAGCTAGAATGTTCCCCATGGTTGTGTTATTAAATTGTGGGAAGGACCTATATAAGGCCAGTTTTAAGAGGATGAGACTTTTATGTTGAATGAGAAGATCTTTCCCTTTTTAATTCTCTATTTTCCCTCTCAAATTCTCTCTCTCTTTCCCTCCAAATTCTCTCTTTCTCTTTCTAATTCTCTGCACTTCAAGTCTCATGCAAGAGACTTGACAAGTTGCTCTGATCATATCCTTTCTCGAGTTCACAACATCTTTTACTTCCCATCTTCCTTAGAGATCTCATCAATCGAAGTATCTTTTACTTCCTGAATTTCCTCATCCATTGTGGGAAGTTCATCAACTTCTTGTTGCAAACTGGAGGTAGCCGTAGAAATACCTTCGTTTTGCTGGCTGCTTTAAGATAACAATTAGGGGGCAGCCCATGCTTTCTATAAATGGCTTCTAGCCCCCACTCTTGCATCCTAGCCCTTTCAGCTGCTTGTTGTATCGTGGCAGGACACATCATTTTCACCATAGGCCTCAGCGTATAGTTAAGACCATTAATGAATCTTGATACAAAATAAGACTCGATCAAGGTTGGATGGGAGTTGAGCACTGGTGCTTTCAATTTCTCAAACTTGACCAAGTACTCCATAACCGAGTCCTCTTGTTTTAGTTTGTTAAGCTCCTCCTTGTAACTCTCATCTCTCATCTCCAACTTGATCCTTCTTGGTAAACTTTATCAAAAATTCATCAAACTTACTTGATAGACCTTTCAATTTGCTGTCAATTATGTCCCAAGTATTTGCAATTCCTGTATCCATCTTTTCAGTTCAAATCCTTGCAAATTCTCCTCTGTAACAACTTCTTGATGAGCTTCTAAGGATCCCCTTGGAAACCGAAATTGGTTCCTGTAAACCTAGTTTGCCTCCTTAGCGGCTTAAAGTTTCGTCCACGTCTTTTGATAATCGATCGCCTCTATAGTCTGCCTACCCAAGTCGTGACCCATTTGAAATCGTCATAATCTTGAATTTGCCGGAATTGCTTGAAATCACTACTCGATTGATTCTAAATTGTTGGCTTGTTAACGTCCAAAAGTCACTGATCTAGCCAATTTCAAATCACTTCCAAGAAAGAGGTGGCTTTTGATTTGCAAGTGACTATCACCTTCATTGCAGCTTCTTGAAATCGTCTTCAATCAACTTCTGAGGAAAGCCTTGCTCTAATACTGAATGACATGACCCTATGGTTTGGCTAGGTTTTAGAAAGGAATTTGAGAAGAAAACGGGGGAGAGAGAGCAAATAGTGAGGGAGAGACAGAACAAAAACAGAGAGAATTGAGGGAGAAGAGAGGAAATCGAGGGAGAGGAATGTTGAGAGAAAATATTGAAATCAAATTATCATTCAACCATATCCCTAATTCTCTAGGTTACAGCCTATTTATAGGCTTTCTAGGTAAACATACAACCAACAATGCAGTAAGGTACAACCACTAACAAATACATGTAATATCCTATGCCTAATCTACCCTTGGGGTTGTGACATAACCCTCCTATGTGTCATGGTCCTAGGGTTATAACAATAATTACATCTTGTTGCAATTACTATATTGTACCTTGTTTGCTGCTGTTACAATTTGCACCTTGCAGTTATAGTTACAACTGACTGAAAGCAACTTGTATCTTTCAGTTAACAATAACAACTGAAAGCTAGAAGGCCTATAAATAGGCTGCTACTTGGAGGATGAGAGATTATTGTGTGAAATAACATAATTCTTTCCCTCTAAAATTTCTCTCTTCTCTCTCTCTCACTTTGTTCTTTCTGTTCTCTCTTTTCTCTCTCTTGATCTCTTCCCAAATACCTAATAAACCCTAGATCAGGACTAGGAACCTGACACTATGTTTTTCATTTAAGGAAGCAAATAATTAGAAGCTTCAGGTTGGACAAGAATTGAAGGTATAATGCCCTAGTAATTTTTGATTGGGTTGGATTCTGGGCCTTTGATCCTTTACTAGCTAGTTTTACCCTTGCTTTGATAGAACAACAATAACAAACCTTAATCCCACTAGGTGGAATCAGCTACTTGAATTGTAGAATACAACCATCTCTATCTATGGTTGTATCCTCTATAAGAATATTATGTCTTATATCATGTTTTAAGGTTTCTTGTCAAGTTTGAAGTATAATGCCAAAAGGCCTAGTTTGTACCTAAAATGTATGCCAAAGCTCAGTTTGGGCAATTTTTTGCTGATGTGGCTGAAGGGACTTTTATCTTTGTTAGCCACGACAAATGTCCATTAACAAACACCCAATTCAATTAACCCAACAGTGTCAATGCCAAATCGGAGCATAAAGAGAGAGAGAGAGAGCTGAACATGAAGTTTGGAGGGGAAGAAGAAATTGGAACAGGAGGTTTCAGCCAACAAAGATTAAGGGAGGAGGGAGATCGAACAAGGCTGAAGCAGTGGTCTTGCAATGGAGGCTGTGGAGATGGTGGTGCTCGGTGGCTCATGATTACTGGTTCTTCTCTCTCTCTCTCTCTCTCTCTCTCTCACCCATTGTGTGTGATGGGTTCTAGGTTGACTCCAAAGCCCATCGCTTGATGGTTTCTGGAATATCTCCAAAACACATTGCATGATGGATAGCATGCAATGGGTTCCGACAATTCTAAAACCCACAAGAGAGGGGGGGGGGGGGGGGGGGGGGGGGGGGGGGTGAGAGAATTTATGTAGCTGACCTCACATTGTGGTTAATAATTTAGGGATTTAGATCAGTTAGTGGTTAATATTTTATGTAGTTATGCTCACTTATGAAGTTTAGGGTTTTAGATGAGTTATTGTTAATAATTTGACATAATATAGGGCAGGTAAAGGTCCTAAACTCATACCTCACTTCTAACCTGATATTTAAAAGTTACACATGTTTGGTTCAGTTATGCAGTCAATTCTAGAAAATATGGGCTTACAGAAGATAAGGGCATTGATATGATTGGTGAGCTTGAATTTGTGCAGCTGACCCCATACTGTTGAATTAAGGCTTAATGTGTTGTTTATATACATTGCCCATCTCTTTACAAGCTTAAGTTTTAAGATGAGTAGGTGGTTAAGAATTAAACAGTTGAATCCACTCTTCCTTTTTTTTTTGGGTAGAATAAAAGTTTGAGAACTGCTGCTAGGAGAGCTCATTCTGCCCTGTTATGGTCTCTCAAGTCCCCAAGTTTTAATCTTCCTGTGATAAGTAAATGTTTTCTTTTTTTGTTTGGTAATCTATATATAATTGACTAGCTATTTTTATCCTTATCTTTCTGTACTTATTTTTACTTTGTCATCGGCGATTTGGGTGGGAATAGGCCTGAAACATTCAATGGCCTCCTGCAGAGAATGCAGTTTCTTGAAGTTCAAAAGTTGGCATCCCCAGATTTAACGTCTGCAGACCACACGCTGGCAAAATTGTCTCTGAATATCCAGAGAGCAATGGATTTTGAATACCAATTCAACAGCCACCACCTCACTGGGTTGCTTATTGATATCAAATCACATAAACGATCACCTTGCTATAATACCAAATCTGGTAGGTTTGCTTGTTGGGTTCCGTTCGATATTTATATGGAGAATGCCATGGATGGGAAACAATTTCCAGCCACTTCCGCCATTGATGTACTTACAGGTCAGTTGTGTTACAACTGGAACTTCTCAGTGTTGAGTGTCATGGTTTGTCTTATATTTTAGACTGTAGATTAAATAACTTAAGGTCTTTCTTACATCTCTGATAATGATGATCTTAATTGCAGAATTAATCAATACGCTGAAAGTATTTAACAGGGCAAGCTGGCAAGAAACTTTTCTGGCACTCTGGCTTTCAGCCCTTCGCCTTGTGCAACGAGTAAGATTATCTGCATGAAAAGTTCTCATGAAATCAACAAAATCTAGCTTTTATTTACTTATTTCTCCATTTATTGTCACAGGAACGTGAACCCCTAGAAGGTCCAGTTCCACATTTGGAGGCCCGTCTTTGTGCCCTTTTGTCTATCACCCCCTTGGCAATTGCTCGGGTTTTGGAGGACGATGCCGTGCCATCTTCTTCAGGAGGTGTAGCATCTATGTATGTGGAGATTGGTCATGGATGTGGAAGGAATGGAAATGATTATGCTTCAAGGAGACAGGGACTGATTTCCTCTCTTCAAGTCCTTGGACACTTTACTGCTCTCTTGTGCCCTCCTGCATCAGTTGTTGATGCAGCTAATAATGCTGCTGCTAAAGCAGCAACCTTCATCTCTAATTCTGAGCATGTGAAGAATGGAACAAGCACAGGTGGTTATAGTGACGCCTTTGGAAAAACTGGTAAAATTCTATTTTTGAGCTTGGTCCTTTGTCTCACAGTTGGCCATGACTTAAAATAGCACTGATATTTCTGTTGCTTTGCCTTTGTGGTTTATGCTTGAGCTATTCTTTTTTAAGGTTCTATTTGATTTTCATTGTCCATTTCTTGAAGGTGGTGATATGAGGCATCTCATTGTGGAAGCTTGTCTAGCGAGAAAATTAATTGACACATCAACGTACGTTTGGCCTGGTTATGTGTGTGCAACCATGACATCGTTATCAGATTCATCACATCTTCAGAAATCTCCTTGGGCAATATTTATGGAAGGAGCACTATTAAGTGGCCCCTTAGTAAATGCACTCATGACAAATCCTGCTTCAAGGTACTTATAAAGGAGTTTTTAGTTTGACTCTTTTATCTTTTGTTTGAATTGAATGTGCATTGTCCTTCTTTTAAAGTATAGCAGAGGTTGAGAAGTTGTATTATATTGCATTGAATGGGTCGGAGGACGAGAAATCGGCTGCTGCAAAGATCCTGTGTGGTGCATCTCTCACTTGTGGATGGAATATTCAGGTAGCAATTCACTCACTCGTGGTCCTAAGATGGAACATGTTTTCTGTTTGAAAAAGCTTTTGAGATATATCATTACTCATAGCCTTAAAAATGGTGACAAGAGACAGAAGTTACTGAGATTGTCCCATGAAAAAGAGCATTAAAGGCCTAAAAATCTCTGGTGTAAGAGCATCAGAAACCAAGTGCCCCATTTATTGTTTTGAGAACTGCACCTCCATCTGTTCGTAGCTAAATCTGTTTGAACTTTACAGTTTTGACGAATGGAATTCTTAAAAAGGTTCAAATTAAATATCCTTGTGCTGAATCAAGCAATTTGCCTATTTATTTTCCGTAGCTTCTTATGTTATTCTTTGTGAGAATTTGCAATTTTCCAATTGGCCAATTTTCCTTAGCAATTTGCCAATTTGCAACTAGTTTTTCTTAATCTCCCCAGAGAGTGTTGCTTTCCAGTAAGATTTTAGCTACCTCTGTGAAGTTAACTTTCTTTGCCCAAAAATTGTTCCTTTTGCAGGAATATGTGGTGCAATTTGTGGTCAAGCTTCTTTCTCCTCCTATTCCTCAAAATTTTATAGGGTCAAGGAGTCATCTGGTTGATTATATGCCCATGCTGAATTCAATCCTTTTGGGGGCTGCTTCTATTGATACCGTTCATATTCTGTCTTTGCATGGTGTGGTAAGTTGGGTAATATTTATTATTTTAATTTATTACACTATAAATGCACTCTTCCTGAGAGGGGGTCAATCTGCATCAGATGCTTCAGCATAAGGGGTCTTATCAAGTGGACCAATTTTGGCCTTTTAAAGTCTCGGTGGTAAGTTCAAATGTTGGGCAAAATAAGCCAATGGTGGGTAACATTAATGTTAAAGAATGCTCAATTTTCCCTTGGATGGTGGCCATCTAAAAATGATGCACCCAGAAACACACATCAAGCACTCATTACTCTCTTGAAGCATCGACTGAAGGGCCTCTGCACTGGCTAAGTTGACTAACCAGAGACTGGGCGAGGAATTTTATATTCAAGAGTCCATCAAGCAATGCATTAGCTGCTGGTTCTAATGCTTGAAGAAACTCTAAAGGTCAATGCCTAGACCATGATCAAGCCAAAAGTCTAGTCAAAGTATCAGTTTCTTGAAATTTCACTAGGTAATGCAATTTGAAATCTAGAGTTGATCAGACTCTGGATCAGTGGACTGAATTTTCTTGGCTGGTGACTTGGATTCTTGAATTTTCAGCCTATAGAACAAGATAAATACAGACGGAGCATCAGTTGCCTGTTACAGCTCCTGAAACCTTCAGGTGATGCCATCAGCCAACATGATGGGACATCAGGGGCTCGTATACAATGAAAATTTAGATGGGTTGATAGGCCACCGGTGTACCGGACCTACCAAAGACGCCACAAACAGCAGCATGCATGAAGGTTAGAATAGGGAATCAACACATGCAGGTGTAACAACCAGCATTTGCGCATGGGGGGTAGATTTGTAATCCACATGCTGAGGGAATAATTTGCATGTGCAAGGGAATTCGGTTAGAGAGGGGCAGAGGAGAGGTATAAATAGCTTAGAAGAAGAGGGAGACAGTGGCTGGTTTTTGGGTAGAAAATTCTGGAGAGTAAGGGCCTCTCGAATGCCCTGGATTGTTCTCGTTTTCTTGCTGGAAATTGCTGAAAACTATTGAGATTTGGTTACAAACCTGGTTAACTATCAGGGATCTCACCAGGCTGATGCCACCTACCACCTTAAATGCATTGAATGCTTGGTCAAAGGAACATTGGAAGCATTAGAACATTTAACATTTGAATTTCCATATAAAAATGCTTGCGTTGAAGGAGAGACAGAGGAAGGCTAGATTGTTAACTTTGAAATCTCTTCAAGCCCTGTTTTCCTACATTCAAGTCTTAGGGCATTTATTGAGCTTACTTGGTTACATCTGTGAAGAGCAAGGTATAAGTGCAAACAGAAGTTAAATCCTGTTTCAACCTCCTCAATAGAGCAACAACTGTTAGCAAATGAGTTGATTTGTCCTGATATTATTTCCTTTTCTTGGTTGATTGATTGTAAATTGTAGATTAGAATCTTTTATTTTCTTCTATTTCTTGTAAGCAGCTTCCTAATTTGTTTCTTTTATTTTCTTCTATTTCTTGTAAGCAGCTTCCTAATTTGTTTAAGGAAGATTGCTAAGTTAGAGAGTTGCCTAACTCATTTAGGCTAACTTAGGAAGGTATCCAACTTAGGAGATATCCTAAACTTGGCAACCTCTTTGTATATATGTTGTGTTCGGCTAAGTTGATAATTGATTGGAAGTTTTTCCTGGTTTTTTGACATGGTATCAGAGCCATAGGGTTTCGGTGATTGTTTGTAGCCGAGATACCTTGATCCATTTTTTCCTTCCAACCATAGTATAGGCGACGTTGGAGAATCGGAAGGTACGACCGAAGTCACAGCCACAGGTGCTGTTACGGGGGGTTCCAGCCATGGGATAAGTACTGGAGGAGAGCTTCCGATTATTCAAGCGGCTTATAGGTTGAGCGGAAAAAATTATCTCAAGTGGTCTCAATTAATCAAGACCTTCTTGAAAGGCAAGGGGAAATTGAGCCACTTGGAGGGAACCGGGCCTCAAAAGGAGGATCCCACGTACACTACATGGGATGAAGAAGACTCATTAGTCATGTCATGGCTTTGGAGCGCTATGAATCCAGAGATTAGCGATACGGTAATGTTTCTAACTACGGCTAAGGAGATATGGGATGCTATGAGGACTACCTACTCCAAAATCAATGATGCTGTACAGATTTATGAAATCAGAACAAATGTGGCAGCAACAAAACAAGGCAACCGATCTGTTACTGAGTACTCTAATCTGTTGCAGATTTTGTGGCAAGAATTGGATCACTATCAGTGCATCCAGATGAAGTGCAGCGAGGATGCAGTCATTCAAAAGAGATTTGTGGAGAAAGAACGGATCTATGACTTCTTAGCTGGGCTAAACTTGGAGTATGATGCTGTTAGGATCCAAATCCTAGGTAAATCTGACCTACCTTCTTTAAATGAAGTTATTGCTATTATTCGAGGGGAAGAAGGTAGGAGAGGAGTGATGTTAGAGAATCATCAGTTAGAGGGATCAGCATTACTCACTATAAAGGGGGCTGGTTGTGGAAGGTGGATTAAAGAAGATAGAAGACAGGTGGATTCAAATGGAAGTACCATAGATAGAGATAATTTGTGGTGCACTTTTTGCAAAAAGCCGAGGCACACAATTGATAAATGCTGGAAGCTCCATGGAAAACCAGTTAGAGGAGGACAACATCCACAATCTAAGCCTAATGGGCAGTCATATATGGCTAACAGTCAGCTGGGATAGGGAGAGATCAATGGCCGACAACAAGTGGAAGGCAAAGGCATTGAACAAGCTGAGTTTATGGGGCTGAAACAAGAAGAAATTGAGAAGTTGAGGACCCTATTAGGCTCACTTGAGAAGGAACTAGGAGCAAGTTCTTCAAATCTTGCTCTCACAGGTATTACTCTCAATTCTTCCAGCTTAAAAGTTTCAGATTTAGGTTTTAAACCAGATTGGGTTCTTGACACTGGTGCCACCGACCATATGACCTATTCTTCCCAAAAATTCCTATCCTACAAGCCTTGTCCAAGCACCAAAAAGATTGTTCTGGCTGATGGATCCCTAACTACTGTTGCTGGAATAGGGGACATCAGTGTGAACAATCTTTTGATCCTAAGAGATGTTCTTCATGTTCCTAAACTTTACACCAACCTCATCTCTATTAAAAAACTGACTCAAGATGCTAATTGCCTTGCTATCTTCTCTCCAACCTCTTGTGAATTTCAGGAAAGGGACTCGAGGAAGATGATTGGGCATGCTAAGGTGAAAGAGGGGCTATACTATCTTAAAGAATTTAGTAAACTGAAATATGTTCCTCCTATGTCTTTTTTAGCTAAATCCAATAAGGATACCCTATGGCTTCATCATTTTCGCTTAGGGCATCCATCATTTGTGGTTCTTCAATCTATGTATCCCTCTTTGTTCAAGGGATTAGATAGTAGGGAATTTCAATGTGATATTTGTCAATTTGCTAAGCATAAAAGAGCTTCATTTCCTCTTAATAATACTCGAAGTGTTCTTCCTTTCAATTTAATTCATAGTGACATATGGAGTCCTTCTCCTATCCCTAACATTTCGGGTGCAAGGTGATTTATGTTATTTGTTGATGATTGTACCCGTGTAATGTGGTTATACCTTCTTAAAAACAAATCAGATGTTTGTTCCATTTTTCAAAATTTCTACACCATGATTAAAAACCAATTTGGTGTTGAAATTAAAAGAGTGAGAACCGACAATGCCAAGGATTTTTTCAATCAAACTCTCTCTCATTTCTTTTAAAAGAGGTGTGATCCATGAATCATCATGTGTTTATACTCCCCAGCAAAATGGGCTAGCTGAGAGGAAGAATGGTCACTTATTAACAGTTACAAGAGCATTGTTGTTTCATAATAATGTGCCTAAACACTATTGGGGAGAGACTGTTCTAACTGCAGCTTATCTTATCAATAGGCTTCCTTCAAGAAACCTTGGTCTCAAAAGTCCAATTCAGCTTCTTACTCAAGGATTTCCAAACTTTGTTCTCACAGATTTGTGTCCTAAAGTGTTTGGCAGCTTAGTTTTTATTCATAACCATTCTCCTCATAGGGGAAAATTGGATCCTAGGGCCCTCAAATGTGTCTTTGTTGGCTATTCTCCTACTCAAAAGGGTTATAAATGTTTCCATCCTCCATCTAAAAAATTCTTTGTCTCAGCTGATGTTAAATTTGTGGAAGATCAGTCATATTTCCAGAATTTCTACACTCATGGGGAGACTGATTTCTTAGGTGGAAATGCAAAGGAGTTATATCTTCCTACTCTTCCATGTTCCTCTTCAGCTTGTCCTAGATGTTCCTCCACTCTTTCAGCTTGTCCTAATCCTCAGGATTGTGCTAATACCGATGTAAGAGAAACTATTCAGTCACATTCTAAACCTCTGAAAGTGTATACAAGAAAGAGAGCCCCAGAACTTCCATCTAAGCATGCTGAATTATCTAACTTAAGTCCTGATCAGTGCAGTCCAGTATCTGACTCCCACCAGAATTCTATTCCATCTTCTCCTGAAGCTAAACCTACTTCACCAGCATCTTTTCCAGTTGACCATCAGCCATCTACACTCAATTTAGATGATCTAGATGTCCCAATTGCCCTAAGGAAGGGAACCCGAGCTTGCACCCAGCATCCATTACACTTGTTTCTCAGTTATTCTAATCTGTCCCAGCTTACAAGGCCTTCTTAACCAATGTCTCTTCCATACCAATTCCAAAAAACCTATCTGAAGCTTTAAGCAGTGAGAATTGGAAGGAAGCCATGAGAGTTGAGATGAATGCTCTTGAAAAGAACCATACTTGGAATCTGGTAGAACTTCCTAAAGGCAAGAAACCAGTGGGATGTAGATGGGTTTTTACTGTCAAATACAAATCAGATGGCTCTTTAGAAAGGTACAAAGCTAGGTTGGTGGCCAAAGGTTATACCCAAACATATGGTGTGGATTATCTTGAAACATTTGCTCCGGTGGCCAAAATGAACACTGTTCGGGTTCTATTATCATTGGCAGCCACTTTAAACTGGCCTTTGTATCAATATGATGTTAAAAATGCGTTTTTACATGGTGACTTAGAGGAAGAGATTTATATGGAGGTTCCTCCTAGATTTGGGTTTCCTAATCAAGGAAAAAACTTAGCATGCCGCTTGAACAAAGCTCTCTATGGACTGAAACAATCACCAAGAGCTTGGTTTGGGAGATTTGCCAAAGTAATGTTTGGTTTGGGCTATAAGCAAAGTCAAGGGGATCACACATTGTTTATTCACCACTCTCCAACTGGTAAACTAACTGCTTTGCTAGTGTATGTGGATGATATAATTGTGACAGGTGATGATCAAGATAGAATTGTAGCATTGAAGGAGTGTTTGACTCAGGAATTTGAAATAAAGGAGCTTGGGAACCTAAAGTATTTTTTGGGCATTGAAGTGGCTAGGTCTAAGAAAGGTATTTTCATTTCTCAACATAAATATGTGTTAGATCTCTTGCAAGAAACCGGTATGCTAGGCTGCAGGGTTCTTGATACTCCAATTGAGCAAAATCATCGAATTGGTGAAGACATGGAGGGAGGTGCTGTTGATAAAGAGTCTTACCAACGGTTAGTAGGAAGGCTAATCTATCTCTCTCATACTCAGTCGGATATTGCATATGCTGTGGGAGTAGCAAGTCAATTTATGCATAGTCCAAAGGAGGGTCATCTTAAAGCTGTGCATCGTATTCTTCATTACCTTAAGAGTGCTCCTGGTAAAGGTATTTTATTTAAGACGGGTGGCCCTATGTCTTTGGAAGCCTACACGGATGCCGACTATGCTAGTTCCCTTGTTGATAGGCGGTCCACCTCCGGTTATTGCACATTTCTAGGTGGCAATCTTGTTACTTGGCATAGTAAGAAACAAAATGTGGTGGCAAGGTCTAGTGCTGAAGCTGAGTTTCGATCTATGGCATTGGGAATTTGTGAGTTATTATGGCTCAAGATTATTTTAGATGACTTACGGATTCGATGGACAGCTCCTATGAGATTATATTGTGACAACAAATCGGCCATTAACATTGCTCACAACTCGGTTCAACATGATAGGACTAAACATGTTGAGGTGGATCGACACTTCATTAAAGAGAAGCTTGACAATGGCTTAATTTGTACTCCTTTCATTCCTACTGGTGGACAGCTTGCTGATGTCTTTACCAAAGGCTTATCGGGTAGTGTTTTTCACAAGATCTTCATCAAGATGGGAATGTATGACATACACTCTCCATCTTGAGGGGGAGTGTTAGCAAATGAGTTGATTTGTCTTGATATTATTTCCTTTTCTTGGTTGATTGATTGTAAATTGTAGATTAGAATCTTTTATTTTCTTCTATTTCTCGTAAGCAGCTTCCTAATTTGTTTAAGGAAGATTGCTAAGTTAGAGAGTTGCCTAACTCATTTAGGCTAACTTAGGAAGGTATCCAACTTAGGAGATATCCTAAACTTGGCAACCTCTCTGTATATATGTTGTGTTCGACTAAGTTGATAATTGATTGGAAGTTTTTCCTGGTTTTTTGACAACAACATCTTGCTACTTCAAAAGAGATTTCTTAAGGGGCTTCTCAACTATTCAACCATTGAGGAGAAACTTATCTAAAAAAGCTTTATAAAGTATTATCTTTCTTTATATCTTTATGTGCTTTTTTGTGTAAAAATCAGCCTACATAGACGCAATATTGTTTTACAGAAAGAGCACCGCCATTGTTGTGATTGGATTTTTGGTGAGCCCATGAAAACTGAGTTGGGTTTTTGGTGAGTCCATGAAAACCGAGTTGGAAAGGTTTTCAGTGACCCCAAGGAAACATATTGTAAGGGTTTAGCCTGTTGCTTTGAGAAGTGGAGTTGGGTACCTTGAGGTGATGAGCCACTATAAATCTTGTGCCTTTTGTGGTGTATGTTGTTTACTGTTTATTGCTTGGATTATCATTGTGACACTACATCATCTTAAGCACAATTTATATCTAAACATACATAACATCTTTATCAAACACACCAAATTGTTTTGGGTGAAAAGTTTTTGAATCATAGGACACCCCCCCCCCCCCCCCCCCCCCCCCCCCCCCCCAAGGACCAACAGGTAGTAGGAACTTCATTCTACAGCATATAATGCCTACTTTCAAACTTAGGTGTATTAAAATTTTACATCATATATACCTTAGGATGTTTAAAGATTTGAAGTTTCTATTACTGCAGGTGCCTCAAATTGCAGCTTCTCTAATGCCACTTTGTGAGACTTTTGGGTCACTTCCCCCAGGATCAAATAAAAAATCAAGCAAGGGTGACGAATCCTCAGTATACATGGTATTTTCTTCTGCTTTTCTCTTTCTTCTTCGTCTGTGGAAATTCTACAGACCTCCCCTAGAGCATTGTGTTGAGGGGCGAGGAGGGGCAATTGGAAGTGAGCTCACATTGGAGTACCTTTTGATATTGCGCAACAGCTGCATTCAATCACATAATTCTGCTTCCCTAGATCATACAGTCACCAGTTCAAATTTGCATGAATCAGCCAGAAACAAGCCCATGTATATTGATTCTTATCCAAAGTTACGGGCTTGGTACTGTCAAAATAAATCCTGCATAGCATCAACACTTTCTGGCCTCTGTAATGGGAATCCTGTTCATCAAGTTGCAAATAAAATATTGAATATGATCTACTGGAAAATAACTAAAAGTGGGACTGCATCCACTGACTCTTCCATGTCATCAAGCAATGACTTTGGTGGTCCCTCAACTAGTACAGGAGAAGAAGTTTACCAGATATCTATGCTCCCTGCATGGGAGGTATTGGAAGCCATCCCATTTGTTCTCGAGGCAATCTTAACAGCTTGTGCCCATGGAAAGCTTTCATCACGGGATCTAACAACAGGTTCATTGTGACCTTCCTATTTATCCTTATTTTCTGTGGCGTGTTTTTTCCATTTATTTTTAATGGTGTCAACCAGTCTCTGCTTAAATATTAGACTACGTAAAAGATGGGTCTTACAGAAACTTGAGAATAAAATATATGCAAAACCTTTCATTATTACGTATACTTTATTGATAAGTTGCAGGCTCTGATGTACCTGAATGGCTTGTAGGTTTGAGGGACCTTGTCAACTTTCTCCCTGCTTCTCTTGCAGCTATAATTAGCTACTTTTCTGCAGAAGTTACTCGGGGTGTATGGAAACCAGTTTTGATGAATGGAAAGGACTGGCCTAGTCCTGCAGTTAATCTTCTCTCAGTTGAGTCTGAAATAAAAGATATTCTTGCTGCTGCTGGTGTTACTATTCCTGGCTCTTCATCTGGTAGGTCAAATGCTGATGATTGTTATTAATGGCCTATTTGTCTTCCAATGTTTTGAACTACGTAATTAGAAGTAACACCAAATTTCCTCGGTTAATTGATCAATTCCCCATGCTAAGTTTCTTGATATCTGCTGCCATATGGACTCGTTGTGGCCATATGCAGTCCATCATAATTAATGTGTTTGATTTGTTCTATCTGGGACCTTAGTGATAGAGAGAAAGAGAGAGAGAGAAAACCCTAGTGGGAGAAAATTCATTGTATTAAACTAATAGACAGTACACCTATATATATAAATATTAAACAAACCATGGGCCTCAGGCCTTGACATAAAGCTAACCTTAGGTATAATATACAAACATAGCAATCACCTCTTTATACAACTCAATGCTCCCTCTCAAGTTGGAGCATATATATCATATGTACCAAATTCGTTACAAATATACTCAATTCAACGACCCATGAGAGATTTAGTAAAGACATCTGCTAATTGGTCATTTGAATTGACAAATCTGTGGTAATACAACTAGATAAAATCTTCTATTGGATGAAGTGACAATTTATCTCGATATATTTGGTCCTCTCACAAAAGACTGGATTGGAGGCAATATGTAATGCAGCTTGATTATCGCAAATTAACCTTATCTTTGATATCTCTCCAAACTTGAGCTCCTGAAGAAATTGTTTTAGCCAGATAAATTCACACATTGCCAAGGCCATAGCACGATATTCTGCTTCTGCACTCGACCTTGCAACATCCCACTTTTTACTTTTCCAATATAATAGGTTTCTTCCAACCAGAACATAGTATCTTGAAGTAGATCATCTATCAGATGGAGAACTTGCCCAATCAGTATTAAAATATCTGACTACCTGAGTATAACCTCTGTCTTGAGAATCCAGACAACTACATCCCAGTGGCTATCACTAGGAGACTGTTAAAATTGACTGAAAACACTAATTGAGAAAGAAATGTCAGGCCAAGTGATAGTGAGATAATTAAGTTTTCCAACAACCTGCGATATCTCCCTGGATCTACAGGAGGCTCCCCCTGTCCTAGTAAAAGCTTTACATTAGGGTCCATAGGAGAATCTATAAGTTTACAATCAAGGAAAAAGACACAAGGGCAGAGGAGTCACATTTGATCGGGGGAGAATAACAACTCACGTGGCTGCAACGGACTAAGGAATACATATAAAAGGTGATATAAATGTAGTCATGATACCACAACCCAAGAGAGGGGTGAATTGGGTTATTTTAAAATTTTGATTGAACTTGAAGAACTCTTTGCTTAGAAATGAGATTTTAATGCAAATAAGGATGAATGAGGGATTTCTTAGCACAATAAATGAAACAGGGAATAAAAGTAATAGAGGAACACAGGCGATTTATAGTGATTCGACTTAAACTAAGGCTAATCCACTCCCTAGCTCCTCACTAAGAATTTTCAAACAATCCACTAAAATTCTCCTATTACAATCGATAGGCTCTCTAGTATAAACTACTAGGAATTACAAACCTCTTACTATGACAAATAGGCCCTCTAGCAACT
Source organism: Diospyros lotus (assembly GCF_014633365.1). Lineage (NCBI taxonomy): Eukaryota > Viridiplantae > Streptophyta > Magnoliopsida > Ericales > Ebenaceae > Diospyros > Diospyros lotus. The sequence continues at coordinate 31,968,764 of NC_068350.1, forward strand.
AGGTAGGCAATACAACCTCCTACCATCGATGTAGGCCCTCTAGCCACAAGCTAGGAAATGCAAGAGAAAATATATAGAGAATAAATTCTAAGAGATGAATCTCTTAAATACAAAAATCTCTCAAAAAATGAATGCAAGGCTTAAAAATAAATTTTATAAAGTGAATGCAAAGCCTTGGAGAGAAAATGAATGGAACAATGAAGCACAAGAATGAATGAGCACTTGAGAGCTTGTAATATGATCACTTGGTTGACCTGAATCATCCATCTACCCTTTATTTATAGTGCTTAACGAGATCTTTTAAAAATATAGCTTTTGGTAGTGGGAGAAGCGTCTTGGATGGGTGGGCAAACTAGCCATTGGAAGTTTCTACGATAAAAATGATCGACAGATTCAAGGAATCGGTCGACAGGTTAGCTTAAATTTGAAAATCGATCGACAGTCTATGAAGAACTATCGACACCTTCTTATGCAAGCATTTTGTCGGTTGACAGATTATAACAGAACGGTTAACAGATGCTAGCCAAATTCCAAACCATCAAGAACATGGATTTTATTGGTCAACAGCCCTAAGGCGAACGGTCGACAGATGTAAGGCAAATTCCAAACCATCAAGAGCAAGCATTTTGCCGGTCAACAGCCCTAAGGCGAACGGTCGACAACCAGAACCATAAAATCCACAACGATCGACAGTCACATATGGTCTGTTGACAATTTGGTCCAAAATGCCAAAACGGTCGACATATGGTCTTTTGCCTTTGAAAAATTTTGCTCCATTATGAAATTTTTTGTTCCATTTGACCAACATTTCAAAACTAATTTTTGAAAATCATTTAGGAGATTTATTGTAACATCCTAAATATCTCCTCAACTCATACTTACAGCATCGGTAGCAATTTAATGATAACACACGACCCAAGGGTTCTATCATACACAATAAATCATCAGACCACCAAAGCTAATCAATCATAGCATTTGATCCCTTACTTATAACTTACTCCCAGAGATCTTCTCGATTGGGACTATCCTATACATGTAGCCATCTAAGCTTGACACACGCTATGAGCCCATCCTCAACACCAGCTCTCACACCTGGAATAGTTTAAAAAACGAGGTGAGCCACAAGGCTCAGCAAGTATATTCAAAACAAAAGGGCATAATAAGGAATTAAAGAGAGATAGAATCACACCACCCAACGCATGAGGAGTGATCTTGCTACCATGTTAACATCATAGGTTCATGTTATATTTATGACATCATGCATCCAAATGCATCTCACACAACCATGCCACGTTACTTCACGTTATGCCCCCATGCTATGACATAACCGTTTACACACACACCACATGCCATGTATATACACACAAAGATGTCGGGCATAGTCACTGGTTCACACAACATGTGACAATGTGCACTCCATATGCCATGTTCACATACACACCCATATATATAAGGCTGCAATGCCAGCACTGTGGACTATTGTCCACCCTCATCCTGGCCCCACCCAGGTGAGTCTGGCGAGCCATAGCTCCCTCGGTTACCCACCGAGCATTCCTCATCTTAGCTCCACCCAAGTGAGCCTAGCAAGTCGTAGCTCTCTCAATTACCCACCGAGTCTATAAAAAGTCAAATATCCCCGTTTTACAATCACACCGCCGCGCAAAATAATGTGCGCTAACACATATATCAATATGTCATCCACATGCAATCTTATCATGATGATTTGATTGAACACTTTTCCCATGCACACAACTTTTCATGTTGTATATCCCATAACGTGGCTTATCTCTTGTATGACACACACTTATGCTCGTGCAATGTAGTTGGCCCTCAGGCTCACACATGTCATGATGTACAATAATATCATGTACAGATCAACACCCATATCCTTTGTCAGTCGGGTGTCGCTCTTGCTCAGAGGCCAAGGGGACCCAAATCGTCATGTACAGGCGACTTGCTCAATACACATACAAGCACATAAATATCATGTCATGCATGAACACATGATTCCACATATTTTATGCAACCACCCAAACCATTTGACACACATAGTGGATGGTTTACATCCATAGACTCATATTTATGTGCCTCCAACACGCTTATGTCACTAGATCCCAGCCCAACACTTACAGGTCGACATGTTACCTCATATGACTTCGGGGTCAGGTTATAAACCCTTGTAGGGTGTATTTGTGCCACTTTACCTCCTGGATCAAGGGCAACACTCGTCGTTATACACCCTTTTGACTAGTCTAAATTATCTGATGGTATTACGGGTTAAGCAGAGGTTGGTTGGTTGACCGCCACCGCTATATAAGACAACCCGGTCAACACCCCAGTGATTCCCCAACCACTCTAAGTCTCCCCGACTCTCTAAGAACCTAGCCCCACATGGGTTCGACATCATTCCCAAGGAAGCGGGGCGATACAAAACCCCGTGATGGTTGGAAAGGAATATCGCAAAGGGTCTCACTTCCAGCTTAAAACCCCCGCCAACAGACTCACCAACAACTCACAAGCTATAAAATGGTTACCACGCTTATTTACATAATTAACTCGTGGAACTGGACTATGGTGAGGGAAGAAGTAAAATACACACAGCAATGGAGACTTGTTTACGAATTAAAAACAAGCGAAGAGGAGTTGGAACTTGCCTTTAAATGGTCGATTCTCATGTTTCCCGCACTCCCGCTGCAAAGTATTACGTTCACAACAAATAATGAATCCACAGCCCAAAATATTTAAATCCAACCGCGTAAAACTTGTAATTTAATCGCGCAAGGCTTCTAATGAATTTTTCCACTTACCCGGTCACTTTAAACACTAATTAAACCAAGATTTTTCCCTATTTTTCTTGGATTTTTCTTCCAATTTCCCTCCTCTTCAATGGCTGCTTGAGTCTCATTTTTCCTCTCTATTCTGTTGCTCACGAGTTGCTCGAAATGGGCTTTAAAAAGGAGCAAAACGGATGGTTGGGGAGGAGCCACGTGGCGGTCGTTGGAGCAACCGCTAGGAGATGTCACTGCCTTCCTGAAATAATGTCATTTTGGGGAGGGCTTGCTGGAAAAATCCAGCATTTCCCCCCATGCGGGATTGAACCCGCGTCTCCCCCTGGCTTTCCTCGCGCACGACCGCCCATGCCACACTCTGACTTCAACATATTTAGGCTTCTGATTAATTTTAAGGTGACTTCTCGGCCGTTTCCGAAAATTGCATTTCAACGCCCACAACTTCCGATATTTACATACACACCCCCATACTAATTTCCCTTACACCCCGAACTTCTACAAACTCTCAGGTACACCCCTTTCCATGCTTACATTAATTTCATGAATACACCACCACATATTGGCAATTCTATAACTATCCCCACATAAAATAATTAATTACCTTAATTTCCCCATTCATTACTTGTCATTCAATTTCACAAAATTTACCAATGGACATGCCATGTCATCATTTTTTAGTAACAACCCACAGGTCTAAAGCACCCCAACGGGTTACCAGAGATTCTCTCAATTAAATTTCATAAAACCATAAACCCTCAATAAATTATTTCCAACACCCAAAATTACATATTTTTATTTTCTCAAAATGTTGGGATGTTACATTTATTTAAAACATAATATTTTTGCAAATCTCCATATAAGTATATATATCTAAAAATCATAGTTCATTTGATTTGATACAATTTTAACAATGTAATTGAAATTGATTTTTATTTAAAACTATGAACTTTAACTTGAGGTGCGTTTGATTGCCCATATTTTCTATGAAAAATAACCATTTTCCAGCTAAATTCTAACTTTTGAGGTGTTTGATTAGCCAATTTTTCTAAGCTAATTATTTTCTAACTTTTGGTCTCGTGATGCAAAGTTCTCACTTTTTCTCATGGGGGGAGGGGGGTAGTTCTAATTTTCCAGAGAATTCACCCACCATGCATTGCCTCTAACACTTTTTATCCGCCCAAATTCCATTGCGCATTGCCAATTTCTCTAGGGTTTTTCTCTCCCATTCGGCGTTGACTTCGTGTTCGTCGCCATCTTCATAGAAGACCGTCTCCGATTCCAAGTTCTAGACCGCCGGCACATCTTCATCTTCTTCCACAGTAAGGTTTCTGGCCACATTCTTTTCTTATTTCTGTAGATCCAGCGAGCAATCTTGGTCTTCGTTCACCGATCTTGGTTTTTCTCTCCCATTCAGTGAGCAATTTTGGTCTTCAACCACCGATCTTGGTCTTTGTCCACCGCCCCTTCCCCTTCGTGTTCATTGCCATCTCCATCGAAGTTGACCTCCGATTCCGACTTCCAGACTGCCATTCATCTTCGTCTTCGTCCATGGTAAGCTTTCTAGCCCTTAATTGATAATTTCCATGCAAATCATTTCTAGGCAATTGAATTGCCTAGAACTTATTTTCTTTCTGTGCTTGCAATCAAATGCACCCTTAAGAGTATAAATTGATTTTCCATCCATTCGTTTTTTATCATCAAAACCAAACATAAGAGTAAAATATTAAAAGGTTGGGGAAAATGAGAGAGGGAGGGAGGTAGAGAATTCGAGAGGAGTTGTGGGAGAGAAGGCCCTCTTGAATAGGCCAATATTTGTTTTCTTTTTGTTCATTCATAGCTTTGTAATAAGAGATTCCTATCGTTTAATTGTGAGATTCTATCCTTTGTGAGAATTCTATCATTTTTGGCATTAGAGCACTCATCTGTGGGAGTGATCGTCTTTGAGAGAGTGGGAGGAAGGGGAAACAGAGTGGGGAGAACAAACCTATGGATTCCTCCCTCACCTTGGAGGACACGTCAGATCTTGGAGGGAAGAGTAGGGACGTAGGCATTGGATCCAATGGATTCTAGAGGTCGAAAAGTATGAAATAGGCGATTGGAGATGCCACTCTTCGAGGGAAAAGATCTTGATGAATGGGTTTTTAGGGCTGAATGTTATTTTGTTGTGAATCAGTTGACGAATGCTGAGAAATTGGATTCTGCGGCCCTTTGTTTTGAAGGTGTTGCTCTTTCATGGTTTTAGTGGGAAAAAAAGAGACGAAGGGTGGGGAGTTGGGAGGAACTCAAGGAATTGTTGAGGAGTCGATTTTGATCTGTGCAGGAAGGCATGGTGGAGGAGAGATTTCTAGCTATTCGACAGTGGGGATCCGTCAAGGATTATTGTCTTTGCTTCGAGACTCTAGCATCACCGATCAAAAACATGCTGGAGGCCATGCTGGAAGGGCATTTGTTGAAACCAGACATAAAGGCTGAGATGAGGGTGTTAAGACCTATTGGATTGGAGCAGATAATGGATTTGGCCCAACGAATTGAGGAACAAAATCAGGTGATCCGTGGAAGTACTTTCGGATCTAGCCTAAGTAAAGGTTAGGCCCCTTCAACCCTGATCCCAAATTATCAGCGAATTGCGATTCCTCCACCTTCGCACCCTCCCCCCTTATTAGCGATGCTCTGCCCAACCCCTTGATACTAGCCTCTGGCTGCCAGAAAGTTGAGCAGCCCACCTTTCAAGCGGCTTAGTGAGAGTGAGCTGCAAGCCAAACGGGCAAAAGGATTATGTTTTCACTGTGATGAGAAATACACGATTGGGCACAAATGCAAGAATAAGGAGCTACATGTAATGGTCATTTATGAAGAAGAAAGGGAAGAAGAAGGAATTGAGAGAGCCAAGGTAGGGGAGAATTCTGGGGATTTGGAAGACACGGTCAAAATGGGAGAAATGGTGGTTAAGGGGAAAATAGAAGGCCAGGCAGTGGTGGTCTTAATCGATAGCGGGGCTTCCCATAACTTCATAACCGCTTATTTGGTGTAGAAATTGGGACCATTACGGACACAAACTCAAGGCTACGGAGTGATCATGGGTTCAGGCATGGCGATATAAGGGGCTGGAGTATGTAAGGGGGTGACCCTGTCGTTGCAAAATGTGGAGATATTTGAGGACTTCCTGCCATTAGAACTAGGAAGCTCTGTTGCAAGAAAGAACCAAAGAACTGAAAAATCCAGTCTCACTAGATTCATCCGTAGGTTACAAAATATATACAGGCCTATAATTCTAAGTTAGGCAATTTTCCAAGAAGAGAAAGATCCTAAACAACCTTAGGAAATATCTACAATAAGGAAATATTGTACAAGATACAATCCACTAGTAATACAAGGAAATAAATAAAATAACAAGAATAAAGAAAACAAATCAGAGCAGCAGTAAAAGGAAACAAATTAAATCAAAAACAAATCAAGAAAACAATATCAACCACTGAAGGAAAGATTGCACCGTAAGAAGAGCAGTCCATGTGTGTAAATTCCAACACTCCCCCTTAAGATGGGGAGTGGATATCACGCATTCTCATCTTGCTTGGTATCTTGTGAAAAATAGGTCCCGATAAACCCTTAATAAGTACATCTATTAGCTACCCGTTGATAGGAACAAAAGGAGTGCATATTAAGCCACTATTAAGCTTCTCTTTGATGAAATGCTTATCAACCTCAACATGTTTGGTTTTATCATGCTGAACCGGGTTGTGAGCTATGCTTATAGTCGACTTGTTGTCACAATATAGGCGCATAGGCACAATCCATTGAACTTTCAAATCTGTTAGGATAATTGTCAACCAAAGAAGCTCGCAAATGCCTAATGCCATAGATCGGAACTCAACTTCAGCACTTGATCTAGTCACAACATTCTGTTTTTTGCTTTTCCAAGTAATTAAATTTCCACCAAGGAATGTACAGTAGCTTGAGGTGGACCTTCTATCTACGAGGGACTCGGCATAATCTGCATCGGTAAATACCTCTAGCGATAGATCATGAGTTCTTTTAAACAAAACACACTTACCAGGAGACCCTTTAAGATAATGGAGGATTCTATGCATTGCCTTGAGATGATTTTCCCTAGGATCATACATAAATTGGCTGGCAACACTCACAACATAGGCTATATCCGGCCTAGTATGAGATAAATAAATAAGTTTCCCAACCAAATGATGATAGGATCCCCTATCTAGTGCCCCTGATTCACATTCTGCCCCAATTCTATGATTTGGTTCTATGGGAGTCTCAACGGCCCTGCTGCCAAGCATACCTGTTTCAATTAAAAGATCTAGAATATATTTATGCTGGGAAATAAATATTCTCTCTTTGGACCGAGCTATTTCTATACTAAGAAAGTATTTTAACTTTCCCAATTCTTTGATCTCAAATTCTCTTGCCAAACAACCCCTCAAATGTTCTATCCCAGCCTTGTCATTCTTGGTAACGATAATATCATCAACATATACCAACAATACTGTTATTTTTCCTGCAATTGAATGATGTATAAACAAGGTATGGTCACCTTGACTTTGCTTGTAACCTAAACCAAGCATAACTTGAGCAAACCTCCCAAACTAGGCTCAAGGGGACTGTTTCAGTCCATAGAGGGCCTTTTTCAGCCAGCATACAACACTCCCATCTCCTATTTGCACTCCAAACCTTGGTGGGATATCCATATAAATTTCTTACTCCAACTCCCCTTGTAAAAAAACATTTTTAACATCAAATTGAGATAATGGCCAGTCATACATAACCGCTAAGGATTGTAATATTCGGATTGTGTTTATCTTAGCTACTGGAGCAAAAGTGTCTAGGTAGTCTACCCCATATGTTTGGGCATACCCCTTAGCCACTGGCCTAGCCTTGTACCTTTCTAGGGTCCCATCTGACTTGTATTTAACAGTAAACACCCACTTGCACCCTACCGGCTTCTTCCTTTTTGGTAGTTTAACCAATTCCCAAGTATTGTTCTTCTCAAATGCTGCCATCTCAACCATCATAGCATCCTTCCAACACTCATTATCTAATGCTTCAGACACGGTCTTTGGGATTGGAATGGAATGAAGATTGGTTAAAAATGTCTTATGAGCAGGAGATAAATGGGAATAGGTCATGAACAAATGAATCGGGTGTTTAGTGCAAGTGCGGGTTCCCTTTCTGAGAGTAATAGGGATGTCCAAGTCATAAGGTTCAAATTTAGCTTGAGTAGAGGGGTCAATGTGAGGTTTAGAGGCAACCGATTTAGGTGACAAGGTGGGCTGAATAGGAGATGAAGTAGGGTTAGAATGATTGTCACAAGAATTAGAATTTGAGATAGATGATTTTGCCTGCATAGGGTTATGAACCAGATTCTTTCTTTTTGTATAGACCTTAAGAGGACTTGTATATGGTAGGTCAGTTTCCTTGTGGACCATTTCTAGAGAATCCTTTAAGATATGTTTTGGCTGGGAGGAGACAACATTAGGGAAAGATTCACAGAGAGGGGAAAAAATATCTCTCTGTTGGATTCCTCAAGAAAATTGGTCTCCCCCTTAGGATAAGTTTTATCAAAGTATGGTTGTCCTCCATGAAGCTAATATCGGCTGAAACAAAAACCGTTTGGATGGTGGATGGAAGCACTTATATCCCTTTTGGGTGGAGGGATACCCAACAAAAATATATTTAAGTGCTCTAGGATCTAACTTGCTTCTTTAAGGTGAATGATTATGAACAAAAACCACACAACCAAACACTTTAGGATTGATTCCATTGGATAATTTAAAGTCTGGGAAAAAATTAGAAAGGAGTTGAATAGGACTATTTGAGTTGAGACTTTTAGAGGGAAGTCTATTAATCAAATAAGTTGCTATCAAGGTTGCTTCTCCCCAATAATGTTTAGGGACATTATTGTGGAAAAGCAAAGACCTGGTAACAGCTAGAAGATGCCCATTTTTCCTCTTAGCTACCCCATTCTACTGAGGGGTATACACACATGATGACTCATGAATTATACCCTGTTTTTATAAAACTAGACAAAGTTTGGTTGAAAAAATCCTTAGCATTATCAGTTCTTATCCTTTTGATTTCAGTTCCAAATTAAGTCTTGATCATTTTACAAAAATTGGGAAATATAGTGCACACTTCGAACTTAGACTTCAAGAGATAAAGCCAAGTCACCCATGTGCAATCATCAACGAACACCATAAACCATTTAGCTCCAGATAAATTTGGGACTGAAGAGGGGCTCCAAATGTCACTATGAATCAAGTCAAAAGGATAAGAACTCTTATTATTATTAAGAGAAAAATAGGCCCTTTTGTGTTTAGCCAACTCACACACATCACACTGAAAACTCTTAACATCTAATCCCTTGAGCAAAGAGGGATACATATCATGAAGAACTTTGAAAGCTAGATGCCCTAAACGGAAATGATGCAGCCAAATTACATCTTTATTGGATTGAGCTAAAAATGAAATTGGAAACTATTCCCCATTACTTTTTCCACTTAGATCTTTAAGATGATAGAGACCATCCTTTACGCTAGCACGCCCAATCATATTCCTCAATTCCTTTTCCTGAAATTCACAGAAGGAATGATAGAAGATGGCACAACAGTTAGAATCATGGGTCACTTTTTGGATAGAAACTAGATTGGTACAAAGTTTAGGAACATAAAGGACATCTCTTAGGATTAGGTTTCTATCAATGAGAATATTTCCTTGACTTGCCACGATTGTTAAGGATCCATTGGCTAGCATAATTTTCTTGGTACTAGGACATGGTTTATAGGTCAAAAATTTTGTAGAGGATGATGTCATATGATCGGTTACCCCAGAGTCAAGAATCCAAGTATGTTTAAAGGCCTTGTCTGAAGTATGTAAATTAAATGAGGTAAAAGATATACCTGTGAAGGCTAAGTTAGAAGCACTAGTATTTGCACCTGATCCCTTTTCAATGGAATCTAGCAGGCTTATTAACTTCTCTATCTCCTCCTTCCTCAACAACTCCATTGAATTGACCTATTCTGTAGGCTCATTCCTTGCACTGGTTTTACCATTTGCTACATAAGCCTGCCCCTTTGATTGTCCCCCTTTTTTGGTTTACCATGAAGTTTCCAGAACCTATCAATTGTGTGTCTGGGCTTTTTGCAGAAGATACAACATAGTTTGTCCTTATTTGTGATCTTGGTGAAATCTACTCCTCTTTTCACCCTAGTAAATTTCTCTTGATTGAGACCACCCTTTAGGGATAATAAGGCTGAGTTTTCCATAGGCTGCCCTTCAAGCATTACTCCTCTTCTACTTTCCTCGGCCCTAACAATCGAAATTGCTTCATTTAAAGATGGAAACTCAGGCTTACCAAGAATCTGGATTCTCACTACATCATATTCTCCATTAAGGCCTGCAAGGAAGTCATACGTCATCTCTCTTTCCACCCACTTCTTCTGAATGAAAACATCTTCACTACACTTCATTTGGATACACTGATAGTGATCCAACTTTTGCCACAAGGTTTGCAATAAACTTGCATACTCAGTTATAGACCAAGTCCCTTATTTGGTGACTATTACTTTGGTTCTGATTTCATAGGTTTGGGCAACATCGTTTACCTTAGAATAAGTCATCCTCACCGTGTCCCAAATCTCCTTAGCCATAGTGAGAAACATCACTGTGTCACTAATCTATGGAATCATTGAGTTCTAGAGCTAAGACATGATTAGTGAGTCCTCTTCGCCCCACACGGCATATGCTGGATCATCCTCCTTTGGTCCAGTGCCGAGTAAATGGCTCAGCTTCCTCTTGCCTTTAAGGAAAGTCTTGACTAACTGGGACCACTTGAGATAATTCTTGCCGATCAGCCTAAACGTTGCTTGTATCTGTTGCAATTCTCCACCAACAACTCCACCGCTATCGGAGTTTCCAGAGAGGGTAACCTCATTCGTACCTTCGTTGGTATTTCCGAATTCATTGGTTTTACTCATGGCTTCAGTTTATGAACGAGATTTGAACGGAAGGATAACAGACAAATCGGTTTCAAATAATTGAGAAAGGTCGAGCTTGAATCAAAAAATTTTGATTTCAAGCAATCGAAAAAATGGATTGGATCAAACTATGGCTCTGATACCATGTTGCAAGAAAGAACCAAAGAACTGAAAAATCCAATCTCACTAGATTCGTCTGTAGGTTACATAATATATACATGCCTACAATTCTAAGTTAGGCAGTCTTCCAACAAGAGAAAGATGCCTAAACAACCTTAGGAAATATCTACAGTAAGGAAAGATTGTACAAGATACAATCCACTAGTAATACAAGGAAATAAATAAAATAACAAGAATAAAGAAAACAAATCAAAGCAGTAGTAAAAGGAAACAAATTAAATAAGAAACAAATCAAGAAAATGATAGGACCTTTCTCAATAGATTGAATTCAACTCTTACAGTAGGAACTACCCAATTATAGTAGCTTACAGCAATGGAAATTAGCAATAGCAAGAAAAGAAAACAAAACAAAAGAAATCAGGCCTATTCGAGAGGGCCTCACTCTTCAACGGTTCCTTCAACAATTTTCCAGTTGTCCTCTCTCTCCTCCTCCCTCCCCTTTTATACATCTCTCCCATTCTGTTTTAGCCACGTGAAAGAATATTCTCTTCTAACCAACTTTTGACTTTTTTTCCCCTGACTCAATTTCCTTGGCTGCCCTTATTGTTCCTCTCCTTTTACACCTTTGATAGGTGAGACTAATAGGAGTCCTAACAATACTCCTGCCCACAAGTTTCACCTTGTCCTCAAGGTGAAATTCTGGAAATTGATGTAGGATCTGCTAATAGGGTTCCCAAGTGGCCTCTAGGGGTGGCAACCCCTTCCATTGTATCAGGACCTCAAGGCTCCGTAGATTCTTTCCCTGACCCAGCCTTACACCCAACAAAAATTTTGGATGTACCTTCAATTCCCACTCAGTTGTTAGCTGTTCGGGAAATTTGGTTATTTCCCGCACCGCTCCCTTCGCTTTGCGAAGCTGGGAGACATGGAATACCGGATGGATTGCACAAGAAGGTGGTAAGGATAGCTTGTAGGCCACCTTCCCAATCCTTTTCTCTACTACGTAGGGCCCGTAGAACTTAGGTGACAACTTCTCATTCATCCGAGTAGCCAAAGTCTTCTGCCTGTAGGGACGAATTTTAACATAAACTAGGTGACCCACCTTGAATTCCACATCCCTCCTCTTTTTATCTGTTGTCTCCTTCATCCTCACTTGTGCCCACAATAGTTGGGACCGCAACTCTTCCAAAACAGAATCCCGCTCCAACAACTGCTGTTCAATCATCGAAACAGCCGTGGTGCCCTTCTCGAACCTCAATAGTAGGGGAGGTTCACGCCCATAAACTATTTGGAATGGAGTCAATTTAGAGGAGACATGGAAAGAAGTGTTATACCAATATTCCGCCCATGGCAGCCAACTGCACCATGCCTTTGGCTTGGAGGAGGAAAAGCATCGAAGGTATGTCTCCAAGGTGTGATTTAGGACCTCCGTTTGGCCATCGTACTGCAGGTGGTAGGATGTGTTTCTTCTCAATTGAGTGCCTTGCAATCTAAATAACTCCTCTCAAAAATGGCTGACAAAATTTTTATCTCTATCGGAAACTATAGAACTTGGAACCCCATGTAATTGGACTATCTCCTTCACAAAAATCCCCGCAACGCTAGCTGCTGTAAAAGGGTGTTTCAAAGCAATAAAGTGTCCGTACTTAGGCGATCCACAACCACCAAGATAGTATCCATCCCAGCTGACTTAGGTAACCCTTCAACAAAGTCCATGGACACATCTTCCCAAACTCAATTAGGAACCGGGAGTGGCTGCAGCAATCCATTGGGTGATAGAGCCTCATATTTATTCTGCTGGCACACATGACATTGCTAAACATATTGCTGTATGTCTCGTTTCATTCCCACCCAATACACATTTGCGGTTATCCTCTTATAAGTCTTGAGGAAGCCGGAGTGACCCCCAACTAGTCCATCATGCCCTTCCTTCAACATTAACGGAATTAATCCCAACCCTTTAGGAAGATACAACCAGCTCTTGAATAGCAAATGGCCATCCACCAGCGCATAGTTAGGTCTGCTGGAAGGATTTGCCTGTACCTCTCTAACAATCTGTTGGAGTGTAGCATCTCCTTTCACCTCCTCTTTGAGTTGGTTTAGCTGCACTATTTGGGGAATGGAAAGTGCCATCAAGGTGGCGGAAGAAGGGAGGCGTGAGAGAGCATCGGCTGCTCGATTCTCCAATCCGAGACGATATTGAATCTCAAAATCGTGCTCAAAATCGTACCCCATCAGCTTCATGACCCATTTTTGACACTCTAGGCTAACCAACCGCTGCTCCATAAGAAATTTAAGGCTTCGCTGATCTGTTCTAATAACAAACTTACGCCTAAGTAGGTAATGTTGCCATTTCCTCACTGCAAATACTATTGCCATCAATTCCCACTCATACATAGATCTCACTCAACCTCGTGGGGCTTAGGGGATGGCTGAAAAAAGCAATTGGACGCTGCTGTTGCATCAACACTGCCCCTAATCCCTGCCCTGATGCATCAGTTTCAACAATGAATTCCCTCAAAAAATTCGGCAAAGCCAGCACAAGCAGATTGGTCATTGCCCGTTTGAGGGATTGAAAGGCCTGCTCTGCCACTTCATCCCAAAAGAAATTACCCTTCCGGAGGCAGTCTGTCAATGGCCGTGCCACCTTCCCGTAATCCTTCACAAATCTCTGATAATACCCCGTAAGACCCAAGAATCCTCGAAGTTCACGTAAGGATTTGGGGTTGGGCCATTCCATCACCACCTTAACCTTAAAGCTATCTGCAGCCACCCTGTCTTAAGAGATGACGTGCCCAAATACTCAATCTCCCGCTGCCCAAACTAACACTTCTTCGCATTGGCGTATAACCAATGGACTATTAGGAGCCCCAACACACAGCTCAAATGTTTCTTATGTTTAGCCATATCCTTACTGTAAATCAGAATGTTGTCAAACAATACTAAAATGAAGCTCCTCAAATGCTCCTTAAAGACCTTGTTCATCAAAGATTGGTACGTAGCGGGGGCATTTGTTAGCCCAAACGGCATAACCAAAAATTCATAATGCCCCTCATGTGTGCGGAAAACAGTCTTAAGAACGTCATTAGGTGCTATTCGGATCTGATGATACCCCGATTTCAAATCCAACTTGGAAAAAATAGCAACCCCATTCAACTCATCCAAAAGTTCTTCAATAACTGGAATTGGAAATCTATCGGGAACGATTACCTTGTTTAAAACTCTATAGTCAACACAAAATCTCCAGCCACCATCCTTCTTCTTGACCAGCAATACCGGGTTGGAAAACGGACTCACACTTAGCCGGATAAGTCCAGCTGCTAACATTTCTCGAAGGTGGGGGTACCGATAGGGGCGCACATTCACAGGTGACACTCCCAGTTGTAATGTAATCACGTGATCCCGCCTCTAGTGTGGGGGAAGCTCACACGGTTCCTCAAAAACATGCCTAAACTCCGCTAACAGCTCCTACAAGTTGTCAGGGACTGCCCAACCAACATCTTCCTCTTGGGTAGTTAAACTCCCCAACTCCAACAACACCCCTTCTCCATTCTCTCTAAACACCCTCATTATTGACTTCAATGTTACCAAAGTTTTGTTGAGGCTAGGATCCCCATACAGTGTGATGGTAGTCTCCCTTGCTCCAAACTTCATGACTAACGAGCCCCAATCCACTTGTGTTTCCTCGAGAGTGGCCAACCACTTCATTCCAAGGATTACATTCGAGCTTCCCAGCTCCAATGGCAGGAAATCTTCCACTGCTTCCACATTTTGCAACGTTAAGGTTACCCCTCTACACACTCCAGCCCCCTGAACAGTCATGCCCTACCCCATGATCACGCCATAGCCTCTCGTTTGCGACCTGACCAGTTCCTGTTTCTACTCCAATTCTGACGTTATAAAGTTATGGGAAGCCCCGCTGTCAATGAGAACCACCACCTCCTGGCCTTTTATTTCTCCCTTGATCTTCATGGTTTGTGGAGGGGTTAAACCAACTACCGAGTTTATTAACAGCTCCACTACTTCCCCCGTTTTGACGATTTCGCCTTCCTCCCCTGAATTCTCCCCTGTTTCAGCTTCTCCTATATCTTCCTCTTCCCCTTCCCCCTCGTGAATTACCATCACCTACAGCTCCTTGTTCTTACATTTGTGCCCAATCATATATTTCTCATCACAATAGAAACACAACCCCTTAGCTCGTTTAGCTTGTAGTTCACTCTCGCTTAACCGTTTAAATGGGGAATTGTTCCACTTACCGATATTAAGAGGCCGGTGGGAAGAACCAGGGATGGTGGTAGTCGATCGGGGTGACGCCACCGGGGGAGGAGAGACCAACACTCACTGGTGGTTGGCAGCTATAGTTACAGGGGCCTGTGACCTAGGTGCACCTAGACTGGAATGGCCTCCTCGCACCACCAGATTCTTTTCTTCAATTCGTTGGGCTAGGTTCATCATCTCCTCCAGCCCAATTGGCCTCAGTACCCTCATCTCCGCCCTTATGTCGGCCTTCAATCCATTTATAAAGTGGCCTTCCAACAGCGCCTCTAGCATGTCCTTGAGAGGAGCAACCAAAGTCTCGAAGCAAAGGCGGTAGTCCTTGATGGACCCCCACTGCCGGAACGCCAGGAATCGTTCTTCCACCGTGCCTTCCTACGTGGGCTTGAATCTATTTCTCATCATCGCCTTAAGCTCCTCCCACCTCCTCACCCGTCGCCTTCGTTGTTCCCACTGGAACCAAGCAAGAGCTGGTCCTTCAAAGCAAAGGGCAGCGGAGTCTAACTTCTCCACATCCAATAGTTGATTCATGGAGAAGTACCACTCGGCTCGAAACACCCAACCATCTGGGTCGTCACCCTCAAAAACTGGCATCTCCAGGCGTCGGACCCTTCCATCGGACCTCCCATATGAATCGAACTCACCACCAGCTTCCCTATGCCGATTTCCCAGTTCCGGCGTGGCCTCCCTATGAGGGTCGAACCCACCAGTATGTGCTCGCCCGACTATTTCCCCTTCCTCCCTTTCTCCTGATCCTCCCATCTCTCCATCAGCAAACCAAATTTTTCCATCATCGTCGCCATGTTTTTCTCGATGTTCTGCACCCTCTGGAATTCCTTTTTCATGGATTCTAATCCCATCTGTAATCCCTCCATCTTTTCTTCAATCTGCTATTGATAATTCTCCACTCTTCCCTCCAGATCCCCCACTCTCTCGGATACGGTCACCCCCATGGATCGTTGCTCTGATACTAGATTGATAGGACCTTTCTCAATAGATTGAATTAAGCTCTTACAGTAGCAACTACCCAATTAAAGTAGCTTACAACAATGGACATTAGCAATAGCAAGAAAAGAAAACAAAACAAAAGAAATCAGGTCTATTCGAGAGGGCCTCACTCTCCAATGGTTCCTTCAACAATTTTCCAGCTATCCTCTCTCTCCTCCACTCTCCCCCTTTATACCTCTCTCCCATTCTGTTTCAACCATGTGAAAGAATATTCTCCTCTAACCAACTTCTGACTCTTTTGCCCCTGACTCAATTTTCTTGGTTGCCCTTATTATTCCTCTCCTTTTACGCCTTTGATAGGTGAGACTAATGTGAGTCCTAACAGAAAACAATATCAGCCACTAAAGGAAAGATTGCACCGTAAGAAGAGCAGTCCATGTGTGTAAATTCCAACAAGCTCAGATGTTATTCTCAGGATGAAATGGTTAGCCACACTTGGGGAGACACAAGTCGATTGGGGCTCGTTAATTATGAAGTTTAGAATTGGGGACATGGCTATCACATTGCATGGGGATACTAGCCTCAGCAAAATGTTAGTAACTTTGAAGTCGATGATGAAGGCATTACGGGAAAATGGAGGAGTGTTATTAGAATTCAGAAAGCTTGACGGTTGAAGTAAGAGGCAAGGGTGGAAGTTCTTGGTAGTCTGCAAGAGCTGCTAACAGAATTCAAGGAAGTCTTTGAGGAGCCGTGTGGGCTTCCCCCACACTGAAGGCGAGATCACACTATTACGTTGCAACTGGGGTCCCTCCAGTAAGTGTAAGACCTTACTGTTATCGCCACCTCCAGAAAAATGAGATTGAAAGGCTGGTTAATGAGATGTTGGCAGCATGGATCATTAGGCCGAGCATTAGACCATTTTCCAGTCTCATGTTGCTGGTCAAGAAAAAGGATGATGGGTGGAGGTTTTGTGTGGACTACAATGCTTTAAATAAGGTAATGATCCCCGATAAATTCTCAATCCCAATCATTGAAGAATTTTTGGATGAACTAAATAGGGCTACTATTTTTTCTAAGTTGGATTTGAAATCGGGTTATCATCAAATACAAATCACACCTGATGATATTCTGAAGATTGCTTTTTGCACATGAGGGTCATTATGAATTTTTGGTGATGCCGTTTGGATTAACAAACGCACCCGCCGCATTCTAGTCCTTGATAAATGAGATTTTTAAGGAGCACCTGAGACAGTTTGTCCTAGTATTTTTTGATGACATTTTAGTCTATAGTAAAGAGTATAGCAGAACACAAGGAGCATTCGAGGTGCATATTATAGGTCCTAACAGCTCATCAGTTGTATGCTAATGCAAAAAAATGCCAATTTGGGTAGAGGGAGATTGAGTATCTAGGACATGTTATTTCACAAGATGGAGTGGTTGCAAATAGTACTAAAGTAAAGGCTGTTATGGAGTGGCTCAGCCCTCAATTTCTACCCAAACTCCAAGGCTTCTTAGGCCTTACGGGGTATTACCAAAGATTTGTGAGGAATTATGGCAACTTGGCGTGGCTGTTGACAGAGTCTTCGAAAATATAACTTCTATTGGGATGAGCTATCGAAGAAAGACTTTCAGTCACTAAAAAGGGCTATGACATATTTATCGGTGTTGGCCTTACCGGACTTCTCAAAGGAATTAATTGTGGAGACGGTTGCTTCAGGGCACGGATTAGGGGCAGTTTTGATGCAGGAGCAGCGACCTCTTTCTTTCCTTAGCCACGCCCTAAATCCGATTGATCGGAATAAATCGGTGTACAAGAGAGAGTTGATGGAGATTGTATTCTCAATGTTGGTGTACGAGAGAGTTGATAGCAATTATATTCGCAATGAAGAAGTGGAGACATTATTTGTTGGGATGAAAATTCGTTATTCGAACTGATAAGTGAAGCCTTAAGTTTTTTATGGAGTAGCGAGTAGTCAACCCGGAATGTCAAAAATGGGTGGTGATGTTGATGGGGTACGATTTCGAGATTCAATATCGCCCCGAGTTAGAGAACCGAGCAACTGATGCACTGTCACGCCTCTACTCTCCTATCACGTTGATGGCACTCATCATTCCTCGAGTCTTACAATGGGATCATTTAAAAAAAGAGGTAAGAGGAAAATAGTAAACTCCACCATATCATTAAGGAGGTACAGTCTAATCCTTCTAGCTAACTAGATTTTGCACGGGTGGATGGTCATTTGCTGTTCAAGGGGAAGTTGTATCTTCCTAAAGGCTCCACTTTAATTCCCCTGATGTTGAAGGAGGGTCACAATGGGCAAATCGAGGGCCATTCCAATTTCCTCAAGACACATAAACGAATCTCTGCCAATGTATATTGGGTTGTGATGAAGCAAGACATTCATCAGTATGTTTGCCAATGTTTAGTGTGCCAGCAGGAAATAATTATGCGGCACTCTCTTCGGGTGGTCTGCTGCAACCACTCCCTATTCCTCGTTAAGTCTAGGAGGATGTGTCAATGAATTTTATCGAGGGGCTGCCAAAATCAGCTAGAATGGATTCTATTTTAGTGGTTGTAGATTGGCTAAGTATGGACATTTTATTGCTTTGAAACATCCATTTCTCAGCAGCCAGAATAGCAGGGGTCTTTGTGAAAGAAATTATCCGGTTACATGGTGTTCCCAACTCTATCGTTTCTGATAGAGATAAAATCTTTCTCAACCATTTTTGGGAAGAACTTTTCCAGTTGCAAGGCTCTAAGTTGAATAGAAGCACCTCCTACCCTCAATTTGACAGCTAAACAAAGGTCCTCAACAAAACATTGGAGACGTACCTCAAATGTTTTTCTTCCTCCAAACCAAAGGTGTGGTATAGTTGGCTTCCTTGGGCTGAATACTGGTATAATACTTCTTACCATGTCTCCTGTAAATTAACTCCGTTTCAAATAGTTTATGGGCGTGAACCTCCCCCGTTGTTGAGATTTGAGAAGGGAACAACGGATGTCTTGGTGTTGGAACAAGATTCGATTTTGTAGGAGTTGCAAGCCCAGTTGTTGAGGGCATAGGCAAAAATGAAAGCTATAGCAGATAAAAAGAGGCGTGACATTCATTTTGTGGCTGGCAAACTGGTTTATGTGAAAATCCTCCCCTATAGGCAGAAGACATTGGCTTCTAGGCCAAATGAGAAACTATCACCGAAGTTTTATGGACCCTTCGTAGTGGAGAAAAGGATTGGGAAGGTGGCATACAAGCTGTCTCTACCACAATCTTATGCAATTCACCCCAAATTTCACGTCTCCCAGCTCCACAAGGTTGAAGGAGCAGTGTAGGAGGCTACCAATGTCCCTAACCAGCTGACTGCAAAGCTGGAGATGAAGGTGGAACCGGAATTCCTACAGGTGGTAAGGCCGGCCATGGGAAAAAACTTGAGGAGCCTTGATGTTCTTATCCAATGGAAGGGGTTGCCACCTTTGGAGGCTACTTGGGAGCCATACCATCAGATTATCCTACATCGATTTCCTGAATTTCACCTTGAGGACAAAGTGAATCTCATGGGAGGGAGTAATGATAGGGCCCCTATTCGTCACACTTACCAGCGACGTAAAATGAAGGGAGACACAGGGGCAATCAAGGAAAAAGACACAAGGGCAGAAGAGTCACATTTAGTTGGGGGAGAATAATGACTCACATGGCTACAACGGACTAGGGAATACATATAAAAGGCTGGGGAAAAGGAGAAAGGGAGATAGCTAGAGAATTCGGAAGGAGTTGTGGGAGAGAAGGCCCTCTCGAATAAGCCAATATTTGTTTTCTTTTTGTTAGTTTTGTAATCGGAGATTCCTATCGTTTAATTGTGAGATTCTATCATTTGTGAGAATTCAATCAAATCTATAGGTCTACAATCAAGCATCTCGGTTTCTTCCAGAATGTCTTAACACATATATAGGTGATGGTAGGAAACAGAGAGTTTTTGAAGGGGACTTTGCTATTCAAGGATCAGAGACGGGATTCGGTGGATAAGTTGTGTAGCAGTTAAGATTGCTTCCCCCCAAAAAATAAGATGGAACATGGGTGTCAAAGAGAAGGGCTCAAGTCATATTTAGAAGGTGACGATTGTTCCTCTCAGCAACCCCATTTTGCTAAGAAGTGTCAACAGAAGAGGATTCATGAATGATTCCATGGGATTGAAAAAAATGTAGGGTATGATTAAAATATTCCTTCCCATTGTCTGTATGAATACACTTTATGTGAACCCCAAATTGAGTATGGATGAGTTGAAAGAAATGTTGAAAAATCTTTGGACCTTCAGATTTTTCTTTAAGCAAAAATAGCCAAGTGACCCGAGTATAATCATGAATCAAAGTAATGAACCACTTAGCCCCATTTAGATTAGAGACTTTGGAAGGACTCCATATATCAGAATGAATTAAATCAAAAGAAGCTGAAGTTTTTATTGATGAAGGTGGAAAAGATACACCATGGTGGTTTTTATTGAATTAGTACTAAAGACATGTAGGAATAAAAAAGGAAACATAGCTTTAGGAGAACCAAAATTGTGATGACCTAAACGTCTATGGTGAAGCCAAATATTAAACTATTTAGGTGATTTGGCTTGTGTTTCAGTAGGTTGTTTCTTAGAAACAACAAGAGCCTGCACATTATCAAGAAGATACAACCCATTCTGGACTTTAGCAACTCCAATTTTTGTCATCGATATCCGATTTTGAAATACACAATGGTTGTCAGAAAAGGTAATAATGCAATCTAGGTCTTTTGTTAGTTTAGAAATAGAGACGAGATTAGTAGTGAGTTTTGGTACATGAAGGACATTAGTTAAATGGAGAGAAGGTTTTAAGGTAATGTGGCCTTCACTAGCACCAGTAAGAGAGGATCCATTGACAACAATGATTTTGTGATGCCCTGAACTTGGTTAGTAGGAAATAAATGAAGTAGAATCATGGGTCATATGGTCACTAGCACCAGAATTAAGTACCCAACAAGTAGGTGGAGATATTCCAAAAGCATTAAAAGAAGAAAAAATACACCATTCGGGGCAAATGAACAAGAACTAGAGGACTTGGAGAGTGTATCAAGGAGACCTTTCAGTCGTTCAATCTCTCCTTTGATATCAATACTCAATGAGGAAGTTTGCTTTGGCTGGGAGTTGTCTTGATTAGTGAGATTAGCCCAACCATTGGGAATTCCTTTAAAACCTCCAATCTACTGGGTACTTGTTCTTTTCCATGAAGTATGAAACAATTTTCTTTTGTTTGCCTTGGTTTCTTGCAGTAGCTACACCATAAATCATCTTTATTGGACTTAGATATTATTTTAGCTGCAGCTGGAGTGGTTTTGTTTACTGCCATAACAGATCCAATAGATGTTGGTGGATCAAGCATGGCAGAGCGTCATGTCTCTTCTCTTTGAACAATAGAGTATTTCTGAAATAAGAGGCATAGGATCCTTACCTAAAATTTGCACTCTTACTTGGTCATACTCTAGGTTAAGATTAGCAAGAAAATCAAAGATTTGATCTCTCTCCACAAATGCAGTGTGTGTGTGATTATTTTCAGAGTAGATCATTGTCATATTCTGGTAATGATCGATCTTATATCAAATACCAATAAGAGTGTTATAATAATTAATCACTGTCATCCCTCCTTGCTTCATAGCGACAACCTTGGTCCACAACTCAAATAATTGCTGCATCTTGCTTCATAGAATAACTTTTGCAGAGAGTCTTCCAAATGTCATGAGTAGAAAATAGAAACATGCAGTTTCTACTTATTTCTGGTAGCATGGAGTTCCAAGGCCATGACATAATTATGGCATCTTTTTCATCCCATGCCCCAAAACTTGGATTGGTAGAGCTAGAGCCTTGTCGGTTAGGTGAGACAATTTTCCATGCTCCTTTAGATAGGTAGAGACTACCTAAGACCATTGTAGATAATTCTTTCCATGGAGTCAATAAGTTAAATTGATAGGATGAAGATCGCTATGATAGCCAAGTATATTTTCAGTAGGCTGAGAATTACCCGAGAAATTAGTGGGTTGATCCCCTAATGGAAGATCAAAAGGATTTGGAGCAATTGCATCAGAAATTGTAGACATGGTAGTGGCGATATCTGCTAAATTGATACAGTAATGAAGACTGAAAAAGGGAGAGGATTGAGGGTAGTGGTTGAACAGCAATGAAGGCTGTAACGACACCAAAAAAACTTAAGGATGGCGGCAGAAAAATTAGGGTTCCAAGAAAGAAGGCTCTGATATCATATAGAAGAAGATGAAACAAGCTGAAAGAACTATATATTACTTGCTTGTTCTATTCTCAAGTAGTATGGGGTATTTATACACAATACCTAGGTTATCTCCTATATTCTAAGAACATATTTGAATGTTTAGAAGATAAAATACAATAACAAGAATTTAAATAACTGCTGAGATATCTTGAATTATCTTCTGCCTTTATCCCTTTATTTTTGGAGTTTTCTAATCTCCAAATCACCTTATCACTTTATCCTTTTATCTCCTATTTTTCGGCCATAAGATTAGGACAGAAATCCAGTTGTTACTCGAATTATTCTTTGAGTAAATTTGTGATATTTCCAACACATTCACTATTTTATAAATCAGTGCGATACTTCCTCCACAAAGACAACTTTGTTCTGATCTCAATTCTTTTTGTAGTTTTCACTTGATGCTAACATTTGTCTTTTCATTTATTTATTTGTTTATTTATTTTTTCATAACTTTAATCTGTCTCTTTATTTCTTCTCTTGGTTTGAATTCTCAATTCATTTATCGGTATGTTATTATTGATGGAACTATAATTCCATCCTTGAAGATGCAGTTTGTGCCAGTGATATCTTTTCTCTGCCATGTGAGAGTTTTCTAGGTAAATATCCTTAAATAATCATTGCACTGAGATTGCTAAGGCCTACTTCATGTCTTCGTTCAGGGGTTTCGCCAGCAATACTTCCACTACCAATGGCAATTCTTGTCAGTCTGACCATTACTTTTAAACTTGATAAGAGCTTGGAGTGCATCCAAGCCGTCGTTGGGCCTGCTTTGGAGCATTGTGCCTCAGGATGCCCTTGGCTGAGCATGCCGATAATTGGATCTCTTTGGGCTCAGAAGATTCGCCGCTGGCACGACTTCATTGTTGTATCTTGTTCTCGCTCTGTTTTCAGGCAAGACCAGGGTGCTGTTGCTCAACTTCTTAGAAGTTGCTTCACTTCATTTCTTGGATCGCTTCATCCTTCATCCTCACCGCTCATTAGTCAAAATGGAGTGAATGGTCTCCTGGGGAGCTTCATCTCAGCTCCAGGCCATACGCCCCGTGTAGCACCTGGATTTCTTTACCTCCGAACTTGCCGTACAATGCACCATGTGTACCATCGTCTGAATCACGTGATAGTGGAGCTTGTAGCTGGTTCTTCCCGGGAACTAGCCACCAGATGGGCAAGTACAGATTCACCCCGCTTGATGTCTGCCCAAGCGTCTTTAAATGTCACCATTGCTAAGGCAAAGGAGGTGGCCACACTCGGAGCAAGCCTCTTATGTGCTGCAGGCGGCCTCCAGCTGGTCCAGGAATTATATCAGGAAACTGTTCCAACCTGGTTCCTTTCTGCAAGAGACCAAAACTGCGGCAAGGCCAATTCTGTCTCCCCGATACTCGAAGGATATACCATGGCATACATGGTGGTGTTATCAGGGTCTTTCATTTGGGGTGTTGGTGACAAACCAACATCATGGGCATTCTCCAGGAGATTGAGTGGCTTTGGGGTCCATATGGACTTTGTGGTAGGGGTATTGGAAGGGAACATATCACTTGGATGTGATCCTGCTACTTGGAAAGCTTATGTTTCTTGTTTAGTTAGCTTGTTAGTGAGTTTTGCTCCAATGTGGATTGGGGAAGTGAAGGCAGAGACACTCAGGAAATTGGCCTCTGGATTGAGAGGATGGCACGAGTGTGAACTGGCTCTTTCCCTCCTTGAAAGAGGTGGCCTAGCAGCCATGGGATCTGTCGCTCAATTTGTGAATGAAATCTGACTTTTGTTTTGACTTCAATATGCGACTCTTCCCCGCAAAAAGTGGAAGGTGTCTCGGGTTGAGGTTGTAAAAGCAACCTAAAAGGCAAAGGCAAGGTCACATACAATATGATCTATCCCTGACCCTCGCAAAGTGAGGAGAGAAGTCCCGTGCACTAAGTATGCCCTTTTCAAAAGCTACTGAGTCGGAAGCGACCAAAACAAAAGTTGACAACTACTGCAAAGTTGGTAAGAAAATAATCAAAATTTGATGGCATAGATGAGGTGTTTTTTGCTTCCATTTTTTTTTTGGGTTTCTAAATCAGGAGACCATTTGCATTTGTTTGCAGCCTCTTTGCAATGCATAGGTTAGATCATGCACAGAGATGAATTTTTTTTTTTAAAGCAAAGAGTCTTTGTGTACTTGAAATAACTTTTATAGTAATCATTTGAACGTTTTGAGAAGTTCTGGGGCCTTGTTTGAGTGCCATTAGAACCTGTTTACTGCTTTATTCCATTCTGATAGGTAGGCCTCCCTTTTGTCTATGTGCATGCAAGTTATGTCATTTTCATTTGAAAAATATTATCAATATATTATGGATTACATAATATAGTTAAAATATTTAAAATATTTCTCATCCAAGGTGATGAAGTGGGGTGGTGAGACACAACTAAAATATTCCACACCTAAGACGGTGAGACGGCACGGCCGTGAAGTGTGAAGGATATTTTTGTTATTTATGATACATTTTATAGCCCATAATGTAATTCATGGAGTACGGATAGTATAGTCCTTTTCATTTAAGCTCTTTTTGTTAGAATGTAAACATTCAATTTTTGAAAATTAACTTATTTTTGTTGAATTTGTTTTTTTTAAAAAAAAAATCAGGTTCAGTACTATAGCGAGTTGGGTTAGATTTAACTTGTAATATGGATAAGGTGGGAATAACCCAACGAGAGTTTGGTCATATGACCCGACTTCGAAGAAAGGTCAGCTTAATTAGGATTCATTGACCCATCGGTTTAGCCCACCAACCCTATAAACTTAGCTCGTTGGAAAGTTATAATATTTTATATTACAAATTTGATTCTAAATTTTTTATGATAATTTGTATATCTCATACATAATTATATACTGTCATACAAAAAAGATATAATCACCTTACCTTAAACAAATGCTAAACAGAAAAACTTTTTATAATTTTTAAATATTCATAAAATTTGATATAGCTTTAAAAGTATAATTAGATCATTAAAAATTAGAAAGTGGAAACCATTAAAAGATAAAAGTTACCAATTTTCAAACTTTTAACTATTAACTTCTAAGTTATTAATTTTTATTTTAAAAGTGACATTTGTATTTTTAAAAATATTTTTATATTCTATTCATTAAATAAATATATTTTTTTAAATTAATTTTAAAATCATATTAAAATCGAGTTGTCTCGATAAGCTTTGCGTGCTTTCACCTATTCAGACTCATGAGCCTGAGCCTGGCTTGACCTGTGAGTTTGGTGAGCTGGCCTCTAAGAAGCAAGAAAACGGTGAAAATGGCCTCGTTTCTCGTTTTGAAACTGTTTCCCATTTTGAAAACAACAAAACTCGCCCGAAACGATTTTCAGATCATTTCTGTAAATTGTGAAATGTTTTGGGATCGTTTTGCAATTTATAAAAAGTAGTTGGAAATGCCTTTCAATTGAAACACGTTTCCAACGACAAGGCAGTGAAGGAGGCGAGACGGGTCGGCAAGAAAGGTAAGAGGCAGCAACAATCAAAGCCTAGTGAGATGAAGGATGCGGCAACGGTCAGCAGCACACGCAAGGAGAAACGGATCAGCGACTGCCAAAGCAACAAGAGAGGCGAGATGGGTCGGCAAAGAGGGCCGAGAGGCAACGGTGTGGTCGAAGCGTAGTGAGATGGAGGAAACAATGGCGGTTGGTGGCAAGGGTGAGGCAAGATGGGTTGACGATGACCATAGTGGCGAGAAAGGCGAGGAGATGCGTCGACGATGAGAAAGGTAGCAGCGGCGACAAAGATGAAGAATGCAGTAGCGATCGACGAAACGAGTCGGCGGCGAGAATAGCGAACACCCAAGTTTTTCTCTAGCTATTCCAAACCTTCAAGCTTCACTCCATTTGGAAGCTAAGGTTTACAACATATAAAACTATTTATATCATATAAATTATAAATTAATTTCACATATACCCTTATTTATTTTATTCCAACACTTATAATTTTGATTATTTATCACATATACCCTTATATTTTTAAAATTTACAATTTATCTCATATTTCTGTTTTCTTAATTGTTTAGAAAATATCGTTTCCATGCAATTTAGGCTAGCCTAGTTTGGCCTACCTTAGCTCATGAACCTAACCAAACTCTATTTTGTCGTAACAGGTCAAATCATGTACATTAAGGGGGCATTTGTTAATCAAGACATGGGATGAAAAACTCAAGATATGCGATGTATTCCGGACTTCTATTCTTTTTAACATGTTTGTTAAGCTTATCTGACTATTCTTGAAAAAATCATTAATAACCTCTTTATCTTGATATTTCAAGATATCCTTATCTCCCCCCCTCAAGATAAGCATATCTTAGTTTTTATAGATAAAAAAAAAATAATATTTTTGTCCTCTAGTGTATTTTAAAAATTTAACAAATAGCTTAACAAAAATCTGGGAATGCTTTTTAACTTTATCTTGACTATTCTATATCTTGGTCTGAAAATAATTCCGGACTTATCTTGATATTCCTTTATTTTACTCATTTTAACAAACGCTCCCTAAAGTTATTAATTTGACATACAAAGTTTTAATTTTATATCAATTATAAAATAATATTATAAATAATCTAGCAAAATAGAGCTTCATTAAAGCAGGTGAAGTGTAGTCTGACATGTGAAATAAATGAAACAAACAGTCATATCACCCTACTTTTATGAAGCTCTATTTAGTTATATTATTTATCATAAATTATGAAATTGATACAAAATCACATGTTCATGTATAAAATTGATAATTTTTAAAATTTGACATATAATTTATAAACTTGAAAAAAGATGTTTTTTAATAATTTATCCATAAAAAAATAAATAAATAAATAAAAGATACATGGTTTCACAATAAAATGACAATAAAAAAATAATGTTCCACTAGAAGTGTTTTTTTTTTTAATACTACAAACAACAATAATATATCAAGTATTAATATCACTAAGGTAGTTTATGCAAATTTTAGCTCATCAATATTTTTATTTAGGATAAAATATGTTGCCTACCTCAAATTTAGCCTAACTACAAAAACTAATCCTTACATTTTCAAAATTACACTCACCTACCTTGAGATGAAAAACCAAGACCCACGTTCATCATGTGCAAATTATTTGTAGTGCACATTCGGATTGGAAAATTAGATTCTTTAGAGTTACAAAATCATAAATCTCATTAGAGATATTGAATTCTATGATCATCGTGTGCAAATTATCAGGTGATTTGTTTCCTAACTAAGAAGTATCAACGATAGCCATTTTAGCAAGCATTCGTACTATTGGTCCCTTGACATACAATGACCACTCAAGAATGGGTGAATTGAGTGATAAAAACTTATTAAACTAAATTTTTCCCTTTTCAAACTCTTAAGCTTTTCTTATACAAAGAAAATACTTGTTATAAATATATGTTGTTTGGGAGAAATACCAATATAAATACACAAACAATCACAATATTAACGCAAGATATATAGTGGTTTGGTGTCTCTAACACCTACGTCCACTCTCTCAAGATCAACCAGACACTTGAGATTCAACTATAACCATACCTAGGTTTTCCAACAAGTTCACCTAGGAAACTTTTATACAACATCAAGGTTTTCCCCTTAACTCACCTTGAAAACTAATTCAACCCACCTAGATTACAACAAACTCTAGGCTACCACTTACAATCCACAATTAATATAAATAAACAATCCTATGTCCAACAAACTTGGACTAATATGGATATGAATACAAGAAAAAATATTATAAGAAAAATATACAAATGATACAAGAATTACCAACAAGAAGAAAACTTTTTCTTCTTTGCTTTGGGCTCTAAATGGATTGATCTTTGTAGCTTGAGCCTTGGATTGCTTTGAATGAGATCTTGAGAGATTGGGTGTGCTTTATAATGATAGATCTTGATAGTGCATTAGCCTTTTCCAAAAACTTTTCTTGATATATATACTTGAGCTTCCAACGGATCTGTAACGGCTAGAAAAATTCGACCGTTAAACCTGAAGAGTCGACTTTCCTGAAACATAAGTCGATTTCTATTTTAAGCGGGAGTCTACTCTAGTTATACAAGAGTCAACTTCTCCACTGTTAGAGTCGACTCTTTGAAATACACTAATGTTGCTAGACCAACTCTGCATAATCCACAGTCGACTCCCACTGTCCCTCATCGGGAATCGATTCTCAATCCAGATTTTAAAAAAAATTAGATTTGCTTGATAATACAATCAATAGCATATATACATTACAACATATTTACATTTCTTTAGTTTAAGTAAATGTCCACATTTTTTTTAATTTATATTTTACCTTCTATTTACTTTAATACATGAATGTAAATAAAAAAGTACCCCCATTTGGATTTAATAAAAATATCTAAAAAATCAAAATTCATAACAATAAGAAAACATAATTTTAGTTTTAGTACAAATTCGAGATTTAGCGATTTTACCACCCCCAAAATACATATCTTTTATTTCTTGAAAAATTCCTTAAAAATCATTTTAACAACAATGAATATTAGCTATCAAAATACTATGAGATAGTTTTTCAAAATGAAAATATTTTCATATATGTCCCATTATAATGCACTAA
Source organism: Diospyros lotus (assembly GCF_014633365.1). Taxonomy (NCBI): domain Eukaryota; kingdom Viridiplantae; phylum Streptophyta; class Magnoliopsida; order Ericales; family Ebenaceae; genus Diospyros; species Diospyros lotus. The sequence goes on from NC_068350.1 coordinate 31,997,780, forward strand.
TATTCCAAACTTAGAGAAATAGTATTTCTTGGTTCATTTTGATACACAAAGTACTATAATACTTAAAATATGTTTCCACCATAAGATAACAAAAATCCATTAGGGGATTTAAATATACCAAAATAGTTTTACTAAAATTATGTTTTATTAGATATCAAAATACACACAATAGGTTGGTTGGAGTAATTTGGCTCAACAGGTACTACAAATTCTAGTGAGCTTAGAACGAAACCTCAATAGTGTTTTTGGGCTCCTAAAACTAGTGCTTGGACTGGTTTTTAAGAACTCATTCATAAAGCTATCAACTCAATTTCTAGTTAGGATTTTGCAAAATGAAGACAGCACTTGAAAATAAATTTACATCCTCACTACTAAACAAAGGAACTAGATCAGATCGTCGCTACACTTGGAGCAAAAAAGGCACCATGAAAAACCAATTCTACTCCATCGAGTCAACCCAAACCACCAAACAACTATCTCATGAAAAATACTTGTTGCTTGTAGTTTGACAATTTTAAAAACCACCTAAAAATATTTGGTTTAGATTTTGGGATTGGGCACAATAAGCTACCAAAAATTACTTGCTCACCTTTTTTTTGTGGTGACAATTGTTGATGGTGAAATGTAGTAGCTTCTTACTCGTCGTTTCTTGGAGCTAATAAAGTTGCAAGCTCATGCTAGAATACATGCTAGATGAGAATTGAGATGATGCCCTTTCTTAGCTTCTTTGTTCGAATGACCAAATTCCAATAGCATTGGCTTGTCGCTAATTTTGTGATCTAGGTTCTAAAATGGTGTGGTACTCTTTAGTTTGGTTTGGTAATAATGTGTCTTCCCATGCGTTATTCTTTGGCTTGTGATCAAGTATTGCCCTTCCATTATTGATAAACTATTATCTTTCAAACCTCAAGCAAATAGATACTTCTTGTGTTATAATCAAGTAAAAAGTCACGACCATTTGTTTTTTTATTGTTTACTCTCAAATGATTTTTAAAACGCTTCAAAGCCAGATGTTCTCAATGCCATATAAAGATTTGACTCAAGTTATGTTCTCGTTAACATAGAAGAAAATCTAAAAGGTTTTGGAAAACATGTTATCAGTTAATCATAACTGTTGTGGTTATCATCATTTGGGATATGAGCGTAATGATAAAAGGTTTTGAGGTACCACTCACACTCATACCCTTTATTTGTTGGTGGAGCAAGTATGTAGAAAAATAGAATACAAGTTATTCTCTATCTATTACAAGGTTTGCTTGTAGAGTCAAGTACTAGTAAAATGCATGGCCTTGCCTTCTACCATCATTCATGATGTACCATTAGCAAATGGATATATTTTCGTTGTTTGTTATGTTGAAGTTGTTCCACGTTCAATTGTCAACTTTTGTTATTCTTGATTTTGTGTTTCCATTTGCTCTTCTTTAGGATAGTTGCTCGGTTTTCTTTCATGTACATTTCTTTTGCCACATTTTGGGTTTCTTTCGGTAACTTTTCATGCTTTGGGAAATGCCCTAGCTAGGTTTTTAACCTAATTTGTGTATAGTGATTTTGTTTGGTTATTCATACCTTTTACTTATAAAAAGAATACCAAATTTTTTGATAAAAAAATAAAGCAAAGATTTCACAATTTATGGTTTAACGATTTGGAATAAAGTTTTTAAAAGAATCAAAATATCATCAGCTTTTTTACTAAAGAAATCACACTATATGGGTGGACTTAGACAATTGCATTCCAAAGAATTAAAGTGTTACTAAAATACCCACAAAAAAAAACCTCTACCTATAACTACAATTTACCTCCCTCTCAAGCATGTTAATCAATAACTTAGGTGGATTGGCTTAATCGACAATTCCTAAAATCCTTTTTTAAAACTTTTTATTTAAAAAAAATACAAAATGTCGTTCTTGCTATGTTTCCTTCTTTTCCTTGTTAGTTATTGTTAATTATCATAACTCAAACAAGTTATTATTTGGTTAGTTTCAAAGGCATGATAGATTAGTTGTAGTTTCGAAGGTAGACAAATTGTCTATAGTGTTTTGATTTTAAAAACACTTTTCAAATTGCCCAAATTGTCTATTGCATGCCCTTATCCACAAGAGTGCCTTCAATTCACTCAAAGACAAAAGCACAAAAGACATCCCTAGAAAGTTTTCATTCTAAGAAGAGACTAAAGGCCATAAGCCCTCAATGCACAAAAGGCCTAGCCCTCAACAAAGTCTAGTGGCAATGTAAGTCCTTGGTGTCTAGACTTCACCTTGGTAACTTTCTAGCACCCGGAGCACAAAAGGCCTTGCAATAGTTCTTTCACACTACACAAAGACTAAAGCACAAAATGCCCTACAAGAGCACCTTCTCTTTGATTAAAAACCTAATGACCATAAGTTCCCAATGCATGAAGGGCTTTGACCCCAAAAGACTGCAACAAAATGCCCCACGAGAGCACCTTCACTTTGAGTAAAAACCTAATGACCATAAGTTCCCAATGCATGAAGGGCTTCGACCCCAACAGACTGCAAATAGTAATATAAGTCCTTGATGTCCTAATGCAAGCCTCACCCCTAGTAACTTGCTAACAACTGAAGCACAAAAAACAAAAAGGAGTGAAGAAAAGGAAAATGCAAAAAGGAAGAAATCATGAGGATATTTTCAAAGGGGAAACTTGTGAATCTACGCAAAGAGACCAACTATAAACATTTTTCACCAAAAAGCCATAATGTGTTAAACACGGTTATCCCCAACTACACACCAACTATTTCTTTCACACTTGCAAGCAACTTATTCTTTATAAGTGACATCAAATGCATCCAAGCATTATACATGTTGCGGAAATCTCTACAAAACAGTGGGTTAGTACTCAATCGAAAACAAACCAAAACAACCGAATGCAAGAACAAATCAAGGCAAACAAATAAACTCCATGTTTCCGCTACAATGGTAGTCACGAAGATTGCTTCAAGGCTCAGATCTAGGCTCGTTCAATCACCACTTAGGTAACGCCAACGAATAGGGACACCAAGCCACAAAGGAGTCCAAACCCCTAAGAACCGAAGTCCTCAAACCCCCAAATCTCTCAGCCGATTGACACCCCTCACTCAAGCCACACACACTTCCACACATAGTAGGATCTACCAAGGAACATATAGTAATCACGAAGATATGGGTTCAACAATGGCCGAAAAAACTTACCCGAAAAAGAGAACCACCAATCAGATAAATAGAGGACATTGAACCTCGACGAAGGATTAACTAAGAACCCACAAAGGGAAGAAACAACCTTTAACATGGAAATGAGCATCCGACCGAGATGGAAAGAAACCCTAAGAGGATCGGCCATCAATGGAAAAGAGAATCGGCCGAGAGAGGGAACCAGAGAGAGAACACAATCGGCCGCCACGCATAGGGCACAAAAGGGGAAAGAATCCCTTTTATATTAAGGGCCTAGGGCACAAGAGAAAATGGGCTAAGAGGGTAATAGGCTTGGGCTTGGGCTTCATAGGCTTCCTCCTTCCCTTGAGCAAATGGGCCAAGGCTCATTTCTCCTCCAAAGGGAGGGTTAAGGACTTATGGCCCGACTTCTATTTGGGCTGCCAATAAAGGTGTTTGAACCGTCGCTTCAGTCCCGAGCCGAAACCTATGAAGCTAACCCGAACCATCGTCATCGCCTTAGGCTTCATTAGGAAACACAAAATCCAACAATACACATCTCCACCATCCTCAATGGGATAAAAAAAAAAAAAAAATACACAATTCGCCTTCTAATGATTTTTACCTTTAAGAAGGTGGTGAATAATGGATTTTATTAGTAAGGATGGAGAGAAACCTATCCACTAGTCTCACATGTCTTTGTGAAAAAGGTGTTGATCAAAGGAGGAAAGGGTTCCACTTAAGCACAGTGACATAGATGAATCCCATAAGATACCTCTAGGCGAATGGATATAGTTTCCCTAAGCATATTCCCTTAAACTTCAACAACTACATCACTTGATTATGAAAGGGAACTCAAAAACTATACGCAAAGCTGACTTTGAAGCACTCAACATTTTGAAAATCACATTACAAATGACCAATAGAACAAAATGTAACTAGGTAGATTGTATGGCTAGGATAAAGACTCTAATACCATGTTGAAAAATATAGAATAATTGAGGGAGAAGAATATATATTCTTTCTTATGTATTTGGACACATACAAAGATACCGACAAAGAATTGTGTATAAAGCTAGATACAAAAAAGAAATAGAAAATAAAACATTACATGGAATATACAAGCAGAAAAAGATTACATAAAATGTTTGAACCTATTGTGTATACTATAGTATTCTTAAATATATTATAGATATGCTAACACTTACCATGTTGTCCTTTTAAGTAGAAAAATGCCTCTTTAATTCTTCTTATTTATTTAAAATGGCCCTCTAAAGTGTAAATTAGAAGTGCACAACAAAATCTCAAAATAGTCAATATATAAACCAATTTGATCTCTCTGTAGTGATATGATATGACTTTATAATGCTTTTGATTCTATTTTAAATTTAAATGAATTAAACTACAATTCTTGCTATTTTTTTTTTTTTTTAGTTGAGTCTTTGACACAAGAGAGTCTCGAGAAAGATTTGGGTGGGCATGTTATAGGCATAGAAGTAGGTTTTAAGATATGTTTATATTTGAGAATTGTTTTTTTTTTTTAATTTCTTGCATTTAAAACTAGTTTTATTTTATGTTGAACATGTATGTGTGTGTGTGTGTTTACATGAATTTGATTACAACTAATGTGCTTACACAACTAATTTGAATTTAAATTTAAATTCCTCTCAACTATTCTCTCCTCTCTCTCGATCTCCTATTTTCTTCTTTTTCTTCCTTTCACTTCTCTCTTCTCTTCTCCATTCTCTTTTGTCTTATATCAATTTGGTTTCAAAGCCAAACATTAGTCCATATCATTTTTACATTAGTTTTTCATAACTACCATCATCACAAGTCACAGAATCCAATTAAAGACCATTAAAGGCTCCATTAGCAACATTGAAAACACTCAATTTTCTGTAATAAATATTCAAAGTCTCATCACACCATTATATAACCACATCAAAATCGTCAGAACCTCAATCCAACAATTGCAAACCACTATAGTGTTGCCAACTTCTTCATAACATGTGGATTCTATTATCATATCGACACTATCAAAGACCATTAACAAATCCAACCAGTATTATCTACGTGTTTCCAACCCAACCAGTCACTTTGCACCACCCATCTCCCTCATTTGTCTATGGAGAAATGGTTGTTAGCCTTAAATATTGCCTTCATTAAAGTTGAAAGTCCTTCATTTTTCCCATTTATGCCTTGATACAACTTCAAAACCCTTACACATGTTAAGTGGGTCTTACCCATTGGGGCCCATTTAGAATAAATTAATAATATATACATATATATAGTCGTGCATGTGTGTAACCTATTATATATAGTATAAAGGTGCACCCATGCAACCCTAATTGAAATTTGGAAGAAAAAAAAAAATTGAGAAGCAGCGACTAAGACAATGTGGAGAAGAAGAAAAAATAAAAGGTTTGAATTTTGTAAACCTTTAGCCAAGATCAAGTGGTGATTTCAACTCCAATCTTGATGAAATTTTGTGTTGATGTGCTCTCCAAGTGCTACAAGGTGAACGTTTCATATAGTTTTTTTGGCTCAATTTAGGTATTTTATATATATATCATGTTTGATTAAATTTCTCAGTTTTTCTTCTTTGTGGATGCCAAAAATTTGATTCTTGAGATTTGATTAAGAAGATACGCCTCTAGTTGAGTTAGGGAAGAATTTTTGTACTTATCCATTATTTAGATAGTAGAAGATTGACTAGCTTATCCCCGTTGTTTTTACTCCCCACTCTTGGGTGACTTTTCATGTAAAAATAACTGGTGTTAATTATGTGTTTGCTTTAATTCTTGGTTTATTATTCCTTTGTGCATGTTTCTATCAACAAGTGGTATCATAGCCAAGTTACAGGATTTTTTATCTTATGTTAAATATCATAGCCAAGTTAATTATGTGTTTGCTTTAAATTATCATGTTTGGAGAGGAAAGATGGAAGATCTTCTTTATGTGATTATCATTTGTCAAATTTTGCCACTAAGAAGCCAGAAAATAAAACTGATGAAGAATAAAGGTTGTTTCATTGACAAGTTTGTCGATACATTAGGCAATGGACAAATAATACTATTTTGAACCATGTTAGTGAAAAGACACATGCTTGCACCTTGTGGAACAAACTTGAGGAGCTTTATGCTATGAAAATAGAGAATAATAAGTTATTTTGATCAAGCAGAAGATGACTTTGAGATTCCAAGATGGAACTATTATAATCAATCACTTAAATACGTTCCAAGGAATTATTAATCAATTAGATGGAATGGGAATCAAGTTTGATGATGAGGTATAGGGATAATGGCTACTTGGTACTTTACTAGACTCATAGGAAACTTTCCGAATGTCTCTATCCAACTTAGCCCAAGATGAAAAGATCACAATGGATTTTGTTAAAAGTAGTGTTCAACTTCACAATCAAAAGTACTAGTTACATATACCATGGGCAGAAGTCAAATTAGGTGTCTGAAAAATAGAGATAAACGTAGAGGCAAATCCAATAAATATGCCAACATTGAATGTCAGAATTGTGGCAAGAAAGGTCACATTAAGAGATTTTGCTAAAAACTCAAGAAAGAAAACAAAAGGAACAAGGGCAATGAAGACAAGAAAGATGATAGAGGTGATGAAGAACATGTTGCAACCAAGACAAAGCAAATTCTTATTGTCCTTGATGATGATAGTGTAAAGTAAACAAGTCATGAGTCTATTTGGGTGATTGATAGTGGTGCCACTATTCATGCAACATCCAAGAAGGATTTCTTCACATCTTAAGATGAGAAATGACAGTATAGCTAAAATTGTTGGTAAAGGAGATGTTTATCTAGAGACGGATAATGGTTCCAGGCTTGTGATGAAAAAAGTTAGGCATGTGTCAAATGTTCCCCTAAATTTGAGTTCTGCAAGCAAACTTGATAATGAAGGGTTCTACAACACCATAAACAACGATCAATGTAAACTTATTAAAGGTACTCTGGTAATTGCTAAAGAAAGAAGTACTATGCGCTATATTTGATGCAAGCAAGACTCTTTAGAGACACAGAGAATTCAATGGAGAAAGGTGATGCAGTGGAATTGTGGCACTAGAGACTTAGTCACGTGAGTGAGAAAGGAATGAGATAGTTAACCAAGCAAAATGTGCTAACTAGAATGGACAATGTTTTTTTGAGAAAGTTTTCTCATTATGTGGAAGGGAAACAAAATAGAGTTACTTTTAAGAGTTCTCATTCCATAATGAAAAATGTGTTAGATTTAATACGCATTGATTTATGTGGTCCAATCCTAACAAAGTCACTTGTAGATGCCTCTTACTTTGTGACATTTATTGAAGATTATTCGAGAAAAATTTGGGTCGACAACTTAAAGTCAAAGGATTAGGTATTAGATGCGTTCAAACAGTTTCAGACTTCAATTGAGAGACAGACTGAGAAGAAGTTGAAATGCATCTAGACAGACAATTGTGATGAGTGCATTGGACTTTTTGAAAATTATTACAAAGAGTAGGGTAATCAACATCAGACTACACTTCCAAAGACACTTAAGTTGAATGACTTAGCTAAGAGGATGAACAGGACATTGATGGAGAGAGTGAGCTGCTTGCTTTCACATGCAAATTTTCCCAAGTCCTTTTGGGGCAAGGCTCTAAATACAGTTGTACATGTGTTAAACTTCACGTGTTTATTGGCTATGGTTAAGATGTTTTTGGCTATAGATTTTATGATCTAATTTAGAAAAAAACTTATCAGAAGCCGTGATACTAGGTTTGTTAAAGACTAAACCATTGAAGATATTGATAAAGTTGAAAAAATAGTTACTCAGAATAGATATGATCCAAATGAATTCAAAATAACTCCTTTGATAATGGTGCTAGAACATGTTAAAGAAGAGATACATGATGACCAACATGGTCTAAGTGATGTTGATGCTCCCATACAGATTGAGCAAAATGACAATGATCATGATCAACCACCAGTACCAGTGGATTCACCCCTTGTTGTACTTAAGAAATCTATTGGAAATAGAGAACTTTCTACAAGATATCCTAATAGCCATTGCATGCTATTGTCTGACGGGGGAGAACTAAAGAGTCTCGAAGAAGCTATGAAAGAAGAAAACAATGAGAAATGGATTGATGCCATGAAAAATGAGTTGAAGTCTTTGCATGAAAATAAAACTTTTGAGTTGTTAAAGTTTCTTAAAGGTAATAGAGCTTTAAAGAATAAGTGGGTGTTTAGGGTAAAACATGAAGAACATTGTCCATACCCATGGTATAAAGCTAGATTGGTTGTTAAGTGATTTAGTCAAAGAAAAAACATTAACTTTAATGAGATTTTTTCTCTGGTTGTGAAGATATCATCCATTCGTGTTATGCTTAGTCTAACAACTAGCTTTGATTTAGAGATCAAACAAATGGATGTTAAAATTGTTTTTCTTCATGGTAACCTGTATAAAAAGATATACATGGAGTAGCCAAATGGTTTCATGGTTAGAGAAAAACAAGATTATGTTTATAGATTGAAGAAAAGTCTTTATGGCTTGAAACAAACGCCTAAACAGTGGTACAATAAGTTTGAGTCAAATCATGGGGGAGCAAGGCTACAAAAAGACTAATTTTAACCATTATGTTTTTACAAAAAATTCTCTAATAATGATTTTATTATTTTTTCACCATGAAAGACTTAGGACCGACAGAACAGATCTTTGGTATACAGATTGTTTGTTATAGAAATGCTAAGAAGTTGTGGTTGTCATAAGAGAAGTACATTAAAAAGTACTCCATAGGTTCAATATGGACAAGCCTAAAGTGGTTAGTTTTTCTCTTGCTAATCACTTTAAATTGAGCACTAAACAAAGTCCTTTGACAGAGCAAGAGCAAGTAGAAATGGACATAGTTCCATATGCTTTAGCTATTGGTAGTTTAATGTACTCTATGTTATGCTCTCAGCTAGATATAGATCACGTTGTAGGTGTTGTTAGTTAGTTTCTTTCAAATCTAGGTAAAGAACATTGGGTTGTAGTTAAATGGATTTTCAAGTATCTTTGAGGTACTACTTGAAATAAATATTAATACAATAAGCAACCAAAGAAAAAAGCAAAACTAATTTGTTAAAACTAAATTTTATTGCTCAATGAAGATCTAAACAAAAACAACGATTATAAACTTTATAAATACTAAAAATTTCCTAAAACATCTCAACGAACACCAACATGTCTTTTGAGTTTATTTGTCTAAATAAAAGCCACTAATTCCTAAATACAAGGAAGATAAAATCAACTTCCTAAATAAATGGAAAGATAAAAAACAAACTAGACTTATTCAACAAGACTAATTCATCAATTTCTAACGTGCAGAATATGACAGTAAGTTTTACTAATTTGCAACACTCTCTTAGTGCAAACTTACTGTCAACAACACCAAGAGCACTTCGAAACACTTCAAACTTTGCTTTTCCAAGCACTTTGGTAAATATATCAGCAACTTGATCTTCAGTTCGTATTTTCTACAGCTGAATGTCTTAAGTCAAAACCTTTTCTCGAATGAAATGGTAATGTGTTTTAATGTGCTTTGTGCTGGAATTAAACACCAGATTTCCAGCAAGCTTAATTGCACTTTCATTGTCACAGTGAATGGGAACTAGATAGTCTAAGACAAAAAACATTTCTTGAATAAGCCTTTAAAGTTGAATATAGTAGCTACTACGTATTCAGCTTCCCAACTTGAAAGAGCAACACTAGTTTGCTTTTTATTGCACCATGAGATTGCTGCTGAACTTGTATTAAAGAAATACCCTGTTGTGGAGCGCTTATCATTCACATCACCAACCCAGTCTGCATATACAAAACCAGTAAAAAAGAATAATGTATGTTGTTTATACAATAAGCCAAAGTTAAGAGTACTTTTTACATAGCGAAGAATCCTCTTTGTTGCAACTAAATGACTCTCACATGGTTTGTCCATAAACTGAGAGATGACTCCTACAGAATATGAAAGGTTAGGCCTTGTGATAGTTAAAATAGAACAAACTACCAACAACCCGTCGAAAAGGTGTTGCATATTCCAATAGTTTCCCTTCATCTTTAGGTAACTTCAAGTAAGGTTCCATAGGAGTAGTCATTGCCATTGACTCCTCCATATGAAAATGATTCAGTAAAATTGCTACATATCCCTTTTGAGAGACAAAATATCCATTTGACTTTTTCACCTTCAAGCCAAGAAAACTGCTAGCTTCTCCAAAACTCTTCATTTCAAAACGAAGAGACAAAGCATCTTGAAGACGAGTTATTTCAGCATTATCATCACTGGTAATAATCATGTCATCCACATAGAGAAGGATCATTGTGCACACTGAGGATGTTTTCTTAACAAATAAACTTGAATTGCATTTAAAGACTTAAAACCACAAAAATCAAGATATTGAGCGATTTTACCATACCAAGCATGTGTAGCTTGCTTGAGGCCATACAAAGTCTTCTTGAGTCGGCACACATAGTCCAGAAACTCCTTAGAAATAAATCCATGTGATAGCTCTATAATGATATCCCAATCCAATTCCCCTAAAAGAATGCATTCTTCATGTCTAATTGTACAAATTCTAGCCTTTGTAAGCAACCAATGAAATAATTGTTCGAATCATCACCATTTTAGTGACATGGCTGCAAGTCTCCTCATAATCTATACCATATTGCTGAGAAAACCCACTAGCAACAAAATGAGCTTTATACCTATCGATAGTACCATTAACCCTTTTCTTCAACTTGTAAACCCATTTACAAGTAACTAATTCAACATTCTTTGTCTTTTGAATAAGCTCCCATGTGTAATTCTTGTTTTAGCTAATATTTCCTCCCGCATTGCTTCTTCCCATTTAGGAATACCTTTAGCTTCATTGTAAGACTTAGGCTCATTTTCATCAAAAAATAGGACACAACATAGCAATGATTTAACTGAATTTCATAATCAGGTTGTTTTCTTTGTCTAAATGACCTCCGAATCATAGTCCCTACAATCTCATCTTGCTGAATATTTTCTCTAGAAAGAGTAGCATAACTCCCTATTTTGCTAGATGTATGGTCACCAAAGAAGGGCAAAAGATCAATTGTGCCTCTATCTGTATTTGTATCAATTTGATGTGATGAAACATCATCAAACACCACATCACGAGAAACAACAACTTTCTTTGTTTCTGGATCCATACATCTATTTCCTTTCCTGTAAGTGTCATAACTAACAAAAATACAATGCCTTGCCTTTGGGTTAAGTTTAGTCCTATTAGTTTTTGAGACATGAACATATCAAACTGAGCCAAAAACTCGAAAATAACTCATATTGGGTTTGTGATGGTATAATGCTTCAAAAGGAGATGATTTTGTCCCTGGCAATGGAGGTAAACGATTTATGACATGACAGGCTGATTGAATAGCTACTACTTATAGCTCTCTCGAAAGGTTCTTTGCATGCAACCATGACAAGCACATGTATGTGAGATGTGCTAACTTGCGCTTAGCAACTCCATTTTGCTGTAGAGTTTCTGGACAAGTCATTTGACATCGAATGCCATGTTCTCTATAACAATTTAGGGATTGATCAAACATGTATTCTCCTCCATTGTCAGTGCATAGACACTTTATTAGCAGCCTAAATTCTTTCTCCACCTACTCCTTGAACTAAATAAATTTGGAGAAAGTCTCACTTTTGTGTTCCAAGAAAAACACCCAAGTGAATCGAGAAAAATCACCCACAAGAACCATTACATAATGAAAACCATGGTAACTGAGTGTTCTTGTTGCCCCCATCAAATCTAAATGTACTAGTTGTAGTGTATCAGAAGCTCTATTATTTGAATTCAAGAAATAGAGATGATGTGATTTTCCATATTGGCAACCAGGACAAACCATATCTTGATGAATTTCGTTAAAGAGAGGAACTCCATTAAGAAGTTTCTTTGTAGAGATTTTCTGCAACAATTGATAACTAACATGGCCTAACCTAGCATGCCCACGTATTGCACTTGTATTCTGACTTATCTTTTCAACATATGCATCACTTGCAAACAATACATAGAATGAATCTTTTCTTTCTCCAGTAAATAAAACATCATCTTCAAGGTGTTTGATATTATAAATAATTTTCACATCGTTTGGACCAAAAAGAACATATCTCCAAAAATCAGCAATCTGAGAAACTGAAGCAAGATTCTTCTTTAAGCCTAGAACATGATAAACATCTTTGAGAGAAACGCTAACAACATTTGAAATATCTTTCTTGACATTGAAATATCCTTCTTTCACTACCGAATGTAATGAATTATCCGTCGTCACAATGGCTCTTTTTCCATAATGAGGACAAACATCAGAGAGTAAAGAAGCATTTCCCGTAGCATGATGAGAGCAACCAGAATCAACAATCCAATCCTTGTTATAGTTTATGGAAACATTAGCATATGTTTATGGATTGGTTTGATGCGCAACAAAAGTCACAGTAATAGGTTGATCAAGGGCTTCAATGGATAAGCATTTCTCCTACTTAAGTTATTCAAACTCACTAGTTTCATGTGTAACATTTGCTCTTGCTTCTATGAGACTTACATGGCAATTTTGTTTAATATGGCTTGAATTCCCACATCGATTACACGCCACCTTCACACGATTGCCTTTTGAATTACCTTTGGATTGCCCTACAATTTTGGATTGCTTGTTGTCACTTGAAGAATGCTTGGAGGAAAATTTGCTTTTTGCTTTGTTTTTTGTGTAAAGAGCATTCTCCACTTAAGAGGGAGATTGTTTGTTGTTACTTGTCATTTGTTTCACCAATGCTTCCTAATTTGAGAGCAAATTCTCTAACTCAATGATAGAAGGTGATTTGCCCATCCTTATATCAAAGAGATAAAAGGCATAAACTCTTTCTGTAGTTTAGGAATGAGATAACAACGCAAACGAGTGTTGCTCACATGCTCTTTTGTATCCAATTCTGAAATTTCAGCACACAAGGTTTTAAGTTTCAAAAAATATTCTGAAACTAAAAGATTATCTATCTTGAGTCATGCCAACAAGTTCGTTCTCCAAATACTGCAACCTCATTGTGTTCTTTTGAGTGAACAACCTTTCAAGTGTCTCCCACACTTCCTTTGGCGACTTCACATCATGAACATGCTCAATGTACTCTTTACTGATCAATGTTGGCAAGGCAAACAAAGCTTTGCCACACTTAATCTTCCACTTCCTCTGCAACTCGCCATTCTGTGGCATATCTTTTGAAATTACAACATCATCACCCGAGATAAGATCCCACAAATCTTGCCCTTATAGATCAGCTTCCATGCATAGCTTCCAGTAACTGTAATTGTTACAAACAAGCTTGCCTATAGAGACAATGCTTCCACCATTCATCTTCACTGAGTAATACAATCAAACACTTAGTAGGCAACCAAGTTCTAATACCATGAAATAAATATTAATACAATAAGCAGCCAAAGAAAGAAGCAGAAATGATTTGTTAAAACTGAATTTTATTGCTCAATGAAGATCTGAACAAAAACAATGATTACAAACTTTATAAATACTAAAAATTTCCTAAAACATCTCAACCAACACCAACGTGTCTTCTGAGTTTATTTGCCTAAATAAAATCCATTAATTCCTAAATAAAAGGAAGATAAAATCAACTTCCTAAATAAATGGTGTAATACCCCATATTTTCGTGAAGTTGCCATGTATTTTAAATGAGTTCAAAATATCAAAAAATATGCTTGAAATGGCAATAAGTGACTGAATCAACTACAGAGAGTGCCCTGGAACTTAGATACCTAAGGACAAAAGTATATTTTTTACGAGCGTCTCGAGGTGAGATTTATAACGTTGAAAGAAATCAAATCAGAGACAATTTTCAGTTAAACTAAATTGTAGCCTAAAAAGACCAAATGATGGTAAGGGGCTTCCAGAAAATCGATGGAACCCTAAAGAGGCTCTAATTTTGTAAATAAAACACCTGAGATGGTTTCGGGATGAAACAAAGGTCCTGTGAGAGCGGTGGGATGAAATCGTACTTATAAAGTAATTTTGAATTATTAATTTTGGATTTTAAGTATTTTGATGAGAATTAATTTGATGTTTGAGTGTGTAATTGTAATTAGAGAATTATCCAAACGAAATAAGAATGAAATTATGAGTTTATGTGGTAAAACATCAAAGTTTGAGAACTTGAAATAAGGGCCAAAATGTCATTTGGAAGAAGTTTGGGGTATTAGCTTGGATTTCAAAAATTAATCCATTCTAGCTTTGGATTTGAAAACCCATTCAATTTAGCTTTGAGTCTTTGGAGTCCATGGCTTAGCTTGTGACAAGTGACACCATGTGATTGGTTCAAAGAATCTATAAATAGAGACCATGGGCTGTTCTCAAAATCATTTAAGGGAGTTTGAGAGTTGAAGTTGAGGAGCTTGCTCTTGAGAGAGGAGAGGAAATTCTGCAAGAAGATGGGAAGAGATCGGCGGAGAAGCGGGAGAGAATGAGCCTCGCCAGAGTTACGGGTCTTCGTTGGAGTTCGCCAAAATTAGTCAGAAAAAAAGCGAGATAAGTCCATTTTTTTATAATCCCGTAGAGGGGGAAGAGATGGTCGCGTAGGTTCAAACAGGGGTCGAATTGGAGTTAAAATAAGGAAGTTATGGTCTAAATACCAAACCGAGGCGAAGCTATCTGAAACTGGTGGACCATGCGTGAGATACACGCGCCGGAAAGTGGTTGTGCATGAAGGCGCCTGTGCCACCTTTTCAGGGCGCGTGAAGGGCCTATTTCTCTTCAATTTTTTTAGTTTTGTCCCTAATTTAATGTCCCTCAACCCTATATAAAAATATTTGAGGTTAGGTTTACCAAAACGTGTGTTTTCTGTAGAAACTTAGGCCTTTTGCTGTGAAATTGTATCTTCCAAGAGATAAACCTTCAATGTGAGACTCCTATACTCCAAATCCTATTTTTTATTCTCTTATGAAAGACTTCTATTGAATAAAACGTGTTTTGTGAAGTTCCTATACGTAAACTCTTGTTGTTCTCTTACGTGAAACCATGTTGCTTATATGAAATGTATTTTCTGAAAAATATATGTTGTTAGCTTTTTAACTGTTGTATTTATAAAATTCGTGTGGCTATACTATTGCACTTATTTGTTGTTGGCTAAGAGAAAAAGTCAGATATCCCCTGAGAGGCGCTATGTGTGTGCCATCGAGAAAGCTCTCGTGGGAAAGACCGTGAGTTGAAAGGACAACAAATGTGGTGTTTTCATGACTTCTATGAGGTCGGGCCCAGGTGACATGGTTAGGGACCACCCGAGAGGCGTTCTACGTGCGTCATTGAGAAAGCTCTCGTTGGAGGAGGCTAACATGTTCACGAGGCACTTCGGAGTAGTTCTCATTATTTTCCTCATACATTTTATACTTGTTCATGTATTGATATAAACTGTTTTAGAGTTTCTCACTAGAAGATTCATCTTCTAATTGGACTATGTCCCTGGAATATTCAAATGTTCCAGATTCGACGAGCAGCTCTACGGGAAATGAGATAGCTAAAGAATAAGCTTAATTTATTGTACGTAACATGTTTAGCATATTTTTGTTTATGTGCGAACCTATGTATGTTTTGGATATGTTTAAGACGTTCAGTTATCACTTGCAAGAGATGATGTCCATGTAATGCATTTTGTAGATGTCTTGAACGATTTCATTTATGATAAATAAAACATTATGGTTGTGAACCATATCAGGTTCGATCTAGCTTCTGCATTTGAAATTTTAACACCTGTCTTAGCTATTCGATTATTGGGTTTGTTAAGTTGAGAAGGTGAAAATTAGGGTTTTGGGAAATCTGTGTGATGTATGACAACGAGTGTGTATGGAAAAATTTTTATATTCCCGAAATCCTAAGTTATAAGACGCTCGAAAAATTTGGGGTGTTACAAATGGAAAGCTAAAAAACAAACTAAACTCATTCAACAAGACTAATTTAGCAATTTCTAATGTGCAGAATATGACAATAAGTTTCACTAATTTGGAACACTACTAGTGTATGTTTGTGCTTTGGTAATGATGCACCTATATTGGTTGCTTATACAGATGCTGACATAACTGGTGATGTTGATTCTAAGAAGTCTACTTCAAAGTAGTTGATCACTTTTGCAGGGGGAACTATGTTATGGTAGTCTAAATTGCAAAAAGGTATTGTGTTTTCTACCATTAAATCAAAGTTTATTGTATCTACAAAAGCTTGTAAAGAGTTGCTATGGATGAAGAAATTTGTTTAAGAACTTGGTTCAAGCAAGACAAGTATGATCTATTTTGTGATAGTCAGTTCTCATCCAAACACATTGATATAAGGTATTATTATATTAGAAATGTGTTGGGAATATGAAACAGTTACAACTTGAAAAAATCTATATTGATGACAATGGGTCTGATGTGTGATACGTGCAAATGTTGTGGGAAAGTGAAGGACTAGCAAAGACATGTTGTGGGAAAGTGGAGGACTAACAAAGACCTGGTCAAGTTGTTTACTACTTAAAGTTTAGTTAGTTAGTTGAGGAATAAAATTTGTTATGCTGATTTTCAACAGTAGTGGTAGTAGTTCTTCCTATTTCCTTGTTTTGTGGTTATTTTTTCTTTGCATTGTAAGGCAATAAATATAGCCAACTAATGGAATAAAAAAGGGAAAGCGTAGACAAAAATTCAAAATACTCAATCTTCTTCCCTCCAAATTCTATAAGTTCTCCCTCCCTCTAAATTCATTTCCTATTATTTGGTATCAGAGCACGATTCCAACCATGAACACTCGTGGCAAAACCAATGCTGAATTTCGTAATGAACTTCACAAAATCTTAGCTCGACACAAGTCAAGCATTGACTAGATTCACACTACTTTGCAAACGGTGTTAATCGAGATTTAAGCTCTTCGACACTAATCAAGCCCAACCATTTACCAACCCAAAGTCAACCCCTTTGCAGTTAAAGGTTCTTCTTAACCAAACAACACCAACGACCACCCCCATCAACACATTAAATTATCATTTCCAAAATTTAACAGCGAAGACCCAACTGGCTAGGTCTATAAAGGCAGACCAATATTTTGATTTCCAAAATATTGAACTTGCCCAACAAGGTCAACTAGCCTTTTTTTCATTTATAAGGTATTGCATTATAGTGGCACAAGTGGTTGATAAAAATTTGTTGTCCACTCACATGGAAAGAATTCACCAAAGCTATATTGCTCTGTTTTGGCCCAACTGATTATGATGATCCGTCAGAAGCCTTGACTCACCTTAAACAAAATTCAAACAATGGAAGATTATTATGAAGCCTTCGAGAAACTCTCCCACTAAGTAGATGGCCTGTCTAAAAATTTTCTAATTGGTTGCATTGTAGCAGGACTCCTAGATGACATTTACTTAGATATAAAAATCAAACAACCCAGGACCTTGGCAAAGACAACAAGAGTCGTTCGGCTAATCGAGGAACTGAATTAGTTACAAAAGATCTTGAGCCAACCACTTCACACACAACCAAAATCAGGACCCAATAGTTCTGTTGGAGTTTTGGGCCTCCTACCCATGCATAAGACTAGCATCGACCCCATTAATAATGCTAATCCCTTCAAAGGAATTATGAGCCAAGAAGTCTGAGAGCATAGGGAAAATGGCATATGCTATTACTGTGATGAGAAATTCCTTCCTGAACATCAGTGTCAACAATCTTAATTTTTCATGGTTGAAGACATACCCGACTTCATCCTTGTGAACAAGGATACTTAGTGGGGGGGGGGGGGATGATGCATGTAAAGTGCCCATGCAACACCAAACAACACTGAGCACATGAAATGGATGCATGGGAAAATGGGACTTGCAAGATTTGGTCCATTCTATTTCTTTTAGTTGTTTATTGGATAAAATCAGTTATGTTGATCACTTACTTATTTCTAGGTAAGTGGTTAAATTACTTGGTTAACAAGTTGTAAATTGTCTATAAATAGCTATTAGCAATTATGGAATAGGGGTGAACAATTACAACAAATATCTCTTCTTGTGAATCTTTTTCTTTTCTACTGGTTTCCTCTTTTTTCTTTATTGCAATTCAATAGGTTCCTTCCCCCCCCCCCCCCCCCTAAATTTCACCTATCATTCAAATGATAGGAAATGAATTTAGAGGGAGGGAGAATCTACATAATTTAAAGAGAAGAAGATGGAGTATTATGAATTTTTGTCTATGTTATCCCCTTTTTATTCCATTAGTTGGCTATATTTATAACCTTACAATGCAAAGAGAAAATAACCACAAAGTAAGGAAATAAGAAGAACTACTACCATTATTGTTGAAAATCAGCATAACAGATTTTATTCCTCAACTAACTAACTAAACTTTGAGCAATAAACAACTTGACCAAGTCTTTGTTGGTCTTCCACTTTCCCATAACATTTGCATGTATCATTCCGCTCCTAATTAGTGATTAATTTTGTAAAAATTTTATTATAATTTCACCTTTATTTTGATCTTAAAATGGTTTAAATTGAATATTATTATGCATTTTGTGATTGCGTGCAGGTTTAAAAATATTAATATAAAAATATATATAAAATACAAAAAATAAATATAATATATATAATATATGGCCCAAGCCTAACACAAGCAAGGCCCAACCCCAAAACAAGAAAGGCCCAAGTCTCACAAATCGCTTACAACATCGCTTATATCATGGGTTGGTATGATATCATTGTTTATATCCAGTCACGAAGTTTCAAGAACTACACTTTGACCCGAACTTTTTATTTTGTTTATCTTTGTATTATAAAACTAAATATTTGTTTATCTTTTTATTATTAAATTAGATAATTGAGTGATCTCCATTGCATCTTGTGGGCTATAAATAGCTCACTTGGTTGCATTTGTAACCATCCAATTTTTCTATAATGAAAGCATAGTTGTGTTCTTAGAATTTCTCTCTCAAATTTTCAACTTTAGTTTTTCTATAGTTTTGTATTCTTAGAATTTCTCTCTCAATTCTTCAAACTTTAGTTCCATATAATTGTGTTATGTTATTTTTTTTGTTATCTTTATTATCCCCTGCCTATATGTTCGGTTAAATATTGTCTTTCAATTATTGTCTTTTAATTTTCACCGCCTATATAGTCGGTTAAATATTGTCTTTCAATTACTGTCTTTTAATTTCCACCGCCTATATGGTCGGTTAAATATAGTCTTTCAATTACTGTCTTTTAAATTATCCACCGCCTATATGGTCGGTTAAATATTGTCTTTTAAATACTGTCTTTTAATTTCTGTAATTTTAATTCTCGTCATTTAAATTCCTGCCAATTTATTTTCAAATAAATATGAGTAGCTAAATCCAATCTTGAGTTAAGGCAACAACAGTGTCTAATGCCAATAATTCCCAAAGAAAATTGCGCTTCAAAAGTGTAATATTAATCTGATTTAATTTGAGCAATGTGCGTATAGTGTATCTTTGAGTTTGGATTGGAGCATAAGTCTAACTTAGAATTTTCATGCCACGTATGAAAATTGCTAGACTTGGAAATATTTTCATACCCAAGCCCAAATGATTAATCTATATCTATAAATTCTGTTTGTGGAATATAATTTAATTTATGGTAATTGCTTAACTTATAATTTGCATGCCATGTATGAAGATTGCTTAAACAAAAATTATCATTATCTTGAACTAAAATTACTGACAGATCTACGAAACTTAATTCAGATAAATATTACTGATCTTTTCTATTAAATCAGGAATTAATTAATTTTGACACTGAAATTGTCTTGACCCAACTTTCTTAAATTCAGTGTTAGTTTAGTTTTAATTCTAGTCTTTAGATCATCTTAATCACCTACTAAAATCAAATATGATGAAGGATTTTCGGAAGTGGTAGCCGCACGTTCCCTTCTTGCCTCTCTGAATGCACCTGCAATGGAGACGGGGCTTGCTCCCCCGGTCGATCTCCGATGATTAAGTTAGTCCTTTGATCTAGGGTTCCTTGTCCCTTTTAAACTATGTTAATTGATGGAAAATAAGGAGAATCCCCCACCTTCTTCGCTTACCTTTTCTCGGGATAGGGATCATGAGGGATCTTCGGGATCTTCCTCCCGCCTTCTTCGGGACTTTCCCGATAAGGGTTTCGCGATAGCCTCCGTCTCCGAGGAGTTCGGGATAACTGTTGCCTCCGTGATCTTCGGTGGGATAGCCTGTTCCTGAGGTCTCGGGGGTTTCTCTATTGAGTGCTTATCTGATTGACGTGGCAATGCTTGTCTGCTGTGTATCTTTTGACCGCTGTTAGGTATTCGTCTCGGCGTAATTATGGGACCGAGGGCGTTCCCCTCATCACTTGCCCCCCCACTCCTTGAGCTCTTCGGCTTGAAGGGCCCGAGGAGTAGTAAGGCCCCTGAGGCTCTTCACTTTAACTCCTTTTTTTTTTCTTTTTTTTTTTTTTTTTTTTTTGCGTCTGGCAGACGCGAAAATCAATCGGTTTTGACGGCGGTATCCCTTCCCTATGCGCTGTCCGAGGCCGTTTCGTCTTTCGAGCTCTGTCAGTGCGGGGTGATCAATGCTCATTATTGCTCGTCCTTTGGTCTCTTATCCCCACAGTTTAATCTTTTAAAATGGGAACCCTTCAGTCCCTCTACTTCTCTTTCCGTGCGACTTTCCTTCAGTTTTAGCTTTTCTTGTGCCCGCAAGCGTTTTCCTCCTCTTTCGCCTCTTTTTCTTCTAGCTTTTTGCCATGGCGATAATCGGTTCTGGGAGGTTTAATCCCGCTGGTGCAGAGCTTATTGAGTGGGAAAAACATCCTGCTGCGTCGATTCCATGTCAATGGATGAGCCAAGCGGAACGTCAACAGTTTAGAGAAAAGTACAACGTCCCCGAAGAGTGGGAGGTAGAGTTCAACAGCCATCTACGAGCATGTCATCCCGTCGCCGGCCGCCTTTGCATTTATAAGTGTGCTTTTGACAGGGGCTTTCGGCTCCCTCCCTGGAGAAGAGTGATGACCTTACTTCAACATCTTACTATCGCTCCCGCCCAACTGTCTCCCTTCGGATGGCGATACTTGATGGGGTTCCTCCTTATTTGTCATTCTGGCAAAATTGAGCCAACTGGAGACCTCTTCGACTATTTCTTCACGACCAACCGCGACCCCGGAGGGTGGATCTCCATCTCCCCTCGGATCGTGAAAGATAGCCGTCTTCTCGCCTGCAAGGGATACTCTAATCTTGAGATTTCTGCTTCGACTCTCATGCAATCCGGCGGGTCGAAAGATTCTGATGATTGGAAGGAGCGTTTTGTCTTCGTCCGCCCCAGGCCATCCGGCTCTTCTCAAGAGATCTGGTCTGTCAGTAACGAGTGGACTCTGGACACTAAGCACAAGCGTCCGAGTGTCGAGACCATTGAAGATTTCGCCTGCCGACTTATGAAGAACAGTCGGAACTGGGAAGAAGGATGGCTCTCCAATCCCAGCCTTTCCCAAGCGGGTTTGGACGGCGAGAACTGTGAGCTCTTTTTCCTTCATCTTTTTCTTTTACTCTCTCTTTTTCCTTTGTCTGTATTTGATTTTCGTTGTTATCTCTTTCTTAGATGAAGAGGTCTGGGAAATATCTTATTCTGCTATCACCAAAGGAATGATTTTGGACTTCCCTGGGAGTAAAGGCCTTCGGCACCTTCCGGCAACCAGAGGGTGTTGGAGAGGACTGCGCCTTCCGAGCGAATTCCAAAGAGCAAGAAGAGTAACAAGAAGAACTCATTACCGTCCAGGTCGCGAAGGGCGGTGGAGGAAGACCCCGGGACCTTCCAAGAGGCTTCCAAGGGGAGCATTGCTGGGGGTTCGGGGGACCCATCTTCCCGTTCGGGGGACCCATCTTCCCCGCTTCTCCTTTCTCAAACCAGAGGCTCTCCGACCGCGCGGCGAGAAGCCTCCACCATGCCTGCGCGCTTGCCGATCTCTCCCGTAGACGATTCGGCGACCATCGCTCAGGTGCTTGCTGTAGCTCGCGCAGAGGCCCAGAAAAGGCAAACCATGGTAGGTACGGAGTCCAGTGCTACGCCTCCCAGCATCCCTATCAGTTCGATTTTTAAACGAATTTTAACGCCATTGGCACCAGCGGGGCGTTCGGAGCTGACGGGAGAGGCTTCGCTGGAGAAGGCTTCGGTGTTGTCGGCGAAGGAGATTTTAGCGCGCCGAACGAAGCGTCGTAGGATGGAAGCCGCCTCCCCAGCTGCTGCTCCCTCCGAGCCTTCGGCTCCTGAAGCCACCAATGCTCCTTCAATGGCTTTAGTCTTACCGGAGACTCTACGAACTCCGAACAAGATCGACTATTGCGCTGAAATTCTAAGGGTGCGACCGTACTCCTTCTTCTTTTGACTTTTCGCTTTTTCTATGCGAGTAGGTCTTAATCTGTACTCTATTTTTACTTCCTCAGAACCTTACGGAGTTCCAAGGTCTGGTCTCTCGACGAGAGTCCGAACTTCAAACTCGGATCATCTCCCTGGAGTCTGAAGTGGAAAGGCTTCGAGGGTTGGAATCTCTTTCTTCCCAACTGTCGGGTCTCGAGCACCGTGTTCATATTTTAACCAAGTCTGTGGAGCTGGCGCAAGAAGATGCCCGACTTGCCAACGAAGCCGAAGCTCAAGCTCGGGAGGATTTGGAGTTGGTCCAGAAGAACATGCTTGAGGCTAATCAGGCCAATTCCCGACTTGGGGAGGAGCTGGATTCCACTAAGGTTGTTAATCGCCAGCTTCAGGAGGATATAAAAAGACTCACTCTAGAGCTGAAGGAGGCCAAGAAGGGACAGGTCGAAGCGTTGGAGTCTTATTCCCGGTGCAAAGAAGACCTTCGTACTGCTCATGCCCAACTTCAATCTGCCCTCAAGGATGCCCAAGTGGCTTTTCAGAATGGTCGAGAGGATTTCCGAAGCTCTGAAGCTTATGCCGCGGAATTAGAAGGAGTTCTTCGGGGTGGGTTTGAGCATATGAGAAAACTCATCAAAGAGCGCTTCCCAAACTTGGATGTAGACTCCATCCCCTTCGATGTTGTCGCCGCCTTGTCTTCTTTAGAGTAGTCATTTTTTGTATTAAAACCTGTTGTCGTAATAATAAAAGTGTTTAGATTTTTCACACAATTTTCTTTTGAAAAACAAGAAAAAGAAGGCCGCTTGGGATCAGGCTTGATTCTTCCCTTTTTTTTTTTTTTTACCCTTCCTGCTCATCGCAAGACTTGGTCTTCGTCGCTTGCTCAAAAGGGTTCGGCTCCGGCCCCCCAAGGATCGCGCCTGATCCTCGCAATCTTAAGCCTTTCGAGGATTCGGGACCCTCCAAGGATCACATCTGATCTTTTGCTTTTGCCGGAGGTTCGGGCCTCCCAGGATCATATTTGATCCTTTGTTTTTGTCGGGATCATATTTGATCCCTTGTTTTTGTCGGGGGTTCGGGCCCCCCGAGGATCATATCTGATCCTTTGTTTTTGTCGGGGGTTCGGGCCCCCCGAGGATCATATTTGATCCTTTGTTTTTGTCGGGGGTTCGGGCCCCCCGAGGATCATATTTGATCCTTTGTTATAGTTGAGGGGTCTAGCCCCGTTGAAGGTATGTCAATTCTTTCCCTTCGCGCTGATGTGCCTTCCCAGATCTTTGGAAATGATGAGTTTTTACGCATAGGAGAAAAAATGAATTTATTCCTGGATAGCATACGCAAAGCAATAAAAAAGAAAAGATGCCAAGACATATAATGTAAAATTATTACTAACAGATCATATGAAGATAATAAAGAGCTATCACTGATAGAACTTCCTCAAGTTCTGCACGTTCCATGCGTTTTTCACCGGTGTACCTTCGAGGGTCTGTATTTTGTATGCCCCCGGGCTGAGGACTTCTGTTACTTTGTAAGTACCTTCCCAATTTGGTGTTAACTTATCTGTTTCTCGGGCTCCCTGAACGTCTGCTCGCCTTAGTACCAAATCTCCTGGTAGAAAGTTTCGTGCTCTTACTCGTCGATTGTAGTATCTCTCTATGCGCTGATTATAAGCAGCTTGTCGAATCTTCGCCTGGTCACGAAATTCATCAAGGAAATCTAGGTTGTCCCTCAAACTCTGCTCATTGGATTCAGGGTCGAATAGCTCTACTCGTAGCGTAGGTACTCCAATTTCAACTGGGATTAATGCTTCCGAGCCGTAGCATAGACTGAAAGGAGTCTCTCCCGTGGAGACCTTCGCCATAGTCCGGTAAGACCACAGAATGCTCGATAGTTCTTCTACCCAGCTACCCTTCGCCTTATCTACTCTTGTTTTTAACCCACGCAACAGAGTTCTGTTAGCGAGTTCGATTTGGCCATTAGCTTGGGGGTGAGCTACCGAGGTGAATTGTTGCTTGATTCCCAACTCCTGGCACCATTCCCGAACGGATCGATCAGAAAATTGAGTGCCGTTGTCTGAGATCAGCACCCGAGGAACTCCGAAGCGACAGACTACATTCTTCCATAGAAACTGTTTCACCCGGCGAGAAGTAATAGAGGCCACTGCTTCAGCTTCAACCCACTTTGTGAAGTAATCGATAGCAGCCATGATGTACTTGACCTGTCCAGCTGCTGGGGGAAAAGGTCCCAGGATGTCTATACCCCATTGGGCGAAGGGGCATGGTGTGGCGAGATGAGTTAGCGCGACTGCCGGCACATGGACCAAGTTAGACGTTTTCTGGCACCGGTCGCAAGTTCTAACTAGCTGCTCGGAATCTCGTACCATCGTTGGCCAATAATACCCCTGTCGCAGGGCCTTTTGACTAAGCGCCCGAGCCCCGATGTGGTTTCCACATATTCCTTCATGAATCTCCCGTAGGATGTAGTCTGCTTCGCGAGGTCGGATACACTTGAGCAGCGGTTGTGAAAAAGACCTTCTGTATAGTTCCCCCCCGACTAACACGAAATTTCGGGCTTTTCGTTTGACCTCCCGTGCCTCCGAGTCGTCTTCCGGGAGCTTTTCCTCTCTTAAATATGACAACAGGGGGTCCATCCAGCTAGGCTCGTCATCGATACAAAATTGGTCTGCGGCTTCTTCGATACTCTTTTGCGGAAGAGATTCGATCCGAATTTCCCGAGAGCTTGTAGGGAAAGAGGAAGAGGCGATTCGGGACAGCAAGTCCGCCTCTGTATTCATGGCTCGAGGGACGTATTCCACCTTTACGTGTTGGAAACGCGCCATCAGCTCTTTGGCTAGGGTCAAGTATTGCGCCATGTGACTTTCTCGGGCTTCATATTCTCCATTCACCTGCTGCACCACTAAGTTAGAATCTGAACTCACCTCGACGTTTTGAGCCCCCAACTGTTCAGCCAACCTCAGCCCAGCCAATAAGGCCTCATATTCTGCTTCGTTGTTAGATGCTCGGAATTCAAAATGTAGCGCGTAAGGCCATATTTGCCCTTCGGGACTCTTTATCATTAATCCTGCCCCACCGCCGCCCGAGGTCGAGCTTCCATCTACCGCCACTAACCATGGTTTCTGGTTTTCTTCGGGACCTTCGGGAGCTCCTATCCCTTCGGCGATGAAGTCTGCTAGCGACTGCGCCTTAATGGCCGGTCGCGGCCTATACTCAATGTCGAAGGCGGTGAGCTCTACTGCCCACTTCAACATCCGGCCTGAAAGCTCTGGCTTGCTAAGAACCTGCTTCAAGGGTTGGTTAGTAAGCACTATAATCGTATGAGCTTGAAAGTAGGGTCGGAGTTTCCTCGCCGATGTTATTAAGGCGAACGCCAGTTTTTCCATAGGAAGATACCGAACCTCGGCTCCCGATAATCGTTTACTCGCATAATAAACGGGCCTCTGGATCCTATTTTCTTCTTGGATCAATACCGAGCTGACGGCCTCGTTGGCCACCGCCAGATATATGTATAATGGTTCTCCGGGCTTCGGTTTGGTAAGAACCGGAGGCGTGGCTAGGTGCTCCTTAAGCTTTTTGAAAGCTCGCTGGCATTCAGAATTCCATTCGAAGTTGTTTGCTTTCGATAAGACCTTGTAGAAAGGAAGGCCTTTTTCTGCCAAACGAGAAAGGAATCTGCCCAGGGCTGTCATCCTACCCGTAAGGCTCTGTACCTCTTTCACATTCCTCGGGGCCGGCATATCCATGATAGCTTTGACCTTCGCAGGGTTTACCTCGATCCCTCGGTGGTGTACTATGTAGCCTAGGAACTTTCCTGCAGAAACGCCGAAAGCACATTTGATAGGATTAAGTTTCATATGGAACTTACGAAGGGTTTTGAAGCATTCCTCCAGGTCCTCCGGATGACATTCGGCTACCATACTTTTTACCAGCATGTCGTCGACGTAAGCCTCCATATTTCTCCCGAGTTGTTGGTGAAAAAGCTTATTTACCAGGCGCTGGTAAGTGGCTCCTGCGTTCTTTAATCCGAAAGGCATTACGGTGTAGCAGTAGGTTGCCTTGTTGGTGATGAATGCCGTTTTCTCCTGGTCCTCCGGGTGCAATGGAATCTGGTGATATCCCTGAAAAGCATCTAGGAAACTCATGAGCGAACATCCAGTAGTTCCATCAATTAGGGCGTCAATCCTCGGGAGTGGGTAGCTATCTTTTGGGCAGGCTTTGTTAAGATCGGTGAAATCGATGCAAAGTCTCCACTTGCTCTGCCCTTTGGGAACCAGCACAACATTCGCTAGCCAATCTGGATAATCCACCTCCCGAATGTGGCGCGCAGCTGCTAACTTTGCGATCTCCTCCTCGATCGCCCTTGCCCTATCAGGGGCGAAGCTTCGTTTTTTCTGTCTGACAGGCTGAAAACCTGATCGGACCCCCAGCCTGTGTGTCATTACTTCTGGATTTACTCCTGGCATATCCCGGGCTGTCCACGCGAAGATATCTGCATACTGTCTAAGGAGTGATATTATTTGACTCCTTAGCGGATCTTTTAACTCCATACTCACTCTTACACATCGACTTGGGCAATTTTCTTCCAGAGGTACTTCTTCCAATTCATCCACCGGCTCCGCTGTTTTGGGATCTTCAGGTCCTTCTAGTAGAAAACTGACCTCCTTCGGGGGGTCAGCATCCTTCTGCAACCCTGCTTCTTTACTCTTCGCCATGCCTATAGAGGCCATGTAACATTCACGGGCTAAGCGCAAATCTCCCCGCACTTCGCCCGTCCCCCTATCCGTGGGAAACTTCATCATCATATGATATGTGCTTGGGATGGCTCGAAGGGCATTGAGACCCGATCTTCCCAGAATCATGTTGTAAGCCGAAGGCACGTCTGCTACCAGGATATCTAGCATAACACGAGAAGTTCGGGAACCTCTCCCTACCGTCAACGGGAGTTGAATAATCCCTTCTGAATATACGGCTTCACCATCAAATCCCACCAAAGGGACCCTCGCTGCCCTTAGCTATGTCATTTCATACCTCATGCCTAAGAAGGCTTGCCGATACAAGATTTCTGAAGAGCTTCCTGGATCCACAAGGATCCGCCGAAGTTCCCACTTCCCGAGTTCAGCTGTTATCACCAGTGGGTCATTTTGAGTCGGGTACCCCGGGAGGTCGCTATCTGAAAAAGAGATTGGATCCACGTTCCTCGATCTTTTCAGCCGGGTCGCATTACTTTTTTCGTCCTTCATGACTGGGACCTCCCCCGCCGCGAGTGTGTGGAATATCGGAGGCTGAGGATGATCATCTTCTCTTCGATGTGATCTCTCCCGCTGGGCCCGATTTCGATCCTCCGCGCGGTCTCTCTTGGGGGGGCTTCTTGATCGCGACCGTCGATCCTTTCTCCCCTGAGAATCACCTGTTTTTGCCACGTAGCTCCTCAGGAAACCCCGATTGATAAGTTCCTGAATCTCCTCCTTTAATTGGTGACACTCTTCCGTGTCATGACCATGATCTCGGTGGAATCGGCAATATTTACTTTTGTTTCTTTTGTCAGATGGTGCCTTCATCGGTCGAGGCTTTTTCAAGTAATCTTTTCCCTCAATAGTAGCCAGGATTTCTGCCCTTGGGGCGTTCAGAGGAGTGAAACCCGCCGAATCCCACCGAGGGCGATGCTTTTCTCTTCGGTCGTCACTCCTCCTTTCCTCGGGATGCTTCTTTTTATCCTTCTTCTCCACATGCTCCGCCCTCTTAGCCTGCATGACCTCTTCGGCATTTATGTACTCCGTGGCCCGGCCCAATATGTCCGTGAACGCGCTGAGAGGCGTTTTGGCTAATGATTGGGCGAAAGGGCCGGGCCTCAGGGCGTTCTGGAATGCCACCATAGCAACATTGTGGTCAAAGTTCTCGATGCTCAGGGCTTCCATATTAAATCGTGAAACGAAATCCTTCAAGGGCTCTCCTTGGTTTTGCTTCATACTCACCAAGGCCATGGTGGACCTTCGGTGTCTTCGGAGAGGTGCAAAGTGCGCCAGAAAGCTGCTCCGGAGTTGCGCAAAACTTATGATGGAATGATGAGCCAGGTTTGAGTACCACGCCCGTGCGTGCCCCTCCAGAGTGGCCAAGAAAACTCTACACCACATCGCGTCTGAGGCGTCCTGTACCATCATATGCGAGGTAAAGAGATCTAGGTGATCCATCGGGTCGGTGGTCCCTGCGTAGGGCTTAATGGCCGGGATACGGAGACGTTCTGGTGGTATGGCCGCCATGATCTCTGGGCCAAGGGGCTGATTTATCCTTGGTCCCTGAGCCTCTCCGGTCCTTGGCTTTAGGGCGGCCATCTCCTCCTCCAACTGCCGCAATCTTCTTTCCTGCCGCTGCTGCACAAACGACAAGTCAAGAGACTCGGCCGCCTCGCCGTCATCTGGCCCTGGCCTCTGCGGATTCTCGTCCCGTCGATAAGATTCCTCTTCTCTTGGGGGCTCGCGCCTTTCCTCCGCCCGAGAGTGCTGGGCTTGCTGATGCTAGCCATCTAGAAAACCCATGAGTAACTCCGTCAATCGTTGTACTTGACCCTCCAGAAGTGCTATCCGATCAGGAGGAGGCGGAGGGCCCTCCGGACTCCGAGCCCTCCCCGGCGGGCTTCGGGGAGGGTTCTGCTGACTCGGTTCCGGAACGGGGTTGCTCCCCACGGCCCTAGACGGCTGTCTTCTGGTCGCCATTCACGGTTGAGAAGATTGTCCGCTGCACTGGAAAGACAGAAGAGAAGAATGTCGGCCCCACGGTGGGCGCCAATTGATGAAGGATTTTCGGAAGTGGTAGCCGCACGTTCCCTTCTTGCCTCTCTGAATGCACCTGCAATGGAGACGGGGCTTGCTCCCCCGGTCGATCTCCGATGATTAAGTTAGTCCTTTGATCTAGGGTTCCTTGTCCCTTTTAAACTATGTTAATTGATGGAAAATAAGGAGAATCCTCCACCTTCTTCGCTTACCTTTTCTCGGGATAAGGATCATGAGGGATCTTCGGGATCTTCCTCCCGCCTTCTTCGGGACTTTCCCGATAAGGGTTTCGCGATAGCCTCCGTCTCCGAGGAGTTCGGGATAACTGTTGCCTCCGTGATCTTCGGTGGGATAGCCTGTTCCTGAGGTCTCGGGGGTTTCTCTATTGAGTGCTTATCTGATTGACGTGGCAATGCTTGTCTGCTGTGTATCTTTTGACCGCTGTTAGGTATTCGTCTCGGCGTAATTATGGGACCGAGGGCGTTCCCCTCATCAAAATATAATGTGTTTTTTTGTTTTCAACCATAAATAATCTCCCTGTGAATCGACTCAGACTCACCGAAATATAAATTTAAAATTGTACTACACGCACACTCGCACACTGGCGAGTATAATCGCCCTACACCTGCTTTAATAAGAGGATTGACGTTTGATGAGTTTGGTTGTAGTTTTGATGAATAAATGTGTAGGGTAGCATAGCAATCACCCCCTACTCAAAGTATCCTTGTTTGTAAGGATGTAGTCGGGTAGGTCTTCAAGCATGATGAGGCCGTTGACACCGATGGTCGAAAAGGAATTTCTAATCACAATAATAACATAGGCCCTTTTTCTTATGCTCTTGAACTTCCTAGCTCATAATTCCCTTAAAGGGATAAGCATTGTTACTAGCACCAGTGTCGATCTTAAGCGTGGGTGGGAACCCCAAAATCCCCACTAGATTGTTGTTTCCTAACTTGGGTGGAGTGCCATGGATGGGGGACCTAAAGGAACTATCCTTTTTTCTTTGCAAGCCATTGAGTTCTTCCACCAGTCGAGCCACTCCAAAGCCTCAGCTAGTGAGTGGGGTTGTTTGATTTTAACGTCCAACCTGATTTTGTCATTGAGTCCTGCAACAAAATAGCCAATTAAAAACATTTCCGATAAGTCATCAACTTAGTGGGAAAGCTTCTCGAATTCTTCTTAATACGCTAAAACAGTGGTGATTTGCTTGGGTCTAGTGAGTGTTTCGGAGGGGTCCTTATAGTCGGTTGGATCAAAATAAAGCAGCAGGGCCTTGGTGAATTCGGTCTAGGTTATGGGTCCCCTGAACTTGGCGAGCCAGCTATGCCATTGAAACGCTATTCCTTCTAGGTGAAAGGAGGCAAGTTGGGCTTGTTGTTCAGCTACCACTTCCTTGAAGTCGAAATATTGCTTTACCTTATAGACCCATCCTTGCAAGTCTTCTCTATTGAATTTGGGGAAATTCAATTTGAGAT
Organism: Diospyros lotus; assembly: GCF_014633365.1. NCBI lineage: Eukaryota > Viridiplantae > Streptophyta > Magnoliopsida > Ericales > Ebenaceae > Diospyros > Diospyros lotus. Next base: position 32,028,567 of record NC_068350.1, read on the forward strand.
GATGATGATTACAGACCGTGGAGGGTTGGGAATGATTAGTTATTGATAGGTTAACTTGTTGGGGGAATTTAGTAGGAGTAAAGGGGTTTGTATTGGGGTGGTTATTGGCATAATTTTGTGAGGCACGAAAGGATTGAAGTTCGGATAATACGGTCTGGAAGGTAGCATGGATTTGTTCAATATTGGATTCATGGCGTCCCAAGATCTCATGAACTTCATTTCAAAACTCTGCATTGGTTTTGTTGCAAGTGTCCATGGTCAGAACTACGCTTTAATATCAAATGATAGGTGAAATTTATAGGGGGATGGAACTTGCTGAACTGTAATGAAGAAAAAGAGGAAACCAATAAAAAAGAAAAAGATTTACAATAAGAGACATTTATTGTAATTGTTCACCCTTATTCCACAATTGCCAACAACTATTTATAGACAATTTGCAACTTGTTAACCAAGTAATTTAACCACTAACCTAGAAATAAAGAATAACAATAAAGCTACAAATAGGGAAACACTAGCAGCAGATCAGCATAACTGATCTTATCCAATAAACAACTAAAGGAAAATAGAATGGACCAATTATTGCAATTCCCACTTTCCCATGCATCCATTTCGTGTGCTCAGTGTTGTTTGGTGTTGCATGGGCATTTTGCATCTATCAATATGCTAACAAAGTCTTTACCAAAGGAGAAATTTAAGTTCTGTTGTTCTATAACTGGGATGGCCACTTCTCCATATGGGCATGAGGGGGAGAATTGTTAAGTGGGTCCCTCCTATTGGGGCCTACTTAGAATAAATTAATAATATATATATATATATATATCTATATACCATGCAACCCTAAATGAAAATTAGAAGAAAAAAAGAAATTGAGAAGCAAACCTGTAGCCAAGATCAAGTGATGATTTTAGCTCCAATCTTGATGAAATGTCAGTATGTTGATGTGATCTTTGAGCGTTACAAGGTGAACGTTTCCTATCATTGTTTTAGCTCAATTTGGGTATTTTTTATATACCATGTTTAATTAATTTTGTTTAGTTTTTTTTTTCTTTATAGATGCCAAGAATTTGATTCCTTAGATTTGATTAAGAAGATACACCTCTAGTTGAGATAGGAAAAAAAATTTGTATTTGCCCATAATTTTGATAATGGGAGATTGACTTACTTGTGCTCGTGGTTTTTACTCCCCACATTGAGGTGGTTTTCTGCATAAAAATATTTTCTATTAGTTTTGTGTTTGCTTTAATTCTCAATTTATTGTTTCTTCGTGCGTATTTCTCTTAACAACATAATTACATTCTCTCGTTCAACAAAGCACAACAACCCAACACAATTACATTTTTGAACCCTACTTGGGACCTAATTTTAACCCAATTACATTTTTGACCCAACTAATTTAAAACCCATCATCCCAATTACCCATTCCAACCACCCAAAGTTTATTTAATTACCCCAAGCTCAAAGTTCGTACCATTTAAGCTCAATTTTCTTGGCTTCAACCCAATTCTTTAAAACCTAAATCCAACTCCTTACAAACTAAACCTAACCACTAATTCACCACTCTAACCATAGCCTCTTGTTGTACTTTTTGTATAATAGTTTTAATGATGAAAAATATATATTGGTTTAATCCCTAAGTCATGAGTCAAGTATGTGGTTTTCAATATATATCAATTTCAATATCAAGTATATCATGTATCACTTTGTGAAAATGAAAATGCTATTTTTGACTAAGTCTAGAAGGTTAGCACCTTATAAGGAGACATATAAGAAAGAGTTTTCTTTCTAGAAAATTATCTCCCGGTAATTTGATATCTAACATTCATTAGTGCTAAAATGATTTTTAATGAATTTTTCATTAAATAGAAAGTATATATTTTGGATGTGGTATTATTGCTAAAACTTGAGTTTGTACTAAAACCCAAAATCTACTTTCTTATTTATTTGGATTTTGATTTTCTAAGTATTTTTATTGAATCCAAATAGGGGGTACTTTGTTATTTACATTTATGTATTAAAGTAAATGAAGGTAAAATATAAATAAGCTGTGATGTATACATGCTGTGCATTGTGCTTTCATGCAAATGTTTCTGAATATCTATCATGCTCCTATGCATGTTTCAAAACCCCCTTGAAATGGTTTTCAATGTTTTTAGTGTATGCTATTTCGAAACATCTCTACAATGTATGTGTTTTCAATTCAGGTTTTGAACCATGTTTCGAAACCTATATGTCTATGTTTCGAAACCTCATTTCCAAAGAGATATGTTTCGAAACCTATCATGTCATGTTTCGAAACCTCTGACATTCTGTCAGCAGATCAATTGAAAATCGAGATGCATTTCTTTTGCAATTTTGTGTTTATCAAAACCATTTGTTTAATGCATTCTCCATGCTCTTGAGATTCAAATTCAAATAGCAAAGTGGAGACCATTGTTTATTCTTAATGCCCATAGGATTCTTTAGAATCTATCTCCCACTATCTGTTGTCTCGAAGTGCTTATCTTGCTGTAAAGTGTTGTATGTTTCGAAACCTTAGCCTATTCATGTCATGTTTCGAAACCTACTAAATATGTTTCGAAACCTACTTTTCTGTCTTATCTCTAACGGCTATAAACGGCCAGATTTCTATATCTTGGTATAAATAGCAGGTGTTTGAAGACAAGAAGAGATTGATAAAGATTGATTGAGCAAGAACAAGAGACAACAAGTGATCACACAGTAGAGACACACACAAGCAAAAATGATTTAAATCCGTTTGACAAGCATTCAACGAAGATCCATTCATTCATAGATGTGCATTGTGATGTGAAAAAGGAGAAGCAAGTGCAAACAACGAGTATCATCCTCCAGCTCTCCTCACCTCAAGTTAAGAGGTTTATACAACCATGTGGTAAGGCATTTATTGCTCTTTGGGTTGTAAAGATAAATTTGATTATCTTGATTGTTGTAATGTTTGAGTTTAGCCTAAAACTCATTGTGGTGTAAAGGTTTGAGTTGAGCCTAAAACTCATTGTGTCGAAGGTTCGAGTTTAGTCTTAAAACTCACTTGGTGTAAGGTTTGAGTTAAGCCTAAAACTCACTTGGTGCTAGGTTTGAGTTGAGCCCGTAAAAACTCACATTGTAAGGTTTTGGGGTGAACCGTGGTAAAACCCTTGTTGTGGTGATCACTAGTAAAAGTGATTAGGATTGCAAATCCTTCAAGTGGGTAAACTTGAAGGTAGTGGAGTAGGCGGATGCTGAACCACTATATATCTTGTGTGCAATTGTTCTTTAGCTTTTGCTTATCATTATTGCCTATTGCACATGTTATCATAAGATTTGTTATCAAAGGCTAAAATAGTTTTCTTGAGTATAAACTTATACACATACATGCAAAACATATCTTTGATATACAAACATCTTTGGTATACTCTTATTCATGTATATCATCTTTACCAAAGATCATTAGTTTGAAATACAAGTCAAAAGATTTCAAACCAAGCAAAACAATGAAATAGATTTCGAAACTAGCTATAACAGTAAGGTATATTTCGAAACACATATAGTTGGTTTCGAAACCTACTTAACAGAAAGGTTTATTTCGAAATATATAGCTTATATTTCGAAACCTAGTGTTCTACCAACAATCAAAGTTTTAAATTATCAAAAATCTACCTAATCCCAATTCACCCCCCTCTTGGGATATATTTGCCATCATTAGGAACCAACATAGCCTAAGTCATAAGGTAAGCTCTTCAGTGCTTTCTTTTAAGTTGGTTAAATTTTTTCCATTGGAACTTGATTATAACTTATATAATTAGGGAAAATTTCTAAAATTGCATGGAAGCAAGAACACCCTTAATTGTGTGACTCTAAAATTTGTGTTACATGTGAGCTTTACCATGTGGTCGTATAAATTGTTCTTTTAATATTTTTACCAATGGAGATATTATCTTTTTTTTAGGAGTTTGTTTTACAATTTGGCCAGCTTTATGATATTTGGATTCCCAAACTTGGTTGAGTGCCAAGTATGCTAAGTGGATAGAGTTCTTAAATGCGTATACTTTGGTTCTCAAGCATTATTTTGGTGTTGAGAATTAGGTGGAAGATGGCCATAGTAGGATCATAGCTACTTTTAATGTTATGAGCACAAAGGTAATATGTTTTGATAAATTGAAAGATGAGTATGCTTATTATCCTAACTTTTTCCATCATTTATGAGGAAGTTAATTAGGGTGACCACCATGAGTTAGTTGATTTTGTCATCCAAAAAGGCTACTTGTTTAGGGGTACTAGGTTATGCATTCCCTATGCATCATTTAGGGATTTCATTGTGTGGGAGTTACATTCTAAGGGATTAGTTGGTCCGTTAGGGAGGGATAAGACCATTGTCTTACTTGCTAATAAGTTCCATTAGCCTTTCTTACAATGTGATGTAGTTAAGATAGTTTCCCAATGTCACACTTATCAAGTCGATAAGGCTATAAGAGCAAGAATGTCAGACTTTACACTACTCTTCCTTTGCCACACCAACCTTGGAAGGATTTAAGTATGGGTTTTGTCTTAAGTTTTCTAAGAATATGTAGGGGCCACAATTCTATCTTTGTTTAGGGTTAAAAGGCTGCAATTCTATCTTTGTTTAGAGATCACAATTCTATCTTTGTTTTTGTTGATAGGTTCTCTAAAATGACACATTTTCTTCCGCATAGCAAGTGTGTTGATGCTTCACATATTACTAAGTTGTTCATTAGGGAGGTTGCAAAGTTGCATGGTTTACCTAGTTCAATTGTATCAAACATGTATGTTAAGTTCATGAGTAATTTCTAGAAAACCCTTTGCAAGATTTGTGGTATTGAACTTTTGTTTTCTTTTGCATTTCAACTACCAGCAATAAGACAAAAGTTATTAACAGTAGTTTGGGTGATTTTCTTAGGCGCATTATAAGATAAAAATTAGGAGTTTAGGATTTTGTGCTTCCAACCATTGAGTTTACTTGTAATCATATTATCCATAGATCTATTGCTATTAGTCTCTTTGAGTTTATATATGGTTATAAGCCCTATGGCCTCATTGACCTTATGACAGTTCCACCTAATACTCATATTTTTTAGCCAACTAAATCTTTTGCTTAACACATTTTAGATTTGTATGTTGAGATTATGCGTAAGCTTGGAATAACCAATGCTGATTATAAGCTTGCTAATGATGTACATCATAGGGATAAAGACTTTAATGTAGGTGACAACGAAATGTTTGAATCCGTCCAAAGCATTATCATAACATTCTTTTAAGAAATTACATGCTTATGCCATTGACTCATTCCCTATTATTCAAAAGCTTGGTCTTAATATATATTTATTAGATCTGTCTAATCATATGGGTATCATTTATGTCTTTAATGTGGAAGACTTGACACCTTGTTTGAAGCATCTTTGAGCTTTTTATTTTGCATCATGGCCTTTCCATAGATTTTCTAGTTTCCATAAATTTGGATGATGAGATTGTCATTCCTTCACATAGTATTTTCATTGCTATTTAGTTAAGTGGCAAGAATGACTTGCATTGGATGTGACTTAGATACCTAAGAGTGATGTATATGCTTTAGCTTTATCGATTTTTTCGAATGATATCCCTAGTCTAACTCATCAATGTTGGATTCTTTTGCACATGGAAAATGCATGGGTAGAAATAAAGTTTAAGATGTGTTTATGTTTGTACTTATGTTTGAGAATTGTTTTTTTTTAATTTTATATTATATTGATCGTACATACATACATACATATATATATGTTTGTCTTTATTCATATTTTAAGTTATTATATATTGAACATAAATTGAAAAGTACGATAGAATTTATGTTAAGTTTATTGAAATGTTTGATAATAAATTATAAACATGTGTAGAATATGAATTTTATAATAATTAACATATTATAATTAAAATATGACTAAATACGAAAGAATAAAATTAAAAATATAATTAACCATATTGGCATTTATCTAAAATGAGATACACCAGGTTAAGATGATTACGTAATAAATAGAAAAAAAATCAATATATGTTGTTGTAAGGTGAATAAATAAAATAAAAAATATTTTTAAAAAAATGGAGAAAAGCTAAAGAAACGGAATCATAACAAAAAAAAATTCAATTATTTCCTTTGCTGAGTATATTTTATCATTAATTATCATATATTTTGGAATTTAATATAATTTATTTTTTATTTTCAGTTTTATAAAAAAAGGAAAAGCTTTAGGTAATAAAATTCAGACTTATTACATAATATTTCAAACATAAATTTTAATTGAAAAATATAAAAATATTGAAACGGTGAAAGAAAGGCTGACTTAGTTACTGCGTAATAATAATCTAGAAATAAAACTCAAAACGACTAGATATAGAGTGTCTGTCATATATATATATATATATTAGGGTTTCGGAAAACTCTCGTCTCTGTAGTGAGAACGATCCGACCTTCTATTGCTATTCTTTCGTAGCTCTGAAGAATCTCAACTCATCAATCTGTAGTTTTCTCATATCTGCGTACATACTGTTTCTCTTGCTCTTCTATATCAGTGTGGTATATATATATATGTGTGTGTGTGTGTGTGTGTGTGTGTGTATGTATAGGGGAAGATTTATTGAAGCTTGAGATTGCTGTGACTGAATTAGGGTTTTTTTTTCCCAGCTGGTTAGGGCTGAATTAGGAAGAAAAGTTTGTGGAAGAGGAAGATGATGTGTGTTTTGAGGGGGAAAATTTGCTGAGAGTTTGATCTATCTTGCTTGGGTTTGGGAGAGAGATGGAAGTGGGGAGGAGGATATCGGCCAGCCCACGCGGTGGGTTGAGGAGGCGAGTCTTGGCGAATAAGCGGCCTCGAGGAACTGATGGATTGATGAACAGCGTGAAGAAGCTTCAGAGGAGAGAGATTTCTTCTAAGCGTCACCGTTGCTTTTCCATGACCAATGGTCAGGAGAGGTTTCGCAACATGCATTTGACGGTTCGTTTCATTTTCCCTTTCCCTTTCTGATTTATCTTTCCGCGCTGCTTGCTCTTCCTTTTCTCGGTGTGCTATTTCCGTTTTTAGGACTTGGTATGAGAAGTGTTGTGGAATCGAAACATCGCTTAGATTTAATTTATATTGCTTTTTAAGACGGCCTCCAAGGTTTAAAACATGGAATCAGTCTCCATTCTTCTGGTAAGGATGGGTGCATGTTGGATTTGGACTACCCAGTTTACTTACTGGAAGTAACAATTGGACATTGATATGCTTAAACTAATGTGGTAACACTTGTTTGCAAGAATGAGAAAAATTATATTTTCGCAAGGTCCACAGATTGAAGATCCATTGCTGAACTAACTTATTTTTGGTTTTAACATTTTAAAAGAAGGAACCAATCTGAAGTGCTTGTTGGCAGGTAAAGGTTGTACCTCCTTTTAGTGCTTCAATCCCTTGCACTTTTTAATGCTAATAATTTCATTCAACAAACTAAATAGTTGGTCAAAATCCTTTTATTTTGGTTCCCAAGATAGACATATTCAATATAACATGCTATATCATTGTCCCTTTAGCATGTGTGAATTTTTAAAGACCCTTATTCTAGTGTTTTTAAAGGTGTTAAGTGCACTCAAGTGCAAAGTCCCCCTAGAGCTTAAGTGCGAAGAGCAAGCATGTGCTCAATCGGAAAAAAGTGCAAATATTAGAAAAAATAAAGAGATAATAGTTACAAGCTCCTCCCGAGGGAAAACTGCATTCCAATTCCTACGCGCTAGAAAGTGGTGCTTTGGCATCTTGGAACACCATAGAATGTGCCCCAATTCGCCTAGATTGGAGATCCAAATTAAAGAGAATGGTAGAGACAGATGTCATAGTGATTGGTATCGTTGTGTTGTCTTTGAGGCTGTTGTGCCATCTCAACTCAATAAAAAATATCTAGAGTGAGAATGAGGGAGGAATAGAGGCAAGGAAAAAAGAAAAAAACACTAGAACTACGCTTTGCACTTTATTTGCGCTTAAGCTCACTTGCTACAACACCGTGCATGCCCAATCGAAACAAAGTGCAAAATTAGAAAAAAATAAAGAGATAATACAATAGCTACATTAATTACTAGATAATGCTATCAAGACAAAAATTCATGCTAAAAGACAATATTCTAAAATGCGCTAGGCGCTAGTCGGGTGCTAGGTTGGGGCTAGCGCCTAGGAAAAAGGTTGCTCGTTGCTCGTTAGGGAACATTGCTGCTTGTTGCAGCAAGCTTGCGTTGCTGCTTGCTGCAGCAAGGAGCAATGTTTTTTACTTTTTTATCGAAAGCAGAGGAAGATGGATACATACTGGAGGAAGACGAGATCGACGACGAGAGAGGATGACCAATAGATGAGATCGACGACGACGAGAGAGAACGACCAAGAGATGAGATCGGCGGTGACGAGAGAAAACGACCAATAGATGAGATCGGTGGTGGCAATGAACGACCAAGAGATGAGATCGGCAGTGGCAGCGAGACAGAGACAAAGAAACGACCCTCGACGAACGACCAGAGAGAGAAAGGGAAAGGGGAAATAGGTCGACCCAAGTTGCGCACGACCTAGGCAGCCCAGGCCGCGTGTGACCCAGGCAGTTAGGCATCGTTGTGGCCTGATTAATCGAGTCCGGCGCCTAGGGGTGCCGAGCAACCCTTAATCGCGGCGGCCAGTGGCCACCTAATGCCTAGGCGGCTGCCTAGGCTGCATTTTCAAACACTGCTAAAAGATAATAAAAGATGCTCTTTTAATTCATTTTCAATGATTTATCTAGATTAAGAAAGTCTTCTTCATCTTTGGAGTTATAGTTATCATCTTCCTCGTTGGTGCTATCTAATTGACCTTTTCAACCAAAGCTAGCTTTGAACTAGAAGTTGAAGTTGGTGTTGCAGTTGTTGCATTGTCTCTTTTGTGATCTAATTTTTATTTTGGAAATGTAAAGTATTACACTATTACTTAGTTCTTAATTGTGAACATAATGGATTATGGAGCATTTATTTATAGTTTGTTTTCATTTACTATACATTGTAGTTTTTCAAGTAGCATGCAAACTAAGCTTACCCCTCTCAATCACAAAAATAAGAAGGGACATACCTCATTATTGTACTCATAACTATACCATGACCTAAAACAAAACTTTGTGGGAAAAATGTAAGGATGAGCAGACTATCGGTTTTGCTGAGAAGGCGGACATTGTTTTTGTTGAATTTAGTATTTGTTTGCAATGACAATGTTACAATGGATGCATGACTACAACCAAAGAGGGGGGGGGGGGGGGGGAGAGAAGGCAAGGTAGAATTAAAAGTGAGATTGTACGTAATAAAGTTGCAATGATGCCTATTGAATATAAGATGGCGAGACGGGATTAATATGGTTTGGACGTGTAAGAAGAAGACTAGTGTACACATCTACGATATGAGTGGATGGAACGAAAGAAGTTTGTAGTAAAAAGTGATGTCAGGACTCGAAGGGCTTATTAGGGCTAAAACAGTAATTAGCCTATTTTACATTTTACTTATATTTTCCTCTAGTATTTTTCTGTTGGGTTGTTATTTTTGTAGAGTAGCTATACAAAGCTACTGAAGACTGTTTGTAGGATATATTTTTAATGATAATTGAATTCAACCATTTCCTCCATATCAATTCTCTATCAATTTCCCTTTGAATTCTCTCTCGATCTTTCTGATTTCTCTGTAATCCTCCCCCAATTCTTGCTATATTTCCCTCCCTTTCAGTTTGATTCCCCCTCGATTTCTTCCAATTTCCTATCAAAACCCTAGGCAAACCCTAGGTACATGACAATTTGGGATCAGAACTTTGGCAATTCTTATCCGAAATGTGAAGGCTAGGCAGACTAGCAGGTTTTTTATCGTCGATTTCGCTGCTATCACTTCTATAGCAGTTCCTTAGCTTTAGGTTTCTTGTACTTGTTCAATTTCGATTGTTCGGGGTGATTTACCGTTGAATTCTAACAACAACCTCCAGTAGCAGATTCGGAACGAGCAAGCGTCTCTCGGATCAAATTTCAAAGGAGAAGCAAGAGGATTGTTTCTCGTCTAAGAATGTTGGTAATTTTGTTTGGAATTGAAGATGAGCAGGCCACGCTGTTCCAATTGTAATTCCGACAAACTCCCTAACCATGACAATTCTCTACGGTTTCTCTATGATCAATTTTTGGCTGATTCCTCAATTTTGACTTTCCTAGTGGCAGAATTTGCTCTAGGTTGCAGAATCTTCTCTAGGTTGCTTCATGAGTCCCAGTGACGAAACTAGGGTGAAGTGTAAGAGGAATTAACGATTGCTGAACATCAGAGTGCGGTTCAGTCTGGGGAAATTTTCGGCTGACTTGATTGAGTTAATCAAGTCCAAAATTGGAGGCGAAGCGGATCCAAATCTCGATGGATCTAAGTGAAGCAGATTTTAGTGATTGTGAGCCAAGGCAGAGATAAGTGAAATTTCAGTGATCACGGATCCTGATGATTGGCGAGTGGTTAAGGCACGGCGTGGAAGTAAGTCCAGCGGTCTTGAATTTGTAGTGATGACAAGAAGACGCAAGCGAGTTTGATAATCGGCAAAACCGTAGCATTAGGTTCGGAAATTGAAGGCTGTTTTGGCTACGGACGCAAAGCAGGAGGGCGACTGTGAGAAACAAGTTCTTGCGAATTGTAGGCTCTGATCGGCAATTCAATTGCGGATTAGAGGTACTGAATTCGGAAGAATAGGAAGCTGAGCCGCAATGAATTTGATACAGAACGGGAGGATCGGATCTACATGCGTGGCCATATGCAATTGATTTCAGTGACAAACTCAGACTTGATAGGAAGAAGAGTTACGCAGCGGAAGTTGCTTCAGAAGCGAGATAGTGGACGGTGATTGGCTGGCGATCAAGAATTACTTAGATCCGGTGAGTAGTGAAGGCGCCACAATCCTTGGTAGTAGGTTTGGGAGTTGAGCAGTGAATTTTGACGATATACAGTAAGTTTTTACAGAGATTGGCATCATTTTGGGACTCGTTCCTGCTAGTCTTGTTCGACATTTTGTATCTCCATGCACGGTGGCCGAACGATTCCGACTCTGCTGGGGCTAGCCTTAAATCAGTTTGATTTCAGCAAACCCATTGCATGTGATTGAGGTGAAAGGCAGGAGCAGTCGGGTTCGGAAATAGTAGGCGAAGCAGATTATTAGAAGGCGGAATTGTAGCAACTGATTCTTAGCTATTGCATCGTTACTCAAGCTTTGCGGCTTGGAATTGGGATGGTCAAACCACCGCAGGTGACGAAATGGATTGGGCAGTGATTCTTGAAATTTCGGCAAATTCAAGAAGTTCAACGAAGAAGAATCGGACCTGAAGATTGTTCTTGGTGGCGACTAAGATCAAGTGATTATCGAAGGCAGCAGCAACAGCTGAATTTTGGAGATTGGTCTGAATTAGAGATTAAGGAAGATTGTACAGAACCATAACCTATGGAAAATCAATTTTATGAGGCTGTTGATCATTTTAAGCTGTGGAATTCTGAAACTGGGGAATATAAGGTCACGCAGAAGGCAATGATCCACAGCGGGGAGGATAATACAGCCAACAAAGCAAACATGCGTTGGGGACTAGCTGCCTCTCAAGAAAGAGTGCAGAGAGATTTGGAGAGGCATCAGAATATGATGGAGCAACATGTCCAGCGGATCAACAATATGTTCAATATGCTGTCACCAGATTTTCCTTCCCGGGTTGCTGATCCAAGTTTGCCCAAACATGGCACCCTTCCTATGACCTATGGCTTGCAAGAGGCAAGGGAACTACAAGCCTTGAAATCGGAAATTCAAGTAAGATGTTCATCTTCCCACACTTCCAATCATACTCCAATGTCTAGGGAAGGGGAGATTAGGTGGACTAATCTTACTGGAAATTTACATGGCCAATTTGGGATGAAGAAGAACATGATTAAGGTGACTGAGGAGTTCAACAAATTAAGTCAGGAAGGATCGGTGACAGATTATTGGGATAGATTTGAAGAGTTAAGGTCTCTATTGTGGAGTGATCAACCAGCTCTGATTGAGCACTATTTTGTCTCAAGATTTGTTAGTGGCTTGAAGGACAAATTGAGGTCAATGGTCAGGATGATGATGCCGACAACTGTGAAAGAGGCAGTCGAGAGAGCAAGGCTACAGGAACTCGCCTTGGAAGCCATTTTTAGAAAGCAAGAGTTGCAGCCTAACAATTATATTAAGGGCAACCAACTGATTGAGGGAGCTTCTAAGACTGCAAATTATGACCAGCAGGAATCTAAGGAAAATTTGGAGCTGGACCGGCCAATTAAAACTAAAAACTCCAACAATAAAGAGAGATTGAACATGGATATTAGCAAAAATTACAGCTTATATTTGCAGGAAACTGATGGAGTAACTTCAGAATATGAGGATGACGCTGCTGATAGGTTCCATGCCAATGATGAAAGACAGCCACGTAACGAGGACTTGAACCAAAGGAAGAAGCAGAAGGTTGAGGACTTGCACAATCCTGCAGCCGCTGTGAGTGATAGTCTTGCTGTTTCTTCAAAGGGTGCTTTAATTAAAGTTAATGGCCATTGGAGTACAATTCAAGGTTGGTTAGAGATTAACGAAGGCTGCTTGTGCTTGGAAGAAATTTTTGTTGAGGGGAACAAAATTCTTGTTGTTTTGTTTATTCCTCTTTTAGTTGGAGAGCTGCAATGCTGATTCAGATTTTGGCTTGCAACGAAGTTGGAATTCCTTTCTATGATTGGAAACGATATGGTTGTAGCTATAACGGATCAATTGGAAGCATTCTCAATGGAAATCAGGATGAGGGGGATGGCTGGACTTGCTGTTGCAGCAAGTCATAGTACTAATGTTTTTGAAGAAAAAGACACGAAAAATCAAAAGAAAAAGAAGATACGAGATAAGCACAAGAAAAGGCGAAGAAGAAACCAGATTGCTAAGGCTGGAATCGGCTGAGGAATGGGGTCAACAACTATCAATTCTTGGGGACAAGAATTGTTTGAAGGGGTGGGGATTGTCATGACCCCAAGGAACCCCAAGGATATATTAGCAATACATGTCATATGTTTTCCTTATTAGTTGCATTAGTTGCATTTTATGTTGTTGTTAGCATCTTCAATTGTAAGCCTATAAATAGGCTTGAGTAGTTAGAGAAAGGGCTCAATGAATGATTTGAATCTCAATTCCCTCTCTCAATACTCTCCCACAGCTTTTCTCTCTCTCTCCCTCAATTCTGTTCTGTTCTTCCTTTCCCTCCCCTTTTGCTCTTCCTTCCTCTTAATTCTTATCCAAATTCTTTCCTAAACCCTAGCTAAACCCTAGGGTCATGACACAATTCCTAATTTTGATGCTCACAGATAACTATTGTCTGGGTTTTCGAAGTGAGTCTACATTTCTCAATTGCAGCATCTAGAGGTTATTGCAGATTTTTTTGCAATAGAGAATGACAGTTGACCTGTCTAGGACACATTAATTGCAGTTAAAGATGTGTCTACGACATCCTTAATTTCACTAGATGGTGATGAAATATCAAAGGAAGTTGTGGTCACAGTTAGCCAATCCTTTGGATTCAAATTGGCCCACATCGAAGGAGTTGTGATGGGGAAAGTTGGTGAGAACAACAATCTGCAGGTTTCAGTTGCTCACTTTAACCAATGGAGAGATTGATTTTGGTTGTGTTTCAGTCGAGGTGTACATGAGAGCTATTGCAAATTTGTTGTGCATATAGAGGTTTTTCAAAATTTCTCCATCCAAGCTGTGGAAGAGAAGGAAAAAGCATATTGGAAGCTATAGAGGTTTGGCATTTCTTGGGGACAAGAAATGTTTTAAGGTGGGGGGAAATGTCCAAGACCCAAGGGTTTACTAGGGCTAAAACAATAATTAGTCTATTTTACATTTTACTTGTAGTTTCCTCTAGTTGTATTTTTTTTTTTGTTAGTTTGTTATTTTTATAGGGTAGCTATATAAAGCTACTGAAGACTATTTGTAGGATATGTTTTGAATGATAATTGAATTCATGCATTTCCCTCTCATCAATTTTCTCTCAATTTCCTGCTTAATTCTCTCCCGATCTCTCATTTATCTATAATCCTCCCCCAATTCTTGCTGTGTTTCCCTCCCTTTCAGTCTGATTCCGCCTCGATTTCTTCCAATTTCCTATCAAAACCTTAGGCAAACCCTATGTACATGACAGGTGAAAAAAGAAAAAACTATAGGAACATCAAAAAAACTTGATGAAAACCCTTCAACATGATATGGGATATAATAGCCTTATAAAGGATATGACCATGAATGGAGATGGTTCGAGAGCTACAATTCATGTACTGGACCCCATCTAGTGGGATCAATGCTTGTTGTTAATATTATGAGCTCTTAGAAACTTATTCAAGACTTAGATTTGCCAATATCTCAACACTCCTCACCCGAAAATCAAGATAATAACAGAATATATTTACAGCAATTGTAAAGCAGAAAGTAAATGAAGGATTAGAACAATCAAACCATCAAAGAGACAAAGAATTATCTTGGTTCGGATTGCTTTAAAGCAATCCTACATCCAGCCTTCTATCCGAGAATAAATGCACTAGAAACCAGTTGAAACAAGATACAAGAACCTCCTTTCTCTCCCTCACACAAGTTTGCTGCACTCTTAAGAGAATACAAAGACTAATTTTATCTCAAAGCTTTTCCCTCTCTCTCTCACTATCTTGATAGCATCACTTGCATCTAGAGAACAATTAGAATAATTGAGATGTTATATCCGATTGCTAGCACTCGCCTCCTATTTATAAACTATAGGGAGGCGGCAATTACAAGGGATTTAAAAAACTTAGCCTCTACAAAAGACCAACATACCCCCCATAATAAAATAACTAAGTTATGTAATCTAACTTAGTATAAAAAACAGTCAGAAAAATATCTTCATTCTAAACAGGTTCTTCTCTTCAACTTCTAGAGCTAATCTTCCATGCAAAAACCCAACACTTGTAATTGTTGTTAATACTTGTTTGCTTTGCGTATAAAGGGAAAACAAATAATAAAGTTACTTCATTGTGACTTGGTGTAACATTCCATTTAAACCATTTATTTGCAGAAGATATGTGAAAGATAAAGAGGGAAATTGATCCTTAAATTGTGTAGCATTTGATATGGAAAGCCATCCAGCCAGAACTCTGTCAATCAATATTCATTTTTGTCTTCCTTTCCTTTTTCTTTTTTTGTTCTTTTCCTCTTCTGAAAACAAAATCTGCTTGCTCTGCCAGCATCTAACATTGCTTGTGACTGGATATGTTTATGGATGAAGTGTGTAATAATTTGCCTGTCTCAAGTAATAATATTAACTTTTTAATAATTGTCTGTTATGCAGGTAGTTCAGGAATAGGAATGCATGGCATGGCTTTTGTAATGCTAAAAATTAACTCCTTGTCTTTTATAATAGTGTAGATAAACTTTTACCTCTTTTGGGAAGATTTTTACACAAATAGCTAAGTTGCTTGTGCAACTATTCTTGGATTTTTCTTTCTTTTTTTATTTTTTTGATAGGTTGATTGTCTGCTGCCACACCATCATTATTTAGCAGTAGAAGATGTGATTTTCTGGAGTTATATGGTGCATGACTTTTTTGCACTTGTTATTGTTTAAAATGTCTTTAAGATTTGAGAAGTGAAGGCCACGTTAACCACCGTTACATTAATGGAATAGCATTGAGCAGAAAAGTTAGGATTTTTGATAAACAGTTTCCTTCTCCATTCATTAATATAAAAATGAACATGTGGTTGGCCCCATCCCCATCCTGATCTTTTACATGCTTAAAATGTATCCGATTCCATGTGCTTTTCAGCTTTAACATTTCCATTCATATTTTTGTCAGGTGGAATATGATACTCATGATCCGAAGGGCCATTGTTCACTAGTTCTGCCTTTCTTGATGAAGAGGACAAAAGTTATTGAGATAGTTGCAGCACATGATATTGTCTTTGCTCTTGCGCATTCTGGTGTTTGTGCAGCCTTTAGTAGAGGTAGTAGCACCTCTATGCCTTTTGATGGATTTTCTTTCATGTTTTTGCCCCTCGAGGTTGAAATTGTTTCTTTAACATGATATTTGCTGACATTATGAATGCAGTGACAAGCCGGAGGATATGTTTCTTGAATGTTAGTCCTGATGAAGTCATTCGAAGCTTGTTTTACAACAAGAATAACGACTCACTCATAACAGTTTCAGTTTATGCGTCAGATAATTTTAGCTCATTGAAATGCAGATCCACGAGGATTGAGTGCGTTGACCTTGTCTCTGTTGTTTTTGACTGATTATTTTCAATAGCATGTGATCTGCATATTATATAAAGTTACTTCCATTTAATTCTTTTCAGATATATACAGAGGGGTAAACCAGATTCAGGGTTCCCTCTCTTTGAATCTGAGTCTTTGAAGTGGCCTGGTTTTGTGGAATTTGATGATGTTAACGGAAAGGTGCTTACATATTCTGCACAGGATAGGTATAGTTTTTTTACCCTTGTATTGTCTCAGTTAGTGTAAATTAACTGCCTAATATGCTTGTAACATTATTTTTGGTTGTTTTTGTCAGTATATACAAGGTGTTTGACCTAAAAAACTATACAATGTTGTACTCTATATCAGACAAACATATACAAGAAATCAAGATCAGGTAATCTGTCCTCACCCCCCCCCCCCCCCCTCTCTCTCTCTCTCTCTCTCTCTCAAACACACGATATTGTTTCTTATATTTGCCATATTGACACTGCAACACTTTTTTCATTCAGTACCCACACAAATATTTCTTTCATGACAGCAAACTTGGTGAGAGTAAATTGTGACCAGACCCAATCCAAAAATTAAAAGGACAATAAAATAAGAAATTCAGAGTGCATATACTCCACATAATGTTAAAAGGACAATAAAATAAGAAATTCGGAGTGCGAATAACTCCACGTAATGTGATGAGACACTGACATGTAATAACAACAGTTTTTTTATTTTTTATTTTTTTTATGGTTGAACTATGGAAATAGGAAGAGCCATTCCATTTAAAGTATTCTGGTGGATAAACAATTAATTTCTTTTGAGTCTCTATTTGGCTGACCTATTGCGATTAAGGCTTGCGATAATAATGGTTTTCTCGCGGTAGCATAATGATTTCTTGAATGATTTTCCATTTAAATTTTGTTAATATCCTTAAATGATTTCTTAACATGTAGCCTGTTGGAATCCGGAAATCAATCCCTGATTTAGAGAGAATGATTTAAAAGATTAAATCCCCAAATTAAATGAGTAATCAAAGGAATTATCTTAGGTCAACTTTTTTTTTTAGTTTTTTGTTAGTTTCCTAAATCCTAAGTTTCTTATTCTTGTATTTGGTAGTTTCCTATTTTTGTATATCCTAAGATAGAAAGATCTCTTGTATATATGTATTGTACACCTAATTGCTGGAGGTAAGAAATCAAGTAATTTCTTTCAAAATTATTTCTTCATGGTATTAGAGGTAGACTCGACGCTAGTCTGACATTCAACTCATCAATCCTTTTTCGAACTACAATATCAGTTCTTTATGGTAGAAACTAACTCTTCTTCGGCTGACTCTTCCATTTCTCCTATTATTTCTACTACTTTAGATTCTCATTAAATCACCCCAACAGCCAACACAAACTCAACAGAACCAACTTTTGTGAATGGTTCCAATTTGTGTTGCTTGTTATGAAGGGAAAGGGCAAAGTTGTATATTTGACGGGTGTTATCCTATGCCACCTTCAATTGTTGCTAACTATTCAACTTGGGTTGTCCAAAACTCTATAGTCATGGCATGGCTCATTAATTCTATGGAGCCTAAGATAGGACGAACCTGTCTCTTCTACAGAACTGCAAAGGAGATTTGGAATGTTGTGCAAGAAATTTACTCAGATCTCAAAAACACAACCTAGTGTTTTGAAATCCGTTTTGCCCTTCGAACTACTAGACAAGGTAACATTTCGATCATCAAATATTATAATGTTTTAATTGAACTTTGGTAGGAGATACATCTTTTTTATGATATTAGTTGGCATTGTACTGAGGATAGTATTAAGTACACTAAAATGTTGGAGAAGGAAGGGGTATTCGATTTCCTCCATGGCCTCAACAAAGATCTAGATGAAGTTGTGGTCGTTTCCTTGGTACCAAACCTTTTCCTTCCATCAAAGAGGCCTTTGCTGAGATCAGACGCGCGGAGAGTTGCAACAAGTAATGCTCAATAGCTTTTCAAACCCACCCTCTGATTTGGGATTCCAAAATTTAGCCTTGACAGTCCATCGTAATACATCTCATTCAAAGGATTAGAAACTTAAAGATAAACTTTAGTGTGATCATTGCAATAAACCTCATCATACGAGGGACACATGCTAGAAACTTCATGGTAAACCTATAAATTGGAAGCCAAGAAGCCAACGAGAACAATAGAAGTCGTCATATACAACTGACTTAGCCATCATCTTTGGAAAACTAGATACTATATTTATAGTGGAATAGATGGAAATTTTACGACAGCTATTGAACAAGTCCAAAAAAGCCTAAGGAAACTGAACTTGCCCTTCAAACTAGTACAACCACAGTTGCTCATAGAGGTAACACTCAATCCACTTTATTATGTCAACCACATTCTAGCAACTATTGGATTGTAGAGACTTGGGGCTTTGAATCATATGATAGGCTTATCCAAATTCTTTTCCACTTACGAAAATTGTGCTGAGAATATTAAAGTTGCAATTGTTGATGGGAATGTAACTGGTGTGGCTAGTCGAGGCACTATTTTTCTACTTGGATTAACATTGTTTTCTACTCCATATTCCACGTCTTAAATTCAATCTCCTTTCTATTAATAAATTGACTAAAGATCTCAATTATACAGTCACCCTCGCAAAATCCACAAACCACGAAATTAGATCGAAGAAAGAACACAAAACAGTGAGTTAAAACCAAAATGATAAATCGAAAACAATGTAAAATAACTCCATGTTGTGCTCTGATGAATCACCGGTAATGGAGGAGATGAAGGTGGGGCTTCAAGGCTTAGATTGATTGGTCCCAAACCCACTAAGGTAAGCCAAGAATCGGTCCCAAGGAAAACCCAAAACTAGCCTTTGATTGAACTCGAATCTGCCCAAATCGAAAGAAAATAACCCCAAGCCAAGAATGAGCACCAACAGCCACTCGATTTCTCCTCTCCAGCTATCTCTCACTCACTCTCTCTATTTTCTCGCCTGTTCAAAAAACCACCCTCATAAACACAATATATGTATATAACCTTCGAAGAACCAGATAGCCTCTCACAAAGATGAGGATAAGCTCCCTAGGTATCCGGAAGAGATGAGATGAGGGTGAGGGAAAAAAGGGGAGAAACAAACCTAGATTTGAGTGGTGACGACCAAGTCCTCCAGCAATGGGGCCAAGCCCGCTTTTCTCAAAAACAAGATAAACTTACTTGAGCCATCTTCTTATTGGGCTTCTTGTAAGTGGGTTTGGACCTCTCTTTAAATCTATCAATCTTGGGTCAAAACCTATGATAGTTTTATACTTTCTCGATCTTACCATCATCACCTTGGACTTGTTGGGCTGCCAAATATTTAAATCAAGTATAACTGAAGGCAGTTGGTTCTTGTCTCCAAGAACTTCCTACAATTGGTCCCGTTTCTTCACCCAATCCCGACTTGCTCTTCTTCTTCTTTTCCATCTCCCAATCCTTCCATATGTAGTAATTGTTTCCTACACTTGTGACCTGGGTTAAACCATTCTCCCCATTGGTAGCACAACCTTGCTTGTCTCCTTTGTTCCATCAAAAGAGACTTGGCTGAATTAAGGTTACCATAAACCCTATGACTTGGATTTCCTTCTAGTTGTGAATTGTTTGTAGGATGAATTTCGATTAGGAGCTAGTGTTTCGTCATAAAGGCTTCCACATGCAGTGAAGCACCCCTAGCTACTTCCTGCACTGTCTTAGGCTTAACATCTTCATTGTAGGCCTCAAGCCAATGATGAAGCTTGAGACGAAATATTCCTTGGTCATGTGGGGGTTACAGCTCAGCATGAGTGATTTCAACTCCTCAAATTTGAGTTGATATTCTTGTACTGTCCCATCTTGTTTCAACGTATTAAATTCCTTTACTACATCCATTATGCCACGGTCTCCTAACCCCTTACACAAATGTTTAACAAATTCATCCCAATTGCAACCATCCCTAACTTTGGACCATCCCTGGAACCACACATCTCCGAGATCGTTTGGATAGGTAGATGCCAGGGTAACCCTTTGGTTATCGAGCACTTGATGGATGTTAAACAATTGCTTGCACCGCCTCAGCCAAGATCTAGGCTTTTGCCCATCAAATAGAGGCAATTGTAGTTTTGGCACCGGAAAAATGGATTGGTGGGTGGTCACCTGTGTCTTGTCTCTTCTCCACCACATTTTCTCCCACAGTGGTCGGTTCAACCACAAACTCCGAGGATCCTGCCACCTTGTGGTTGGTTCCAATTCCCTGGAGGGTTGGTTCCAACCTATCTTTAGGGGGAAAGTCAGGTGAGATCCTTACTTGATTCTGGCTAGAGAACATGAGCATGAACTGTTGCATTTGCTTACGGAGCATGTTGCTCTACTCCCGCATCTCCTCTTGAATTCGATCGCACATATCCCTACAGAATCGATCTACGACATCGTCCAGCTTCTTATCCACCACCATTCCAATCGTCTCCTCCATGGATCCCATACGAGTCTGCATCTTCGCCACCATCGTTGTCACTTGCTGCCACCATCGTTGTCACTTGCTGCAACTGAGACTTCATTTGTTGCTTCATTTGGGTGTCGTTAGCCATTGGTGGTTTGATCGCTTGAGAGATCGTTGGCTAGGAACTTGCTTTGAATTTTCTTCTCTGTTCACTGTAGTTGTTCGCCACCGATTGCGATCGAGGCAGATCAATAATTCTCCAGTTCTGAAACCTCATTTCACTGAATCTGCCAGTTTCAGTGTCACCTTTCAATTCAGAACCAAATTACCCAAAATTCACAATCATCAAGGAGCGTCGGAAAACGCAGCTGAAAATCACCTCCTGTTTTGCCTGCAAAATTTGAATGTGGATTGTCAGAAATTCGCGTAGCTCGCGTGGATCTACTTCGATTATCAGCCTAAGTATACTTGCCTGGAACACTAGAAATCACCTGGCTCTTCGGAATTAGCTACACTGACTCATTGCTCTGATGCGCTAGGATCTCTTGACTCTTAGTCGAGAATTACCTTCAATTTGCTGATAGGATCTATCGTCTCAACATCTGCACTCTGATTATCGCCTAAACCTCCATTCGTTGGAATTCCACTAGATCTATTGGATAATCGATCACCTGAATTCTTAGCACAAGATTTGCTTGTCTGTCGATAATCTACTTGCATGCGTTGGAAACAAGTTTTTGAGAATCAACTGTGTTGGAAAGCAACAATCTATATTAGTCAGAAATTAATTAACAGAGTAAAACTGTCAAGGAACGATTGCTCTGTTTTGATCTATCTCTATCATCGTCGAGTTGATTCAAAATTCACGCCAAGAAAGGTTGGACATTGATAGCTGTGGAACAACTGCTCTGATACCAATTTGTCATGTACCTAGGGTTTAAGAGATAATCGGAAGGAATTGGGGAAGATAGATAAGAAGAAATGGGAGGGAATTGGGGAAGAACAGAAATAGTGAGAGAGATTAGGGAGAACTGAGAGAAAGAGAGGGAAATTGAGAGAGATTGAAATCAGATTTCATTCAATAGTATTCTCCTCTTTTTGAATTAGGTTGTATTAGCCTTATATATTGATCCAATAGCTAAGGTTTGGCACCAATAGAGCTGCCAAATATTCAAATCAAATACAGATGAAGGCAGTTGTCTTTTAGGTTCAAACCGCTACAACTACAATACAATTAAAAAAAATTCATCTGTTATCTAATTACCACTATGTCCTTGGGTCATGACAATCACCTTCACTGCTATCCTGCTAACATGTTTGTAGAATGAACATCTTATCTAAGACTAGCATCCTAAAACATGCCAACAAATCCAATCCAATCAACATGAACTAAGCTTAACCTACCACAGCCTCTGTTGAGTCCAGGTTATCCATGGCAGCATCTGCTTCTGAGGGTAGGAGGGGTCAGTTGTACAACTAGTCAACTTCCCTATAGTTTCTTTGTATGACACAGATATCTCTAGTTATGCAAGCGCTAAAACTTCACAAATTGCAAACAAACATCCAAAACTCTAGCTGAATGTAGAGAAGACTGACAAATGTTGTTGAGCTCAGAAAGAGTGAGTGGCTGGGCATAGGAGGCTGAAAAAGGAAACTGAGCCATGCAAGGGAATTGGATGTTGGAGACCAAAGAACCCTCCTTTACAAAAAATGTATGCCGAACAACGGGATAAAATAAATAATAAATAAAGATTCAAAGCTGTGTTTATTAAACTACTCTTTATGTTTTATTGCAACAGAACTGCTTGAGTTGCCTGCTGGCCACAACTTATATAATGATTACAAAGCTACGGCTACTTTAGGATACCACACATATCTTGTTGTGTTTGGCAAGTATTCATTGTCCAATACATGTTGGACATGGGCACCACACACAAAATGAAGTATGTACTTCCAAGGACCTTATTATCCCTTGATTTGTGAAGTCCAACTTCTTTCCACACCATCACCAAAAAAAAAAAAAAGGGCTGTGCTAAGTGTAAGACCCTAAAACTTGTTAGAGGTTCTTAAACTCAGTAAGAACATATTCTTATTTGTTAGTATGATGCATTTTGTTTGTAGTTAGATTGATTTAGGCGGTTACTTGTTGGCTCATGCACCATCTGTTAGAGCTGATAGTTTCTTGGTTTAAGCCTGTAAGCTCAGTATTATGTAGGGTAAATTGACTATGTACCACCTGAACTTTGGGTATTTTGCTCAGACACTTGCTAAACTTTATTTACAAAAAAAGAAAAAGAAGTGGAAAATTTAAACAGATGTAAGGGATAATTTTAACTTAAATTAGTTTAACTAACTTCATTTTTTTCATAGGGTATGGGGGGTGTCGTGGCCTTTTTGGAAAGTTTAGGTATTGATTTGGCAGAACATAAAATTTCATGGTTGTGTCTGGGCTAAAGACCCAAAGTTCAGGTGATGTAATGTCAATTTACTTGTTGCAGTTAGGGAGGGGGCCTCATAGCTAATTTTGGAAAGTTTAGGGACTCATTGGGCGAATTTTAAAGTTCAAGGGGGCCAAATGATTGAAGTTCAGGCGATGTATGGTTGATAAATCCTATTATGCATTACCAACATGATGCCACTTCAATGAGTGCAGTCCATTATCTTTTAGTAATGCTAGTTTCTGTTCATTCTCAATACTTATTCAACTGACTCTGATGCTATCATTTCCTTAAGGATTCCTTTTTCTGTTCTCATTAATGCTCTCATTAAAATATTAACATAAGGAAAGAAAAGGTGAAAGAAAGAAACAAAAATGTAGACGAAAATTCCTGCCTGTTAATCTAACCTGTCACATTACTAAATTTGAGCAGCCCAGGTATCATGCTACTGATTTTCAATAGAGCTCAAAGCCATGTTCCTTTGAAGATACTATCAATAGAAGATGGCACAGTCCTAAAAGAGTTCAATCATTTACTTCATCGCAACAAGAAGGTTGACTTCATAGAACAATTCAATGAAAAGCTTCTCATCAAGCAAGAGAATGAGAATCTCCAGATTCTAGATGTATGGTTAGCTTTGCTATTTTCGGCATCCTGCTAACAGTCTTATCCATCTCTATCCACGATGTAACTGCCTGTGCTTCTTCACAGGTTCGCAATGCTGAACTTAAAGAAGTTAGCAGGACTGAGTTCATGACTCCATCTGCATTTATCTTTCTCTATGAGAACCAACTGTTCCTGACATTTAGAAACCGAACTGTTGCTGTTTGGAACTTCTGTGGGGAGCTTGTCACTTCATTTGAAGATCACCTGTTGTGGAATCCGGACTGCAATACCAATAACATCTATATTACAAGTGATCAGGATCTTATTATTTCTTACTGCAAGGCTGATTCTGATGATCATTGGAGTAAAGGAAATGGTAACTTCGATATACTTGCTTTTTAATTAGTAAATGGAACCTGATTGCTGTGGCAACTCATGCTTAGAGCTAACAATGGTCCAGAGCCCCTTGTTTACCCAATTCCCTTTCCATGAGTTTTGGACTTAAAAGTCTTAAGCAAATTTGCCTGACCTGGTTGTTGGGAATATTTTTTTGAGGGAAATTTTAGATATGCAGCCTAAGGCCATGGCACCTCATGGCTGAAGCTGGCACTTCTCCAAATCTTCTTGCATGCCCAAACCCTCCCAATTGTTTTTTCTCATTCAAGTTGTCAGAGCCAAATTTGCTTGCCTGGTTATGAAGGATATTTTTAGGAAAATCTGAACACGAATCATGCATTGGTGGTTTCTCAGCCTGGGAACGAGGTGGATTACGCAATACTCACGGACTCTTTTTTTTTTTTTTCTTTTTCCAGAAATTTATGCATTTTAGTTTTGCCATTTAAAACTGTTGGAAAGTTTTGCCATTTGTTGCATTTTATACTGCTAGTATAAAAAGGCGGCCTGCCCTATTATCATTTACTCTTGATTTTTCTTTCTTTATTTATTCGATTCATGCTTCTTGTTTATTCAGTTCTTAATCGGTTTTTCCTTACTCGATGCAGCTGGCTCCATCAATATCAGCAATATCATGACAGGGAAATGTCTGGCTAAAATTAATGCTGCAAATAGCAGTCTGCAACTCGACGAGGGCAACAGTAGTAGTAGCAGCAGCAGGTCAAAGAAGCCCCATCGCCCTTATGATCAGATGAGAAACACAGTTGCAGAGGCACTGGAAGATATTACCGCACTTTTCTATGACGAAGAACGAAATGAGATCTATACCGGCAACCGGCATGGCTTGGTTCATGTGTGGTCTAACTGAATGTCCGTCCTGCAGCATCTGTTACATACATTGGTGAGAAGAATCATTTCATCATGCCAGGCTGCTCTGCTCTGCCCCTACCTCTACCTCTACCTCTACCTCTACCTCAGATGATAAGTTTTTTGCATGTAACACTCTTTTAATAGAAGTGCTTTGATTTGTTTTTGTCTCGTCTTTGGGCTTTCCATTTTCCTTGTGTAGATTGCATATTTGGGATATTCAGGCGGTATGGCTGAGAGAATCAAAGCTTTTTGGGCATCATCTTCCATGACCCAAAACTTCTATGTATATACATTATTTTGATACATACAGAAATGCACTTATTTTGTTCTATTGATCCTAAAAGGTGAGTTTTGAAGCATCAATTCTACATCCAAACCATCCGGACCTTATATGGAAAATGAAGACTCTTCCAATTGGCAACTGTAGAATAGATGTGGTGAAACTCTCTGTGTTGCATCTACTTGGTTTATATGTATCCACGTTTGTGGGTATTCATCTCACATGTGCAACTATTCTTATGCCTGATCATCTTATTTTCAATAAATGTTGCAGTAACTTTATTACACATATTTACTTCTTTTTAACTCGTATGATTACACATCCATTATAGGAAATCATAATTTACGATAATTTTATTTTGTACGCTCAATTGAAGTGACATTCATGCATTGGTATATTATATTGTGTTTTATATCAATATAAATGTATAATATATTAATGTAAATATCATTTTAAGTGTTAAAATTGAGTATTTAAATAATATTTTTTTAATTTATTGTTTACCCAAAAAAAAAATCATACTTTTTACATATTAGTATTTATCACCTGGAATAGTCGTACAATAATTGGTTATATGTTATTCTCTCTAAAACAAAAAATTCCAAGAAAATTAGAAAGAATTTTACAATCACAAAAAATTCTAAGCCCCATTGGGTGGAAATATAAAATGAAATAAAAATAAAATAGAAGGGAGGATAGCATATTGAACTTAATTGAAGTCACCATACTCAATGGCTGAAACTAAAAAAAAAAAAAAATTAAATTCTTTCTAAAACAACACAGATCACACCGGGGTTGTTTTTCACATAAAAATATTGTGTTAGTTTTTGATGATGCGGTGGCTGATCACCCTCTTTCGTCTTTGCCAAAACACCTGTAATGGAGGCGGGGACTCATTCCCCCGGTTCACCTCCGACGATCAAGTCAGATTACCAGATCAAGAATTTCGAAATTATTCCCGATGCTTCAGAATCAAAAAGTTCGATCCCTTGCCTCATCTCGCTCATTTTCTTTTATTCTCGCGCTGAGATAAGGATCCTGGAGAGATCCTCGGGATCTCTATCCCGCTCTTCTCGGAATCTTATTGATAAGGATTCCATAATTGTAACCGCCCCCGAAGAGTTCGGGATAGCTCCTGTCTCCATGATCCTCATCGGGAAGGTTGATCCCGAAGAACTCAGAGAATCCTTGCTGAGCAACAGGCCAATTGGCGTGGTGATACATATCTGCCACGTGTCCCCCCTAGACCCAAGCAAGATAACGTCAGTGAAGTACCTCTTTAGCATACACGTGGCACTGCTGTCAATGGTTGCATGTCCGGGGCATTTGAGTAATTATGGACCCGAGGGTATTCCCCTCATCACTTGCCCTCTCACTCCTCGAGCGTTTCGGTTCGAATGGCTCTAGGAGTGCTGAAGTCTCCGAAGCTCAGCTCCTCTTCCTCCCGAGGGTCGATGTCTACAGGGCCCGAAGAGCTGAGGTACCTTTTTCTCTTGCGTGTGCCTGGAGGGCACAGGTATCGATTTGCTTTGATGTCAATATCCCTTCCCAAGGCGTTGTCCAAACGTTTTCGTCTTTCGAGCCACGCCAAATTTGGGTAGTTAATGCTCATCATTACTTGCCCTTTGGCTTTCTACCTCTATGGTTTAAATAGGGATTTCTTACTCTTCTATTCGTTCCTTCTTCCGACTCCCCTCAGTTTTAGTCTATTGTTGCGCTATCGAGCATTCCCTTTCTCTCCGTATCTTCTTCATTTTTCCTCTCCCATCTCTTTACGATGGCGATTACTAGGTCGGGGAAACTTAACTCAACCGGCGTGGAGCTTGGTAAGTGGGAGAACCACCCGTCCGCCTCCATTCCCTGCCAATGGATGAACGAGTCAGAGTGTCAACAGTTCCGGGAGAGATACAACATCCCCATAGAATGGGAGGTGGAGTTCAACAGCCATCTACGAGCATGCCACCCCATCACCGGTCGCCTCTGCGTCTATAAGTGCGCATTCGATAGGGGTTTTCGCCTACCTTCCCGAGGGAGGGTGATGTCCTTACTCCAACATCTTACCTTTGTTCCAGCCTAGCTGTCTCCCTTTGGATGGCAGTATTTGATGGGCTTCATCATTATCTACCATTTCGGCAATATAGAGCCATTAGGAGCTCTTTCGATTACTTTTTCACTACCAACCATGACCCGGGGGGCTAGATCTCTATCTCACCCAGAATTATAAAGGAGGGTTATCTCTTTACCACCAAAGAGCGCCCTGAACTTGAAATCAAAGCCTTGACACTCATGCAATCCGGAGGATCAAAAGACTCAGACGACTGGAAAGAGCCCTTCGTCTTCATCCATCCTAGATCGTCTGGCTCCCCTCAAGAGATTTGGTCTGCGTGCAATGGGTGGACTTTAGACACTAAGCACAAACATCCAAACCTCGAGGACATTAAAGAACCAGCCGACCGGCTCATAAAGATCAGCTGGAATTGGGAATATGGATGGCTTTCTAACCCGACCCTTACCGAGGCGGGCCTAGATGGTGAAACCTGTAAGCATTAACCACCCCCCTCTTCTCCTCGCTTTCTCCCTTTCATATGATATTTAATTTCCTTCATCTCCCTCTCGCAGTTGAAAATCTTTGGGAGATAACTTATTCTCTTGTCGCGAAAGGGATGGTCTTAGACTTCCCGAGGAACAAGGGTCCTTCTGGCCACTCCGGACGTAAGAAAACATCTGAGAAGGCTCCCAAACCTTCTCCAGGCCAAGGGCTCTCCGCCCCACCTGAGTAGGCTCCGAAGGGTACTAAGGGTAAAAAGTCCTCAGCCTCTTCGTAATTAAGAAAAGTGGTAGAGGGAGACCCCCAGAGCTTCCAAAAGGCTCCGAAGAGTAGCGCTAAGGCGAGCTTGAAGGGCCCTTCCCCGGGTTCCCCAACCTCTAAGAGCAAGGACCTCCTCTCTTCGCAACCACTAGCAATAACAGCTTATGCCCCTACGCCAGACCCCTCCGAAGGCGATACGGAGACCATCGCCCAGGCGCAAGAAGTAGCTTGCATGGAGGTACAGGGAGACCTACCTCTCTAGCAGGTACAGAGCCCATTATAACGCCTCCTAGTATTCCTATCCCTTCTGTCTTTAAGCGGATATTAACATCTCTGGCACCAGAGAAGCGTCCAGGAATGGTCGAGGAGGCTTCTTTGGAGGAGGCTTTCGCAATGTCTGCGAAGGAAATATTAGCAAGACGAACGAAGGGTCGAAGGGTGGATACTACCCCTTCTGCCTCTACAATCCCCACAACTCTGGCCCCCGAGGTCCCTGCTAAGACCTTGGCCCTTTCCAGCATTCCACCAACAGCGGGCGAGCTTGACTACTACGTCGAGATTCTAAGGGTATGATCATACTGTCTTTTCCCTTTGAATTCTTTTTTATGCCAATAAGCCTCGATCCTCACTCTGCTTCTGTTCCTTAGAACCTTAAGGGCTTCCAAGATTCAGTCTCTCGGCGAGAATCCAACCTTCTCGCCCGTATCGCTTCTCTGGAGTCCGAAGTCGAGAAGCTTCGAGGGCTTGAGTCTCTTTCTTTGAAACTGGCAAATCTTGAGCATAGCGTGCATATTCTCACCAAGTCAGTCGAGCTAGCGCAAGAAGAAGCAAAACTTACCAACGAAGCCGAAGCTCAAGCCCGCGAGGATCTGGAGTTGGCTCAGAGAAATATGTTAGAAGCTCAACAAGCTAACTCCAGGCTCGGAGAGGAACTAAACGCTACGAAGGGCGCGGACGACCTGCTCCAAGAGACTATCAAGAAACTCATCTTAGAGTTGAAGGAAGCCAAGAAGAGGCAGGTCGAGGTGTTGGAGTCCTATTCTCGGTGCAATGAAGATCTTCGCACGGCTCATGCCCAGCTTTAATCCGCCCTTAAGGATGCCCGCATGGCTTTTCAAAATGGTCGCGAAGATTTCTGAGGCTCTGAGGCTTATGCTGTAGAATTGGAATGAGTCATTCGAGATGGGTTTGAGCATATGAAGAATCTTACGAATGAGCGCTTCCCGAATCTGGACGTGGACTCCATCCCCTTCAATGTTACCGTCGCTTTATCTTCCTTAGAGTAGATATCTTTGTATTCAAACCTGTTGTTATAATAAAATTTTAGCCTTCTTTCGCCTGACTTTTGAAAATTTTCTTTAAATGTTACCTTACTTAGTTGATTTCCTTTACTCTTTATCGAGGTCTAAAAAAAAAAAAACATCCCTTGGGGATCAAGTCTGATCCTTTTGTTTTTGTCAAAGTTGTCTTTGTTGAGGGTTCGGGCTCTCGAAGGATCACGTCTGATCCCCTTGTTTTCGCCGAGGGTTTGGGCCCTTTGAGGATCACATCTAATCCTTTTGTTTTCGTCGAGGATTCGGACCCCCCGAGGATCACATCTGATCCTTTTGTTTTTGTCAAGGGTTTAGGCCCCCTGAGGACTATCTTTGGTCAGGGGTGTTCCCCTGAGTCTTTTGAGACGAAAAGCCTTTACTTGCTAGGAGAGAAAAATAGGTTTCTTGTGGAGTAACATATGAAAATCATCATAAAGAAAACATTACTAATAGAATTTTCTTAAATTCTACACATTCCAAGCATTTTTAACTAGTATACCCTCGGGGTCCTAGAGTTTGTAAGCACCAGGGCTGAAAGCTTCCATTACCTTAAAAGGACCTTCCCAATTCGACGTTAGCTTATTCGCTTCTCAGGCCCCCCGAATATCTCCTTGTCGTAATACCCAATCTCCAGGAAGAAAATTCTGTGCTCTTACTCTTTGATTGTAGTATCTTTCTATACGTCGATTATAGGCAGCCTGCCGAATCTTTACTTGATCATGAAGTTCATCAAAGAGGTTTAAGTTATCCCTTAGATTCTGCTCATTGGATTCTGGGCTAAAGAGCTCCACCCTTAGTGTAGGTACTCCTATCTCAACTAGGATTAATGCTTCCGAACCATAACCTAGGCTGAAAGGAGTCTTGCCTGTGGATACCTTCACCGTGGTTCGGTAAGACCATAGAATCTTCGACAATTCTTCCACCCACCTGTTGTCTACCTTATCCACTCGTGCTTTTAAACCATGTAGCAAAGTTCTGCTGGCGAGTTCAATTTGTCCGTTGGCTTGTGGATGAGCTACCGAAGTGAACTACTACCTTATTCCCAACTCCTGGCACCATTCTTGGACAGATCGGTCAGTAAACTGAGTGCCGTTATCAGATATTAGTACCCAAGGAATCCTAAAGCGACAGACCACATTCTTCCACAGAAATTGTTTTACACGCCGAGCGGTGATGGAAGCCATTGGTTCGACTTCGACCCACTTTGTGAAATAATCAATGGCAGCTATGATACACTTAATCTGCCCAACTGCTAGGGGAAAAGGCCCCAAGATGTCGATACCCCATTGAGCAAAGGGGCAAGGCGTAGCCAAATGAGATAGGGTGACTGCCAGCACATGAACTAAGTTGGAGGTTCGCCGGCACCTGTCGTAAGTCCTGACTAGCTGCTTTGAGTCCTTCACCATCGTTGACCAATAGTACCCCTACTGAAGAGCTTTTTGGCTGAGGGTTCGACCTCCGATATGACTTCCGCATATGCCTTCATGAATTTCCCTCAAGATATAGTCTGCTTCGCGAGGCCTAATACACTTGAGCAATGGTTGCGAGAATGATCTCCTATAAAGCTCCCCATTAACTAACACGAAGCTTCGGGCCTTCCTTCTAACTTCTTGTGCTTCTGAATCATCCTCGGGGAGTTTCTCCTCTCTTAAGTATAACAACAAAGGATTCATCCAGCTAGGCTCGTCCTTCACACATAGTTGATCAACGACTTCCTTGATACTCTTATGTGGCACGAACTCGATCTGAATTTCTCAGGAGCTTGTAGGAAAAGAGGAAGAGGCAATCCAAGAGAATAGATCAGCTTTTGTATTCATGACCTGAGGAACATACTTCACCTTTACATACTAGAAATGCGCAATAAACTCTCTAACCATAGCTAGGTATCTTGCCATGTGGCCTTTCCGAGCCTCTTATTCCCTATTTACTTGCTGTACTACCAGCTTAGAATCCGAACTCACCTCAACTCGCCGAACTCCTAACTGTTTAGCTAACCTCAATCTTGCCAATAGAGCCTCATATTCAGCCTCATTGTTGGATGCTCAGAACTCAAAATGAAAAGCATAAGGCCATGTCTGCCCCTGCCCATCGGGACTTTTGATCATCAACCCTGCTCCCCCGCCACCCGAGGTTGAGCTCCCATCTATAACCAATATCCATGGCTTTTGATCCTCTTCCGAAGCTTCTAAGGACCTTATCCCTTCAACGATGAAGTTTGCTAATGCCTGAGCCTTGATAGTCGGCCGAGGCCTGTACTCAATATCAAAAGTCGTAAGCTCCATTGCCCATTTCAACATTCTCCCAGAGAGTTCTGGTTTGCTAAGAACTTGCCTCAAAGGTTGGTTAGTAAGCACAATAATCGTATAGGCTTGAAAATAAGGCCGAAGCTTCCTTACCGAGACTATTAAGGCAAAGGCTAGCTTCTCCATGGGAGGATACCGTACCTCCGCTCCTGTTAATCGCTTACTGGCATAGTAAACGGGCCTTTGCCTCTTATCTTCTTCTCGAACCAGCACCGAACTCACAGCTTCCTCGGCTATCGCCAAATAGATATACAACGGTTCTCCTGGCTATGGCTTAGTGAGGATCGGAGGCATGGCTAGATGCTCCTTTATCTTGTCAAAAGCTTCCTGACATTCAGCATCCCATACAAAATTCTTTGCCTTTGATAGGACCTTATAGAAGGGAAGGCCCTTTTCTGCCAAACAAGAAAGGAATCTCCCTAAGGCAGTCATTCTTCCCGTGAGGCTCTGTACTTCCTTGACATTCCTTGGAGTCGACATATCCATAATGGCTTTAACTTTCGCTGGGTTTAGCTCAATCCCTTGGTGGTGCACTATATAACCCAAGAACTTTCCTGCAGAGACGCCAAAAGCACATTTGACAAGATTAAGTTTTACATGAAACTTACGAAGGGTTTTGAAACACTCCTCCAAATCTTTTGGATGATGTTCAGCAACAAGGCTTTTCACCAACATGTCATCTACGTAAGCCTCCATATTCCGCCCGAGCTAGTGCTGAAAAAGCTTATTCACCAGGCGCTGGTAAGTGGCTCCTACATTCTTCAAACCAAATAGCATCACTGTGTAACAGTAGGTTGCCTTATTGGTGATGAATGTCGTCTTCTCCTGATCTTTCAGGTGTAATGGAATCTGGTGATACCCCTGAAAGGCATCCAGGAAACTCATGAGCAAACAACCAGCAATCCCATCAATCAATGCGTCAATTCTCAGAAGGGGGTAGCTATTCTTCGGGCAGGCTTTATTAAGATCAGTGAAATCAATGCAAAGCCTCCACTTGCTCTCTCCTTTAGGCACCAACACGACATTCGCCAACCATTCCAGATAATCAACTTCTCGAATATATTGTGCCTCCGTTAACTTTGCAACTTCCGCCTCAATTGCTCGAGCTCTGTCAGGATCGAAGCTCCGCTTCTTCCGCTTAACAGGTCAGAAGCCCGATGGTATCCCCAATTTGTGCGTTATAACTTCTGGATCTACTCCCGGCATGTCTTGACCAGTCCATGCGAAAATGTCCACATACTACCGAAGGAGTGCCAATATCCGACCCCTTAATGGGTCTTTTAACTCCGCACTCATCCTTATACAACGATCTGGTCAATCTTTCTTTAGAGGTACTTCTTCCAATTTGTCGATTGGCTCTACTGTTTTCGGATCCTTCGACCCTTCCAACACAAAAATGACCTCTTTCAGGGGGATCCTCTCCCTTCTTTTCTCAGGAGTCCCTTCGGGGACCAAGAGCTTCTTCTTGTGATGCTACCTCTTTTTCCCCCGCATCCCTTGCTATGCCTATGGAGGCCATATAACATTCGCGGGCTGAGCACAAATCTCCTCGCACCTCGCCTATCCCGTTGACCATAGGAAACTTCATCATCATATGATGTGCTAGGAATAGCCCGAAGGGTTTTGAGGCCCGATCTTTCGAGGATCATGTTATAGGTCATAGGTACATCTGCTACCAGGATATCCAGCATGACTTGGGAGGTTCGGGAAGCTTTCCCCACAATTAGCGGAAGTTGAACGACCCCTTCCGAATATACAGCCTCCCCGTCAAATCCCACCAAATGAACCCTTGTTGGCTTCAACTGTTCCATTTGGTACCCATGCCGAGGAAGGCTTAGCAATACAAAATTTCTGAAGAACTTCCCGGATCCACGAGGATCCGCCGAAGCTCCTACTTTCTGAGCCTGGCTGTTATTACCAGCAGATCATTTTGATTCGGGTACTCGGGGAGGTCATTATCTGAAAAAGAGATCGTCTCAACACACCTCGACCTTTTCAGTCCCCCGGCTCGACTACTAGCACCTTTTTCACCCTTCACTATTGGGACTTCCCCAGCGACAAGCGTATGGAATACTGGAGGCTGGGGATGATCACCCTCCACCCGCTGCAATCTCTCTCTCCGAGGTGAATGCCGAGTATGATCTCGTTCATTTGCCTGATCCCTCTTAGGGGGACTCCGTGACCGCGACCATCGGTCTTTCCTCCTTCAGGAATCAACTTCCATGGCTACATAATTCCTTAGGAAACCTCGGTTGATTAGCTCTTGGATCTCTTCTTTTAATTAGTGACATTCCTCCGTATCGTGGCCATGATCCCGATGGAAGCGACAGTATTTATTCCGGTTCTTTTTATCAAACGGTGCTTTTATCGGCCGAGGTTTATTCAGATAGTCTTTGCCCTCAATAGTGGCAATGATCTCCGCTCTCAGGGCATTCAAAGGGGTAAAACCACTCGAGTCCCACCGAGGATGATGCTTTTCCTTCCGATCCTCGTTCTTCCTCTCTTCGGGGTGCTTCTTTTTCTCCTTCTTCTCTGCGTGCTCTGCCCTCTTCGTTTGCATAACCTCTTCGGCATTTATGTACTTCATAGCACAGCCTAAGATGTTCGTGAATGTGATCGGGGGCATTTTGGCTAGCGACTGGGCAAAAGGGTCGGCCCTTAGGGCATTCTGGAATGCCACCATAGCCACACTGTGATCAAAGTTCTCAATGCTCAAAGCTTCCATATTTCAACGCGAAACGAAGTCTTTCAAAAGTTCTCCCTGGTTCTGCTTCAAACTAACGAGAGCCATGGTGAACCTTCGATGCCTCCGAAGAGGTGCAAAGTGGGCCAGAAAACTACCCCGAAGTTGCATAAAACTTGCTATGGAGTGGTGGGCCAAGTTAGAATTCCAGGCACGCGCGTGCCCTTCCAAGGTTCCAAGAAGACTGTACACCACATTGCGTCAGAGGCATCCTGCACCATCATATGAGAGGTAAACAGATCGAGGTGATCTATCGGGTCGGTGGTCCACGTATAGGGCTTAATGCTCAGAATGCAAAGACGCTCCGACGGTATGGCAACCATGATCTCTGAACTTAAGGGCTGATTCACCATTGTCCCCTGAGTCTCACCTAACTTCGGCTTCAGGGCTGCAATCTTCTCTTCTAAATGATGCAATCTCCTCTCTGTCGCTGCTGCGCATACGACATGTCAGAAGATTCGGCTGCCTCGCCGCGTCCGTCATCTTATCCAGGCCTCCGAGGATCCACCTCCCGCGGGTAGGTCTCCTCCTCCCTCAGAGGTTCTTACCTGTCCTCCGCCAGAGAATGTTGGGCTTGCTAGTGCTGGCAATCCAAGAAGCCAGTGAATAACTCCGTCAATCACTGAACCTGATTTTTCAAGAGCGTGATCTGATCCCGCTGGGAAGGAGGACCTTCTAGATTACGGTCTCTCCCCGGCGGACTCCTTGGAGGGTTTTGCTGGCTCGGCTCTGGGGCAGGGTTACCCCCAACAGCTCGAGACTGCTGCCTCCTCGTCGCCATTGAAACAAAGAAAATTGCTAGAATCGTCACAAGAAGTTGTGCTAGAGAAACAGAAAAGAAAATGCCTCGGCCCCACAGTGGGCGCCAATTGATGATGCGGTGGTCGATCCCCCTCTTCCGCATCTGCCAGAACACCTGCAATGGAGGCGGGGACTCGTTCCCCCGGTTCACCTCCGATGATCAAGTCAGATTACTAGATCAAGAATTTCAAAATTATTCCCGATGCTTCAGAATCAAAAAGTTCGATCCCTTACCTCCTCTCGCTCCTTTTTTTTTATTCTCACGCTGAGATAAGGATCTTGGAGAGATCCTTGCGATCTCTATCTCGCTCTTTTCGGAATCTTATTGATAAGGATTCCATAATTGTAATCGCCCTCGTAGAGTTCGGGATAGCTCCTTTCTCCATGATCCTCGATGGGATGGTTGATCCCGAAGAACTCGGAGAATCCTTGCCGAGCAACAGGCCAACTGGCGTGGTGATACATATCTGCCACGTGTCCCCCCTAGACCCAAGCAAGATAACGTCAGTGAAGTACTTATTTAGCGGACACGTGGCACTGCTGTCAATGGTTGCATGTCCGGGGTATTGGAGTAATTATGGACTCGAGGGTATTCCCCTCATTAGTTTTGTATTTGCTTCAATTCTCAGTTTATTGTTCCTTTGTGCATGTTTCTCTTCACAACATGATTACACTCTCTAGTTCAACAAAACACAACAAACCAACACAATTAATATCATACCTACATGCTTTAATTGGGACCCAATTTTAACCCAATTACATTTTTTACCCAACTAATTTAAAACCCATCATCCCGATTACCCATTCCAACCACCCAAAGTTTATTTAATTACCCCAAGCTCAAATTTCATACCATTTAAGACCAATTTTCTTGCCTTCAACCCAATTCTTTAGAACCTAAATCCAACTCCTTACAAACTAATTAAACCCAACCACTAATTCACCACTCTAATCATAGCCTAAGTCACAAGATAAGCTCTTAGGTGCTTCCTTTTAATGTTGGTTAAATTTTTTCCATTGGAACTTGATTATAACTTATATAATTAGGGAAAATTTCTAAAATTGCATGGA
The DNA here is from genome assembly GCF_014633365.1 of Diospyros lotus. NCBI lineage: Eukaryota > Viridiplantae > Streptophyta > Magnoliopsida > Ericales > Ebenaceae > Diospyros > Diospyros lotus. The sequence continues at coordinate 32,064,910 of NC_068350.1, forward strand.
AACAAGAAAACCCTTAATCATGTGACTCTAAAACTTGTGCTACATGTGAGCTTTACCATGTGGTCATATAAATTGTTCTTTCAAAATTTTTACCAATGGAGATATTATTTTCTTTTTAGGAGTTTGTTTTACAATTTGACCAACTTTATGATATTTGAATTCCCAAACTTGGTTGAGTGCCAAGTATGCTAAGTGGATAGAGTTCTTAAATGCGTATACTTTGGTTCTCAAGCATTATTTTGGTGTTGAGAATTAGGTGGAAGATGGCCTTACTAGGATCATAGCTACTTTTAACGTTATGAACACAAAGGTAATATGTTTTGATAAATTGAAAGATGAGCATGCCTATTATCTTAACTTTTTTGCATCATTTATGAGGAAGTTAATTAGGGTAACTGCCATGAGTTAGTTGATTTTGTTGTCCAAGAAGGCTACTTGTTTAGGGATACTAGGTTATGCATTCCCTATGCATCATTTAGGGATTTCATTGTGTGGGAGTAACATTCTAGGGGATTAGTTGGTCAGTTAGGGAGGGATAAGACCATTGTCTTACTTGCTAATAAGTTTTGTTAGCCTTCCTTATAATGTGATGTAGTTAAGATAGTTTCCCAATGTCACACTTATCAAGTCGGTAAGGCTATAAGAGGAAGAATGTCAAACTTTACAGTACTCTTCCTTTGCCACACCAACCTTGGAAAGATTTAAGTATGGGTTTTGTCTTAAGTTTTCTTAGAATATTTAGGGGCCATAATTCTATCTTTGTTTAGGGTTAAAAGGCCATAATTCTATCTTTGTTTAGAGATCACAATTCTATCTTTGTTATTGTTAATAGGTTCTCTAAAATGACACATTTTATTCCACATAGCAATTGTGTTGATGCTTCAAATATTGCTAAGTTGTTCATTAGGGAGGTTGTCAAGTTGCATGGTTTACCTAGTTTAATTGTGTCAAACATGTATGTTAAGGTCATGAGTAATTTCTAGAAAACCCTTTGCAAGATTTGTGGTATTGAACTTTTGTTTTCTTTTGCATTTCAACATATACTAGCAGTCAAACAAAAGTTATTAACAGTAGTTTGGGTGATTTTCTTAGGCGCATTATAAAAGAAAAATTAGGAGTTTAGGATTTTGTGCTTCCAACCATTGAGTTTACTTGTAATCATATTATCCATAGATCTACTGGTGTTAGTCTCTTTGAGTAGGGGTGTGCATTCGGTTATAACCGAATCGAACCGCCCAAAAATTACGAACCGAACCGAACTGACCAGCATATAATAACCGAACCGAACCGAACCGACTAACCCCACTAACCAAACTAACCGAAACCTAAATCATGATAACCGAACCAACCTAGAATACTAAAGAGACCGAACATCTGTTACCGCCAGCCACCTGGTCGGCCGGTGATTCCAATGATCGGAACCGATCATTGGATTCCCCCAACCATGGTGATTCACATATCAAAAAATGACTTTGATCGGACGATTGATTTTTTGTAGATATAAAAATTAATTCCATAGTTAACAAACTCAAACAAGTTTATGGAAAAATAGAAGTTGCCAAAAACTTACAAAAGGGTGAGCACAGTGGTGGAAATCGGATGAGAGAAAGATGCACTCGTCGTAGGCGTTGAAGTCGGCGTTGCTGTGTGACTGTGTTAGAGGTCCAAGTCAGCGTCAGAGGTAGAGAAGAAGCATCGCATCGGCGTTGACGACGGCATCGGAGGGGGCGATGGTGCCGCTGTGCGGGAGAGTCGGAGACGATGAGGGCGAGCAAACGGAAGGACCAAGGATCGGTTCGGTCCTTCTGCCTTCTGGGTCTTCTCTTTTCTCTGATCTACGAAGTACGAATCCTCGAAGAGCAAGAGCCTTCATCTTCATCTTTGTCTTCTCCATCGGTGACGACGATGTCTTCTCCAGCGGCCAGATCTAGGATGAAAATGAAATGAAATGGCGAGGGAGATGGAGAGGAAGAGAGAGAGTGACGAAGAGAAAATGAAATGGCAGTGAGACATGGGGTGTTGCACCCGCATGGGGGTGGGGGGGGGGTCACGGTTCGGTCCCCGCGGGGATGGGGGGTTTGGTTTATTCCACGGTTTAGTTCGGTTTTGGACTATTTTTATCAAAATAATCGAACCGAACTAAAAAATCGATTTTTTTTTTTAAAATAAATAACCGAAACCGAACCGAACCGATCGAACTAGTAGATTCGATTCGGTTAAATCAATTTATCTGATTTTTTGCACACCCCCATCTTTGAGTGTGTATATGGTTATAAGCCCTATGGTCTCATTGACCTTATGACAATTCCACCTAATGCTCATATTTTTTAGCCAATTAAATATTTTGGTTAACATATTTTAGATTTGTATGTTGAGGTTATGCGTAAACTTGGAATAAGCAATGTTGATTATAAGCTTGCTAATGATGTACATCGTAGGGATAAAGATTTTAATGTAGGTGACTAGGTAATGTTTGAATCCGTCCAAAGCATTATCCTAACATTCTTTTAAGAAATTACATCCTTATGCCATTGACTCATTCCCTATTATTCAAAAGTTTGTTTTAATGCATATTTATTAGATCTGTCTAATTATATGAGTATCATTTATGTCTTTAATGTGGAAGATTTGACACCTTGTTTGAAGCACCTTTGATCTTTTTATTTTGCATTAGGGTCTTTCCATAGATTCTCCTGTTTCCCATACTTCTCTTCCATTTTCGACAAAGGATTTTCCATCGATAAAGATTGAAACAAATTTGGATGAAGAGATTGTCATTCCTTCACATAGTGATTTTCATTGCTATTTAGTTAAGTGGCAAGGATGACTTGCACTGTGATGTATATGCTTTAGCTTTATCGATTTTTCCGAATGATATCCCTAGTCTAACTCATCAATGTTGGGTTCTTTTACACGTGGAAAATGCATGCGTAGAAAGAGTTTAAGATGTGTTTATGTTTGTACTTATGTCTGAGAATTGTTTTTTTTTTTTAAATTTTATATTACATTGACCGCGCACGCATACATACATATATATATATATATATGTTTGTCTTTATTCATATCTTAAGTTATTATATATTGAACATAAATTAAAAATTACGATAGAATTTGTGTTAAGTTGATTGAAATGTTTGATAATAAATTATAAATATGTGTAGAATATGAATTTTATAATAATTAAGATATTACAGTTAGAATATGACTAAATATGAAATAATAAAACTAATTATTTTCAGGTATGATTGGCATTTATCTAAAATGAGATGTACCGGGTTAAGATGATTATGTGATGTAAATAGAAAAAAATCGATGTATGCTGCCGTAAGGTGAATAAATAAAATAAAAATATTTTTAATAAAAAAAATTGGAGGAAAGCTAAAAAAAAAAAATCATAACCAAAAAAAATTCAATTATTTCCTTTGCTGAGTATATTTTATCATTAATTATCATATATTTTGGAATTTAATATAATTTATTTTCAGTTTTATAAAAAAGGAAAAGCTTTAGGTAATAAAATTCAGACTTATTACATAATATTTCAAACACAAATTTTAATTGAAAAATATAAAAATATTGAAACGGTGAAAGAAAGGCTGACTTAGTTACGACTAGATATAGAGTGTCTGTCATATATATAATATTAAGGTTTCGGCAAACTGTTTTCTCTGTAGTGAGAACGATCCGACCTTCTACTGCTACTCTTTCGTAGCTCTGAAGAATCTCAACTCATCAATCTGTAGTTTTCGCATATCTGCGTACATACTGTTTCTCTTGCTTCTTCGTCTATATCAGTGTGGTATATATATATATATGTGTGTGTGTGTGTATAGGGGAAGATTTATTGAAGCTTGAGATTGCTGTGTCTGAATTGGGGTTTTTTTTTTTTTCTCTCCAGCTGGTTACGGCTGAATTAGGAAGAAAAGTTTGTAGAAGAGGAAGATGTGTGTTTTGAGGGGGAAAATTTCCAGCTGGTTTCGCAACATGCACTTGACGGTTCGTTTCATTTCCCCTCTCCCTTTCTGATTTATCTTTCCGCGCTGCTTGCTCTTCCTTTTCTCGGTGTGCTATTTCCGTTTTTAGGACTTGGTATGAGAAGTGTTGTGGAATCAAAACTTCACTTAGATTTAATTTATATTGCTTTTTAAGACGGCCTCCAAGGTTTAAAACGTGGAATCAGTCTCCATTCTTCTGGTAAGGATGGGTGCATGTTGGATTTGGACACCCAGTTTACTTACTGGAAGTAACTATTGGACATTGATATGCTTAAACTAATGTGGTAACACTTGTTTGCAAGAATGATAAAAATTATATTTTCGCAAGGTCCACAGATTGAAGATCCATTGCTGAACTAACTTATTTTCGGTTTTAACATTTTAAAAGAAGGAACCAATCTGAAGTGCTTGTTGGCAGGTAAAGGTTGTACCTCCTTTTAGTGCTTCAATCTCTTGCACTTTTTGATGCTAATAATTTCATTCAACAAACTAAATAGTTGGTCAAAATCCTTTTATTTTGGTTCCCAAGATGGACATATTCAATATAACATACTATTTCATTGTCCCTTTAGCATGTGTGAATTTTTAAAGACCCTTATTCCAGTGTTTTTAAAGGTGTTAAGTGCACTCAAGTGCAAAGGCCCCCGAGGGCAAGCATGTGCTCAATCGGAAAAAAAGTGCAAATATTAGAAAAAATAAAGAGATAATAGTTACAAGCTCCCCCCGAGGGCAAACTGCATTCCAGTTCCTATGCGCCAGAAAGTGGTGCTTTGGCATCTTGGAACACCATAGAATGTGCCCCAATTCGCCTAGATTGGAGATCCAAATTAAAGAGAATGGTAGAGAGAGATGTCATAGTGATTGGTATCGTTGTGTTGTCTTTGAGGCTTTTATGCCATCTCAACTCAATAAAAAATATCTAGAGCGAGAATGAGGGAGGAATGGAGGCAAGGAAAAAAGAAAAAAAGCACTAGAACTGCACTTTGCACTTTATTTGTGCTTAAGCTCACTTGCTACAACACCATGCATGCTCAATTGAAACAAGTGCAAAATTAAAAAAAAATAAAGAGATAATATAATAGCTACATTAATTACTAGATAATGCTATCAAGACAAAAATTTGTGCTAAAAGACAATGTTCTAAAATGCGCTAAGCGCTAATTGGGTGCTAAGCTGGGGCCTAGTGCCTAGGGCGCCTTGGCAACGCCTAGGAAAAAGGCTGCTCGCTAGGGAACATTGCTAGTTGCTACAGCAGCAAGGAGCAATGTTTTTTACTTTTTTATCGGAGGCGGAGAAAGATGGATACATATCGGAGGAAGACGAGATCGGCGACGAGAGAGGACGACCAACATATGAGATTGACGACGATGAGAGAGAACGACCAAGAGATGAGATTAGCGGTGATGAGAGAGAACGACCAATAGACAAGATCGATGGCGGCGGTGAACGACCAAGAGACGAGATCGACGGTGGTGGCGAGACAAAGACAGAGAAACGACCCGCGACCAATGACCAAAGAGAGAAAGGGAAAGGGGAAATAGGTCGGCCCAGGCTGCGCACAACCTAAGCAGCCCAGGCCGCGTGTGAACTAGGCGGCTAGGCACTGCTGTGGCCTGATTAATCGGGCCGGACACGTAGGGGTGTCGAGCTGCCCTTAATTGCGGTGGCCAGTGGCTGCCTAACGCCTAGGCGGTCGCTTAGGCCGCATTTTCGAACACTGCTAAAAGATAATAAAAGAGGTTCTTTTAATTCATTTTCAATGATTTATCTAGATTAAGAAAGTCTTCTTCATCTTTGGAGTTATAGTTATCATCTTCCTCGTTGGTGCTATCTAATTGACTTTTTCAACCAAAGCTGGCTTTGAACTAGAAGTTTAAGTTGGTGTTGCAGTTGTTGCATTTTCTCTTTTGTGATCAAATTTTGGGAATGTAAAGTATTACACTATTACTTAGTTCTTAATTGTGAACATAATGGATTATGAAGCATTTATTTATAGTTTCTTTTTACTTACAATACATTGTAGTTTTTCAAGTAGCATGCAAACTAAGCTTACCCCTCTCAATCACAAAAATAAGAAAGGACATACCTCATTCTTATACTCATAACTATACCATGACCTAAAACACAACTTTGTCGAAAAATGTAAGGATGAGCAGGCTATTGGTTTTGCTGAGAAGGCGGACATTGTTTTTGGTGAATTTAGTATTTGTTTGCAATGACAATGTTACAATGGATGCATGACTACAACCAAAAGGGGGGGGGGGGGGGGGGGGAAGAAAAGGCAAGGCGGAATTAAAAGTGAGATTATACGTATTAAAGTTGCAGTGATGCCTATTGAATATAAGATGACAAGACGGGATTAATATGGTTTGGACGTGTAAGAAGAAGACTAGTGTACACATCTATGAGATGAGTGGATGGAACGAAAGAAGTTTGTAGTAAAAGGTGATGTCAGGACCCAAGGGTTTATTAGGGCTAAAACAGTAATTAGCCTATTTTACATTTTACTTATATTTTCCTCTAGTTTTATTTTTCTGTTGATTTGTTATTTTTGTAAAGTAGCTATACAAAGCTATTGAAGACTGTTTGTAGGATATGTTTTTAATGATAATTGAATTCAACCATTTCCCCCCCATCAATTCTCTCAATTTCCCTTTGAATTCTCTCTTGATCTTTCTGATTTCTCTGTAATCCTCCCCCAATTCTTGCTATATTTCCCTCCATTTCAGTTTGATTCCCCCTCGATTTCTTCCAATTTCCTATCAAAACCCTAGGCAAACCCTAGGTACATGACAATTTGGTATCAGAACTTTGGCAATTTTTATTCATGTGAAGGCGAGGCAAACTAGCAGATTTCTGACTGTCGATTTTGCTGCGATCACATCCATAACAGTTCCTTAGCTTTAGGTTTCTTCTGCTTGTGCAATTTCGACTATTCTGGGTGATTTACCGTTGAATTCTAACAGCAACCTCCAGTAGCAGATTTGGAACGGGCATGTATCTCTCGGATCAAATTTCGAAGGAGAAGTGAGAGGATTGTCTCTTGACTAAGAGTGTTGGTAATTTTGTTTGGAATTGAAGACGAGTGGGCTAGGCTGTTCCAATTGTAATTCCGACAAACTGCCTAACCACGACAATTCTCTACGGTTTCTCTGTGATCAAATTTTGGTTGATTCCTCAATTCTGACTTTCCTAGTGGTAGAATTCAGAGAATGATCCGATCCAATTCTTGAATCCACTGTAAAGTGTCGATCCTCAGCTACTGTGTGAGTTTGACGGAGAGGTAGATTCGTATTGGATCTGTAGAATCAGTAGTGGATACGAAGTTGGATAGTGCTTTCAGTCCATTGCGAGAGGAGATTAGTCACACGCTTGAAATTTAGGATGAATTTAGAAGTTGGATGATGGACCAATACACGATAATTTTCGCTAGACAGAATCATGTTAGACTACTTGCTTGTTTGCTTTCTAGAGAATGTTTCGATCCAATTATTATAGGGAAGCTACCAGATTCTATTATTAATCCTTACTCTCCTCGAAGAATTGGATCAAATCCTATTTCAGTTGGAAATCCTTTCCCTACTTGTCCACAGAATCAGAACTCCATGGTCAAATATCAGAGTTCAACTCAGGAAGACAAACTATTTTTTACAAAAATGGATTTTGGAATGTTTAAGGAAGAAAATAGTAATAAGAAGGACGTTGTTAATGAAGCATTGCAACCTCAAGTGTTCCTTAAAATGGAGCAGTCTAAGGAGGAGTCAAGAGTGTGGAAAACTAATTCACTGCTTACCTTCTATTTTGAGCAGAAGAAGTATTCTGATTTAGGCAAAATTGACAAGGAAGGTGACTGTAACGACAGTGTTGGTAGCGACAACAATAATTCAGGAGGTTTGATCCAACATGTTTGGGCAAAAGGAGAATTAAAGGAACACCTTGATTCCTTTGGAAATGAAGTTCTTTAGGAGGATGTTCTAGATGATATTCGCAAAAGTCCAAAACAAGAGATGATTGATGCAATCAATCAGATGACAGGAATAACAAGAGGCAATAGGGAATTTCTAGAATAAACACCTTTGGATCTTTTGGATCTGAAATTAGTCCGGTTTTTCTCAAGGAGACATAGGATCGATTAACTTCTAAAACCCGCAGTGTTGAGATGAATTTTGGTGGAGTGATTGAGAAGTTAGAAGAAATAATACCTCAAGATGCACCTACTGAAAGGTTGCAAGAGGAAAATGGGAGAGCATTTGATGAAGTGACAGAGGAAGCCCAGGCCAACACGTTACCCCTAGTGACTAGTCCATGGATTGAAGGATTGGATTGCATGGTGTCGCAAATTAGAATTTTGTGAGAAATGGAATTGATATTGGAGTTCTTAAGGATATTGTACTATTGCTTTTGATTTCGGAGAAGGCTGAGGATTCCTTAGCTTTGTTAAAAAAGGCAACAAGAAAGTGAAGACACTAGCAAGAGGAAATCTTATTGATCCTAAATAGTGTGACAATGTTGCTCTCATTTCAGAAGATGCAAGCCGGATTTCAGATGGTGCAACCTAGCTTTTGATGTTGATTTTAACGAAGGCAACTGAAGTCAATGTCTCAAGAGAGCAGGACATACTCGCTAAAAAGAGAGATGTTGATTTCTCTTTCAATCATAAGATGGAGACAAGAAGAGAGATGGACACCATGCATGTTCTGCATGACAGGATTTTGAATATAAGAACTTTAATTGCTTGACCTTCTGAATTAGAATTATTCAAGGCATGTCCTAGTGTGCGATCCTTATTGATGACTATTACAGGTTGAAGCAGAAGCTACAATTAGTGTGGCAGCCTAGGGAAGTATTTTGAGAGTTATGAACCTAATGGGAATTCTCTCAGTAAAGAGCACATTCAAAGTTGTAAGGAATTTTGGAGACAATTTGTAGCTGGAAGGAAAGCTAGGGGAGATAGCTGGAGAAGTCAAAAGTTTAGTGGTTGAGAACAAAGCGCCCACTGCTGTGTTTGTTCTTACTCCAACTGGCCAACTAGGATTTTTACCAACTATATTGAAGGATGGATTGATAATTGGAATTGGTGTTGCAACAACTCCTAATTTTGATGCTCACAGAAAACTATTGTTTGGGTTTTCAAAGTGAGTCTACATTTCTTAATTGCAACATCTAGAGGTTGTAGCAGATTTTTTTGCAATAGAGAATGATAGTTGGACTGTCTAGGATAGATTAATTGCAGTTAAAGATGTGTATACGACATCATTAATTTCACTAGATGGTGATGAAATATCAAAGGAAGTTGTGGTCATAGTTGCCAATCCTTTGGATTCAAATCGGCCCACATCGAAGAAGCTGTGATGGGGAAAGTTGGTAAGAACAACAGTCTGCAGGTTTCAATTGCTCACTTTAACCAACAAAGAGATTGATTTTGGTTGTATTCCAGTTGAGGTGTACATGAGAGCTATTGCAAGTTTGTTGTGCATATAGAGATTTTTTAAAATTTCTCCATCCAAGCTGTGGAAGAGAAGGAAAAAGCATATTGGAAGCTGTGGAGGTTTAGCATTTCTTGGGGACAAGAAATGTTTTAAGGCGGGGGGAAATGTCAAAACTCAAGGGTTTATTAGGGCTAAAACAGTAATTAGTCTATTTTACATTTTACTTGTAGTTTCCTCTAGTTGTATTTTTTTTGTTAGTTTGTTATTTTTATAGAGTAGCTATATAAAGCTACTAAAAACTGTTTGTAGGACATGTTTTGAATGATAATTGAATTCATGCATTTCCCTCTCATCAATTTTCTCTCAATTTCTCGCATAATTCTCTCTCGATCTCTCATTTATCTGTAATCCTCCCCCAATTCTTGTTGTGTTTCCCTCCATTTCAGTCTGATTCCCCCTCGATTTCTTCCGATTTCCTATCAAATCCTTAGGCAAACCCTAGGTACATGACAAGTGAAAAAGGAAAAAACTATAGGAACATCAAAGAAAACTTGATGAAAGCCCTTCAACATGATATGGGATATAATAGCCTTATAAAGTATATGACCATGAATGGAGATGGTTGGAGAGCTACAATTCATGTACTGGACCCCATCTAGTGGGATCAATGCTTGTAATTGTTGTTAATACTTGTTTGTTTTGCGTAAAAAGGGAAAACAAATAATAAAGTGTCATGACCTCGAGGATATGATGGTAATTGGGGGGAAATCCATATCAAGGCTTCCTTCTCCAATGTCAAATCTCCCGAACCAGATGGCAGTAACCTCCTCTTCCATAATATCAAAGCTCCCGAACCATATGGAAGCACCCTTCCCGAACCAAATGGCAACCCCCTTCTCTTCCTTCACCTTCCAAATCTTGTCTAGACCAAGTAACATGGCAGCAATACTATCATAGTGCCCCGATATCAAAATTATTCACAACAGTAGGGGAATTTTCTTTGGCTAGAATTACCTTAACCTGTGACCCCTCCATCCTCTTAGAATCTGCTTCCTCAGAACCATTCTTGCCTTCAGCCTTCAGTTTTTGCCTTTGGTCTAAGTCTTCATCGATTGCATTTTTCCCTTCAACAACTTCAGTATCAGCTTCCTTAGAACTGTCGTTAAGTAGTTCCAGCCCGGATTTTTCCGTTAAAGCTCCTTTAGCTACATATGGTCCTTTACAAACTTGCGAGCTGCTCTTACGATAACTTTCCAGTGGCAGTCCATGCTTTCTACAAATGGCTTCTAGTGCCAATTCTTGCAGCCTCGCTTTCTTCGTAGCTTGTTCCACCGTAGTAGGGCAGAACATTTTCACACTGAGCCTTAACGCATTGTCAAGACCATTAATGAATCTTGATACAAAGTAATGTTTTGACAAGGCTAGCTGAAGGCTTCACATCAATGCCCTTAATTCGTCAAACCTTTCTTGATATTCAGTCACTGATCCTTCCTGCTTAAGCTTGTTGAACTCCTCAATCACATCAATCATGTTCTTCTCCCCAAATTGGTCACATAGATCTTTAGCAAAGCCAGTTCACTTGACCTCCCCTTCCGTTGTTGCAGCACATAGTCCATCAGCCATCTCCTCCATCCAATTCCTTGAAAATTCACTGCTGTAACAACCTCTTGCTTAGCTTTTAAGGATCTCTTCGGAAATTTATTCCGATACTAAAAATCAGAACCCAAGCCAATGTAATTGCTGCTTCCAATTGACCAACCTTAATCCGCTTCAGACATTGCCCTAGCAGTAGCCTAGATCTGAATCATCTTTTTAGTTGCTGCTGAATGGCCTCCAAATCAATTTTTGAAATCTAATCAGTTTGTTCAGCCTTCAAGTCAGCCTACTATCAGCTTCCAACTCACCCTAAACCACCGCCTTAGTTACGATGGAGTAGCTAAGGACTGTCACCTTCCAAATTTCAGCTTAGAGTTTGATTGGCTCTCGTTGCAACTTCTTGTGAATCGCCGACTCTCACTTTTTCCAAGTCACTGAAATTCCTTCTGAAATCACCTCACAGTAGTCGCCTAGGAGACTGACCGTGATCTAGCTGCTTGGAATTCCCTTATGGACCGTTTCCGATCGCAGGTTCCTTCTCTCCTTAACTTCAATTTCACATCTGAAGATTGAATTTGTTCAGCATTCCAGTTCACCTACTCACACGTCTTACAATTCCCGTTCAATTCCGCCTTGCAACTGGTCGCTGGGTTGGATTGCCTAGCCTGCTCAATCCCGGTTCATCTCTTCTACCTTCAAGTCGACTTCTCCAAATTGACAGCATGAGAATCGCCGCCAGCGAAAATTTGCTTTTGGACAGTTTTTGATTTCAATGGCCCAAGGCTTTGCTTCTCATTGCTACTTCCTTCTCGCCGAATTCGATGCCTTCTTCTCTCACCCGATCACCGTCCAAGGCCTAGAGAACCACTAGCTTTGTTGCAATCTTCTTGGAGTCACTGTCGCCACCCAATCATCGTCCACCGTCTTACTTTTGAAGCAACTTCCGCTGCGTAACTCCTCCTTACCTGATTTGACTTTGTCACTGAGAGCAATAGCCTATGGCCGCGTGCAGATCACGATCTTCCTGTTCCGTGTTCGATTCACAGCAGATTCAAGATTGCTCGGACTCAATCACGATCACTGTAGCGTCCAATCGCTCCACTCTGCTTCTCTTTGATGCCTTAGTCTACTTCAGTCGTGCCTTCCTTCTTGCCCTGGTCACATGCAACGACCAGATCTGGGACGCGATCAAGGACACTTGAGTTTATCGCCGATTCCAGATTGCGGCTAGGATTAGGATCGGATGCCTAGATCTCCTTGCTGAGGAGCGTCGCCTTCAACATTCAAGTCCGATCACTATCGGAACTATCTTGGCCAATGTCGCCTTCAATACCAAGCCGATGTTTGCTTCGCATGACTTTGCCTCTCAATTCTGATTCAATTCCAAGCCAAATTTTACTTACCTGAAGCAACGGGAATCGCCTAGCTTGTCGGAATTAAATGCCTGAATCGCCCTATCTAACTGCTAAGAACTTCCCGATCATTGCCTTTCAATAATCGAATCTGAATTTAGCTATTTAAGTCTCCATAATCACAGCCGAGGAATGATTGGCTTTGATACCAAATGTTACAACCCTAGGGTTTGGCTAGGGTTAGGAAGTAGATTGGTAAGAATTAGAGGAAGAAAGAACAGAAAAGGAGGGAAAGAGAAAAGAGAACAAAAAGAAAGGTGGGAGAGGAGAGAAAACCGAGGGAAAGCTAGGAGAATTGAGAGAGGGAAATGGAATTCAATTGTTATTCAAATCATACCTTTCTCTAACTATGCCAGCCTCCTTATAGGCTTACAATTGAAGGAAATAACAAAAAATACAACCAACTACTACTCTAACAGCCTTGCTAACTGTTTATACAAGAGTTAGTTATTCCCACCTAACCTCTAAACTTCTACAATTAGCTCTACAACTTATACACTATGGATTTCCCCCCAATTACCATCATATCCTCGGGGTCATGACATAAAGTTACTTCATTGTGACTTGGTGTAACATTCCATTTAAACCATTTATTTGCGGAAGATATGTGAAAGATAAAGAGGGAAATTGATCCTTAAATTGTGTAGCATATGATATGGAAAGCCATCCAGCCAGAACTCTGTCAATCAATATTCATTTTTGTCTTCCTTTCCTTTTTTTGTTTTTTGTTTTTTTCCTCTTCTGAAAACAAAATCTGCTTGCTGTGCCAGCATCTAACATTGCTTGTGACTGGATATGTTTATGGATGAAGTGTGTAATAATTTGCCCGTCTCAAGTAATAATATTAACTTTTTAATAATTGTCTGTTATGCAGGTAGTTCAGGAATAGGAATGCATGGCATGGCTTTTGTAATGCTAAAAATTAAGTCCTTGACTTTTATAATAGTGTAGATAAACTTTTACCTCTTTCGGGAAGATTTTTACACAAATAGCTAAGTTGCTTGTGCAACTATTCTTGGATTTTTCTTTCCTTTTTTATTTTTTTGATAGGTTGATTGTCTGCTGCCACACTATCATTGTTTAGCAGTAGAAGAAGTGATTTTCTGGAGTTATATGGTGCATGACCTTTTTGCACTTGTTATTGTTTAAAATGTCTTTAAGATTTGAGAAGTGAAGGCCGCTTTAACCACCGTTACTTTAATGGAATAGCATTGAGCAGAAAGGTTAGGATTTTTGATAAACAGTTTCCTTCTCCATTCATTAATATAAAAATGAACATGTGGTTGGCCCCGTCCCCATCCTGATCTTTTACATGCTTAAAATGTATCCGATTCCATGTGCTTTTCAGCTTTAACATTTCCATTCATATTTTTGTCAGGAGGAATATGATACTCATGATCCAAAGGGCCATTGTTCACTAGTTCTGCCTTTCTTGATGAAGAGGGCAAAAGTTATTGAGATAGTTGCAGCACATGATATTGTCTTTGCTCTTGCGAGTTCTGGTATTTGTGCAGCCTTTAGTAGAGGTAGTAGCACCTCAATGCCTTTTGATGGATTTTCTTTCATGTTTTTGTTCCTCGAGGTTGAAATTGTTTCTTTAACATGATATTTGCTGACATTATGAATGCAGAGACAAACCGGAGGATATGTTTCTTGAATGTTAGTCCTGATGAAGTCATTCGAAGCTTGTTTTACAACAAGAACAACGACTCACTCATAACAGTTTCAGTTTATGCGTCAGATAATTTTTGCTCATTGAAATGCAGATCCACGAGGATTGAGTGCGTTGACCTTGTCTCTGTTGTTTTTGACTGATTATTTTCAATAGCATGTGATCTGCATATCATATAAAGTTACTTGCAGTTAATTCTTTTCAGATATATACAGAGGGGTAAACCAGATTCAGGGTTCCCTCTCTTTGAATCTGAGTCTTTGAAGTGGCCTGGTTTTGTGGAATTTGATGATGTTAACGGAAAGGTGCTTACATATTCTGCACAGAATAGGTATCGTTTTTTTACCCTTGTATTGTCTCAGTTAGTGTAAATTAACTGCCTAATATGCTTGTAACATTATTTTTGGTTGTTTTTGTCAGTATATACAAGGTGTTTGACCTAAAAAACTATACAATGTTGTACTCTATATCAGACAAACATGTACAAGAAATCAAGATCAGGTAATCTGTCCCCCCCCCCCCCCTCTCTCTCTCTCTCTCTCTCTCTCTCTCTCTCTCAAACACACGATATTGTTTCTTATATTTGCCATATTGACACTGCAACACTTTTTTCATTCAGAATCACTAGGACATCCTTTAGCAATAATTGTTTAGTGCAAAGTACCCATAAAAATATTTCTTTCATGACAGCAAACTTGGTGAGAGTAAATTGTGACCAGACCCAATACAAAAATTAAAAGGACAATAAAATAAGAAATTCAGAGTGCATATACTCCACATAATGTTAAAAGGACAATAAAATAAGAAATTCAGAGTGCGTATAACTCCACATAATGTGATGAGACACTGACATGTAATAACAACAGTTTTTTTATTTTTTTTATGGTTGAACTATGGAAATAGGAAGAGCCATTCCATTTAAAGTATTCTGGTGGATAAACAATTAATATCTTTTGACTCTCTATTTGGCCGACCTATTGGGATTAAGGCTTGCGATAATGATGGTTTTTTGGCGGTAGCCTAATGTTTTTTTGAATGATTTTCCATTTAAATTCTGTTAATATCCTTTAATGATTCCTTGACATGTAGCCTCTTGGAATTCGGAAATCAATCCTTGATTTAGAGAGAATGATTTAAAAGATTAAATCCCCAAATTAAATGAGTAATCAAAGGAATTATCTTAGGTAACTTTTTTTTTTAGTTTTTTGGTAGTTTCCTAAATCCTAAGTTTCCTATTCTTGTATTTGGTAGTTTCCTATTCTTGTGTAACCTATGATAGAAAGATCTCTTGTATATATGTACTATACACCTAATTGCTGGAGGTAAGAAATCAAGTAATTTCTTCCAAAATTATTTGTTCATGGTATCAGAGCTAGACTCGACGCTAGTCTGACATTCAACTCATCAATCCTTTTTCGAACTACAATATTAGTTCTTTATGGCAGAAACTAACTTTTCTTCGGTAGACTCTTCCATTGCTCTTGTTATTTCTACTACTTTAGCTAATCCTATATCAACCCTTGATTTTCATTCTCATTAAATCACCCAACACAAACTCAACAGAACCAACTTTTGTGAATAGTTCCAATTTGTGTTGCTTGTTATGAAGGGCAAGGGCAAAGTTGGATATTTAACGGGTGCTATTCCTATGCCACCTTCAATTGTTGCTAACTATTCAACTTGGGTTGTTGAAAACTCTATAGTCTTGTCATGGCTCATTAATTCTATGGAGCCTAAGATAGGATGAACCTGCCTCTTCTACCGAACTACAAAGGAGATCTGGAATGCTATGTAAGAAATTTACGCAGATCTCAAAAACACAACCTAGTGTTTTGAAATCTGTTTCGCCCTTCAAACTACTAGACAAGGTAACATTTCGATCATCGAATATTATAATGTTTTAGTTGAACTTTGGTAGGAGATACATCTTTTTTATGATATTAGTTGGCATTGTACTGAGGATAGTACTAAGTACACTAAAATGTTGGAGAAGGAAGGGGTATTCGATTTCCTACATGGCCTCAACAAAGATCTAGATGAAGTTGTGGTCGTTTCCATGGTACCAAACCTTTTCCTTCCATCAAAGAGGCCTTTGTTGAGATCAGACGCAAGGAGAGCTGCAAACAAGTAATGCTCAACAGCTTTTCAAACCCACCCTCTGATTTGGGATTCCAAAATTTAGCCTTGACAGTCCATCATAATTGTGGAAACATAAGTTGCCTGTTCAAGAATGTTGTTCTTCTCAAGAGAGGAGCTTGCTTTGAGGGGAAGTGTGGAAGCATAAGTATTTCTGTTATGTTTGTTTTGTTTATTAGTGTTGTTTTCTGATCAATTAGTCAGGTGCATAGCGCATAAGCGTTGTTTTATTTTGTCGGTGTTTTGCTATTATATATAGCTGCACCTCTTGCTATTGTTTTTGTATTATCATTGTTGTAGTTCTTGATTTGTTAATCTACCGAGAGTTCTTTTCTTCCTTTTCATAATTTCATTTTCTTGTGCCCTAGCACTTCATTACATGGTATTAGAGCCTATGGCCTGTAATTCGAATTCTACCTCTGCATCTCCTCGTAACTCTTCCTCGTCATTAGCCTCGCAATCTGATTTTTCTGCGGTGGCTAAAGCATTCAGTTTCATTCCAATCAAGCTCGACTCGAACAATTACATATTTTGGAAAGCGTAGATTCTTGCGACTCTTCGTGCGTTTGATTTAGTGCCTTTTGTTAATAAGATTTCTCCACCACAAAAGTATCTGGTGAATCCAGATTCAACATCGTTAGATGGAGCCGCTGCTAATGAAGTTAATCCAGAGTATCTGACATGGACGAGATTAGATCAATTGCTGCTTGGATGGCTGTTCTCCACAATCGAAAAGGAAGTTCTCGCACAGGTGATTCATTCTGAATCATCTGCTGAGGTATGGAACTCCTTAGAGAATCTTTATTCTCGACAAACTATTGCTAAGTCCTTCCAGTTAAAGCAGTAGCTACGATCTCTTAAGAAAGGTGCAATGTCTGTGAATGATTATGTTCTCAAGATTAAAACTATAGGACATTCATTAGCTGCAATTGGAGAACCTTTAGATGAAAAGGAATTGCTGCTTTCTATTCTAAATGGACTTGATCATGACTATGAAACAGTTGTCATCTTAATAACCTATCAAATGGATGAGATCAATATAGAGAAAGTGCAGTATTTGTTATTAATGCATGAGCAAAGGCTGTTGATAAGTGTCTTTTATACACTTATTTTGGTCTATAAACTTAGCATTTATACGTTCAATGAGCATGATTTCTACTTGATTTGGTTCTATATATGGTTATGTAGATGTGGAGCATGTGTTAAAGCGGACATGAAGCAAAAAGAGTGATTTTTGGTGCATGATGGGAGTAAAATGAAGTTTGGAGGCATGGTCGGGTTTCGAATTAAAAAGAAGCAAAAGAGTATCGAGAACAAGAAGTTGAAGATGATAAAGCAAGAGGCCAAAGAAGAAAGCTAGCGGGCTTAGAGCGGTATGCATACTGCTGTAGCACCGCTATAAGACTTGGCTTTCTGGAGCTCACGGTCCTACAGTGGAATGCATCCCGCTGTAGGACCGCTTTAGGATTGGCTTTCTGGAGTTCACGGGTCTGCAGCAACAAGCATACCGCGGTAGGGTTCAAAGCTTCGTGACAAGGCCGTTTTAAGCCCGTTTTAATCCAAATAAAAGGGAAATAGACTCCTTCAAGGTGAAGGACTTTGATAACCTAAAGAGGGCTATATAAAGGCTTATTTTTGGGAGATAAGGAGCTTTTTGGGAGGAGGAGAAGACGGAAGTCGAGGCAAAAGGAGGAGATTTTCTTGAAGATCTTCGGTTTTGGTTTTATTTTTCTGTTCTTTCTTCTTTACAACATCATGAACTTCGTTTTTATTACTTTTTCATTGGTTAAAACTATGTTAGGCTAAGTACTTTGTGGCTAGGGTGATTGATGAAACCTAGTTCAACGATGGTTTAATTAAAAGTATTTGGGTTTTATTATATTTTTGTCTTTCGGATTGATCATTTATTATACACTAACTCCGTTTTGATGTTTGGCCGTCATTAGAACGTGTTTGTGATTTATATTGCTTTCGAGAGATTCAATATAGATTAGCACTTGATAATAAATGACATAAGGTTCGATAATAGGTAGAGATACTGTTATGCCTTGTGAAATCTTATTTTGATGATCATTGTGGATAAATGCATGTTTTTATATTTGCAGATTAATTAGAGATAATTAATTTCATATGTGAGCATAGATTCGATTGACCATCGAGAGAGGCTTTTGATTAACTTAGGATCATCGATTTTCAGCTCAAAGCAAGAATTATAAAACTCAATCACTGAGAGATTAAACCAAATATAGAACTACGGTGGATTCATGAACCCTAGCGCATTAGATTTCCATATTTAAAACCTAAAGAATTATTTTTTGTTTTCCTTTGGTGAGTTAGTTTTAATTTATATAAAACTTCCATTGAGTATTCTTTGAATTGTGTGTGGCTTATTAAAGTTAATAGTGGTTAAAGTAGGGACCAAAAACCAATCCTCGTGGGAACGATACTTGATTCATCATTATATTACTTGTTACGATTCCGTACACTTGCGGAAAGAATACGCGAACAAGTTTTTGGCGCCGTTGCTGGGGATTGGTTATTTTGATTACTACTTTAATTAAGATTAGCTTTAACACTTGTGTTGCTTTCCTTATTCTTGATGCTGAATTATTTCAATTTTTGCTGTGTTAGGATTGAAATAGTGCATGCGGCGTTCAGAACGTCTTGATCTTGTCGAGTTTGATCCAGAGATTGAACAAACCTTTCATCAAAGGCGTCGTGAACAAAGAGCAAAAAGGGAACAACAACAAAGCACAATGGACGACAACGAAAATCAGCTTGTTCAAATAGAGCGTACTGCTGAGATCAATGAGAGAGATATCTTGATGGGGGATTTCATGATGTCTCCAGTCATTGAGAACCGGTCGAGCATAGTTTATCCTCCATATGGGTATGATAACTTCCAGTTGAGGCCGGATGTGATAAATTTGTTCTCCAACAACATTCCATTCTATGGGAGAAGTGATGAAAATCCACATTACCATCTCTCTCGTTTTCTGGAGTATTGTGGCAACTTTAAGTATCAAGAGATTAATGAAGAAGCAATGAGGATGCGACTTTTTCCTCATACTCTGAAAGACAAAGCTTAGGAGTGGTTGGATTCACTATCACCTGGTAGCATCACTACATGGGTTGATTTGGTTCACAAGTTCACACTAAAATATTTTCCACCAGCCAAGATCAGCAAATTAAAGCATGAAATTTCAACTTTCCAGCAAGCTGAAACTGAGAATTTTCATGAAGCATGGGAACGGTATAAAGAATTGCTAAGGAAGTGTCCGAATCATGGGTTCTCTTTACCAGCTCAAAACCACTATTTCTATGCCGGATTGACTCCCTACAGCTGTTCGATAGTCGATTCTACAGCAGGTGGTTCTATTAGAAACAAATTAGCTGGAGAGCTACATGATCTTTATGAGACAATGAGTGAGCAATTTGTCATGTGGCCTGATAGGAGTTCAAATAGGAGAGCAGCTGGAGTACACGAAGTGGATATGAATACATTGATGTTGGCCAAGATTGATGCTCTTTCAAAACAAATGGAAAACTTAAAATACTCTCCATCAGTTAACATGGTGCAAGGATCTCTTCCAGTTTGTGTAACTTGTGGGGCAAACCATCTGTCATCCGAATGCCCATTGACCGTTAGGGATCATTCACTCACAGAGCAGGCTGCTTATGCGCAAAATTTCCCACGTCAACAAAATTTCCAGTGTCCACAAAATAATCCATATTCTCCAACATACAATCCCGGCTGGAGAAACTATCCTAATTTTTCATATGGCAACAATCAGGGAGTTCAAAACCCACCAAAACAAGGAAGACCACATGAGGAAAAAGGAGAATGGGAAGCAGCAATTTCAAAACTTCAAGAACGAAGTGAGCGGACCGATGCAGCCATCAAAAATATAGAGACTCAAATTGGGCAGTTAGCTAAAATTCTTACTGAGAGGCAACAGGGCACATGGCCAAGCAATACCGAAGTTAATCCTAAGGAGCAAGTAAATGCAATCACTACAAGGAGCGGGGTGCAATTTCCAGAAATTCATGTTAAAAGACCAAGTGTGGAAAAGAAAACTGATGTTGAAAAGGAGACAACAACTGAGAATAAGGAGCCCGAAGATATAGCTGAACAAGAGGAGGTGATTCTACCCACAGTCAAGCCTTATGTTCCACCTATTTTGTTTCCTCAAAGATTGCGCAAGCACAAGTTGGATAAGCAATTTGAGAAATTTTTGGAGGTATTCAAGAAGCTACATATCAATATACCATTTGCGGAAGCTCTGTCTCAAATGCCCAGCTATGCAAAATTTATGAAGGAGATTCTATCGAACAAAAGGAAGCTTGAGGAGCATGAAACCGTGATGCTAACAGAGGAATGTAGTGCCATTTTACAAAATAAATTGCCACCAAAGTTGAAAGACCCAGGGAGTTTCACCATCCCGTGCACCATTGGCAGCTTATATTTTGAACGGTTCTTATGTGATTTGGGTGCTAGCATTAATTTGATGCCATTCTCTATCTTTCAAAAGCTTGGTTTAGGTGAAGCAAAACCTACAAGGGTGTCATTGCAGCTAGCGGATCGGTCCGTGAAACATCCACGTGGAATTGTTGAAGATATCTTGGTAAAAGTGGACAAGTTTATATTTCCAGCAGATTTCATTATTTTGGATATGGCTGAAGATAGGGATATTCCCCTTATTTTGGGGCGACCTTTTCTAGCTACTGGACGAGCTCTTATTGATGTGCAAAAAGGACAACTCATGTTAAGGTTGAATGATGAGCAAATCACTTTTAATGTGTTTGAAGCACTGAAATTTACTACGGCTTCAGATTCTTGTTTTCAGATTGATATTTTGGACAAAGAGATAGAAAATACATTCTCTTTGAATCAACCATCAGATCCTTGGGAAGCATGTGTGATGCACTCACAAGTTGAAGATACCGACTCGGCTACGATTGAAGAATGTGTCAAATATTTGCAAGGATTTGAACTTATTCAAAAGGGAAAGCAGTACAAGGCATTGGGCACGGGACCTCCACGACCTTTACCTTCCATTCAACAAGCTCCGAAATTAGAGCTAAAGCAGCTGCCATCCCATCTTCGGTATGCCTATTTGGGTGAGTCCTCTACTCTTCCAGTTATCATTGCTAAGTCCATTAACCAAGAAGAAGAGGAAAAGTTACTCCGGGTGCTTCGGGAACATAAATCAGCTCTTGGATGGACTATAGCTGATATAAAAGGTATTAGCCCATCTCTTTGCATGCACAAGATATTAATGGAAGACACTTACAAGCCGGTAGTGCAACACCAGCGATGGCTAAATCCTCATCTGCAAGAAGTGGTTAGAGCTGAAGTACTGAAGTTACTAGATGCTGGAATTATCTATTCTATCTCAGATAGTGCTTGGGTTAGTCCGGTTCAAGTGGTGCCTAAGAAGGAAGGTACCTGGGCAGAAGAGTCGGTGCATGGATGGCCGAAGTGAATCAATGGTCTTCGGGAGGTGGCGGCGGCTGTGACCGGAGTAGCTGGGCAAACATGGATCTCATCTCCTCGTGCTGGGTATGAAGGTCGGCTCTGAGAACATCCAAGCCTGCTTGCAGCATGTGAAATTGTCGATCCTGTTCCGCTCGATTTTCTTGGATTTGTGCTTGCATTGCCTCCAATGTGGGGCCAAAGTTGACCCCTCCAGGTCGGCGTCGGGGTGGTGGTCTCACTGCTGGTGGTGCTTCGGGTTCCATGTACTCCTCGGCTTCATCTTCCTCCTTGGCCTCTGCTGCTGTGTCTCTCATGCAAGCTGCATGTCGGTGTTGGGCAATCTGAGTATGTGACTGTCGAATAGTGTATAAATTGATTGGTGCGGGGTTCGTCTTGTCAAGCTCAGATGCGGATGTAGGGACTTTGGCTTGCTTGCATAATGCTGAGATGAGAGTTGGGAAGTAAATCCTTTTCTTATTACCTTTGGTCAAGGCGAGGGCGACGATTTGTTAGAAAATACGCTCACCAAAATTCACTTCATATCTAGTAGTCAAGGCATAAAGAAGCTGCATCCGTGGAGGGTATATCTCTGTCATGTGTGAAGATGGAGCGATGTTAGAAGATAAGATGTAATGGAACATCTTCGCCTTGAGGTTAAGCTCATTATGGAGCACCACATTGTGGCTTGGCCACACCGATGGGATGTCTTCATTAAAGCAAAGGCGAGCCACTTGATTCCAATCTTCTATGTTCGCGAGATCTGCCCCCGATGGCACTTGATAGAAGTTTTGAATGATGTCGGGACTGAATGGTACCCATACTCCGCGCACATAGGTATGGAAGGCATGAACTTCCTCATCGTCATCGTCACCTCCAAGGATGTTGTCATTGAAGTTGGCGAGGAATTCTCGAACCACGGAGGGATATATCTTGGGAGGCTTGGCACAAAATTTGAGCTGCTGCTTGGCATGAATAACCTCAGAAACCCCAGTAACCTCAATGCTAGCCAAGTCAACTTCCCGCTCTCGGTGGAGAGGCCATGACTCTATTACTCGAGCTCGTTCTTCCGCTTTGGCAGTGAGGTAGATTGGATAGGTTGGTGGATCAACTCGCGGCCGCTTGGAGGTGTTTGAACTGGTTGTAACTGCTTTACCCTTATTTGCGGCTAGAGTGTAGCGGGTTTTGGGTGCCATTTTTGCTTGGGCTCGGTCCTGAAAGCACAAAATCAAACATGAGAATGAATAGAAGAAAGAATCAATTAATTCTTGGCTTGTTTTTTTTTTTTTTTTGTTTTTCATTTATTTTTTGTTCATTTATTTGTTGATTTATTGATTTTGTTTTGATTTATTTATTTTATAAGACTTAAATGTGTTGGAGAAGCCAAAGATGCCACAAGATCCCCCCCAAACTTAATTCATTCCATTCCCTCAATTCCTAATGCAATGTGTGTGCAAATGTGTGGAGATGTGTGGTTGGGGCATTTGAGCGAACACTTGGTGGGCATGCTGAGAGGACAAACAGAAAATAGGGCTTAGGATCCATGAAATTTTCCCAAATAAAAGCATATAAACAAGCAATAATTCAACCCCAACATCACCAACCACAACTTCATTACTCCCATTCACAAGCAACTCACCACCCATTTCCACAAAAAAGTATCAATTCGTGCAAACAAATTAAAAATTAGTTCACACATACCTTAAATGATGAAGATGGAGGGAGTGGAGGGGAGGCTATTGAGGGAGAACTTTGGCAAATGGGATGGGGGCAAGCTAGGAGAAGAGGCGAAGGTGGGGGGAGGGTGCTTGGAGGGAGAGAAGGGAGAGTGAGAGCAAAGGGGGAAATGAAAAAGCAGGGGGGGGGGGTCGGCGTTAATGGGCCGACCCGCACAGCAGCGCGGCCGCGGCATGCATGCCGCAGCCGACCTGCGAGCCACAGCAACTTGGGGTTGGTGATGTTGGGGTTGAATTATTGCTTGTTTATATGCTTTTATTTGGGAAAATTTCATGGATCCTAAGCCCTATTTTCTGTTTGTCCTCTCAGCATGCCCACCAAGTGTTCGCTCAAATGCCCCAACCACACATCTCCACACATTTGCACACACATTGCATTAGGAATTGAGGGAATGGAATGAATTAAGTTTGGGGGGGATCTTGTGGCATCTTTGGCTTCTCCAACACATTGAAGTCTTATAAAATAAATAAATCAAAACAAAATTAATAAATCAACAAATAAATGAATAAAAATAAATGAAAAACAAAAAAAAAACAAACAAGCCAAGAATTAATTGATTCTTTCTTCTATTCATTCTCATGTTTGATTTTGTGCTTTCAGGACCGAGCCCAAGCAAAAATGACACCCAAAACCCGCTACACTCTAGCCGCAAATAAGGGTAAAGCAGTTGCAACCAGTTCAAACACCTCCAAGCGGCCGCGAGTTGATCCACCAACCTATCCAATCTACCTCACTGCCAAAGCGGAAGAACGAGCTCGAGTAATAGAGTCATGGCCTCTCCACCGAGAGCGGGAAGTTGACTTGGCTAGCATTGAGGTTACTGGGGTTTCTGAGGTTATTCATGCCAAGCAGCGGCTCAAATTTTGTGCCAAGCCTCCCAAGATATATCCCTCCGTGGTTCGAGAATTCCTCGCCAACTTCAATGACAACATCCTTGGAGGTGACGATGACGATGAGGAAGTTCATGCCTTCCATACCTATGTGCGCGGAGTATGGGTACCATTCAGTCCCGACATCATTCAAAACTTCTATCAAGTGCCATCGGGGGCAGATCTCGCGGACATAGAAGATTGGAATCAAGTGGCTCGCCTTTGCTTTAATGAAGACATCCCATCGGTGTGGCCAAGCCACAATGTGGTGCTCCATAATGAGCTTAACCTCAAGGCGAAGATGTTCCATTACATCTTATTTTCTAACATCGCTCCATCTTCACACATGACAGAGATATACCCTCCACGGATGCAGCTTCTTTATGCCTTGACTACTAGATATGAAGTGAATTTTGGTGAGCGTATTTTCCAACAAATCGTCGCCCTCGCCTTGACCAAAGGTAATAAGAAAAGGATTTACTTCCCAGCTCTCATCTCAGCATTATGCAAGCAAGCCAAAGTCCCTACATCCGCATCTGAGCTTGACAAGATGAACCCCGCACCGATCAATTTATACACTATTCGGCAGTCACATACTCAGATTGCCCAACATCGACATGCAGCTCGCATGAGAGACACAACAGCAGAGGCCGAGGAGGAAGATGAAGCCGAGGAGTACATGGAACCCGAAACACCACCAGCAGTGAGACCACCACCCCGACGCCGATCTGGAGGGGTCAACTTTGGCCCCACATTGGAGGCAATGCAAGCACAAATCCAAGAAAATCGAGCGGAACAGGATCGACAATTTCACATGCTGCAAGCAGGCTTGGATGTTCTCAGAGCCGACCTTCATACCCAGCACGAGGAGATGAGATCCATGTTTGCCCAGCTACTCCGGTCACAGCCGCCGCCACCTCCCGAAGACCATTGATTCACTTCGGCCATCCATGCACCGACTCTTCTGCCCAGGTACCTTCCTTCCTTTTTAATGCCTTTCGAGCCCTTGGGACAATGGCTCATTTTAAGTTTGGGGGGAGGGTTTTGATGATCCAATCATGCATTATATGTTAATCTACTTGGTCGTCTATAAAAATATATATATATATATATATAAATTGTTTTGTTGGGTAGACATGCCATCAATGATGAATCTTATTTGGTATCATTTTGATGAAACGAGTAAAGATAGTGATGCTACTCATTTCGGTTTTGTGATTCACTATCCATGATAGAAGACTATTTGAGCACAAGTGTCAGGAGGTTAAATGCATAGGTCTCCATATAGACTTTCACCCTTAAACCCTCTTTATGAGCAATTCAATCATCAAAAAAAAAAAAAAAAAAAAAAAAAAATATTATGAAAAGAAAAGTTTGGGGAAGATTGAGCCATGATGGTAAATGTTGAGGAATGTGTTGACTCCGTGCATGTTAAAATTTGTGTGGAATGTGTTAGGCATACTAAGGGAAGCTAGACAATGACCATAGGCTAGTGATCTAATCCCTATCACTATGTCGTGCACCAAATTACATTTGAGTCTGCATATATCTTATACCTTGCTTCGTAGCCTGAATGACTTGAGTGATTATGCCTGTAGGGGTATCTTAAAACCTGGTGCCCCGTGGTCATCTGGCTTGGGAGTCATCGGTTGAAAGCTCGTTACAAGAGTCATTCAGAAAGCTTAATGGATTTAGGCTTCCACATAAGATATTAAAAAAAAAAAAAAAAAAAAAACTCAATAATGGTGCCAATGTTTGTAAACTCTTAGGGATTGAGAACACTGGTGGGTTTGACTGTCTAGTGGATGTTAGCATGTCGAAACA
Source organism: Diospyros lotus (assembly GCF_014633365.1). Taxonomy (NCBI): domain Eukaryota; kingdom Viridiplantae; phylum Streptophyta; class Magnoliopsida; order Ericales; family Ebenaceae; genus Diospyros; species Diospyros lotus. Next base: position 32,091,056 of record NC_068350.1, read on the forward strand.
TTCAAAATAAAGGAGAGTCTTCACAAACCGAGATAACGTCATTTTTGGCTAAGTCTAACCAAACTTGAACAAGAAAGAAAAGAATGATTGAGAGCACCTAGGGATTAAATGAAAAAACCAAGTTTGGGGGTGGAGTGCATATTACGAGCGAGAAAATGTTCAGGACCATCGAAGGGTCTGGATACCAACAATCTTATGCATGATATTGTACCTGACAGGATTCGCACACACACACGTCAAAACATGGAATAGGTCCAAAACATTTGTGTAGCATTACTAGAAAACTCTGTGTAAATTATGAATGATACCAAAATCTGAGACTACCTGGAAGGCTATCCAACTTGTAAGTGATTTTGAAATATTAATTTTTTATTTTTTTTCTACTTGAGGGGTAATATATTTGAGTCAATAAACTTGCTCGGGACGATCAAGAGTCTAAGTTTGGGGGTATTTGATAAGTGTCTTTTATACACTTATTTTGGTCTATAAACTTAGCATTTATACGTTCAATGAGCATGATTTCTACTTGATTTGGTTCTATATATGGTTATGTAGATGTGGAGCATGTGTTAAAGCGAACATGAAGCAAAAAGAGTGATTTTTGGTGCATGATGGGAGTGAAATGAAGTTTGGAGGCATGGTCGGGTTTCGAATTAAAAAGAAGCAAAAGAGTATCGAGAACAAGAAGTTGAAGATGATAAAGCAAGAGGCCAAAGAAGAAAGCCAGCGGGCTTAGAGCGGTATGCATACCGCTGTAGCACCGCTATAAGACTTGGCTTTCTGGAGCTCACGGTCCTACAACGGAATGCATACCGCTGTAGGACCGCTTTAGGATTGGCTTTCTGGAGTTCACGGGTCTGCAGCAACAAGCATACCGCGGTAGGGTTCAAAGCTTCGTGACAAGGCCGTTTTAAGCCCGTTTTAATCCAAATAAAAGGGAAATAGACTCCTTCAAGGTGAAGGACTTTGATAACCTAAAGAGGGCTATATAAAGGCTTATTTTTGGGAGATAAGGAGCTTTTTGGGAGGAGGAGAAGACGGAAGTCGAGGCAAAAGGAGGAGATTTTCTTGAAGATCTTCGGTTTTGGTTTTATTTTTCTGTTCTTTCTTCTTTACAACATCATGAACTTCGTTTTTATTACTTTTTCATTGGTTAAAACTATGTTAGGCTAAGTACTTTGTGGCTAGGGTGATTGATGAAACCTAGTTCAACGATGGTTTAATTAAAAGTATTTGGGTTTTATTATATTTTTGTCTTTCGGATTGATCATTTATTATACACTAACTCCGTTTTGATGTTTGGCCGTCATTAGAACGTGTTTGTGATTTATATTGCTTTCGAGAGATTCAATATAGATTAGCACTTGATAATAAATGACATAAGGTTCGATAATAGGTAGAGATACTGTTATGCCTTGTGAAATCTTATTTTGATGATCATTGTGGATAAATGCATGTTTTTATATTTGCAGATTAATTAGAGATAATTAATTTCATATGTGAGCATAGATTCGATTGACCATCGAGAGAGGCTTTTGATTAACTTAGGATCATCGATTTTCAGCTCAAAGCAAGAATTATAAAACTCAATCACTGAGAGATTAAACCAAATATAGAACTACGGTGGATTCATGAACCCCAGCGCATTAGATTTCCATATTTAAAACCTAAAGAATTATTTTTTGTTTTCCTTTGGTGAGTTAGTTTTAATTTATATAAAACTTCCATTGAGTATTCTTTGAATTGTGTGTGGCTTATTAAAGTTAATAGTGGTTAAAGTAGGGACCAAAAACCAATCCTCGTGGGAACGATACTTGATTCATCATTATATTACTTGTTACGATTCTGTACACTTGCGGGAAGAAAAAGTCTAACAGTTGTCATCTAAGAATGCACCGTTGGTTGCTTCTAATTTTGATTCGGAGGTAACCTCTACAAAAATGGTTAATGTTGCACAAATTGCTAGAACTGGTGAATTTGTTGCTAATAGAGGAGGTTTCATGCTTAGAGGAGGAGGTTTTATTAATAGAGGAGGAAGAGGACAAGGTAGATTTTCAAATAGAAGAATTTATTGTCAGCTTTGTGGAAAATCGGGACATTTTGTTGACAAATGCTACCATAGATTTGACAGGAACTTTCAATGAATGCCAAATCAAGGCTTTGGTCAGTTTAATAATGGTGTTCAGTATAATATTTGTGGTCAGCCAGATTCTAAGGCATTTATGGCTGCCTTTAGTGGTTCTAATGGAGCTTGCATGAAAGATTTAGAATCAGTTTCAGGTGATCCTTACTATAGTCACTTTTCTTCTCCACAACCTGATAATCTGTCTCATTCTTCAGCATCCATTACAGATCCTGCTTAGTTTGTTGATTCTGGTGCAACAAATCATATCACATCTAATCTAAACAATCTTTCTATTCATGCTCCTTATACTGGTGATGACAAAGTGGCTGTAGGCAATGGTAAGACTTTACCTATCTTGAATATTGGTTGCAGCAATTTATACACTCATCAACAACCTATTTCTATCATTTCTTTACCCAATGTTTTGCATGTTCCTAGTATGCAAAAGAACTTGCTTAGTGTTTCACAACTCACTCGTGATCACAATGTTATTGCTGAATTTCATGCTACTTCTTGTTTAATTAAGGACAAGGATTCCGGGAGAGTGCTACTTCAGGGAGGTCTTAAAGATGGATTATATCGGCTGTCACCAGCTCTTGCTCATGGTGATTCCAGCATTTCCATTCATTCTCATTCTCCAAATGTATTGTTGGTGTCAAATGTTTCAGCTTTTTCAAATTGTAATCAACCCAGCTCATTTGTTCATGAGCAGCAGTCTTCCAATACTCAATATAATACTGATAGCGTACAATGGCATGCCAAATTAGGGCATCCATCATGAAATGTATTGAGAACAGTATTGAATAAAATTCATGTTCCATTTTCTAAGTTTGACTTATCTTTTTGTGATTCTTGTAAACTTGGTAAACTTCATCAGCTTCCTTTTGCTGATTGTGAAATTAAGGCCACAAAACCATTAGAATTGGTTTATTCTGATTTGTGGGGACCCTCTCCAGCTTTATCTACTGAAGGTTTTCGCTATTATATTGTCTTTGTGGATGCCTATTCTAGGTATTCATGGATATATCCTCTAAAATTGAAATCTGATGCCTTGTCTGTGTTTGTCATCTTTCACAAGTTTGCTGAACTGCAGTATAATTCCAAACTTAGAGCTTTACAAACTGATAATGGGGGTGACTTTAAGGCTTTCTTACCTTATCTTCAAAGCCAAGGTATTCAACCTAAATTTACTTGTCCATATACCCATCAACAGAATGGTGTGGCTGAGAGGAAACATAGGCATATTGCTGAAGTGGGACTCACTTTTGTTAGCTCATGCTCATATGCCATTAAAGTTTTGGGTTGAATCCTTTCAAACTGCGGTTTACATTATAAATCTTCTACCTACTTCTCCTCTCAATTTTAAAACTCCCTTTGAACTACTGTATCATAAGTTTCCCAACTATTCTTTGTTGCAACCTTTTGGTTGTGCTTGTTTGCCTTATCTTAGACCCTACAACAAGCATAAATTTGATTTTCATACATCTAAGTGTGTTTTCATTGGATATAGTCACACTCAACCTGGTTACAAATGCTTGCATCCTTCAGGAAGGGTCTATGTGTCCAAGCATGTTCAATTCAATCCCATTGAGTTTCCCTATACATTTTTGTTTCTTTCATCTTCTTCTGTTTCTAAGCCTATTTCAAGTGAGACTCAATGTGGAGGATCTACTGCTGTGTTTTCTTCGTTTCCTATTTCTTCTTCTACAGTCTCTGCTTCTTTATCTCCTTGTGTAGCACCATGTCCGGATCCTATTCCTAATCCTACTTTATCTTCGTCTTTTTCTGTTGCACCCACCATATCTAGCTCCTCATTTTCTACTTCGTTACCAGCTCAAAATCCTTCTCTACCTAGATCCAAATTGGCTTCTGCACCCTCTATCCATCCTATGGTCTCTAGATCTAAATCCAGAACTCTTCCTACTGTTCCTCGTGCTCTGGTAAGCACTCTTGAACCTGATTCAGTTCGTGAAGCTCTCTTAGACCCACGATGGGTTCAAGCTATGAAGGAGGAAATTTTTGCTTTGCATCGCAATTGTACATGGGTTCTTGTACCATTTTCAAAGGATATGAATTTAATTGGGTGCAAATGGGTGTTTTGGATCAAGTATAAGGCTGATGGCTCTATTCTCAAATACAAGGCCAGATTAGTTGCAAAGGGTTTTCTTCAAAATCCTGGCCTAGATTATGGTGAGACATTTAGTCTGGTTGTAAAAGCTCCTACCATTCAGGTATTATTTTCTTTAGCTGTAGCCTTTGGCTGGGATGTGCAGCAAGTAGATGTAAACAATGCTTTCCTCAATGGAGACTTAACAGAAGCTGTGTTTATGACTCAGCCATAAGGTTTTGTTAGCCCTCAGTTTCCCTCACATGTTTGCCAGTTGCAAAAGTTGAGGATGGCTTGGTATAATAAGTTGAGGATGGCTTTACAGAGCTGGGGTTTCACTAGAGCAACATCTGATGCGTCTTTATTTATTAAAAGGACCTCATCTTATGTTTTGCTTATTCTGGTCTATGTGGATGATATATTGCTTACTGGTTCGGACAGCCTAGCTCTTAAATCTTGTATTGCTGATTTAGATACCCATTTTGCATTAAAGACTCTCAGTTTAGTCAATTATTTTCTCGGATTTGAGGCTTTTCGAGATGCAAGTGGATTGTACTTGACTCAATCTAAATATGGGTTAGATTTGCTGAAAAAGGCCAACATGCAAGACTGTAAACCCTGTGATACACCCATGGTTTCAGGCGTTCCGTTGACTAATGAGGGTGATGTATTTCCTAATCCTTCTTTGTATAGAACTCTCATTGGATCTCTTCAATATCTTACCTATACACGTCCCGATATTGCTTTTGTTGTTAATGAGCTTAGCTAATACTTATCTGTTCCTAAAGTTCAACACTGGACTGCATGTAAAAGGCTACTTAGATATATCAAAGGAACAATTGGACTGGGTTTGTGGTTTTCCTCATCTATCGGTGATTTGTCTTTAAAGGTCTATACTGATGCAGACCATGCTGGCTGCAAAGAAACTCGGCGATCAACTAGTGGTTTCAGTGTGTTTCTTGGCAACAACTTGATTGTATGGGGCTCTAAGAAGCAATCTGTGGTGGCTAGATCAGTAGGAGAAGCTGAGTATAGAGCTATAGCTCTAGGAGTTACTGAACTATTGTGGCTGAGATCTTTATTTACTGAATTGGGTTATCCAGTGAATGCTACATCTGTGGTTTGGAGTGATAACTTAGTAGCAAAAAGTATGACTGAAAATCATGTGTTCCATTCTCGAACCAAACATTGAAATTGATGTGCATTTTGTGCGTGAAAGAGTTGAGAGTGGTGAAGTTGAAGTTCATTATATTCCTACCGAATTTTAGATTGCTGATGTGTTCACTAAAAGTTTGGCTAGAGATCGGTTTTGGTTTTTATGCTCTAAGCTTGGTCTACAGGTGTCTCCTGTGCAACAACATATTTCTCCTACATCATCCTGTTTAAATTAGTTGAAGATTACAGAATGTTCTTCTCCAGCGAAGTCTGATTTGAGGGGAAGTGTGGAAACATAAGTTGCCTGTTCCAGAATGTTGTTCTTCTCAAGAGAGGAGTTTGCTTTGAGGGAAAGTGTGGAAGCATAAGTATTTCTGTTATGTTTGTTTTGTTTATTAGCGTTGTTTTCTGATCAATTAGTCAGGTGCATAGCGCATAAGCGCTGTTTTATTTTGTCGGTGTTTTGCTATTATTTATAGCTGCATCTCTTGCTATTGTTTTTGTATTATCATTGTTGTAGTTCCTGATTTGTTAATCTACCGAGAGTTCTTTTCTTCCTTTTCGTAATTTCATTTTCTTGTGCCCTAGCACTTCATTACAGTAATACATCTCATTCAAAGGATTAGAAACTTAAAGATAAACTTTAGTGTGATCATTGCAATAAACCTCATCATACGAGGGACACATGCTAGAAACTTCATGGCAAACCTATAAATTGGAAGCCAAGAAGCCAACGAGAACAACAGAAGTCGTCATATACAACTGACTTAGCCATCATCTTTGGAAAACCAGATACTATATTTATAGTGGAATTGATGGAAATTTTACGACAGCTATTGAACAAGTCCAGAAAAGCCTAAGGAAATTGAACTTGCCCTTCAAACTAGTACAACCACAGTTGCTCATAGAGGTAACACTCAATCCACTTTATTATGTCAACCACATTTTAGCAACTGTTGGATTGTAGAGACTGGGGCTTCAGATCATATGATAGGCTTATCCAAATTCTTTTCCACTTATGAAGATTGTTCTGAGAATATTAAAGTTGCAATTGTTGATGGGAATGTAACTGGTGTGGCTAGTCGAGGCACTATTTTTCTACCTGGATTAACATTGTTTTCTACTCTTCATATTTGTCGTCTTAAATGCAATCTCCTTTCTATTAGTAAATTGACTAAAGATCTCAATTGTACAGTCACCCTCGCAAAATCCACAAACCATGAAATTAGATCAAAGAAAGAACACAAAACAGTGAGTTAAAACCAAAGCAATAAATCAAAAACAAAACAAAATAATTCCCTGTTGTGCTCTGATGAATCGCCGGTAATGGAGGAGATGAAGGTGGGGCTTCAAGGCTCAAATTGATTGGTTTAAAACCCATTAAGGTAAAGCCAAGAATCGGTCCCAAGGAAAACCCAAACCGGCCTTTGATTGAACCCGAATCTACCCAAATTGGAAGAAAATAACCCCAACCCGAGAATGAACACCAACAACCACTCGATTTCACCTCTCCAGCTATCTCTCTCACTCACTCTCTCTATTTTCTTGCCCGTTCAAAAAACCATCCTCATAAACACAATATATGTATATAATCTTCGAAGAACCAGATAACCTCTCACAAAGATGAGGATAAGCTCCCTAGGTATCCGGAAGAGATGAGATGAGGGTGAGGGAAAAAAGGGGAGAAGCAAACTTGGATTTGAATGGTGATGACCAAGTCTCTACCAACTGGGCCAAGCCCGTTTTCCTCAAAAACAAGATGAACGTACTTGAGCCATCTTCTTATCGGGCTTCCTATAAGTGGGTTTGGACCTCTCTTTAAATCTATCAATCTTGGACCAAAGCCTATGATAGTTTTTTACTTACTTGATCTTACCATCATCACCTTGGACTTGTTGGGTATCACACCCCAACACGTATTCTAGCCTACCTATTGTGCATTTTAGGACATATCTTCGGGGAGGATGATTGACAGTGCTGAGAAGAAAAATGGCCTATACTATTTCTCTAGCGTGGTTCCTCCATTGACTCATAAGTCATTCAATCCTATTTCATTGTCTGCCATTTCTCATTGTGATGTTTTGTTATGGCATAAACAACTAGGCCACCCTAGTTTCAATTATCAAAGAACTTTGTATTTGAAATTATTCATCAATAAAGATCCTACTTCCTTTTAATGTGAACATTGTGTTTATGCTAAACATCCATGTTCTCATCTTCCTACTCATTCCTACAAATCCTCATTGCCATTTCATATTATTCGCAATGACATTTGGGAGCCAACTTGTGTGTCAACTTTAATCGATACTCGCTGGGTTATCGCGTTTATTGATGACCACACATTTGTTTATTGGGTTTACCTCATGAAGGACAACTTTGAGACTTGTTCCTTATTTAAACAGTTTCATAAACTTGTTACCAATATGTTTCAGTCTTCTGTTCATATCATTTGAATTAATAATGGTGGGGAATACTTTATACAAGAACTAAACCAATACCTTATTGATCAGGGTATCTTACACCAAAGTTCATGTCCCCTCTACTTTCCAACAAAATGGGATAGTAGAAAGGAAAAATAGACATCTTCTTGAGGTAGAGGTAGCCTGATCCTTAATGTTTGTTAGCCATGTTCCAAATACTTTCTGGGGTGAAGTTATTCTAATAGCCACCTATCTCATAAATAGGTTGCCTTCCAAACCACTTAATCATCAAGCCCCATTGAGTTGTTTACTTGTTGTGTTTCCCAAAATTCGCATTCTAAACTCACTGCCTCCCAAAGTGTTTGGATGTGTTGCCTTTGTTCATAATCAACACCCTCGTCATGGCAAACTTGATCCTAAGGTATTCAAATTTTTTTTTGTTGGGTACTCTTCCACCCAAAAAGGTTACAAGTGCTACTCTCCTTCCACACACCGATTTTATGTCTCTTGTGACGTATGTTTCTTTGAACATTAGCCTTATTATCTCAATGCTTCTCTTTAGGGGGAGACCTCTCATGAAGATAATCATTGGGACCCATTTATTTCACTTCTTGTTTTCCTTCTGATTTATCCATCCATTGTTCCCTCACTTGAACTATCCTCACATCCTTCATTAGACCAACCTGAACCTGTACAAGAAATGAGTCAAGGGGGAGAATCTACTGCTGAACCACAACCAATTAAGGTATACTCAAGAAGGCCAAAAGGTCCTCCACACAACCATTCATCTGAATTGGAGCCAAGTCTTGGTTTGGAAGAGGCTGCTGCAGTTGATGACCATGATGTTCCAATTGCTATGAGAAAATGGGTAAGATCATGCACTACACATTCTATCTCCAACTATCTGACCTATTCTAAGCCGTCTCCTAAGTATAGGGTCTTTACCACCATGATTGATAATGTGGAAATCCCTAGAGACATTCAAAGTGCCCTTCATGACCCTGAATGGAAAGAGGCTGTTTTGGAGGAAACAAATGCATTGATTAATAACAAGACTTGGGATATTGTGGAGTTACCTGAAGGAAAGAGACTTATTCATAGTCACACATGGCCCAAATGGAAAAATTGAGAGATACTAGGCAAATTTAGTTGCCCAAGGATTCACACAAACTTATGGCATTGACTATGAAGAAATGTTTGCTCCTGTAGTGAAGTTAAATTCAATAAGGGTTCTTTTTTATCTTGCTACCAACTTAGATTGGGAACTTCACTAGATGGACGTGAAGAATGCTTTTTTGAATGGGAAGCTAGAAGAGGAAGTTTATATGAGGTTTTCACCTGGTTTTGAATCCACTAAAGCCTCAAGTAAAGTTTGTAAATTAAAGAAGTCTCTATGGTCTCAAACAATCACCCAGGGCATGGTTCACAAGGTTTAGTGTTGCTATGACTCAATTTGGATATCAACAAGGACAAAATGACCACACTCTCTTCATTAAATAGGTTGAAAATGGAAAAAGATTAATTTTGATAGTGTATGTGGATGATATGGTGATAAGAGGTGATGACATTGAAGAGATAAAGGAACTTAAAACCAAGCTGCAAGCTGAATTTAAGGTAAAAAATCTCGATACACTAAAGTACTTCCTTGGCATGGAGATAGCAAGGAGTAAACAAGGTATTTTCATAACCCAAAGAAAATACACACTTTATCTCTTAAATGAAACTGAGAAACTTGGTTGTAGACTTGTAGGTACTCCATTGGAAGCGGAAAGTCACATAAAATGACTCTACTGTTGATAAGGAAAAGTATCAGTGCCTAGTAGGGAAGCTGATATACCTTTCCCTTACCGGACCTGATATTGCCTATGGTGTGAGTGTTGTGAATCAATTTATGCACTCACCTACATAGACACCTAGAGGTAGTAAACCAGATTCTTTGATACCTAAAAGGGGCCCTTGAAAAATGGCTTTTGTTTTGAAAAAATGATCATAGGGGAGTTGAATGTTTTGGAGATGCAGATTGGGCAAGTTCAATTGAGGATAACAAGTCCACAACTGGCTACCGCCCTAAATTATGTGGTAACTTGGTCACTTGGCAGAGTAAAAAGTAGACAATCGTGGCAAGGAGCAATCCTGAGGTCGAGTATAGAGCAATTGCTCAAGGGATTTGTGAGTTGATATGGCTAGGAAGATTGTTGCAGGATTTGAAAGTTACATGGATAGGAGTTATGAAGTTGTATGGTAATAGCAAATCAACTATTGGTATAGTTCACAATCCAATCCAGCATAACAGAATGAAACATGTGAGAATTGACCAAAACTTCATCAAAATAGAGATTTGAGAGTGGAGTTATTAGCCTATCCTACATCCCAAACTAAGACACAAGAAGCAGATGTTCTGACTAAGGCACTGTTGAAACTAGGTTTTGAAGCATTTGTAAGCAAGATGAGAATGATTAACATCTATTCAATAGCTTGAGGGGTATTCACCAGTTTGAGGGAGAGTGTTGAAATCTGGAAATCAATCCCTAATTTAGAGGGAATGATTGAAAAGATTAAATCCCCAAATTAAAGAAGTAATTAAAGGAATTATCTTGGGTGAGCTTTCTGTTTTAGTTTTTTGGTAGTTTCCTAAATCCTAAGTTTCCTATTCTTGTATTTGGTAGTTTCCTATTCTTGTATAGCCTAAGATAGAAAGATCTCTTGTATATATGAACTGTATAGCTGATTGCTAGAGTTAAAAAATTAAGTAATTTCTTCCAAAATTATTTGTTCATGGCCTTGGCAGTAGCATGCTACACTAGTTTGGGATGAAAATACTATTGCCTAAAGCATGTGTCACGACCCTAGGGTTTGACTAGGAATTTGGAAGAAATTGTGGGGGAATTACAAAAAGAATTGGGGGAGAATTTTAGACAGAACAGAGAAAGAGAGGGATAGATAGCTACTTCTCCTAGTTTGGATGTGAAGAATAGTGGCTAGTAGCTTTATATAGCTACTTCTCCTAGGTAAGTATTTTTGTTACAAAGTAAAGAGAAAATATAACAACTAAAATAACAAAATAACTACTACTAAAGTATTATTATATCCTTGGGGTCATGATAGCAGATTTCTTGTGAATCAAACTAGAAGGAAATTGTTAAAAGTCATATGGTTCAGTAGAAAAACAAGATTATTCAATGATGTAACGTCATCTCTCTTTGAAAATGAATGGAGTTGATAAAACCCCTAACTTCAGCATACATCACTGGTTGTGGACCACTTGGATAATAAGTCAAGGCTTTTAAATGTAATAATCAATAATGTTTGTGTCATTAAATTGATTAATTCATGAAACAAGACTTTGAAATAATCCAATGGCTTGCTTGAATTAAATCCGAGAGTAGCATAAATACAAATACAAACTACTGTTATATCACTTTCCTAGAAAGTAGGAAAGGAATTGGAACTCTACTCCTAAAAAATAGGGATAACTATCTCCTAAAACTTAGGAGATAAAGAAGATGTAAAAACAAAAGATTACAACAATTATCTACTACTAACAAACATAAATTTAAATAAGCTGAAGATAATCTTGAGTTCTCATGCTTCTAGAGTTCTTCTCCACTTATACTTCTAACAGAAAAATGATCTCGTCCAACCCTCCCCCTCAAGTTGAAGAATAGATGGAAGTCATTCCCAGCTTGCTAATTAGAGTCTCAAGAACTGGTCTTACAACTGCCTTTGTTAAAACATCAGCCACTTGATCATTAGATGGTATATAGGTCAAGATTATTCCTCCTTTCTCAATTTCTCTTTTTATAAAATTCCTATCAATCCTCACGTACTTCATCCGGTCATGTTGCACTGGATTTTTAACAATGCTGGTAGCTGATTTGTTATCACTAAATACTTTTGTTGGTTGAGATAGGGAAATCTTTATCAACTAGGTTGAGAAAAATATATTTCTTATTTCTTAAGATACATAATATGTTGATTCTCTTTTATCTTTATAGAGGAAGAGAATAATACAAAAGGAAAGAAGAATATACACAGAATATACATAGCTTCTAAAATATACAAAGAATATTCTACCTTTTCAAATCTTTCAAACCATGCTCTTGGAGACTGTTTTAGACCATACAAGGATTTTTTTAAATAACATACCTTGTTTTTACCGAGGCTCTTCTCAAATCCTGGTGAAGTGGCCAATTGAAATTCACTGCAAGGGAGAGGAGAACTCGAATGGAGTTTATTTTAGCTACTAGAGCAAATGTTTCTTGATAGTCGATGCCGTATGTTTGGGTGAATCCCTTAGTAACCAGCCTTGCTTTGTATCTTTCTATTCTCTCATTTGCCTTACATTTTATAATAAATATCCACTTACAGCCTACCGTTGTTTTGCTTTCTAGTTTGTTCACAATCTCCCAAATTCCATTCTTTCTAAGAGCACTCATTTCCTCCTGAACTGCTAACTTCCAATTTGGGTCACCAAGGGCATCCTAAATTGTTCTTGGGACATGCAGGTTAGAAATATTTGAAAGAAATGCCTTGTGATAATTAGACAATTTTTGGTATGACGGGTATTTGGCAATCGGGTGTTTGGTACAAGATCTCACTCATTTCCTAGTAGCAATAGGGATATCAAGATCGGACACGTCAAATGAAGAATAATATGAGGGAGTGAGTTTAGAGTTATCATGAGAAGAAGAAGTACTGTCAGAAGGCCCATCATTTGGAGACGTCAATTGTTCAATTGTTAGAGGAATATTCGGAGTATTCTTCAGGGTTTTCCTTCTTGTATAAAACTGAAGCTCCGGTTTTGAAATATTTTGATCCGTTTGTGGTAATTCTCCCCCTAGTTCCAATCCCATCTTGCTAGGCACTTGTGAACTAGACACACCCTGTTCCACAACGTTTGAAACATTTATATCCTTGAGTTTTTTATCAGAGTGGAGTGGAGTACCAATCATGGTAGGACGAGGGTCATAGAGTTTTAAGGAATTATCCTTCTCAACATTAGAATTCAAAAAATTATCTTCTTTCTCAATATGCTCTCCCTGAAGATGATTTATGGTAAAGTAGGGTTGAGTTTCGAGGAAATACACATCCATACTAATATAAGTTTTTTGGGTGATAGGATTAAAGCATTTGTACCCTTTATTATTTGGTGCATAGCCCAGAAAGACATATTTTTCAGCTTTGGGATCCAATTTGGAACGAAATATTTGAGGAACATAAACGAAGCGTGCATCCAAAAACTTTTAAGGGTAACTCAGAATATATACGACATAGAGGAAAGAGTTGTTTTAAAGAGTGTAAGGGAGTTTGAAATTGTAGAATACGAGTGGGCATACGATTGATGAGATAGGAAACAGTTAAAATTGCATTACCTCAGAGATATTTAGGGACATTCATAGAAAACATGATGGCCCTGGCAACCTCTAGGAGGTGTCGATTTTTTCGTTCATCAATACCGTTTTGTTGGGGAGTTTCTTGACAAGTGGCTTGATGTAAAATTTCTTTTTCTTTTAAAAACCCCCCCAAAGATTCATTAAAATATTTAGTGCCATTATCAGATCAAAGAATACAGTTTTTTGTGTTAAATTGAGTTTCAATCATATGGAAAAAATCCTTGAAAGTTCTAGGCACATCTAATTTTTCTGCAAGTAAGTAAATCCAACAAACTCGAGTATGATCATCAATAAAAGTAACAAACTATTTTTTGCCAGACAAAGTAGAGACCTTAGAAGGGCCCCAAACATCACTGTGTATCAAATAGAATGGTTTTGAAGAACAATAGGGTTTTGGATGAAATTTAATACGATGATCTTTGGATAAATGACAACTCTCGCATTGAAACATAGAAGGATCCACTCCTTTAAACAACGTAGGAAATAAATATTTCAAATAAGGAAAACTGGGATGGCCTAGCCTAAGATGCCATTGCATTATTTGATTAGAAAAAGAAGTAGAACTAATATCACTCAGCCCGTGAGCCTTTTTATTACGCAAAACATCCCCATTCAAATAGTAGAGCACGTTTATTTCTCTAGCACTGCCAATCGTCTTTCCCGAGTTCTAGGCCTGAAAAATGCAATAGGAGTCAAAAAAGATAACATGACAGTTAGAGTCTTTGGAGAGTTTACTAACAGATAGAAGATTCCAGGCAAGTTTAGGAACATGGAGTAATGATTGAAGATCAATACTATCAGAGAGTTTAATGAGACCTTTCCCTGCAATAGGTGAAAGATTACCATCGGCTATTCTTATTTTTTCATTACCAGCACAAGGAATATATGAGTTGAATAGATGCGATAAACCAGTCATATGATTAGATGCTCCTGAATCAATGATCCATGGAATAGATTGGAACGAACTAGACAAGGCAAATGAATTTCTACCTGAATAGGCCAATGAACAATTGGGTGTACCAGGGGACAGATTAGGCTTTAGCAGTCGCAGAAGTTGATCAAGTTACTCTTTGTTGAATGGTCCTACATCAGCTTCATGGGCAGTGGGTTGTGATCGCTTCGATCTAGGCTTCCAATTGGCTGGTTTGCCATGAAGTACCCAACAAGTCTCGCAAGTATGGTGTGGTTTATTGCAATGATCACACCAAACACAAGGCTTTTCTTCTGCCTTTCATTGACCCGCAATATGCCGTCCACCAGCATTAGCATCAGCAGTCATGAGTGCCATATTTTCAGATAGCCCACTTTCACCACTCTTCTTCTTGCCCAACATAACTAGTCTTCGGCTTTCTTCATGCCGAACTTCAGAAAAAGCTTCACTTAGAAGCAAGAGTGGATTTCTACCGATGATCCTCCCACGGACTTCATCATACTCAACATTGAGTCCAACGAGAAACTTAATACCCGATTAGCATCGACCATTTTCTGATAATGTTTGCAATCGTCTGTGTTCTTCCACTCACATGTGTTGAAGAGATCCAAGTCTTGCCATATATGCTTTAAAGAATTAAAGTATATGGTAACAGTATCACTACCTTGTCGAATCTCACCAAGCTTCAAGTTGAGCTCGTAGATTTGGGATTGATTCCCCAAATCGGAATATATGGCAGTGACTTCATGCCATAGTTCCTTTGCTGTAGAGAAGCACATATAATTCGAACTTATCTCTTCCTCCATGGAGTTAACAAGCCACGTCATCACCATTGAATTCTCAGCATCCCATATGTCATACAATGGGTCTTTATTGTCTGGGGCTAATGCGGCGCTAGTTAAATAGCCAATCTTTTCCCGACCTCGAATGTACATACGAACAGATTGTGACCAACGCAGGAAATTGGTACCATTGAGACGAATGGTCGTAATCTGTACTGGATGTGAGTCGGAGGAGCTTCAGGGAACTCAAAATTAGTCTTGAGAGGACTGGGATTGTTGGGTTGGAGTGACTAAAGATGTAGAATCGGTCATGGTGGCTAAACAATCAGATCAGGGTATTGCACTGTGTGGTGGCAGTAGAACACAATAAGATCTGGACACACTAGTAGTGACCCACAGATCTGGACCCAGTAGTGACCCATGGATCTGGGCGCACCAGTAGTGACCCATGGATCTGGGCGCTTGGATCTAGGTGTCCAATCTGAACAAGAACTTATCTGGGTGCTTCAGAGGATGGGAGCAGCTTTGAAGCGCGAACAGGGGCGGCTCACGAACATCAACCAGGGATGGCGCTGAACGGAAGATGGGAGCGAATCTGATGCGCGGACAGGAGTAGCCCTGATTCGCAATGCCGAGGCAACAAGAGTAGAAACAGGTCCGACAAATGGAGGCCGACCTTCGCGAGAGGCTAGGAGGCCGCGACCGTTCCAAAGGTGGGAATCCCACTGGAGAATGATGACGACCGTGGCGGCAGTAGCGATAGGGATGTCGGATCGCAGATGTGGCAACCAGTGTAAGGGCGGCGATGGCTTGAGGATTGAGCGATGACTAGCGACCGGTGTAAGGGCGGCTATAGATCTTGGATATAGCAGAGGAATAGGAGAAGTTAGGGTTTCACAGTAAACGACTGTGATTTAATCCCTAATTCCCGCTCTGATACCATATAAACTAGGTTGAGAAAAATATATTTCGCTATTTCTTAAGATACATAATATGTTGATTCTCTTTTCTCTTTATAGAGGAAGAGAATAATACAAAAGGAAAGAGAAATATACACAGAATATACATAGCTTCTAAAATATACAAAGAATATTTTATATCTAAAAATACTTATATTTCTACAATCTTCAAGTCCTCCATGAGCCTTTCCAGCCAGATTACTTCACATATCCCATGAGCAATTGCTCGAAACTTGGCTTCAGCACTGCTGCGAGCCACAACTGACTGCTTCTTGCTTCTCCATGTAATAATATTCCCAAATACCTTAGTGCAATACCCTGAAGTTGAACGACTATCTTCTCTAGAACCAGCCCAATTTGCATCTACATAGCCTTCAATGCTCCTGTTTTCAGTTTTCTTGAACATTAATCTTTTTCCAGGAGTTCCTTTTAGGTATCTTAGAACTTGTTGAACTGCCCTCATATGTTGGCTGATTACACTTACTGAATAGGCTGTTTGGCCTAGTTAATGACAAGTAAATCAACCTCCCTACCAACCTTTGATACTTTTCTTTGTTCACGGGAGCATCATCACTTTTCTCTTCTAGTTTCCAGCCCTTTTCTAAGGGTGTTTTAGCTGGTTTGCAAGCTGTCATTCCGGTATCTTTCAGCAAATCCAAGGTATACTTCTGTTGTGAAATGAACAAACTCTCTTTGCTTCGAGTTACCTCCATGCCTAGGAAATATCTCATAGTTCCTAAGTCTTTAACTTCAAACTTAGCCTTCAATTGCTGCTTTAGATTATCAATTTCTTGCAAATCATCACTTGTTACAATAATATCATCAACATAAACAATCAATATAGCCCTTTTTCCATTTTTGTTAAGTTTAATGAACAAAGTATGCTCAGATTGGCCTTGTTTATACCCTAGCTGCCTGAGGGTCATGCTGAATTTGTGAAACCAAGCCCTTGGTGACTGTTTTAAACTATAAAGTGACTTTTTCAGCTTGCACACACTACCACTTCCAACCTTTTGCTCAAAACCGGGGGGAACCCTTGTGTAAATCTCTTCCTCCAAATCACCATTAAGAAAAACATTATTAATGTCGAATTGGAAGAGAGGCCAACCAAAATTCACATCAATAGATAATAGTACTTGAATGGAATTTAGTTTGGCAATCGGGGCAATTGTCTCCTCATAGTCGATTCCAAAGGTTTGGGTAAAACCTTGTGCAACCAATCTAGCTTTGTATCGCTCAATGCTCCCATCAGCCTTGTGTTTGACTGTAAATACCCACCTACATCCAACCACTTTCTTGTTAGGAGGCAATGGAACTATCTCCCATGTCTTATTTCCCACTAATGCATTCATTGTTTCCATTACAACCATTCTTCACTTAGGATCTTCCATAATAGCCTAAATATTTTTAGGAATATTAATGCTATCAATCTGGACCAAATATCCTCTGAACTATGGAGCCAATTTCACATAGGTTAGATGATTAGATATTGGGTACTTAACACATGATCTTACCCCTTTTCTCAATGCTATTGGAACAACCCAATCTAAGCCATCTTCTTCTTTAGTATTGCTGTCACTTTCTAGTGTAGCTGTCCCCTCATTGCTACCCTTTTTTGCTGAAGGATCGGTCTCTGGAGATGAATGGTTTTGCTTCAATTCTGTATGACCTTTAGATTTTCTTGAGTAGACAAATAGAGGAGGATTTTTGGCTGTTGTAGGACTAGGTTTTTCTTGCTCAGAATGATGAGAGGACTCAGAATTTGCAGGATTTTTGGTGTCAGGTTCAGAATTCCCAGCAGGTTCAGAATTTCTAGCACAAAACAATATGTTGTCGTGAGGTACTAAGAATTCTCCCCCTTGATAACATACTGATGGATTGGGATTGAAGGAAAATAAGGGAGAAATGGGCTCATTGGAATTGTTTTGGTGGCCTGTGAGGGAATAATAGGGAAGATCTTCATAGAATGTCACATTGGTGGACACCAAAAATTTGTGACTGGTAGGACAATAGCATTTGTAACCCTTTTGAGAGGGAGAATATCCCACAAAAATGCACTTGGTGGCTTTAGGATTCAACTTGGTCCGAGAAGGGGCATTGTTGGATGGTAGAGATGGTAGCCAAAAACCTTAGGAGCAATAGACAAGATGGTAGAGATGGTTGGATACATCGTACATAGAATGCTGAGAGGAGTTTGGAATTGCAAGGTTTGGGATGGGAGACAGTTAATTAGGTAGGCAGCAGTGAGGATTGCTTCTCTCCAATAAGAATGAGGCACATTCATAATGATCATCATAGCTCTAGCCACTTCTAAGAGGGGTCGATTTTTTCGTTCGGCCACTCCATTTTGTTGGAGTGTATATGTGCAAGAGTTTTGGTGAAAAATACCGTACTCGGCCAAATAATGAGAGATTATTTGAAAAATATTTTCGGCCATTATCAGTGCGAATTATTTTGATGGAAGTTTGGAACATATTCAAAATTAATTTGTGGAATCGTTTGAATATGTTACTAGCTTCAGATTTTTCCTTCATCAAGTACACCCAATAAGCCCTAGAATGATCATCGCTAAATGTAATAAACCATCTAGAACCAGTAATATTTGGGCATTTAGAGGGTCCCCAAATATCACTATGAATTAATTGGAAGGGAGTAGAAGGCTTATACATTTGAGTAGGATGATGAGATCTAGGTTGTTTAGCAAGAGTACACTGTTCACATAAAAGAAACTGCTCTTTATTACCAAACATATCAGGATATAAAGATTTAAGGTAAGGAAAGCTAGGATGTCCTAAGCGTTTATGCCATAACAGGACATTGGCATTGGTTTTTACACTTAGAACAGCTTTATTAGAAAAAAAACTAGAAGGGAAAAAAAGATTTTTGCAATACAATAAAGGCCATCCATTACTTTAGCATTGTCAATCCTCCTCCCCGAGGCTCGATCTTGAAAAACACAATATGACGGGTAGAACATTATAGTGCAGTTCATATCTTTAGTGATCTGGCTCATTGATAATAAATTATGTTGCAGTCCAGGAACATGTAACACAAAATTCAGCTTTAGATTAGAAATATATGCAATTCCCATACCCAAAACCGGTGAAGTGGTTCCATCAGCCATAGATATATCAAGAGATGAGTCACATAAGGTATAATCAGTCAAAGACCATGCTGAATTTGTCATATGGTCCGATGCTCCCGTGTCAATCACCCATATATTCTTAGAAAAACTTTTAGAAACCAAGGAGTAGGGTTGGAAATTACCTTGCATTGCTAGAGAAGCAAAGGGCTGAGGATTAGTTTGGATGGACTGTTTTATACCTTGGTTTAGAAGCCTATACAAGGCTTGAACTTGCTCTTCTGATAGATTTAGATTGGACTTATTTTCTGTTGGAGCCTCAGCATTATAGGCTGCTACTTTGGGATTATCTCTCCTCGGCCGTGGCTTCCAATTTGCTGGTTTGCGATGGATTTTCCAGCAAATTTCCTTAATATGGTTAGGCCGCTTGCACTGATCACACCATAACTTCTCCCTTGCTTGACTCTTTGCAAAAAAATCCTCCTGTTTAATAGAGGCAAGAGCCGAATGCTGGTGAGGTAAGATTGAATCTGATGGGTTTTGAAGCATCACTTTTCTTCTGCTTTCTTCCCTTCTTACTTTTGAAAAAACTTCCTTCAGTGATAGAAAAGGCTTTGTACCCAAAATCCTACCCCGAACTTCATCCAAATCAGGGTTAAGACCATATAGGAAGTCAAAAATTTGCTCTCTTTCTATCATCTTATTATATTGTGTGCTATTAGTTGGAGACTCCCAAGTTATTGCATAGAACATATCCATCTCATGCCATAATCCAACCAAAACATTAAAATACTCGGTCACACTGTTTATACCTTGTTTAGTGTTCCTGATGGTTGATCAGACTTCAAAACATTGAGTGAAATCTTCCAAATCTGAATACATCTCTTGCACTGATTCCCAAACTTCCTTGGCCGTTCTGTAAAACAGGTATGTTCTCCCTATTTTTGGCTCCATGGAGTTGATTAACCAGGCCATGATGGCAGAATTTTCAGCCTCCCAAAGGCCATAGTTGGCTGCTGTAGCAGGAGGAGCAAGAATGGATCCCGGTTAAATACCCAGATTTTCCTTTACCTTTTATCACTAACATCACCGATTGAGACCATTCCCTAAAATTATTCCCATTAAGTTTGTGTTGAGTAATTTGTAGGGGATGGTTATCAATAGGTGTTGTAGTAAGGTGTGAGGGAGACGGAGATGGAAGAGAAGCACTTGGAGATGAAGTAGCTAAGGCTTTGGTTAGGGTTGGGTTGATAGTGGTGTCAGCCATGAATGAAATCGGGAGAAGTCACTATCGTTCTTCCTTGATCGAACAGTTCTCTGATACCATGAAAAGACTTTGAAATAATCCAATAGCTTGCTTGAATTAAATCCGAGAGTAATAGAAATATAAATACAAACTACTGCTATATCACTTTCTTAGAAAGTAGAAAAGGATTTGGAACTCTACTCCTAAAAAATAGGGATAACTATCTCCTAAAACTTAGGAGATAAAGAAGATGTAAAAACAAAAGATTACAACAATTATCTACTACTAACGAACATAAATTTAAATAAGCTGAAGATAATCTTGAGTTCTCATGCTTCTAGAGTCCTTCTCCACTTATACTTCTAACAAAAAAATGATTTCGTCTAACAATTCAAAACATAATGATGTAGAACCCAAACCAAAAGAAATAATAGTAATCTTGATTACTTGAAATCGATAGTAATATTTAATATTATTCATCAAAATATGTCGTTTAATACTTTATAAAAGGATTATTTATAGACAATTAATAGATAGAAACCTATTCTAATGAGAAATCCTTTCTAACTAGAATTCCTTCGTAATTAAGCTAATAAAGGTAATCCTAATCAAATTAGAATTTCTAGGACAAAAGAAATTAAAAGAAACTAGGAAACAAATTAAAATAAAGAAATTAATAAAACAATATTAATTTATATTTTTACGCTTAAAATATTGTTTTTCGATACATTTCTCTCTATGATCTTCATTGCATAATCTTCTGCTAGATTAGTGATCTGGTATCCACTGATTAGTGTCTTGAGCAATAGATTGACAACTGGAATTTGACAAGGAATAAGAAACTAGTAACTCTAAATCACTGTCATGTACCTAGGGTTCAACCTAGAGTTTAAGAGATAATTGGAAGGAATTGGGGAAGATATCAGAAGAAATGGGAGGGAATTAGGGAAGAACAAAAACAATGAGAGAGATTAGGGAGAACTGAGAGAAAGAGAGGGAAGTTGAGAGAGTTTGAAATCAGATTTCATTCAATAATATTTTCCTTTTTTTGAATTAGGTTGTATTAGCCTTATATACTGATCTAGTAGCTAAAGTTTGGCGCCAATAGGGCTACCAAATATTCAAATCAAGTATAACTGAAGGCAATTATCTTTTAGGTACAAACCACTACAACTACAATACAATTAAAAAGAAATTTATCTATTATCTAATTACTATTATGTGCTTGGGTCATGACAATTTTCCCCCTTTAGAGAGGGTTCTTGTCTCCAAGAACTTCCTACAATTGGTCCCGTTTCTTCACTTAATCCTGAGTTGCTCTTCTTCTTCTTTTCCATCCTCCAATCCTTCCATATGTAGTAATTGTTTCTTGCACCTGTGACCTGGGTTAAACTGTTCTCCACATTGGTAGCACAACCTTGCTTGTCTCCTTTGTTCCATCAAAAGAGACTTGGCTGAATTAGGGTTAGTATAAATCCTATGACTTGAATTTCCTTCCAGTTGCGAATTGTTTGTAGGATGAATTTCAATTAGGAGCTAGTGTTTCGTCACAAAGGCTTCCACATGCAGTGAAGCACCCTTAGCTGCTTCCTGCAGTGTCTTAGGCTTTAACATCTTCATCGTCGGCCTCAAGCCAATGATGAAGCTTGAGATGAAATATTCCTTAGTCATGTGGGGGTTACGACTCAACATGAGTGATTTCAACTCCTCAAATTTGAGTTGATATTCCTATACTGTCCCATCTTGTTTCAACTTATTAAATTCCTCTACTACATCCATCATGCCACGGTCTCCTAACCCCTTGCACAAACGTCTAACAAATTCATCCCAATTGCAACCATCCCTAACTTTGGACCATCCTTGGAACCACACATCTCTGACATCGTTTTGATAGGTAGATGCTAGGGTAACCCTTTGGTTATCGGGCACTTGATGGATGTCATAGTTGTTAAAGGCGCGCCTAGGCGCAAGGCGCCTTAAGGCGCCAGTTCAGTGCCTCGCTTGGGCCGAGGCGAGGCGATTTCAGCGAGGCGCTCGCCTTGCACAGTGAGGCGCCGAGGCGAGAGGCGCGCCTCATGAAACCTAGGTTTTAATTAAAACCTATGCAGCCCAATTCCTCCCCTCTTGTCAGTTCCAGTATGTATACATTACAAGTTACAACATATTTACATTTCTTTAGTTTAAGTAAATGTTCACATTTTCTTTTATTTTTATTTTACCTTCCATTTATTTTAATAAATAAATGTAAATAAGAAAATACCCCCATTTGGATTCAATAAAAATATTTAAAAAATCAAAATCCGTAACAATAAGAAAATATGATTTTGGTTTTAGTACAAACTCAGGATTTAGCGATTTTACCACCCCTAAAATACATACCTACTATTTCTTGAAAAATTCAGTAAAAATCATTTTAACAACAATGGTTGTTAGCTATCAAAATACCGGGAGATAATTTTTGAAAATGAAAACATTTTCTTATATGTCTTCTTATAATGCGCTAATCTTCCAGACTTAGAAAAATAACATTTTTCAAAATGAAAACATTTTCTTGATTGTGGACTGGTAGTGTTTATTAATTGTGGAGAGCACTAAAGCTTGTCCAAAATGTCCTCCATCAGTAAAACAAGAGATTGGAGAGTACATGCAAAAAAAGAAAAATAACAGGGATGAGTGAAATATGGCATCGTTAGATGATGATGAGGAGGAAGAGCTGTCTCAAAGTAGGAAAAGACCGAATGCATCTATCCAATGTATTAAACAAACTCGATCACAATCGGGTTCAACTTCGGCTTCGACTTCAAAGCGGCGAGTAACTCAGGTGATTGAAGAGGAGGAAGAAAGTGAGACAGAGACTGAAGATGATGAAGACTTGGAAGAGGGAGAAGAATTGGGACATGAAGAAGAAGATGAAAGGGTGATTGAAGGGGATGATGAAGATATTGACCTTGATGTTGATGATCTCCTTGATGATGATTGATTAAAACTTCTTTATTTATTGTGGACTTGTAGTGTTTATATGTTTGTTTAGAACTTTGCATGATGATTGGTACTTATTTGAGTTTGAGACTTTAAGTTTGAACTTTGATGATGTTAGTTTAGAATTTGAAGATAATGAATCATTAATGATGTGCAACTCCGCCTGGGGATGTTATCCACTGCCGATCCCAAGCCCGGATAAAGGAGAAAGGTTGCGTTAGGTAGCCGACAGCCAACGTAAAATTTAGTCGGATCCAAAACATGAACTCTAGACAAATTATGAAAAATCGTTGGGGCGTGGGCGTAACCCTTCATAGTGACGCGCTACATTGCCCGCATGTAGTGTCAAGTGAGTTAGGGCTGCTTCATTGGCTCCCAAATGTAGTGACAAATGAGCAAGGGTCCCTGCATTTGCTTGGACGGATGTGGATAATGAAGCTAGTCCAAAATCAAAATCAAAACCAGAATAAAAAACAAAATCAAATTCAAAGTCAAGGCAAAAAAAAAAAATCATAGATTAAGGATTGGGTCATGCAACATAGGAACATTAACATGCATAGCTATGGAAGTGGTAGATGTGATGATTAGGAGAAAGATTAATATTATGTGCCTTCAAGAGACGAGATGAGTAGGGAAAAAAACAAAAATTTTATCAGAAACTGGATATAAAATATGGTACACAGGAAATGATCGAGCGAAAAATGGAGTAGGGATTATTATGGATAAAAGCTTTGTAGATGAGGTAGTGGATGTATAGAGAATAGGGGATAAGATTATTATGGTGAAGGTTAGTTTAGGAAGTATGAACCATAAGTGGGGTTAGGTGAGGAGATAAAAGCAAAATTCTGGGAGGACCTAGAGGGACTCATACAAATGATACCAAGAGGAGAGAAAGTGATTATAGGAGGTGACCTAAATGGGTACGTGGGTAGAGACGGAAACGGCTATAGAGAGGTACATGAAGGGTATGGATTCGAGGAAATTAATAATGAGGGTAAATCTATTCTAGATTTTGTTATGGCATATGGGCTCATCATAACCATTACTAGGTTCAAAAAACGGGACAAATACTTAATCACATATAAAAATGTCACATCAAACACCCAAATAGATTACTTCCTCATGAGACAAGAGGATCGATTATGTTGTGGGGATTGTAAGGTGATACCGGGAGAGTGTTTTAACTACTCAACATAGACTTCTAGTACTTAACGTCCAAGTAAGAAATTGGAAAAGAGAAAATCGTATAAAACAAAATCCAAGAATCAGGTGGTGAGATTTAAAAGGGGAGAAATAACTAATCTTCAAAGAAAAATTAAGGGGTAGAAGGGAATGGAATGGAGAAGGACAGACAAACTAAATATGGAGAGAAATGACTAATGCCCTGTGAAGCACGACAAATGTAGTTCTTGGAGAGACAAATGGTAGAGTCCCTACTCTTAAGGAGTCTTGGTGGTGGAATGCAGAGGTATAATTGAAAATTAAAAATAAGAAAACTTGCTATAAGACCTGTATATCAGTGCAACAATGAAGAAAATTAAAAAAATTATAAAGAAGCAAAAAAGGCAGCAAAAAGAGCTGTTAGTGAAGCAAGGTAAAAAACATATGAGAATCTATATAAACGACTTGATACAAAAGATGGAGAAAGGGATATATATAAATTAGCTAAAGCATGAGAAAGAAAAACAAGGGATTAAATCAAGTGAAATGCATAAAAGATGAAAATCAAAATGTATTAGTAAATGAGGGAGCGATTAAGGAGAGATGAAATGAGTATTTCACAAAATTATTTAATGATGGTGACGACACAAGAGTTAGGTTGGGACACCTTAGTAACTCTGAAGGGAACGTGAACTATACATTTTATCGAGGCATAAGTTCAAATAAAATAAGGCAAGCATTAAAAAAGATGAAAAATCATAAGGCGATGGGACCGGATAATATACCAATAGAAGCATGGAAATGCATGGGAGAAGAGGGCATCTCCTGGCTAACGAAATTATTTAACGCGATCCTTAAATAAAAAAAGATGCCAGATGAGTGGAGAAAGAGTACATTGGTTCCTATATATAAGAATAAAAGAGATGTTCAAAACTGTGAAAATTATAGAGGAATTAAGTTAATGAGCCATACCATGAAACTCTAGGAAAAAATAATAGAGCGGAGGCTTCGAAAAGAAACAGAGGTGTCGGAAAATCAGTTTGGTTTCATGCCCGGTAGGTCAATAATGGAAGCTATATACCTATTGAGGCGCCTAATGGAAATGTATCGGGATTATTAGAAGGACCTACATATGGTGTTTATAGATCTAGAAAAGGCCTATGATAGGGTCCCTAGAGAAGTATTATGGAGGGTTTTAGAGAAGAAAGGAGTCCGAATAGCCTATATACAAGCCTTTAAGGACATGTATCACGATGCAGAGACAAGGGTCAGAACATGCGGAGGGGATACTGAACCGTTTAAAATTACAATAAGACTGCATCAAGGTTTTGCACTAAGTCCATACTTATTTGCTCTAGTAATGGATGAACTCACTAAAGATATTCAGACAGAGGTGTCATGGTGTATGCTATTTGCAGACGACATAGTGTTGGTAGATGAAACAAAAGAAGGAGTGAACACTAAGCTTGAGTTGTGGAGAAACAATTTAAAATCTAAGGGATTTAAATTAAGTAGAAAGAAAACAGAATATATGGAATGTAAATTTAGTAAGAATGCAAGAGTGGAGGATGTTATAATAAAATTGGAAGACCAAATCTTATAAAGAAAAGACCATTTTCGATATTTGGGATCAGTGATTCAAAAAGATGGAGAAATTCACGAGGATGTCACACATAGAATTAAGGCAGGTTGGCTAAAATGGAGAAATGCATCGAGGGTGTTATGTGATGGTAAAATCCCATTAAAACTAAAAGGAAAATTCTATAGGACAGCTATAAGACCAGTCTTGTTGTATGGTTCAGAATGTTGGGCAGTCAAATACCAGCATGAGCAAAAGACGAGCGTACCAGAGATGAGGATGTTAAGATGGATGTGCGGCCACACAAGAAAAGATAAAATTAGAAATGAAGTTATTCGTAATAAGGTAGGAGTAGTGCCAATCGAGGAGTAGATGAGAGAGACTAGACTAAGATGGTTTGATTATATGAGAAGGAGACCAAGTGACGCTCCTGTGAGGAGAGTTGATGAAATGGAACAATTAGTCAAAAAAAGAGATAGAAGCAGACACAAGAAGACTTTGGGAGAGACATTAAAGTTTGATATGAAGTGTATGGACCTAAATGAAGATATGACAAAAGACAGAAATACATGGAAGTCTAGAATTCATGTAGCCGACCCCACATAGTGGGATAAAGGCTGGATATGTTATTGTTGTTTGTTGTTGAATCATTAATGATATGCATGTGTCATTATTGATAATTTGATAGTTTTTTATGATTTTACAAGATTTTGAATTTTTTTCTAAAAGGTGCGCCTTGCCTCGTGTGTCTCGCGTCTCAGTCTCCATAACCCTTTGCGCCTCGCGCCTTTTAGAACTATGATGGATGTTGAACAATTTCTTGCACCGCCTCAGCCAAGATCCAGGCTTTTGCCCTTCAAATAGAGGCAATTGTAGTTTTGGCACTAGAAAAATGGATTGGTGGGTGGTCACCTGTGTCCTATCTCTTCTCCACCACATTTTCTCCCACAATGGTCAGTTAAACCTCAAACTCCGAGGATCCTACCACCTTGTGGTTGGTTCCAATTCCCTAGAGGGTTGGTTCCAACCTATCTCTAGGGGGAAAGTCAGGTGAGATCCTTACTTGATTTTAGCTGGAGAACATGAGCATGAATTGTTGCATCTGCTTACGGAGCATGTTGCTCTACTCTCGCATCTCCTCTCGAATTCGATCGCACATATCCCTGCAAAATCGATCTACCACATCGTCCAGCTTCTTATCCACCACCATTGCAATCGTCTCCTCCATGGATCCCATACGAGTCTGCATCTTCGCCACCATCGCTATCACCTGCTACATCTGAGACTTCATTTGCTGATTCATTTGGGTGTCGTTAGCCATTGGTGGTTTGATCGCTTGAGAGATCGTTGGCTAGGAACTTGCTTTGAATTTTCTTCTCTATTCATTGTAGTTGTTCGCCACTGATTGCGATGGAGGCAGATCAATAATTCTCCTGTTCTGAAACCTTATTTCGCTGAATCTGCCAGTTTCAGCGTCGCCTTTCAATTTGGAACCAAATTACCCAAAATTCACAATCATCAAGGAGCGTCGGAAAACGCAGCTGAAAATGACCTCCTATTTTGCCTGCAAAATTCGAACGTGGACTGTCGGAAATTCGCATAGCTCGCGTGGATCTACTTTGATTATCAGCCCAAGTATACTTGCCTAGAACACTGGAAATCACCTGGCTCGTCGGAATTAGCTGCACTGACTCACTGCTCTGATGCGCCTGGATCTCTTGACTCTCGATCAAGAATTACCTTCAATTTGCTGATAGGATCTATCGTCTCAGAATCTGCACACTCTGATTATCGCCTAAACCTCCATTCGTTGGAATTCCACTAGATCTGTTGGATAATCGATCACCTGAATTCTTAGCTCAAGATTTGCTTCTCTGCCGATAATCTACTTGCATGTGTCGGAATCAAGTTTCGAGAATCAATTGCGTTGGAAAGCAACAATCTATATCAGTCAGAAATTAATTAACAGAGAAAAACTGTCGCGGAACGATTGCTCTGTTTTGATCTATCTCTATCATCGTCGAGTCGATTCAAAATTCACGCCAAGAAAGGTCGGACATTGACAGCTGAGGAACGACTGCTCTGATACCAATTTGTCATGTACCTAGGGTTTAAGAGATAATTGGAAGGAATTGGGGAAGATAGATAAGAAGAAATGGGAGGGAATTGGGGAAGAACAAAAACAATGAGAGAGATTAGGGAGAACTGAGAGAAAGAGAGGGAAATTGAGAGAGATTGAAATCAGTTTTCATTCAATAGTATTCTCCTCTATTTGAATTAGGTTGTATCAGCCTTATATATGCTGATCCAGTTGCTAAGGTTTGGCACTAATAGGGCTGCCAAATATTCAAATCAAATACAGATGAAGACAGTTATCTTTTAGGTTCAAACCGCTACAACTACAATAGAATTAAAAAAAAATTCATCTATTATCTAATTACCAATATGTCATTGGGTCATGACAATCACCTTCACTACTATCCTGCTAACATGTTTGTAGAATGAACATCTTATCTAACACTAGCATCTTAAAACATGCCAACAAATCCAATCCAATCAACATGAACTAAGCTTAACCTACCACAGCCTCTTTTGAGTCCAGGTTATCCATGGCAGCATCTGTTTCTGAGGGTAGGAGGGGTCAGTTGTACAACTAGTCAACTTCCCCATAGTTTCTTTGTATGATACAGATATCTCTAGTTATGCAAGCGCTAAAACTTCTCAAATTGCAAACAAACATCCAAAACTCTAGCTGAATGTAGAGAAGACTGCCAAATGTTATTGAGCTCAGGAAGAGTGAGTGGATGGGCATAGGAGGCTGAAAAAGGAAACTGAGCCATGCAAGGGAATTGGATGTGTAAGACCAAAAAACCCTTTAAATAATAAATAAAAGATTAAAAGCTGTGTTTATTAAACTACTCTTATGTTTTATTGCAGCAGAACTGCTTGAGTTGCCTGCTGGCCACAACTTATATAATGATTACAAAGCTACTGCTACTTTAGGATACCACACATATCTTGTTGTGTTTGGCAAGTATTCATTGTCCAATACATGTTGGACATGGGCACCACACACAAAATGAAGTATGTACTTCCAAGGCCCTTATTATCCCTTGATTTGTGAAGTCCAACTTCTTTCCACACCATCACAAAAAAAAAAGGGCTGTACTAAGTGTAAGACCCTAAAACTTGTTAGAGGTTCTTAAACTCAGTAAGAACATATTCTTATTTGTTAGTATGATGCATTCTGTTTGTAGTTAGATTGATTTAGGCGGTTACTTGTTAGCTCATGCACCATCTGTTAGAGCTGATAGTTTCTTGGTTTAAGCCTGTAAGCTCAGTATTATGTAGGGTAAATTGACTATGTACCACCTGAACTTTGGGTATTTTTCTCGGACACTAGCTAAACTTTATTTACAAAAAAAAAAAATGGTGGAAAATTTAAACAGATGTAAGGGATAATTTTAACTTAAATTAGTTTAACTGACTTCATTTCTTTCATAGGGTATGGGGGGTGTTGTGGCCTTTTTGGAAAGTTTAGGTATTGATTTGGCAGAACATAAAATTTCATGGTTGTGTCTGGGCTAAAGACCCAAAGTTCAGGTGATGTAATGTCAATTTACTTATTGCCGTTACGAAGGGGGCGTCATAGCTAATTTTGGAAAGTTTAGGGACTCATTGGGCGAATTTTAAAGTTCAAGGGGTGCCTGGGCCAAATGATCGAAGTTCAGGTGATGTATGGTCGATATATCCTATTATGCATTACCAACATGATGCCACTTCAATGAGTGCAGTACATTATCTTTTAGTAATGCTAGTTTCTGTTCATTCTCAATACTTATTCAACTGACTGTGATGCTATCATTTCCTGCTTTAAGGATTCCTTTTGCTGTTCTCATTAATGATCTCATTAAAATATTAACATAAGGAAAGAAAGGGTGAAAGAAAGAAACAAAAAATGTGGACGAAGATTCCTGCCTGTTAATCTAACCTGTCACATTACTAAATTTGAGCAGCCCAGGTATCATGTTACTGATTTTCACTAAAGCTCAAAGCCATGTTCCTTTGAAGATACTATCAATAGAAGATGGCACAGTCCTAAAAGAGTTCAATCATTTACTCCATCGCAACAAGAAGGTTGACTTCATAGAACAATTCAATGAAAAGCTTCTCATCAAGCAAGAGGATGAGAATCTCCAGATTCTAGATGTATGGTTAGCTTTGCTATTTTTGGCATCCTGCTAACAGTCTTACCCATCTCTATCCACGATGTAACTGCCTGTGCTTCTTCACAGGTTCGCAATGCTGAACTTAAAGAAGTTAGCAGGACTGAGTTCATGACGCCATCTGCATTTATCTTTCTCTATGACATCCAACTGTTCGTGACATTTAGAAACAGAACTGTTGCTGTTTGGAACTCCTGTGGGGAGCTTGTCACTTCATTTGAAGATCACGTGTTGTGGAATCCGGACTGCAATACCAATAACATCTATATTACAAGTGATCAGGATCTTATTATTTCTTACTGCAAGGCTGATTCTGATGATCATTGGAGTAAAGGAAATGGTAACTTTGATATACTTGCTTTTTAATTAGTAAATGCAACCTGAATGCTGTGGCAACTCATGCTTAGAGCTAACAATGGTCCAGAGCCCCTTGTTTACCCAATTCCCTTTCAATGATAATCCTGCCCTATTATCATTTACTCTTGATTTTTCTTTATTTATTTATTTATACGATTCATGCTGCTTGTGCATTCAGTTCTTAATCGGTCTTTCCTTACTCGATGCAGCTGGTTCCATCAATATCAGCAATATCATGACGGGGAAATGTCTGGCTAAAATCAATGCTGCAAATAGCAGTCTGCAACTCGACGGGGGCAACAGTAGTAGCAGCAGCAGGTCAAAGAAGCCCCATCGCCATCAGATGAGAAACACAGTTGCAGAGGCACTGGAAGATATTACCGCACTTTTCTATGACGAGGAACGAAATGAGATCTATACCGGCAACCGGCATGGCTTGGTTCATGTGTGGTCTAACTGAATGTCCGTCCTGCAGCATCTTTTACATACATTGGTGAGAAGAATCATTTCATCATGCCAGGCTGCTCTGCCAAATAGATGAATACTTTTCCAATTGGCACGTGCCAAATAGATGTTGTGAAACTCTCTGTAGCATCTACTTGGTTTATATGTATCCACATTTGTATGTATTTATCTCACATGTACGACTATTCTTATGCCTGACCATCTTATTTTCAATAAATGTTACAGTAATTTTATTACACATATTTACTTCTTTTTAACTCGTATGATTACGCATCCATTATAAGAAATCTTAATTTAAGATAATTTTATTTTGTACGCTCAATTGAAGTGGCATTCATGCATTGGTATCATTTTAAGTGTTAGAATTGAGTATTTAAATAATATTTTTTAAATTTATTGTTTACCCCAAAAAAATCATACTTCGTACATATTAGTATTTATCACCTGAAATAGTCTTACAATAATTGGTTATATTTTTATTTTCTCTAAAACAAAAAAATTCCAAAAAAATTAGAAAGAATTTTACAATCACAAAAAATTGTAAGCCCCATTTGGTGAAAATATAAAATGAATTAAAAAATAAAATAGAAGGGAGGATAGCATATTGAACTTAATTGAAGTCACCATGGCTGAAACAACAAAAAAAAAAAAAAAAAATCAAATTCTTACTAAAACAACACAGGTCACCTCCACCTTCACTTGTAAATTTTTTAGCTTAAATAGTTATAAGTGTTTAGACTAATTATTTACTTGAAAAGATGTCTTCAGAATAAAAATAAATAAAATATCAAAGTTAGAGCAACCACATTGCGACTCCAAGCAGAGACATTCTTAATAACAAAACAAAACTGTCACAGACAAAGAGAGAGGAAGAAATTTAACTTCAAATAACTTGAAACAAGTAACACAAAGCTGTAGCATTCATCCACAAAGCAAGCAAAACTGTTAGTGCTTGAAGACCTATTTACCATCAACCTCGATAAGAGTCGGCTCGTAGTCAGTAGGAGCCTCAAAGCCATGGAGATTCATCACGGTGGCAGCCACATTTGCCAGCCCAGCATCGGGAAGATCTCTGCGAAATCTCACCTCTGGCGGCAATCCGGGACCTCCAATCGCGATAGGCACCTAAACAACAAGTTAACAACCAAACAGTTCATCCATCCATAGGGAGCTGTTGATCACTGGCTTCACCAAACAAACCAAGCCATGGAAGTAATGGAACTCAATGGTTTCAAGCAAAATGCAAGCATGTTGGATCAAGCTGAAAACAAACTAAAACCATATTTTTAGTAAGAATGCAAGAGTGGAGGATGTTATAATAAAATTGGAAGACCAAATCTTACAAAGAAAAGACCACTTTCGATATTTGAGATCAGTGATTCAAAAGATGAAGAAATTCACGAGAATGTAACACATAGAATTAAGACAGGTTGGCTAAAATGGAGAAATGCATCAGGAGTGTTATGTGATGGTAAAATCCCATTAAAACTGAAAGAAAAATTCTATAGGACAGGTATAAAACCAGTCTTGTTATACGGCTCAGAATGTTAGGCAGTCAAATACCAGTATGAGCAAAAGACGAACGTAGCGAAGATGAGGATGTTAAGATGGATGTGCGGCCATACAAGAAAAAATAAAATTAGAAATAAAGTTAATCGTAATAAAGTAGGAGTAGTGCCAATAGAGGAGAAGAAGAGAGAGACTAGACTAAGATGGTTTGGTCATGTGAAAAGGAGACCAAGAGACGCTCATGTGAGGAGAGTTGATGAAATGGAACAATTGGTTAAAAAAAGAGGTAGAAGCAGACCCAAGAAGACTTTGGGAGAGACATTAAAGTTTGATATGAAGTGTATGGATATCAATGAAGATATGACAAAAGACAGAAATACATGAAAGTCTAGAATTCATGTAGCCGACCCCACATAGTAGGATAAAGGCTGAATATTTTGTTGTTGTTGTTGTTGCATGGGTTTAATACGAAAATAGGAAAAATAGTAAAATTGTTGATGGCTTTCTCAAACAAAGGCAAGCTCGTGTATTGTGGATCAAATTGCCGACTCTATGATGACAAAAACGATAATTACAGTGAAAAGATGCTCTAACAAATCGATGAATACTTGTTCAACTGTCGATAGTCAATGCACATTCTCATACTATCATATTTTTTCTTAACAAAGAGTATCGGGGCTCCCCAAGGTGATATGCTTGGCCTAACAAATCCCTTATCAGTCAGTGTTTGCAATTGATTTTTTAGCTCTCTCTTTTCAGCTGGGGCCATCTTGTATGGTAGTATGGAAATAGGCTAGGTGCCTGGTATTAAATCTATAGAAAATTCAATTTCTCAATGAGGAGGTAGATTTGGTAAATTCTCGAGAAAAACCTTAGTATTACAAGGTTAATCTCTGTTGATCGGGTGAGGATGTTGGGCACCTAGAGATTAAGTATGTCGCGGCAAGCTTAATCCCAACGGTGTGTGGAATGGATTTTTCATGGGAGGTTGAGTATGCTGGGGAGATTTCTCAAGGTTGACGTGTTGTATTGTTTTGTATATGCCATGCTTATGTTCGTTTCATGCATTCTATAAAATCGTTTTATGTGCCATCACTTAGATGATTTAGCATCTAATTTGGGTTCCTTCCCTGGAACATTCAAACGTTCTAGATGAGGGTCGCAATAGGGATGAGGACGTGATCGGATAGAGTTAAGGAAGTACGAGTGTGTTAGATGATATTTATGTTTTCTTTTAGTTATGTAATCCTTATTTTGTTTGAAAGACGGTTTGTTCAAACGGTAGTAATATCTTATGATGTTAGGTTTTGTTATTTCCGCTATGTGAGGTTATGCTTTGTTTAGCTTAGATCTGTTGGGCTTAATAATACAAAGGCTAGACTGGGGTTCTGGGATTTTGTTAGCATGTGAAGATTGTTCTTTGGAAACATTGCGAGTGTATGGATCTTATATATTGGCGAAAATCCCGGTAACTCCTTATAGTGGCACGCTCGGCGAGGCGGGGTGTTACAATTGGTATCAAAGCCCCAAGTTAGTTAAGTTGTTAAACTTAGGTTAGTTAACTTGGTTAGAACTGTTGGATGAAAACTTAGAATAGGATTATGGATCCTAAGAGACACTTGAAACTTAGAAGGAAGTGATATGGAAACTCTAGGAGACATACGTTCGAAGTTTCTAAGTAGAATTTATGCGTTATTAGCAACAATGGTGGATCAAGTGCTGTTGACTCACTAGGTGCGAAGGATCGAAGCTCGAGGAAACCTGTAAGAGGACATGCTTTTGTTTTTGAATGCAATGGAGGATATCATAGATGATGTATCCCCGAGCTACCAAGAATTGGAAGATCTGGCAGAGTACCAGATTGACTATCTTATCAACCTGTGGGTAGGGGAATGGAAGACTTATGCCCAGTGGATACGACAGAATTGGGAATTTGAAACCTTAAACGAATTCTGCGCAAGGATTCGAGCATTGTATGCCGATCTGTACGGAGAGGCTATGGATAAGGGAGCTCAGGAAGATGTCGTTGTTGTGGAACTCGAAGAAGAAGAGGATGTCATCGACATCAGTACTGACGATGATGAAGAAGGACCCCCGGTCGAGTTTGACAATGACATCAATACTAAGGAGCCATGGATTTGGAGGCCGAAGAAGAAAATTTTATGCTTATTTTCTTTTGTGTTAGAATGTTATGCTAAGTAGATTTACTTCAAGGAATAAAACTACCTTTACGAGAAACGGTATCACTCGAGTATAATTTATTTCATCTATCGCTTCAGATGGTGACCACACGGCAACCTAGAGAATCAATTGTCAACAATTATGGAAGGAGAGAGGAACATAATCTTGAAGAACAGGGTAATCATAGGAGTTTCCCGGGAAGGAATGATAGGTATGTTGGAGAATCAAGCACAGGTGAAAATCAATTTGATAGGATGGAAAGGTTTTTGGAAAGTATGTTAACCTATGTGAGTAGAGAGGAATCTACTCGACATACAACCACAGCAATGGAACGGTATAGACACTTGCGACCACCAATGTTTAGGGGAAGAGCTTGTGACGATCCCAGCTCAATTGAGTACTGACTTAAGCAAACAGAAAAATTACTCCAACACCTTTAGTGCAATGAGGAAGAGTAGGTAAGATGCGTCGTCTACATGATGGAAGAAAAAGTTGGGCGGTGGTGGCAGTCAACAAAGCGTTCGTTACAAAGGACTCATCAAGGGCACGGGAACAAAGTTGAAAACACACCAGTCCTTACTTGGGAAGGATTTAAGGAAGAATTTAATGATAAATACTTTCCTAGAAGTTGGAAGGAAGAAAGGATTTGAGAGTTCATGAGGCTAAAACAAACCGAGGAAATGACAGTGACACAATACGATACACGATTCATTCAATTGAGCAAGTACGTGCCCATGTAGGAGACTGACGAAGGTCAAAAGGCACAAAAAATTATATTAGGGTTACAAGTGAACCTCCAACAAGCTTTAAGTACGTGGGTTGTCGACTCGTATAAGGAAGCTTTAAATCAAGCCCTAATCACAGAAAGAAATTTGACGCGAGTGAGGATGATTAGAACTGAGGAAGGAAGCAAGGGAAGTAAACACAGGAAATTAGTGGTCTCAACCCAAGGATGAAGGGAAGTGTCATCGGTGCAAGAAGAAACACTTTAGGAGGAAATACGTGGTGAAATGCTATAGTTGCGAGGAAGAGGGTTATATTAGTAGGAATTGCTTGAAGAATAAGGAGGTACCTTAGGGTGGATACCAAGGAAGAATCACATGCTATAGTTGCGGTCAACCCGGACATATTTCAAGAGAGTGCTCGAAAAGGCAAAAGATCGAGTAGCCAAGCGGGGGAGCACAGAATGTTCGCCATGGACGTGTGTACAACCTAACTTGTGAGGATGCAAAGGCTGACCCTGCGGTTATTGAAGGTACACTATTTTTCTCCAATACTCCCATTTATGCTCTAATAGATCTCGGCTCTACAAATTCATTTGTCTCATATGCAATAACACATAGTTTAAAACTTGAACTAGAGAAATTGGGATGTCAGATGATTGTAGCTACCCCTATGGGTACAGCTATAGAAACGACAATGGGTTGTCGCGGGTGTAATTTAAAATTGGGAGGAGAAAATTTTAGGATAGACCTGACATTATTAGAAATCCAGGACTTCGACCTGATTATAGGTATGGATTTCCTATCATTACATAGTGTTAAGATAGACTGTAAAGGTAAGTCGGTAAGTTTGTTAAAACCAAACGGGGAACGTGTCATTTTTCAAGGGCAAGGAAATGAAAGGTGGGGCGTAGCTGTAACGCCCCGTTAATGGTAATTAATTTAATTTTGGGGTAATTGGATTTAAAAGAAATATCAAAATAAGTTGTTGGGATTAAATAAAAATTTAATTATGTGATTTTAAGGAAATAAAAAATTAAAATAAATCGAATTGTGTGATTTTTAGAAGTTTCGGGCATAACTGTAATTAATATAGGGGATGAGAGTGTAAATAACGGAAGTTAGGGGTGGCTGGCGCGATTTTGCAAAAGGGTCTGAAGTAGCCTTTAAATTTAATGGTTGCAATATATGGTTAAAGGCGAGCGTGGGCGCGGGCGGTACGCGGGTGTGCGGGCGCAGGCGAGGTCTTGGGTTTGATTCGCGGCAGGCGCGTGCGCGAGGGCTGGTTTTTGGGCTGATTTTAATCAGCCCAAGGACGTCAAAACGACGTCGTTTCGACTGAGGCGATGGCCTCCCCAGCGGCCGCCCCAGCGCTGCCACGTGGCTCCTTCTCCTCCTTTCGTTTTTAGCTTAAATTAAGCCCGATTTCGGGCGTGAATCGTATAGTGTGAGCAGTGAAAATTTTACAGAAAAGAAGCAGCAGCGCGCGAGGAAAATTTCAGAAATTTGGAGCCAAAAATTCAGATTAATTCAAGTTTAATTCAAGTTTTAATTACCCAGGTATGTAGAGCAGCTAGTAATTAATATTCTGTACAGTCAGAATTTCGTTTTGCGTCCAATTTTAGTAATTTTAGCGATTAATTGGGATATTGCAGTTTGTATAAATTTTACTGTGTTGAGTCGAAACGAGCCTAAGGATATCTTTGTTAAGGCAAGTTCTTTTCACCCACCTCGTCGTTACTTTCGTTGTCAATTCATTTGACCTCCCTTCATTTGATTCGGCTGTTAATAAATTATGGGATATTTAAACGGTGTGTTTTAAAAATTTAATTTATTATCTGGGTCTTGAGGATTTTATTCATTGATTGCCTATGGGGGTTTGTACCACCCCCAAGCCTATGGGAATGATGTCGTACTCACCCGGGGCTAGGTTCTTAGCTGTTGGGTATTATTATTGGATTTTGGGTTGGTTATTGGCTAGAGCAGTTGTGCAGTGGGGGCAGGGATTGGCTGTTCGGTGTAGGTGTGACTGTCGTACGGTTTATCTTAGGCCGTCAGATGGTCTCTCCTAGTCACTGACTGCTGACCGGTGCCAGGCACTGTTGACTAGCTCTGTCGTTATGTGATTATAGCATACCTGTTTATATTCTATTCTTGATGCATGGTTTGATGTGCACATGGGTACGGGCTGCATGTTGGGATTATCATGATTTGGTTATGCTTGATCACGATCATTCTAGTTGGCTAGGTTGCATTCAGCACGGGCATATGCATCACGTGCGATTTACTATGTGGGCGGAGCATGGCCTGATGCCTGGATGTATGGGCGCCTTGTATCACGTTGATGCTCATTACGCCATTGCATTTTATGTGCATTGCATGGATACTGGTAGTATTTAGTTCTCGGATGGGAGTACCGTTCCGAGGGAGCCTTTGGCTCGGCTGTCGGGAGTACCGGCAGGGATACGGGTGATGGGAGTACCGACCCGGGACAGTACGCACAGGCTTATGGAGATATATGTTGCCTTCCAGGGCAGCGGCAGGTTGGTATGGGACTTGGGTGCCAGGTGTCTTATGGGTACCAGTATGTGCTTTTATTACGCGGCACTATTGTTTGGTTGCGTCACATGGCTTGTGTGTACATGTGGGTTTGTATTTGGGGTGATCTCTTCTTCGATTTATGTTATAGCCTTCCTTTTCATATAAACTTGCTGAGTCTTGCGACTCACCTTACTTTCCATCATTCCAGGTAAGGGTAAAGCGAAGGCCGAGGGCGAGGATCGCGCCACCTAGCAGCCAGCCGTGTTAGTAAGGTGTACAGTTAGCTGCCCCCGTCATCTCTGATGTTTTGCTAGAGTCGCTGTCTTTTATTTTTGACTGTGCCAGGTTGTCATTTGTACCTCCTATTGTTGGCACAGGGTCTGTATGTATTTTTATATACTCCATGACCGCTGTATCAACGGGGTACTTGTGGGCATGCATGTTTACCGTTTTGCTTCCGCTGTTAAATTTCTTATTTATGCATGCCAGGGTATTTTTGTCTGTTGTCTATTCCTCTTCCCTTCTGTGAGCGCACTCGTTCGGATAGACCGGGTGGTTGGGATATCCGAGCGGGGGTGCTTACAGTAGCACTGCAAGCGTTGGCATCAACAACACCCATTGTGGTAAAGGAAAATCTAGAGTTAGGAATGATAAGGATCGTGAATGAGTACCCTAAGGTTTTTCTCGAGGATTTACCAGGTCTACCTCCCCATTGAGAAATTGAATTTTTTATAGATTTAATACCAGGCACCCAGCCTATTTCCATACTGCCATACAAGATGGCCCCAGTTGAAATAAGAGAGCTAAAAGATCAGTTGTAAACACTAACTGATAAGGGATTTGTTAGGCTAAGCATGTCACTTTGGGGAGCCTCGATACTATTTGTTAAGAAAAAAGACGATAGTATGAGAATGTGCATTGACTACCGACAGTTGAACATGGTTACCATAAAGAATAAATACCCATTCCCTAGGATTGATTAATTGTTCAACTAGTTGCAAGGAGCTAAGGTATTTTCCAAGATAGATCTCAAGTCAGGATATCACCAAATGAGAATTAAACCGAAAGATGTGCCTAAAACTGCTTTTCAATCAAGATATGGCCACTACGAGTTCTTGGTAATGCCATTCGGATTAGCAAACGCACCAGCTAAATTCATGAATTTGATGAATCGAGTTTTCAGGGCCTACTTGGATAAGTTTGTCATAGTTTTTATAGACAATATCCTGATATACTCTTCAAGTGAAATGGAACATGAGGAGCATTTGAGTATAGTAATGCAAACACTACAGGAACATAAGTTATACGCCAAATTCTCGAAGTGTGAATTTCGGCTTACTCAAGTAGCATTTCTTGGACATATCATCTCAGCTGAAGGCATAGTTGTAGACCCAGCAAAGATAGAAGCTGTGCGAAATTGGCTAGCACCCAAGAACGTTGAAGAAATTCGAAGCTTCCTTGGATTAGCCGGATACTATAGAGGATTTGTAGAGGGATTTTCCAAGATTTTTGCCCCACTTACCTGATTAACATAGAAAGAAGTTAAATACGTTTGGGACGAAAAGTGTGAGCAAAGCTTTCAAGAGCTTAAGGTGTGATTAACTATGGCACCCATATTGGCAATGCCAACTGAATTGAGAAATTTTGTGGTTTATAGTTATGCTTCAAAAACAGGCTTGGGATGCGTTTTGATACAAGATGGTAGGGTAATAACTTATGAATCCTGACAACTAAAGAGGCATGAACAGAATTACCCAACCCACGATTTGGAATTAGCAGCCATTGTTTACGCCTTGAGGTTATGGAGACACTATTTGTACGGAAAGCAGTTCGAAATTTTTATGAATCACAAGAGTTTAAAATACATATTCTCCCAAAAGGAGTTGAACATGCGACAAAGAAGGTGGATGGAATACTTAAAGGATTTTGATTGTACTATTTCTTACAACCCAGGGAAAGCAAATATGGTTGCAGATGCTCTTAGCCAAAAAAGTTCTGAGATTGTGGAAAACATGATGATCCAAGAATGGAAAATGATTGAAGATTTCAGCCATCTAACGGTAAGTGCCAAGCTTAAGTCAATAAGCAGATATCTGGCCAGTTTGATTATCTAACCTAACATAATGGACCAAATCAGGTTAGCTCTTCCAATGGATTTATGAAGAAATCTATGGATAGATGGAAACGACCAAGTGAAAGCACCTGAATTCAAGTACCATAACAACATACTTCAGTTTCGAGGAAGAACATATGTGCCAAGGGAACAAGGTTTGAGATAAACTATATTGGGAGAAGCTCACTGCCCTAAATACACGGTACACTCGGGAGCCACAAAGATGTACAAAGATCTCAAGGAAGTTTATTAGTGGCCCGGAATGAAAAAAAGATGTAGCTTAACATATGGCACAATGCGATACCTGTCAACGCATCAAAACTGAGCATCAGTGCCCAAGTGGATTATTGCAATCCTCAGACATCCCTGAGTGGAAATGGGATCACATCACCATGGATTTCGTGACTAGCTTGCCTTGAAGTCCCAAAGGAAACGATGCAATCTGGGTGATAGTAGATTGACTAACAAAATCGACTCATTTTCTACCTATTAAAATAGGACAATCAATACACATATTGGCACAACTGTACATTGAGGAGATTGTTCGATTACATCGAATCCCTGCAAGTATAGTGTCGGATCGAGATCTACGATTCACATCAAGATTTTGGGAAGGTTTTCATAAATGCATGGGAACACAGCTGAAGCTCAGTACGGCTTACCATTCATAGACTGATGGTTAAACCGAACAATTCATACATTGGAAGACATGTTGAGAGCTTGTGTTCTTAATTTTTCTGGAAGTTGGGAGAAGCACCTACTGCTGGTTGAATTTGCCTACAATAACGGATATCACAGTAGTATAGGGATGGCTCCCTACGAAGCATTGTATAGACGAAAGTGCAAGACACCACTCTGTTGGGTAGAAATTGGGGAAATAAGATTAGTCGGACCCGAGCTAGTTCAGAAGACAATAGAGAAAATCAAAAGAATCCAAGAAAGAATGAGAACCAGTCAAAGTTGTCAGAAGTCATATGCTGATCGACGAAGACGAATTTTGGAGTTCCAAGTTGGAGACAAAGTATACCTGAAGGTCTCACCATTCAAAACAGTGATTCGAGGACTGAAAATAGGTAAACTAAACCTAAGGTACATCGGTCTATATTAAATCCTAGAAAGAATTGGATTTGTAGCACTACCGGTAGCTTTATCCAATATCCATAATGTGTTCCACGTGTCTCAGTTGAGGAAACATAAGCCAGACCCTACGCAAGTCCTTCGAAATAAAACCATTGAGATCCAAAATGACCTAACCTACCCGGAAGAACCTGTTCAAGTCTTGGATCGAAAAGAACAAGTACTAAGGAACAAAGCCATTCCTTTGGTAAAGGTATTGTAGAGAAATCACAGTGAAGAAGCCACATGGGAACATGAAGAAGAGATAAAGACCTCTTATCCCAACTATTTGTTTCTAGGAATGAATGATTTCAAGGATGAAATTTCTTTTTAGAGGGAGAGGATGTAATACCCGAAATTTTATATCAAAAGTACTTTAGAAATCTTTTAGGTTTAAATGCAATTTATCATATTTTTGGGCCAATGTGAAAATTTTAAAACATGAACGAATAGGTAAGTGACCAAACCAAGATGAAGCTTGGAGGGTAAAAATGTCCAAAGAGTCCTGGGTTTTCAAAAAAAAAAAAAAAAAAGATTCCAAGAAACCTAAGATCAAACACACGAATAGGGGCATTCAGGCCAAAGTGCAGAATCTAGAATTTGTTAGAGGGTGGTCAAAACGAGGATTTTTCTAGATTATCGAGGGTGCAATAAGACATCCTAAACTTGTGGGGTCTAATGGAATAAGTGGAAAACCCAAGGCTTGAGAAATAAGGGCAGAAATGCAAAATACTAAAAGTTGGGGGGTAAAAATGCAAAAAACTAGAAAATATGTGTGAAACCTGCAAATCACCGGCCAACTTTACGGCGGTCATTGGTGAGGCTTCCAAGGGGGTCAGGATTTCTCTCCAGGATATCATGTCTTGATTGGGCAAGGGTATTGGCCAGGATCATCGGTGATTGGATGGAAAACCGATTTCAAAATAATCGAAAATTTGGCCAAAAATTTTGAGGGAATTTCATTGTCATTTAGCTCAATTCGAGCCTTTCAATGATCAGATTCGAAGCTTACGGTATAGGAAAGCTTGTGTATGGTCGAAATTTCGATGGAAAACGAGTATAAAAAGGGTTTTAAGGGTTGAGGGTTTCATTCAAAATTGAAGGCAAATCGGGGAGTTTTAGCAAGAATCAAGCGTTGAGAGCATAGGGCTTTTGTTCCTTGAGTTCTAGGGAGCATTTTTAGAGAATTTGGGAGGTTTTGGTATAGGATTTAAGGGGTTTCAGAGACTGCCAGAAAGTTGGGCCTCACTGGAGCTAGGATCGCCTCAAGGAGAGCTTCAA
Source organism: Diospyros lotus (assembly GCF_014633365.1). Lineage (NCBI taxonomy): Eukaryota > Viridiplantae > Streptophyta > Magnoliopsida > Ericales > Ebenaceae > Diospyros > Diospyros lotus. The sequence goes on from NC_068350.1 coordinate 32,133,486, forward strand.
GGCCGTATAATTTGTTTGGCCGTTGGAAGCTGTTGCAGACCGCCGGAGCGGGAGAAGACAAGGCGCTTGACCAGCACGCGCTGACTTCACTCGTAGGTCACTCGATCAGCGCGTGAGGGCACGTGAGGCATAGGTTTTGTTCGAAATTAATTTTATAATTTTTGTAAAATTATTTTAGGAATATGTGTAAAATGTTTTGGTGAAATTGGGTGTTAGGCATTTATTATGAATTTTCTAAGAAAAGAAAGGTTATGGAAATTAGAGAAAAATAAGAAAAATTGAGAAAATTATGGAAAAAAATAGAAATATTAAGTTCTCTAGTCACGACGGTAAACAGGAGACACTTTAATCGTTAAAAGAAAGGATTGCACAATTTTCAAGGTTTGACACGCATTACGAGGCGCAAAGCGACGTTTCAAATAAGGTGAGTGAGCAGTCTTTTCAAAGACTAGTATGATTTATGTGGGTGGTTCGGCTTGAGGTTCACTTTATGGTTTCACTTCAAGGTAGTTGATTTACATGTGGTTATGCTGTTTTAAGCATATTGTGCATGTCAAGTTATTTTTCACGTGATGCATGAACTGGATATGAATTGTGAAATTACATGGCAAGTGATTTTCATTGCATTGTTATATTGAAATCATGTCAAAGTTCGGTGGGACGAGATGGGAGACAGATCCAAAAATATTGCTCAGTGAGTGTAGTTGCTCATCAGCAACCAAAGCCATAGCTCAAAAGGGACAACCCCTGCGAAATCTCCAATTTCCAATTGTGACAAGCCGGTGGCTGAGTGGCCTCTTATCTTGTTTACTCGCCGATTTCTCATTAACTAAGAGTGGATAATACTTACAGGATGGACAGTGTGAGATGTAAGTATTTGAACATTGCCATTCTTGTCGAGAAGAGGCTCCCCCTTCTTGTTCCTCTTCACCATGTCCTCTGCATTGCCATGATCGGCAGTGACAACGTATATTCCTTCCACCTCCTTGATGGCATCAAGGATTATCTGCAGTGAGATTTGTTTCAGATTCAGTACGATCAGTGAATAGGTGAGTGTGCAACATCACTAAAGATAAGCTGAGCTCAGTGTGCCCCCGCTATGATAAGGCCCCAGGAAGCTCGATAATCATTATGCTTCATGGATTTCCATGACTCTGGTTATCCTCCTATTAAATGACCAGTCAGCTACAAAAATGCAGTTGGAGAGTAATCCTCAGTGGTTGCTTGCAGCCCTTACAATAAGGGCACGGAAAAGGAAATGTAAGGAATTCATTATTAGTGACATAAAAGAAGATAAAAAAAGAGAAGCACTTTCAGCCTTCTAAACTGTAAAAAAAGTCGATACAAAATTGTCTGGTCAATGCACTCATCACTGAAGCAACTGAGACTCCCTTAAGAATGACAATTGGGCAGCAAAATTTTTTTTCTATCCAGAGGAAGTTGCATCGCATTTCACTCCTTTGTAGTTTACTAAAAACCACCTTAACCATCATTTAAACATTCCTCTGATGACACACAAAAAATTCTTTTCTGTTGGGTTTCTAGCTACGCATATAAACTGTATTGTATAGTTGGCTTATCACAGCCACGCTAAGCCCAAATGTATGAAGGAAGAATACTTGGAACCACAAACGAATCATACCTTCACAGCATCATCAGCAGCTTTACAAGCCACAACAGTGGCCTCAATGTCACCTGTATGACCCACCATGTCACCATTTGGCAGATTAACCCGTACCTGTGGAAACAAGCGAAACAGCACAACAATAGTAAAACAAGAAAAAAAAAAATCATCTGAATTTATTGTCCAGAGATAATAGAGAATGAATTCTCCAATTGCCTGGTGGAATTTGTGGCTATGTATAGCATCCCTGGCCTTCTCAGCAATCTCCAAAGCCTTCATCTTTGGTTGGACATTGAATGTAATTCCAACATCACTTGGAATTTCCACATATTCTTCCATTTCTCGTTTAAGATACCCAGACCGATTTCCGTTCCAGAAGAAAGTAACATGACCAAATTTAACGGTCTCACTGTCAAGAAGAAAATAGATTAGACGTGTCTCTCCTTAAGAGGAAAAAAAAATGGTATCTTGTTTACTTCAAATGAGCTTCGTAGGATTCATGGATCCAATAAATGATCTGAGATAAGGTCTAGCTGAGTGAAAATGAGTTAGCTTGAATGTTCTTGTAGTGTTTTTAAACTAATAAAAGCGGTATGTAAAATACCTGGATCGCAGCGGAATGATCGAAACTGATTTGCCTAACAACCTCCGTGGAAGAAAACTATAAAAGCTTCCTTATACGTCCACCCCTTGTTCGCCCAAGGCTCGAATGGTGATGCCGAAGACAGTATATGAGCGATCAGAAATTAATTCTGATTGTCGTTGATTTTCCATTAGGCTCTATGTCTATTTATAGGTATCACACAGATAAAGATAGACATGTAGGAATTTGAATCTAATTCAAATTCCAATTACTTATCCCATCATATATATTGTTAAAATTCAAATGTTAATGAATTTGAAACAAATTCAAATTCATAACATTTATCTTATCATTAGGAACTTATCCCAATGTAACCGCAATTCTAACAGTTCTCAAGAGGATAAAAATTTGACTCGCAATCTCCTAGCAACACATGTAACCCTGTCGAACTCGCCCTAGTTTAATAATGACCAATCTCTTTTCAAGATACTGAATACTAGTTGCAGAAGCTTCACACAAGCAAAAAATGACCAATCTTGGCAAGTGGACTGAACAAGAGCTCAGTGCACTACTCAATCACAAGTTGAACTGTTTATCAAGTTGACCAGAGACTATGCAACTGCTGCAATATCAGAAGAACAGGAAATAAGCAATTGGCTTAGGAAGATACAGGGACTTGGCGGCCATGTATGTCAAAGGTCTTAAAGAATCCTTATAAACAGGTCAACTGGTCTAGGATTGGCTATCAAGTCTAGCTCACAGAATGCTTCTTATGAATCACAAGGTGCGCACAAGGGAGATTGCAGTAGATAAAGAAGATTATATAGGACATATGTTAATTTTGAAGCACACAAACAGTTTCTTTGAAGTGATATACGTTACTAGTGCAGTGTTAAAATCAGACAACCAACAGGGGTGAACTCACCTGCAAGCGAAAGTTCGGACACCATTATGCACCAAATATTCACCGGAAGTCTTCTCTATCTCTGGAGGAGAAACAAGGTAGTGGCTAGGAAGCTTTAACTCTCCATCATACTGAAGCATTCCAGCATAGCGGATTTTTGGATACCGAACTCTATCGAATTTATCGAAGTCTTCATATTCAAGTGCTTTGGCAATCATAAGCATGCGATCTGCACGGAAGTTGAAAGTCACAACTGCATCGCCATCCACAATTGGGCCCACAGGCTTCCCATTTTTGTCAACAATTACAAAAGGAGGTAAATACTGATCATTAGCATCAGGTTGCTCTCTCAGTTTCTTAACAGCCTCAACAGCACTCCTGAATTTGTATGGCGCTTCACCTAGAACTTGTGCATCCCATCCACGCTTAACAATCTCCCAATCATTCTAAGAAGCAACATCAACAATTAATAATCCACATTTCTAGGTAAGAAACAGTAGCTTTCCACGTACAACCAAATGGGCACCAATAGTTATGAGGACAGAGAAGTTGAACAACAACAACAATCACAAGCCTAATCCAGATGGGATGGGCATTTGGCTACATGAAAGAGGTTGAACATAATCATAAATTTATCATACAACCAAATGGAGCTACATTGATCACCACTTGAATAAAGGCACGCCTTGCCTTTCATTTTACCAGATAGGAGTATTGCATTTGAGGGTCTAGCAAAAAGCCACTCCTTTGGAAACACAGGACAGTGAATTATGTGATAATTAAATTGTTTACCTCATAACGATCCATTGTTACATACATTCGACCACCACCAGATGCAATCTTGGCATCGACACCTTTCTCCCGTAAATTTGCGAGATCATTCTCAAGAGTTTCCACAAAGCCTACACTTGTACCATCCAACACGTCACGGCCATCAGTAAGTATGTGGACTCGGATTCTCTGAGCCCCGCGCTCACTAGCACCTATCAGTAGCAACTGTACCCCAAAAAGATTAATAACTCTAGTAATTTCAGTAAGAGAAAAACAATCCCACAATAGAATGAAAATAAGTCCTAACGAAAGACACCTGCAACTGATCAATCCTGGAGTGAACACCCCCATCACTCAGTAAACCAATGAGGTGTAATGTACCGGTTTCAAAACATTCCTTAATGTACTTAAAACCGTCTCCTTCATAAATTTTTCCAGAGGCAAGTGCAAGGTCAACAAGCTTTGCTCTAATCCAAAAGAAAAAACAAAGGAGGTCATTGTTAGTGTTGAAAAGTGCTATATTTGTTGCAAAAGATCAGAAGTTGAATAAGTCAAAACAGATGAAACTGTTGAAGATTTGGTGAAATAACATAAGCTAAAAAGCTACTGAGATTTTGAAGTTCTGTTGCATGTTTATTTTAGGGATTTCTTATTGAGTTTGTTACAATTTCCTGTATAAATACATTCATAAATTAATGAATGAAGTATCAGTTTTTGTTGCCATTACCTCTGTTGCTCATTTTCTGTAAAAATATCCAACAAAGTGGTATCAGAGCCTTGTTGATCTTAAGGCTCTTGTGTTTGAGAGTGAGTGAATCCAGTGAGGAACTTTCTCCTTTACAAAAACCCAAACACCTAGCCTTCAAGCTAGATTACAGCTATGGAAGGAAACAATTTCATATCAGCATCACCGATGTTTATAGGTGAAAATTATCAGCTTTTCACAGTGAAGATGGAGTCATACTTGCATGCAAGTGATTTATGGGATGTGGTAACAACTGGAATACCATCATTACCTGAGGATCCAACCATTGCCCAAATCACATAAAACAGGACAACAACAAGAAAGGGGTATAAGGCCAAGACCTGTATTCACTCAACCGTATCAGAAACGATCTTTACAAAGATCATGGCTTGTGAAACAGAAAAACAGGTATGGGATCTTCTCAAGGATGACTATCAGGGTAATCAGAGGACAAGGCGAATGCAAATTCTGAATCTCAAGAGAGAATTTGAGATGAAGAAAATGAAGGAAGTCGAGAGCTTCAGGGAATATGTTGACAAACTGATGGCCATTGTCAACAAGATTAGGATGCTTGGTGAAGCACTTCCTGACAGCAGAGTTGTTGAAAAGATACTGGTAACACTTCCTGAGAGGTTTAAGGCTAAGATTTCCTCTCTTGAGGAGTCAAAAGACCTGTCAACTATTGCATTTGGAGAGTTGATCAATGTGATGCAGACTTAGAAGTAGAGAAGAACTTTCAAACATGAGGGAGTAGACGGGGCTTTTAAGGAAAAGGACAACACCACTAGTGAAAGCAAGGGAAAAAGGCCTTGGAATAGAGAAGGAGAAGACAATGTTGGAAGGGCACGCACAGCCCTGCTAAATTTCCTCTTTTCCAACACTGCAACTAAACCAATCATCATCCAACTAAATGTTGGAAAATTTTGGAATGTAGATCATGAACTAAAAAGGGGCACATTGCTAACAAACAGAGGAAAGATATCAACAAACACAGGCACAGATCGTGCAACAACCTCATGAAGAACAATTATTTGTTGCAACTTGTTTTGGAGGAAATAACTCCACAAGTGAGGCTTGACTAATAGACAGTGGATGCACCAACCACACGACGTACGATGACTCCATCTTTCAAGACCTTGATAGGTCTGCCAAATCCAAAGTTAGAATTGGCAATGGTTAGTTGATTGAGGTAAAAGGAAAGGGAACTGTTGCTCTGACAGGTTCTGCAGGTAAAAAAGTAATTACTGATGTACTTTTTGTACCAGAAATAGACCAAAACCTGCCTAGTGTTGGGTAACTGCTCGAAAGGGGTTATTCTGTATTTTTTAAAAATAAAACATGTGAAATTACTGACTCCAGTGGTGAAGTTTTATACTCAGTTGGCATGAAAAGCAAGAGTTTCAGCCTGGAGTAAGAAAAAATGAATCCAGTGCATAATCTTGCTCAAAGGTTGATGTATGGCACCAAAGAATGGGACATTATCATAGTTAACAAAGCCTGGAGAGCAACTGAAAGACTAAAGCTAATCCACACTGATGTGTGTGGACCAATGAGAACAAAGTCTCTTAATGGGAGCAGGTATTTCATCCTCTTCATTAATGATTTCAGCAGGATGTGTTGGGTTTATTTCATGAAGCACAAATCAGAAGTTATAACATTTTTTTTAGAAATTCAAAGCTTGGATTGAAAATCAGAGTAGCTGTAAAATCAAAGTAATAAGGTCTGAAAATGGAACTGAATACAAAGCCCACATGTTTGCAAAATTTTGTGAAGACGCAGGGATTGAGCATCAATTCACTGCTACAAATACCCTTAAGCAGAATGGTGTGAGTGAAAGGAAAAATAGAACCATAATGGAGATGGCTAGGAGTTTGTTATTTGAGAAGCATATGCCAAAAAAATTCTAGGCAACAGCAGTTAATACTACTGTATTTTTTCTGAACAAGCTTACAACAAAGGCCTTAAAGGGAAAAACACCTTTTGGAGCATGGTATGATACTAAACCCTACGTGTCAAATTTAAAATTTTTTGGTCGTTTGTGCTTCACTCACATTCCAGATGCAAAGAGAAGAAAGCTAGATGAAAAGGCAAAATATGCAGTCCTCGTGGGATACAACACATCACCGAAGGATACAGAATTTTCCAACCACTAATTGGAAAATTTGTCATTAGTAGGGACATGACATTTGATGAAAATGCAGAATGGAATTGGGAAAATGATGAACCAAGGAGACAGACAACAGAAAAAAAGGAAGTAGCTGAGCTTGATGAAGACAGCTATGATGAAGTACTCGTAAGAGGGACAAGGTCTCTTGCTGAAATTTATCAAAAATGCAGTGTAGAAGTTTGGGACCCTGCTGGTTATGAAGAAGCAACAAAGGATCCTAAATGGATCACTGCAATGCAAGAGGAGATGAGGATGATCCATAAGAATCAGACCTGGGAGCTTGTGGACAGGCCTTTACACAAAAAACAATAGGAGTCAAGTGGGTTTGCAGGACAAAGCTGATGCAGATGGGACCTTGAACAAATACAAAGCTAGACTGGTGGTGAAGGGCTACGCACAACAGCTAGTTTGGAGTGAATTTTTCAAAAACCTTTGCACTAGTGGCAGGGTTGGACATAATAAGGCTACTCCTGGCAATTGCAATACAACAACAATGGAAAATTTATCAGCTTGATGTCAAATTTTCCCTTCTAAATGGTTGTCTGCATGAAGAAATTTTTGTTGAACAACCTGAGGGACTTACAACTGATCCTAGCAAGGTTTATTTACTTAATAAGGCTCTATATGGGCTAAAACAAGCTCCAAGAGCCTGGTATGGCAGAATTGATAAGCACTTGATAAGCATTGGCTTCAACAGAAGCCTAGGTGAGAATACTTTATATGTTAAAATAGAAAAACATGAAATAATTATTATCTCACTATAAGTGGATGATTTGCTAGTAACAGGGAATTATAATGAAGAGCTTGTCAAGGTGTTTAAGGAGTAAATGATGGCTACATTTGAGATGACAGACCTTGGTGAGATGGCTTTCTTCCTTGGAATGGAAATCCAGCAATCAAAAAATGAGATTTTATTGGTTAAGAGAAGTATGCTAAGGAAGTGTTAAGAAAATTCAAAATGGTGTAATGTAAGCCCGTGGATACTCCACTAGCACAAAATGAGAAATTTTGTGTAGAAGGAGGAGTTAAAATGGTTTATGAAGGCTTTTATCAAAGCTTGATTGGTTATTTAATGTACTTGACAGCCACAAGGCTCGATATAATGCCCTATGTCAGCTTACTTTCAAGGTTCATGCACTATGCCAAGAAAGTGCATCTTATAGCTGCTAAAAGAGTGCTGAGATATTTAGAAGGGACACTGGATTTGGGAGTTAAATTCAGAAAAAAAAAAAGATGAGTTAGTTCTGCATGGATATGCAGATAGTGACTAGGCTAGAGGTTGTGAAGACATGAAGAGCACCTCGGGTTACCTATTCAGCTTGGGTTTAGGGTGTTTCCGTTGGAGTTCAAGGAAGCAAGAAGTTGTTGCTCAGTCAACTACAGAAGCTGAGTGTGTGGCAGCAACTGTTGCAGTTAACCAAGCTCTATGGTTAAGAAAGATCATGACTAATCTAAGGCTGACACACAAAAAAAAGCAACTGAAGTATTTGTGGATAATCAGGCTGCAATAGCAATTTTGAACAACCCAGTGTTCCATGGAAGAACACTTCAAGGTGAAGTACTACTTTATCAGGGAAGTGCAGAAAAATGGTAAGATGAAGCTAGTATATTGCAACACAAGTATTCAACTTGCAGACATTCTAACAAAGGGTTTGTCCAAAGCAAGGTTTAAATTTTTGAGAGAAAAAATAAGGGTATGCAATAAAATTAGCAAAGAGTGTTGAAAAATAGCTATATTTGTTGCAAAAGATCAGAAGTTGAATAAGTCAAAACACTTGCAAAAGATAAGAAGTTGAATAAGTCAAAACAGTTGAAACTGTTGAAGATTTGGTGGAATAACATAAGCTAAAAAGTTGCTGAAATTTTGAATTTCTATTGCATGTTTATTTTAGGGATTTCTTATTGAGTTTGTTACAATTTGCTGTATAAAAACATTCATAAGTTAATGAATGAAGTATCAAGTTTTGCTGCCCGTTACCTCTATTACTCATTTTCTGTAAAAACATCCAACAGTTAGCTACTCACATTTTGCAAGAGAGAGAAAATAGGTAAATGAAATTTCAAAAAGTGCACTGCTTCATTCCTATGAATGTATGCGTGAATGTAACCTAAAGGGCTAGCCTGATTGGCGCCAAGGTGGAAGGACAAGAACTTGATCCAGGTTTGAACCATGGGAGCGTAAGCGTGTATGCTATTTCTTGGGGCCATGACTGCCACCCTTTTGGTGGAGCCTTACCTGGTCCAGGTTCTGTAGGTCAGTGAACATGGATCCATTGGGGGACCAGTCGAGCAAGCCCGGAAATAGCAGATGGATAAGTTTCTGGATTCATCAAGTACAATATTAAGATGGATAAGCTAGAAAAGTCATTTCAGATCGGATGTAGGGTAGTGGCACAGAAACCAGCCAAGTGTTTAGAGGTTGAATAGTAGAAGCCCGTCAAAAATACTATGGTATATGCCAAGGACACGGTAAGACATAACACACACACATCAATGCATATGTATATGTAATAAGAATATTGACGCAATGCCTCATTTATTTATGTAAAAAACAATATTTCTTAATGAAGTTATCAGATTAATGTAACAATCTGATAAGAAATAACCAAGTTTTGAGAGTTCAATGCTTTCTCCTGATGAATTTAAGGATTTTTATAAGATTCTGGATTCACCAAGTACAGTATCAAAATGGATAGGCTAGAAAAGGAATTTCGAGGAGAGAGCAGAGTGGCATAGAAATCAACCAAGTCTTTACAGGGTAAACGGCAGAAAACCAATTAAGAGAAGGAACGTGCAAGGTCTTGGCAAGACATATACATATGTCAATACGTGTCTGTGCAAGTTTATTTGTTAAAATATTTACCGTGACAAACAATATTTCTCAATCAATTTATCAAATTTTCTACATTCAAGAGAACCGAGGATTAGTTTCAATGGGCACAAGCTCTCAGACCAACTTTAACCCATCATCCATCTGATTATTTTCCAATTGGACCTAGTTCTTATTCTCCATAAGTAAGTTGAACCCAGTTCCCTTTCTCTGTTAGGTAATTGAAGTACTCAACACTCTGCATATGAAGTTCTGTAAGATATTAAAAAAAGAGAAACTCTACTTTTTCCCAATCATTACAGTACAGAAGTCATGAGATCGATACATATGGCATGGAGATGGAATGCCAGGAATATGAAATGGCCTTACGGAATGCAGGTATGAGCCCCTCATGGAAGTACCAGGGCTTCATGGCAGTGCAATATGGATGGATTAGCTGAAATTCTTTGAGATATCTGGGTTCTATAGTTTGACTGTCAAAAATTTGATCTCTAAAATGTTTCTGTTTCTCTCTGTTTTCACCTTGATGATATGAATTCTTTGCTGGTGACTTACTAGGTTAATTACTAGCACTAAATTTGTGCAAATTGCATTCATCTAGCAGATAAAGACTGTAAGTGCCGCTGAAACTTGCAATATCAGTAGCCTCCAACAAATTTGCAGCATCAAAGGGGCTTCTCAATTACACAAGTTATACATCTGGGCAATTTCATTAGCTCAAAGCAAGCAAACACAAAACCAAACGATGACAAAATCACAAATCCCAGAATGATTTTGATGAGGGGGAAAAAATGAGAAGAAGAAATCACCCTTGAGCATATATGCGTCCAGCACCGAGAGCATTGTGACCAACTTCACTGTTTCCCATATCATCATCAGTCGGAAGCCCTACGGCTGGTCCATGAGCCTTAATTAATCTCCACCTGTCGGGGGCACCCTATGAAGGAAGACAAGCAATGAATGTGAAAGAGAATGTGGTGTGGCCCTCCTGACCAAGTGACAACATTCTGAACTTCATCATCTAATGCAAATAACAGAATAACAGATGAGAGAGAGAGAGAGAGAGAGAGAGGAAATTATATAACCTTTTTGAGAGAATCCATGGTGGGAGTGGAGGCGACATGGATGCAATTGTAGGGATTGGGAGGAGCTTCACCCCACCCATCCAACACCACCACTGCAACGGTCTTACCCTTTGGCAGCTTCGGGTGATCCCCCAGATTCCACTCCATTTCCGTTAACAGGGTACCTACCGAATCTCTATTCTATATATATGGCAGAAGAGGCAGATTCAAAGCAGAGCGTGATGGTGATGGTGATGGTGCTGGTGCTGGTGCTGGTGCTTACTAGAAAGTTGTAGTAGCGTTGGAAGTGAGAAGCTCCAGTTTCCATTCTTCTATCTGCCACCTTCCGGAAGATGAGTTCTTTTATTATTATTATCAATTTAATTCATCATGACTTCAAATAATATGAATTATTATTCAACTCTTAACCACCAAAAATAATATCATGTCTAGTGTTTATTGTTATTCAAAGAAAGAGTATAATTTTTTTTAATAGTATATTAATTTGACCATATACTGAAAAAATTGAGTCAGAAATCAATATTTTAGATCAAATAACTATTAATAATTGTTGGTAAAATGCATTTTTAATTTTTAAGTCGTTGTTTGACTTGAAGATGGAACTATAAAACACTTTCTTATTTATGTCAATAATTGTTTAACAACAAAATATTTTGTTAAACTTTATATTATTGTTTGATTACTATAGCTTTTGTAAAATAGATGTTAATATAATAATGTTTATTTGGTTTTATCACTTTGAAATTCTTTAAATTTAGGGCAAAATGTGAGATTTAACCCTAATCTTTAAAATAAGTCAAATAAGCTCTTGAGTTGTTATAAATGGAGCCATGTTAGCCAATTAATAATTTTTCATTTTGATGTTATTAAATGATGGTAACATCATCAATAATTGATGGTCGATCAAAAACTTTTAGAATAAAACATGATTATTCTAAGAAATGAATTTAGTCAACCAAAAATTATCATAAATAAAATTTCATCCTCCAAAAGTGTCACATTCACAATGCTTCTTGTTTTAGTATAGCCTTGGAAGAAGATGTTGTTCTCTCGAAAAAGAAGGTAATGTTACCATGTAAGTTGTTTAGAGGAATTGAACAACACATTCTCTCGGTTAACTCAATCTCCTAGAAGACTCAAAAGGATATGTTCTGTAACGCCCAAGATTTTTAAACTAAAATATAATGTAATACTTGGAATTTTATTTTAGCTTCTAATACTTGAGGAAATATGTCCTTTCAAGGGATTATAGAAACCTTGAGACAAAGGTTCAGTTTTTGAGCCAGTGACAAAATCGTAAATATTGAGATTCGGGTAAAAGTGTAATTTACCTAAAAATCAGGGGTATTAGCGTAATTAGTCCTTTCTTCGGGGACTAAAATGCAATTAAAAATTGGCCTAGGGACCAAGTTGAAAAGGGTCTAAGTGCAATTACCTGAAAAGTTTGGGCCAAAGTGTAATTCTTGAAATATTTTTCCTAAGGGCATTTGGGAGATTCAAGAAAAGCCTTATAAATGATTTTAGAGATAAGGATGAAGTCTCATGATGATATTAGAGATAAGATGAAGGCTCATGATGACTTTAGAGATAAGATAAGTATTCATGATGACTTTAGAGATAAAGATTAAGCCTCATGATGACTTTAAAGATAAGATTTGATATGATTTGGATAAGATTTGATAAGATCTTATGTGGATAAGATTTGATTCAGATAAGAATGATTGCAGAATATCTTAGAAGATATGGAATGATTAGAGAATATTTTAGAAGATTTGAAATGATTGGAATATCTTGAAAGATTTAGAAAATATTTGAAATGATTGTGACTTACTTGGTGACCAAGTTTCCAAGCCTATAAATAGGGCTCATGGCCAAGAGTTTCCTCATTCTAAGTTGGGATAAATTCGTGCTGGACGGGAGTGCTTCGAGCTTTTTGTAAAGGTGAAGCCTTCAGCATTCAAATCTCATCAAACCAAGTTAAGGTAAGTACATTATGAACTATTTATGATGTTTAAGCATGACTATGAACTATGTTATGTGGTCCCTCATGTTATGTTATGTTCACGCAAGTTTCGGGACCGGAGCTCGGTAGCGCTACGCACGAGGGTTCTTACCCCTGCAAGTTGGTGGAACCTCTCGTGTCTCCATACGATATGTTATGTTATGTCATGACTTGTTTAAATACATATGATGGTTCTCTTGTACTTACTGAGATTTGCGTAATCTCACCCCCCTTATGTTTCCCCCTCTCCTAGGTGAGCATGAATGAGGAGACCAGGACATGGACGTGGAGCGTGGTGGCTTGTTTAAAAAGGATTTTCAAGAATTTAAGTTTAGTTTTCCTTTTGAAAACAATGTTTCTAGGGTTAAACTATGATCTTTTCTTATATGTATGCCATAAAGCATGTCTTGGAATTTTATTTGATTTAAAGGAAGTATGATTTTGGTTTTAAGCTCCGAATATTTTTATATGAATATTATTATCATTAAGCATGTAAGTAAGTTACGGGTGTCACATAGATTAGAGTGGCGCAGCGGAAGCGTGGTGGGCCCATAACCCACAGGTCCCAGGATCGAAACCTAGCTCTGATACCACTATGTGACACCCGTAACTTACTTACATGCTTAATGATAATAATATTCATATAAAAATATTCGGAGCTTAAAACCAAAATCATACTTCCTTTAAATCAAATAAAATTCCAAGACATGCTTTATGGCATACATATAAGAAAAGATCATAGTTTAACCCTAGAAACATTATTTTCAAAAGGAAAACTAAACTTAAATTCTTGAAAATCCTTTTTAAACAAGCCACCACTCTCCACGTCCATGTCCTGGTCTCCTCATTCATGCTCACCTAGGAGAGGGGGAAACATAAGGGGGGTGAGATTACGCAAATCTCAGTAAGTACAAGAGAACCATCATATGTATTTAAACAAGTCATGACATAACATAACATATCGTATGGAGACACGAGAGGTTCCACCAACTTGCAGGGGTAAGAACCCTCGTGCGTAGCGCTACCGAGCTCCGGTCCCGAAACTTGCGTGAACATAACATAACATGAGGGACCACATAACATAGTTCATAGTCATGCTTAAACATCATAAATAGTTCATAATGTACTTACCTTAACTTGGTTTGATGAGATTTGAATGCTGAAGGCTTCACCTTTACAAAAAGCTCGAAGCACTCCCGTCCAGCACGAATTTATCCCAACTTAGAATGAGGAAACTCTTGGCCATGAGCCCTATTTATAGGCTTGGAAACTTGGTCACCAAGTAAGTCACAATCATTTCAAATATTTTCTAAATCTTTCAAGATATTCCAATCATTTCAAATCTTCTAAAATATTCTCTAATCATTCCATATCTTCTAAGATATTCTGCAATCATTCTTATCTGAATCAAATCTTATCCACATAAGATCTTATCAAATCTTATCCAAATCATATCAAATCTTATCCTTAAAGTCATCATGAGGCTTAATCTTTATCTCTAAAGTCATCATGAGCCTTCATCTTATCTCTAATATCATCATGAGGCTTCATCCTTATCTCTAAAATCATTTATAAGGCTTTTCTTGAATCTCCCAAATGCCCTTAGGAAAAATATTTCAAGAATTACACTTTGGCCCAAACTTTTCAGGTAATTGCACTTAGACTCTTTTCAACTTGGTCCCTAGGCCAATTTTTAATTGCATTTTAGTCCCCGAAGAAAGGACTAATTACGCTAATACCCCTGATTTTTAGGTAAATTACACTTTTACCCGAACCTCAATATTTACGATTTTGCCACTGGCTCAAAAACTGAACCTTTGTCTCAAGGCTTCTATAATCCCTTGAAAGGACATATTTCCTCAAGTATTAGAAGCTAAAATAAAATCCCAAGTATTACATTATATTTTAGTTTAAAAATCTTGGGCGTTACAATCTACCCTCCTAAAACAATTTTCGTCCTCGAAAATTTACCTTACTTCTCGTCATCAAACAGCTGGGGATATTTGGATCGCATGTCGTCCTCGCGCTCCCATGTTGCTTCTTCGACTGAATGATGTTTCCATAACACCTTGACCAATGGTATATCTTTATTGCGAAGCCTTCTTACTTCCCGAGTAACAATGCTTATTGGTGCCTCCTCATATTTCAGGTCTTGCTGTATCTCTAATGGTTGATGCTTTATTACATGGGTTGGGTCGGGGACATACTTTTTGAGCATTGATATGTGGAAAACATCATGTACTGCTGAGAGATCTGGTGGTAAGGCTAGATGATAAGCAACATTCCCAACCCGCTTTAAGATCTCAAATGGGCCTATAAACCGAGGTCTAAGCTTTCCTTTCTTCCCAAACTGTAAAACTCCTTTTATGGGTGTAACTTTTAAGAATACCTTATCACCAATGGAAAACTCCAAATCCCTTCTTCTTTTATCTACATAGTTTTTCTGTCTATCTTGAGCCTTCTTCATACTATCTTTGATCCTTTCAATGGCTTGTACAGTTTGTTCCACAATCTCTGGACCCAAAATCTTCCGCTCGCCAACTTCATTCCAATGAACAGGTGATCTGCATTTCCTTCCATATAGCGCCTCATAAGGTGCCATGCCAATAGATGCATGGTGACTATTGTTGTATGCGAATTCAGTTAATGGTAGATGTTTCTCCCAATGTCCACCAAATTCTAGGGTACAAATACGAAGCATATCCTCTAAAGTTTGTATTGTCCTTTCAGATTGTCCATCTGTCTGAGGATGAAAAGCTGTACTAAAACTCAATTTGGTTCCCATGGCTCTGTGTAAGCTCCTCCAAAAGTTGGATGTGAACCTCGGGTCCCTATCCGATACAATGGAAACTGGAACACCATGTAGTCTTACTATTTCCTTAACATACAGTCGTGCAAGCTGATCCATTGTAAATGTCATCCGAATAGGTAAGAAGTGAGCTGATTTGGTAAGTCGATCCACGATCACCCAAATAGCCTCATGTCCTGTTACTGATTTTGGAAATCCTACAACAAAGTCCATCGTCACATGTTCCCATTTCCATTCTGGAACCTCCAATGGTTGCAGTAACCCTGTTGGTCGTTGGTGCTCAGCTTTCACCTGCTGACATATCAAACACTTCTCGACAAATTTAGCTATGTCTTCTTTCATATTCCTCCACCAAAACACTGCCTTTAGGTCACGATACATCTTTGTACTTCCAGGATGTACAGAATAAGGAGTGGAGTGGGCTTCTTCTAGAATTTCTTGCCTTAGTTCCTCAAAGTTTGGCACACACAGTCTCCCTTGGTAGTAGAGTGTATCATCACTAGCTATTGTGAAGTCCTTCCGCTTCTCAGTATTAACCTCAGCCTTGATGTATTCAAAGAATTGGTCTCCCTTCTGATGGCTCTTAATCCGATCACGGAGAGTCGGTCGAACAGAGAGTGCTGCCATACGAGCATTATAATTAGATGGCGTATCAACAAACTCGAGGCTTAACCTCTCAAACTCCTTCCACAAAGGCTTTTGTGCTGTCAAAGCTGCTACTTGGCTCATTTTCTTTCTACTCAAGGCGTCCGCCACCACGTTTGCTTTGCCAGGGTGGTAGTGGATTTCACAATCATAATCCTTCACTAATTCCAGCCATCTCCTTTGCCTCATATTTAACTCTTTTTGTGTGAAGATGTACTTAAGGCTCTTATGATCGGTATAGATATCGCATTTACCTCCGTATAGATAGTGTCTCCAGATTTTCAAGGCATGCACTACTGCAGCAAGTTCTAGGTCATGTGTAGGATAGTTTTGCTCATAAGGCTTCAACTGCCTTGATGCATATGCAACTACCTTACCTTTTTGCATCAATACGCATCCAATTCCTTGTTTGGACGCATCACTATAAATAACAAAACCTTCTGACCCTTGAGGAATAGTTAATACTGGCGCATTGACCAGCCTCTTCTTTAATTCTTCAAAACTAGTTTCACATTTCTCTATCCATTCAAACTTAGTACCTTTGCGAGTCAACTGCGTCAAAGGCCCCGCCAATTTGGAGAACCCTTCGATGAACCTCCTATAGTATCCAGCTAAACCCAAAAAGCTGCGAACCTCATTTACATTGGTTGGTCTTGACCAATTTAATATTGCTTCTACCTTGCTGGGGTCCACTTCTATTCCTTGAGCTGTGACAACATGTCCAAGGAATACCACCCGCTCCAACCAAAACTCGCACTTCTTGAATTTTGCAAATAGCTTCTTTTCCTTCAAGATCCCTAAAACAACCCTCAAATGTTTTTCATGCTCTTCTTTACTTCGAGAATACATCAATATATCATCAATAAAGACAATGACAAATTTATCCAAGTACTCATAGAAAACTCGATTCATTAGGTCCATAAAAACTCCAGGCGCATTAGTCAAGCCAAAGGGCATGACTAAAAACTCATAATGACCATACCGAGTTCTGAAAGCTGTCTTCGAGATGTCACTAGATTTGATCCTCAACTGGTGATATCCTGACCTTAGATCAATCTTTGAGAATACTTGTGCACCTTGTAACTGATCAAACAAGTCCTCGATCCTAGGAAGAGGATACTTGTTCTTAATAGTAATCTTATTCAATTCTCGGTAATCGATGCACATCCTCATTGATCCGTCTTTCTTCTTGACGAATAATACCGGTGCTCCCCAGGGGGATACACTTGGTCGAATAAATCCTTTCCCCAATAGTTCCTCTAACTGGGTTTTTAGCTCGTGTAGCTCCTTTGGTGCCATCCTGTAAGGAGCTTTAGAAATAGGTGCGGAACCGGGCACTAAATCAATAGTGAACTCTACTTCTCGTTCTGGTGGCATTTCAGTCAGGTCATCAGGGAAGACCTCTGGAAATTCCTTTACTACTTTAACGTCATTCACTGTTAATTCTTTTCCTCCCTTAACCACCACTGACATTAAGAATCCAATACATCCTTCCGACTGTAATAGTTTCTTGGCTTTTAATGCTGAAATGACACGGGGAAGGTATTTTGTCTCAGCCACTGAAAGGCAAAGTTCTATCCCTTCAGGATACTTACAAACTATTTCCTTCTCAAAGCATAGAATGGTCGCATGGTGCTTGGAAAGCCAACCCATTCCCAAAATCACATCGAATTCTTGCATATCTAAGACATATAAGGTTGTTTCTAAAAACTTTCCCCCGACCTCCACCTTAGCTGTTCTTACTACATGATTCGTGCCTATTATATCTCCTGAGGGTATTGTTACTCCTAAGTGAGTACTTACATGTTCCACATGTGCATTGCATTTACTTGCAAACTTAGGGGATATAAAAGAATGGGTGGAACCAGAATCAAACAAAGGATAAGTAGGTATTCTAGAGATGAGGATGTTACCTGCCAACACGTTGCGGTCCTGATCCTCCTCCTGTCCTGTGAGTGCATACACCCTAGCTTGCCCCTTAGGGGGATTTCCTGGCTTCTGTTGATATGGTTGTTGTTGCTATTTCTTTACTTGACCCTTGGGACAGAATTTGGCAATATGACCCATTTCACCACAACTGTAACAGGCACCGGTTCCCATGAGACATAGTCCAGTATGACGCTTCTGACATTTGTCACACACTGGGTTCAGTTGATAATACCCTGATGTTGGACCGCCTCCTTTATTCTTCTTCGAATAATCCTGCTTTCCTTTACCTTTATCCTCCCACTTACGTTTTTCTAGTGGTCCAAACTGTGATTGCTTGCTATTGCTGTTGGAGCTTTCTCTAAAGTTCGCTAATTGGGCCTTAGCTAGCACCTCATGATACGTGCCTAACTCAAAAGTTACGACTGCCTGCCGTAAATCATCTCTCAACCCTTGTTCAAAGCGCCTTGCCCGCTTTTGTTCTGTATCCACTAAGGCTGGGGCAAAACGTGATAGCTCATCAAACTTCCTTTCGTATTCAATCAAGGTCAAGCTACCTTGTTTTAACATGAGGAACTCTGCTTCCTTCTGGTTACGGATGTTAGCGGGGTAATAGTTCTTAAGAAAAAGTTCCTTGAACTGATCCCAGGTCCACACATGTCCTTGGGGTCGGGATCTGGCAGTAGAATCCCACCAATGCCTTGCTCCATGTTGTAACATATATGTAGCGCAAGTTACCTTCCTAGGGTCTGGACAATCTATGAGATTAAAGATCCGTTCAATTGTTGCTATCCAATCTTCAGCTACTAGAGGGTCTAACCCACCCTCGAAAGTTGGAGGTTGAAGCTTCCAAAACTGCTCTACCAAGGTAGCATTGTTTCTTAGGTTTTCTTGGGGAGGTGCAACTGGTGGTGTGGCAAGTGGCGTCATGTTGCGAATGGCATCAATGAACTGCATGAACTGCCCGTTGAGGTTGTTGGTTTCGCTAGCCTCATTTTGCGACTGCCTGCCCCTACTATTGGCACTTCTTGCACGGGTTTCCATAACCTTATGTGAAAAAGAATAATTAGTTCCTAAATGTAGGGTCCTTAAGGATAAAGAGTACTACGATTTATTTTGCAAGCTCTTCTTGATGGACTTGATTCCTAATTGCTTTCATTCTAATAAGCCCTTCCTAAACAAGTATTTTCGCTATAATCATGAACTCTTGAGTTTGGAGCAATATCACTAGCGAAAAATGCATACTAATTAATGACAAATAAGAATCATATCTCTCACATACTTATTCCAACATGAGCTTCATACGTGTGCATACATATAACAACATATGCTCATAAATATAGCTTGAGAGAATAACTGCATATCTAAGGGGGATATGACTTGCATAAGCATAGTATCCGTAAAGAATAAGCATAGCAATTCTTATAACTTACCCGGAGATCAGAAGCTTGAACGGGACGAGGTGGATTTTCATGTTTCTTTAAAAGCATTTCCTTAAAAATTTTACTAAAAGAAAAAAAAAAAATTTCTTTAAAAAACAATTTGAGTCTACAGGAAAGTAAACTTTGCTCTGATACCACTATGTGACACCCGTAACTTACTTACATGCTTAATGATAATAATATTCATATAAAAATATTCGGAGCTTAAAACCAAAATCATACTTCCTTTAAATCAAATAAAATTCCAAGACATGCTTTATGGCATACATATAAGAAAAGATCATAGTTTAACCCTAGAAACATTGTTTTCAAAAGGAAAACTAAACTTAAATTCTTGAAAATCCTTTTTAAACAAGCCACCACGCTCCACGTCCATGTCCTGGTCTCCTCATTCATGCTCACCTAGGAGAGGGGGAAACATAAGGGGGGTGAGATTACGCAAATCTCAGTAAGTACAAGAGAACCATCATATGTATTTAAACAAGTCATGACATAACATAACATATCGTATGGAGACACGAGAGGTTCCACCAACTTGCAGGGGTAAGAACCCTCGTGCGTAGCGCTACCGAGCTCCGGTCCCGAAACTTGCGTGAACATAACATAACATGAGGGACCACATAACATAGTTCATAGTCATGCTTAAACATCATAAATAGTTCATAATGTACTTACCTTAACTTGGTTTGATGAGATTTGAATGCTGAAGGCTTCACCTTTACAAAAAGCTCGAAGCACTCCCGTCCAGCACGAATTTATCCCAACTTAGAATGAGGAAACTCTTGGCCATGAGCCCTATTTATAGGCTTGGAAACTTGGTCACCAAGTAAGTCACAATCATTTCAAATATTTTCTAAATCTTTCAAGATATTCCAATCATTTCAAATCTTCTAAAATATTCTCTAATCATTCCATATCTTCTAAGATATTCTGCAATCATTCTTATCTGAATCAAATCTTATCCACATAAGATCTTATCAAATCTTATCCAAATCATATCAAATCTTATCCTTAAAGTCATCATGAGGCTTAATCTTTATCTCTAAAGTCATCATGAGCCTTCATCTTATCTCTAATATCATCATGAGGCTTCATCCTTATCTCTAATATCATCATGAGGCTTCATCCTTATCTCTAAAATCATTTATAAGGCTTTTCTTGAATCTCCCAAATGCCCTTAGGAAAAATATTTCAAGAATTACACTTTGGCCCAAACTTTTCAGGTAATTGCACTTAGACTCTTTTCAACTTGGTCCCTAGGCCAATTTTTAATTGCATTTTAGTCCCCGAAGAAAGGACTAATTACGCTAATACCCCTGATTTTTAGGTAAATTACACTTTTACCCGAACCTCAATATTTACGATTTTGCCACTGGCTCAAAAACTGAACCTTTGTCTCAAGGCTTCTATAATCCCTTGAAAGGACATATTTCCTCAAGTATTAGAAGCTAAAATAAAATCCCAAGTATTACATTATATTTTAGTTTAAAAATCTTGGGCGTTACATGTTCTCCCAAACAAGTCACGCGTAGCCAAATGGGAGATGTCTTCCTAGACAAATCACATATAATAATTGACTTGTTATTACCCTGAGCAATAGCAACCCTAAGGCAATCCTTTTCTTGGAGGACCTCACTAGGATTGTAGTACGAAGAGGTTCCTCCTAGGCCTAATCCATGCTTAACTTGGGATAGCTTCATACACAATTTGTGCATGTGTCACGTGTCCCACCACTAATATCCTAGGGGTATAAATACCCCCTACCCCTCATTTTTTTTTTGGGAAAACTAAACACTGGGAAGATTACAATAACCTCACTTAAACCTAAAATCATCATTAACTTGTTTGTTTATCTGAAAGAGTGTCTACTTCTTCTCCCAGACAATGTTAACATGCTTGTTCATCACCATAATGACCACTGCTAACTTAAGCATCGAAAGGCATGTACAACGAGAATCCCCAAGTGCCTTTTTCTATGCTTTGACTTGCAACTACTCTCTCTCGAACAACAAAGACTTCTCTCAAACAACTTCTTGCTTTTCTCCCATGAATAATGTTACGGAATTAGATTGACAACAAATCACAATCAAACCAATCAACCACACACGAACACAGAATTTAACGTGAAAAACCCAAATCGGGAAAAACCACAAACATAAAGAACAAAATTTCACTAACCAAATATTGGTAATACAAAAGTGATATTAGCATACACATTCTGTGTCTAATTTCATGTGACTTGGGCACCTATTTATAGACTCAAAATTATTTATGGATGAACACAAGAAATCATATCCTGATCAGAAGATGACACATAAGGATATTCCTCTAGATGAGATAAATCGAAGATAAAATCGAATTTGACAACATCGTAATCACAGTCAAATTCAAAGTCATAGTCATGGTCAAATTAGGAAACCCAATCACAGATAAATAAGGATTTTGAGTCATACTTATCACAAATCTCCACCTTGACTCTAAATCCGCAAACAAAATTATCAAGAATTCTTTCTTTCAAAGAAATCACAGTGAATCAATCTCCCTGACAAATACCAACTAAATCCATGCAATGCTCGAACTTTGCAATATGCTGGGACTTGGTCAACATATCTAAAGGATTGTCCTGAGTGCTGATTTTTCTTATCCTCGGGTAATTTCATTAATTTTTAAGTATCGTTTTTGTGTAAGGATTCCACCTCTTCATGCATTGCGGTAATCCATCTCCCAAATTCAGCATAACTAATTGCTTCAGAATAAGTGGAAGACTCTTCACTACAGTTAATATCTTTAGCCACATTCAAAACATATGCAACGAGATCAGGTTTAGCATATCTTTAAGGAGGTTTGATAATTCTTCTAAGTCTATCCTTAGTAATACAATAATTTGATGGATCGACACTTGCTTCTGGACTTGACTTGAGGCTTAACTTAATTTGAGATGATGACGATGGCTAAGATATCTGACTCTTGTCGATTTCAAGCTCCACTTGAATATCAAAACTCTGGTGACCTGTAGGGTTAGTTTCTTTTATAGATGAACCATGAAGCATAACAATTTCATAAAAAAAAAACATCTCTGCTATTCACAATTTTAGATGCTTCTGCATCTCATAACTTATAACCCTTAACACCAGGCTTATAACCAAGGAAGAGGCACCGTTTATGTTGTATCATATTTTTTGATATATGAGAAAATGTGTTTGATGAAAAACCAATCTTAGAATGAAAAATCTTTATTAGAATCTCATATTTCGAAACAAACATGATTAGTGTTTTGACGTGAATGTTCAAAATGTTTGAAAAATCCAAAATTTCATGCATCATGTTTCGAAACTAACTTTCCATGTTTCGAAACATCATTCTGCCATGTTTCTATACATGTTTCAAAATGTCTTTTGATAAGGTTTCTGTTATATGTATTTCTCGCACCACTTCTTATGGGCTAGACTCAGTCTAATGGGCCAGCCCAATTGCCCGGAGCCTAGAAGGTCCAAGCAACCTCGTCAAAGAAAGCTCATCACCCCCGAAATTCGAAACTCATAAAGTGAGCTCATTGCGAGCTTCTAGCAAAGCTCTTAGTAAGCTCTCAGCAATCGACCTAACGAGCTCTCAATAAAGCCCCTAGTTCGCTGGATCGATTAGCTCACTGGCTTAAAAAACCTCTAGATCGCATAGATGACAAAGCTGCTGAACAGCCAGAGGTAGGGCCCACTTACTTTATCTGAAACAGACCATACTCCTCGAAATGAGGATCCCACTCCCAATTTTATGCAGATGATAAGGACTGTTTGTCCCCCATTATATCATCTTTATATTTCTATATCTTATCCAAATTATAAAGGCCCCTTATTATAAATAGGAGTCAGAGATATTATAAGGGGGGCAAGGGGAATAATCAAATACCACCACTCTGGAAGAATAATCAGAGTACGGTCGTGGAGTAGGCATCATTCTGGCCAAACCACGTGAAAATTGCTTATGTTCACTCATACTTGGGATCTTTGTTTTCTTCTTCTTAGCATTTCAGATTCACTCACCGCGGCCCAAATGAAACACGGTCGACTGAAATTGAATGTTAACATATTGATGCTAAAGGAAGGGCTTGCTCTGATCAATAGCCATGGCCAGAGGAAGGAATACTCGAAGTTCCGAGGCGGCGGTCGACCTACCAGAAAATCACCATGATTGACCGCAAGATTGTCCACCGAATGGAGGGCCCGTTGCTTCGACAACAAATATCCCTTTACCACCACCAACCGGAGATGCCATCGGCATACCACCTCAATTTCCTATCCAACCCACCGTCCAAACCGCCGGGATAGGGGTGATCCGGGACTGGTAGCAATGCCAGGAGGCATTAGAGAATACAGTGATGCAGCTCGTTGATGCGGTCAAAATTCTGGCCCAAACTCAAGTGTGGGTTGTCCATGATCCACTGGCTTCGCCTCGAAGGATCCGCCAACCACGAGAAGAGAGACCTCCGCTTGTAGAAGAGGATATCAGAGATAACTATCCCTTCCCAAATCACCATTCTTCGGATCAGGAAAGAAATAGGCGATCGCAGGCCCATCAATTAGCAGGCTTGGACTCAATCGTGGAGGAATTATATCAAAGGGTTTGGCAGCTGGAAGCACAACAAGGAGTCTGCAACTAGAATAATGGCCATGGGGACATGACACCATTCACCAAAGAAGTTGAACTCGAACCCCTTCCCCGAAGATTTGAAGTCCCGAGTATGCCACAATACAACGGGGACGGCGACCCCTACGATTACCTGGATGCGTATAATGTTCAAATGAATTTGTAGACAACCAGCTCACTAGTTAAATGTCGTGCCTTCTCGGCGATCTTGGGTATATTTCCTGAGCTTGGTTCAGGAGCCTTCTGTAGGATCATCTCGAGGATACATAGCATGCAACGGAAGCGTTTTTAAATAAAAACTTTCCTCGTATTGATTAGAATCTAGGAAACTTACTTTTCCTTCGGATTACCGGACGGAATGAAGCGATAGGAGGAGGATGGGCGGGAGCTTTTTCTCGTGGTGGAGATGACGGCTGTCCTGCAATCCTTCGGCTTCTTCGCATCAGAACTTGAACGTTCTCTTGATCTTCCAAAGGTATGACTCAAACTCGTGGCCTCTCTTTTGGTGAAGAAGAGTAAAAGAAAAACCCTTAGATGAAAAACAACCAAGGAGAGAATATATATAGGGAGAACCCTAGGGTTAAAACCCTAGTGGGCCAAGTTCATTTAATTAATTTTCTAATTGGGTTACCCCAATTAATTAATTAAAAAACTAATGAACTATTATTTTATTCTAACCCAATTAATTATGGACCATTCTGAATAAAATAATTCTCTCTCAATGTAATTCACCCAACAAGCCAAATGTATTAAATAATACATGAGTTATATCGAGCTACCCCGGGGACCAAAAGACAAATTATTCACGGCTACTAAAATGACCAAAATATCCCTGCTACCTAGTAGCTATATTTTGTCATTCTAAGTGTTCCAACTATCACCATATGGTAACACTGACCCCACGAATAATTTTGCATATGCAATGTCTTTGACCTACTAGTGTAATGACGAAAATACCCCTCTGCGTAACACCCATCATTTTGAAAGGAATAATGTACTAACACCTCTCTAAATGATTTCTACCATCCCTAGATCACTAGTCCAATAATCCGTGACTACTCGAATGTACTTGCTTATCACTGGGAGCTACCCAGAAGCACACACTCTTAAGTCACATTCCCAGGGCCCTAGATTATTTGATTATTCTTGGACAATCAAAAGGGGGTGAATCACAGAAACTATCTTGTATTAGTCTGTCTTAGCTAATTAGAAACCATACTCCCAACTCAAAAGGTTATTGATCTTTGATAGACCTCACCTACAGTGAATCTAAGAATATAGCTCTAGGTTCACTAGACCACCAACTAATACTCAAGTATTAGAGTACTCGTCCACGTAGTAGCAGTGATAGACTAGCTCCATGATAATTAGTACTTTGTCATTAGCTTCTATCACAGGTCCACTCTACGCATTCCAAATGCGCTTGTACAATTAGAGTAAACGGACTGTTTACTGTCTAAGGCAAGCCATCCTCCATTAGGATCTATTGCACAATGATCTTATCATGATAGAATGCCTAGTTCTATCAAAAGATCAAGAGTAATATTTTCTTGTTTATTAAGTACCCATGATTCATGCCTAACTGTGAAGAACGATCCATCACATGAATCACTTACTTAATAGCATGGACACTTTTCCAACAATTAAATGCAAATAATATATGTGCCATAAACTGACTAAAAGAAACATCATTACCATAAATTAAATAAAACGTGTCTTTAGGGCATACATTTCCAACACCTTCCGCCTCGCAGCATCAGCAGCTGGGAGGAATGCCAACAAAAATTCCTCAATCAATACAGGGCTCTGAGGAGGCAGCTTGCACCACCATGTCACCTCGTCATAGTGTTCCAGAAAGAAAATGAGCCCTTAAAGGACTATATTTCTAGATTCAGATGCGAGGTGAGCAATGTCGAGGATCTCTCCGAGGAAAGTGTCCTGACGGTGATCTCTATTGGTCTCTGCAAAGATGGGAAGCTCTATGAGAGCATCTACAGGACCCCAATTAAAGACCTGGGGGAATTCTATGAACGAACTGCCAAGGAGGTCTGATGGGAATACGCCTTTGGTTCAAAGAAACCCATTAGACTAAAAGAAGAAGTCGGGGGCTCCAATCAGAATAAGAAAAGGAATAACGGGGATGCCGGAAGGGAAACTCAGGGGGAGTGCTTAAACAATGAGGTCTTCAAGCGAGCTCACAAGGCGGAGAGAGATGAGCAACCTCAGCGGTCGCAGCGCTTTGACAACTACTGTGTCCTGTCTGATCTCTAAGAAAGGATCTTTGCCATGGAAAGAAACAAAAAGGAGTTCAAGAAGCCCAACCCGCTGAGAACTCCCAACAAATTTAGAAATAAGGAAAAATTCTATGCATACCACAAAGAGGCGGGCCACAACACCTTTGAATGCTAGGCCCTAAGGGATGCCATTGAGGACCTGATTAGAAGGGGTCAGTTGAAGGATTACGTGGTACGATCAACCAATCAACCAACTTAACCATTGGCACAACAACTGCCTCCCTCCGATGATGATTGCTCATCGGCTGCACAAACTATCTACACGATTCATGGTGGACCTCACCTCGCGGGAACTTCCCATAAATATCGCGAGAAGTACGTGCACGAAGCCAACCATGTCTTGTTGGCAAGATCGAACGAGCAGTTTACCCTCGTGAAGCGAGCTAGGGGTGATCTGATTTCGAGAAAGATCATCTTCTTGGAAGAAGAGGCCAGAAATGTCTATTGGCCGCACAATGATGGGCTCATTATACGGGCCCAGATTTGCAATTCTAAAATGTAGAGGATAATGGTGGACACAGGCAACTCGGTAAATGTAATGTATAGAGCATGCTTTGATCAAATGGGACTGGGACTGGAGTAGTTGAGATCGTCCCCAGAACCACTCTATGGATTCACAAGCGATGCAGTGATCCTTGTCAAACAGATTAGTCTTCCCTTCACTATTGGGGACACGGATCGCCAGGACACCACTTTAGCAGAATTCCTAATTATAGACTGTTTTTCAACATACAACGTCGTGCTTGGAATACCGACCATGAAAGATCTAGATCTGGTCACCTCGACTAGGTTGCTAACGGCCAAATTTTTGACCCCCAATGGGGTAGGGTGCATACAAGGCGAGCAACACCTCACAAAACATTGCTATGAGGATGCCCTAAAAATGGGGGCCAAAGGAAAGAAAGTAAATGTCATTGCGAAAGATAGCCCATGACCGATCAACCAAAAAGGGGTTAACCACGATCTGGATCCCCGCGAAGTCGACTGTGACAGGCCCACCAGTCCGGTAGAAGAGCTCGAAGATGTTAGAGTTATGCCTTACAAGCCAATTATATTTACATGTAATTTATCGTACTTTACATTTTGATTCTTTATGTTCAATCAATTGTTATTGCAAGACATTATGTTTTTATTTGTCATTGATGGTTGTCATCATTATTTATTGTAATCCATATTTGACAATGTCTATAGATCAAATAGGCTCATGGAATATGGTCGTGCATAGAGATGACGATCATGAAATATATTCCTTTCAAGCCTTGATCTTAAATGTTCCTAGTCATAGAGTTATTAGGATTGGACACTAATAACTCGGATAGACTAGCACATATGATGCATGCTCAATTAGGAGAATGTCTCGTTTCATGGACATTGGTGTGAGGACACTAGTACATATATGTGGGTGCTTATTATAAGAATAAGTACACTAAACTGACCCGCTACAGAATTCCTAATGGTTATTATTTAATGTCGAATTGGAATTCATGTGTTGTAATAGTGCAGATTGATCCTTAGACTTGAGACATCATGGTAGTCTTATATTTGATTGGTTACGCTTTGATTCTTTTTGGATTCTAATGGAGTCATTAACAAATTATCACTGGGCGTAACCTTATCACATATGAAGGCTTGTGAATGTCGAAATAGGATTCATCACTTATCAATAAGATGAGAAGATGTCATATGTATTCCGATGATTTCATGACTGAGGAAATCCTTGGCTAAGGTGAGGTGGAAATCAAAAGGTGTTTTGATTTCACCTATCAAGTCATAAATCTGGAATGGATACATAGTTATTGAATGATTAGGGTTTCGTCATAAAACCATACCCTAAATTCAATCGGGACATAGATTGATGAAAGGATTTTACTATAGGGTAATTGTAATGGAAAAGGTCCGTGTTTTTCATTGTTAGCTAAGTATTCATGACATGTTGCTAGACGTTAACCATGATATGTAGGGTTTTAGAATTAATATGATTAATTCTAAAACTATTAATTAAAGAGTTTAATTAAGAAGCCCATGAGATGTGTTAATTAAGAAGCCCATAAGTTTAATTAAAGAGTTTAATTAATCTAATAAGCTGGGCCTTGATATAACCCAATAGAATTGACCCTACATCTAGCCCAATGGTGGACCTATGGGGTCACACACTTAGGTTGAGCCCGTTCCACAATTTAAAGAGAGATTTGACCCAATGTGATTAAAGGCTGGGCCTAAATTGTTTAAGGGTTTTCCAAGGCATGATTAGGGTTTTTTAACTCTATAAATATGCCGCTTAAGAAGATGGAAAAGTAGGAAGAAATTCAGATCTCTCTAGAGGTGCCTAGGGTTGCTAGCACTACTCGAGGCGTTCGTGAAAAGGGTCGATCGTGTGAACCGACTTGGAGGAGTTCGCGCTTGTGACTCTATGGATCATAACCGGGAAAAATCAAAGCTTCACAGTCGCTGGTTTTCTAAAAGAAGATATCTCAGTCAGCGAGGCGGACGAAGAAAGGTGCCTCAAGCTAGGAAAAAATCTAGCCTCCGAGGTAAAATCCCAACTTACCGATTTTCTTAAAGCTAACCTCGATATATTTGCATGGAACCATGAGGATATGGTGGGAATAGCCCCAGAGGTTATGACGCACAGGCTTAACATAGATCCCAGCTACAAGCCAGTGCGCCAGAAGATAAGGCCAATGACCCTAGAGCGTTATGTTGCTCTCAAGGAAGAAATGAACAAGCTCTTGGCAAACAAGTTCATTAAAAAGGCTCATTACTCAGTCTGGGTGGCTAACCCAGTCCTGGTGAAAAAAAAAATGGGAAGTGGAGGACCTGCGTCAACTTCACCGACCTGAACAAGGCTTGCCCTAAGGACAGCTTTCCTCTCCCAAGAATCGATCAGCTCATGGATGCAACAGCTGGTCACTAGCTCCTCAGTTTCATGGATGCCTATTCTGGCTACAATCAGATCCCCATGAACCTTACCGATGAGGAGCACACCTCGTTCATTACCGACCGAGGCCTTTATTGTTATAAGGTCATGTCTTTTGGGTTGAAGAATGCTGGTACGATCTACCAAAGGCTGGTTAATATGATGTTTGAAGCGCTGATCGGCAAAACCATGGAAGTATACGTTGACGACATGCTGGTAAAGTCTGAGCGAGTAGCAGACTATGTTTTCGATATGAGAAAAATGTTTGAAGTTATCAGATGAAGCTCAATCCACTCAAGTGCGCATTTGGCGTAGCCTCTAGAAAATTCTCGAGTTTATAGTAAATAACAGAGGCATCAAAGCCAATTCGGACAAAATAAGGGCTTTACTCGACATAAGGTCATCCGCAAGGAAGAAAGAGGTACAAAGCCTCAATGGACAAGTCGTGGCCCTAAGCCATTTCATTTCTAAGGCAACTGATAAGTGTGCCTCGTTCTTTGAGCTCCTAAAAAAGGCGCAAGACTTCAGATGGACAAAAAAATGCGAGTCCGCATTCCAACAGCTGAAGGAATATATGGGACGAGCCCCACTGCTCGCTAAACCCAAGGAGGGAGGAAAGTTGACCTTATATTTGGGAGTATCACAACAAGCTCTCAGTGCGGCCCTCGTTCGGGGGGATGAAGGGGTGCAGCACCCTATATATTACGTCTTCGAAATCTTGATCGATGCAGAAACAAGGTACACACCAATTGAAAAACTAGCTTACTGTTTAATAATGGCATCAAGAAAGCTACGACCTTATTTCCAAACTCATGAAATCGAAGTCCTGACCAAGTACTCGCTGAAGCAAATCTTGCAAAAGTTGGACACCTCGGGTCACTTACTAAAATGGTCTATCGAGCTCGCTCAGTTCGATATAAAGTACAAACCAAGGACAGTGATAAAGGGTCAAGCGTTGGTAGATTTCATTGTCGAGTTCACTAGACCAATTGACAAAGAAGTGGAGAACTTGAAAGGGCCATCTTGGGAATTATATGTGGACAGATCATCAAGTGAAAAATGAGCAGGAGTTGGGGTTATGTTAATAAGCCCTGAGGGTCACAAAATCCTCTACGCCCTAAGATTCGAATTTTCGGCCACTAATAATGAAGCCAAGTATGAGGCCCTATTAGTGGGGCTCTGCCTAGAAAAGGAGGTACGAGCTGAATCCCTGGAAATCTTCAGTGACTCTCAACTGGTTATCAATCAAGTACGGGGAGAATACTAGGTCAGAGATACAAAGATGGTGGCATACTTACAAAAGGTACGCGAACTCTTAGCCACTTTCCAAAAATATAAAATGTGCCAGATCCCCCGCTCTTAGAACTCTCATGCTGACGCATTAGCTCGCCTAGCAACTGCCTGGGATGCGGAGTTCTTGGGGGCTATACCTGTGGATTTCTTAGCTACCCCAAGCACAGAACAATGAGTTGAAACGATGGCGATCACGGTGTCCCAAAACTCGTGGATGATTCCTATTTTGGGTTATCTGCAAGACGGGAAATTGTCAGAAGACAAATTGGAAGCACGTCGGTTGCGAGCTCGAGCAGCTCGATATTACATCTATGATGATAGACTGTACATGAGGGGGTTCTCAGCCCCACTCATGAGGTACATTGACGACACCGACTGCCAGACTGTGCTGGGGGAGATTCACATAGGCCACTGCGGTAATCATGCCGGGGCACTTTCACTAGCACAGAAGGCACTTTGGCAAGGGTTTTATTGGCCCACCATAAAGCAAGATACTTTAGAGATAGTCAAAAAATGCGAGAAAAGCCAAAGATTCACCAGGACTCTGCAAGCTTTGCCAGCCTACCTGCAGTAGATGAGCAGCCCATAGCCCTTTGCTATTTCGGGCATGGATCTAATTAGGTCACTCCCAACAGCCCGCGGAGGGTGCAAGTATGCCATAGTGGCAGTTGACTACTTCACCAAATGGGAAGAAGCCAAACATTTACATGGGATAATATCACCAGCTAGAAGGTACAAACATTTACATGGGATAATATCGTCTGCAGGTTCAGAGTTCCACAACGAATAATAACGGACAACGGGACCCAATTCACCAGCGAGCAATTCATCCAATTTTGCGAATCAATGGGGATTTGGAAAAGTTTCACCACCGTGGACCACCCCCAAGCCAATGGACAGGTCGAAGCTGTCAACAAAATAATTAAGTAGATCTTGAAAACAAAGCTTGAAGCTAGAAAAGGGACTTGGGTAGATGAATTGCAAATAGTGCTCTAACCTTATCGAACGATAGCTCGGAGCAGCATGGGAGAAACCCCATTCTCAATAGTGTACGGATCCGAGGTCATGATACCAGTAGAGAATGAGTTGACTAGCCATCGGAGGGCCACCTTCGATTCCAAGGACAATGATGAGCTGTTGGCGATGAACCTCGACTTGCTCGAGGAAGTAAGGGATGTAACTCGTATGAGGATCGCTGTCCATCAACAAAGGGTGGCACGATACTACAACAAAAATGTTCGAATCCGACAGTACAACGTCATAGATCTGGTATTATGCCTGATACTCCCAAGAGCTCGCACGACGAGTGATGGCACCCTAGGCCCTAATTGGGAAGGTCCATTTATCATCAAGGAGAATCTGGGTAACGGAGCATATCATTTGGAAAATATGGATGGGATTCTTCTCCCGCGAGCTTGGAACTCGGAACATCTTCGTCCTTACTTCCAATAGATGTAATTGTTCTGACCTATGCTCCGAATTTTTTTTCGTCGCAATTCACGTGCATAATTTTGGTTGGAGTTTATAAATCTTTATGCATTACGCTTTATTGAATGGAATGTCTCTAAAATGAGGGGTCGTGAAACCATGGTTTGCGAGCTAGAACCCGTTCAACTTAGCCACCGTGCTATGGTTTGTTGTTTGACTGAGCATCCATCTTGGTACCCCCATCAGGTTATGGTTTGCAAGTTGAGAACCATTCCTCTTGACTTAAAGTCATGGTTTGGGACCTACTGAGCAACCACTTCCACTAAATAAATCTCAAGTTAAAGGTTCACTAGCTGGGGTCCTTTCACCTTGACGAGTGTCTGCGACCTACCTAAGTGTTTCCTCCCCAACTAAATTATTTTTATTTTGATGTTTGATTGAATATCTTTAAAGTTGCGAGCTGAGAACCATTTCCTCTTGACTTAAAGTCACGATTTGGTACCTACTAAGCAACCACTCCCATTATTTTAGGTGAGGGTTCATTAGCTGGGGTCCTTTCATCTTGACTCAAGTCACGTCTCGTGACCATCCCGGATGTTCCCTCTTAGCTTCTTAAATTTATAAAGCCATGATATATCAGCTGAGGTAGTTGGACGACCTACCTGGACATGTATCTTGGCAAGTCCTTCGTTACGACTTAAATGATCTACTTAAGGACGTGTTATCTAAGGATAATTGTGACTTTCCCTAAAAAAAAAAAGAAAAAAAAAAGGAAAGCCACACCTTACTGGACACGCATTAATGGTTATTACGTCTATTTGACTAATAACCTATATTTAAGCTCGCTAATAAGTGAGCTGGAATTCTTTAATTTGGACTTGTCATCTTGAAGTAATAGTCCTGAAGGCTTCTTCCAAAGTTATATTTTCAGGCCTACTTTGGTATGCAGAAGTTTTCGAAGACTCATATCAAGTTATATGTGCAGAAAAATGCTGAATCACATTAAAACAGGTACTTCTATTTCAGAATGTAACCACACAAAAAAAAAAAAAAATCGATAAGAGTCCTAGCTAGGAGAGGCGGTCGCTTTGATAGGCTGGGCCCTGGCAGGCTAGATGTCAGTAGCTTGAGTTGGCTAGGGCTCGATAACTCCAGCAAGACGGACCTTGGTAACCTCCACAGGTTGTGCCTCAGCAGTCTCACCAGGCTGAACGTCCACAGCCCCAGGTGGCTCGACCTTGTCTTGAGCAGTCGGCGTCGCGACCTCTGACGAATTAAGCAGGGTGGCAGCTTTAGCATCCTCAGCAGCCTCATCCGTGTATCGTTTCACCTCCTCAATGGCCTGCACACCAAAGAAGGAGAAATCCATCACAGGATGGTTCACCCAAAGGGTGTACAGGAACACCGAATAGGTGTTGGACCTGGTTTCCTTGCGTACAAAATCCATCCGAGCTCCCACCTCCACCCTGATATCATCAATAGTCCTTTTAGCAAGCTGCACGCATCGGTCAGCTCGATCATTGGCCTATTTTTGCTTGTCTTTAGCTATCTTCAGCTCCGCCTCAGTCGATTTTAGTCAATCTTGGACCCTCCGCAACTCCTCCTTTGCTTTATTTAGCTCACCGGTGAGCCCGGAGTTAGTGGACTCCCACATATTCTTTGATCAACGAAGCTCCTTGTTAAGGTCTTTATTTCTTTGGATCACCTCCCTCAAATGCATCTCGGAGCCCTCCACCTTTTTTTGGGTAACGAGGAGCTCGGCCTATAGAGCTTTGTTAGCTCAGCCTATAGAGCATTCTTCCTGTCCTCAAGCTTCGTTATTTGACCCTGAAGGGACATACTCACCACCTCAAGCTGTGTATCGAAGTCTATATGATGTGCTCGGAGCTTTATGACAGCAAGGGAAAGCTATGAAAGAAGAAAAGTTAGCTCATAAAAGGGCAGACTAAGAAACCAAGGTACGAAAATTCCAACTCACCACCAAGCTGTGGCGGGCCATGAACTCATAGAGAGGGATCCCTTTCAGCCTCGCGTCATCTAAAGGCTTCGCACTCACACCCAAAAGAGTGGGCATAGAGTCCAGGAGTAGGCCAACATAGATCCCTCCAAGGCTGGCTCCTGTTAGGGGACCTTAGCCTGTTTGCTCCTACTATCCTCCATCTGCTGTGGCTAATCAAGCCGTCTCTTCGAGCCTGTGACAGGGGCGTTCTGAGCCTCCCTCATGACCTCCTTCCCACGAGCTCCGCTTGAACCATGATCATCATGGGAGGCAGGAGCCTGCTGCCCTTTGTAATACCCAAGAAATTAGGATTATTTGAAAATAAGCGTCTTATTAGAAAAATAAAATTTGGGGGAAGATTGGTATCTAAATAACCAAAAAAATTGATTGAATCGATTGTAGAGAGTGCCTTGGAGCTAAGATACTAAAGGAAAATGATATGGCCGTGATGAGTATTTCGAGGCATGATTTATGGTACAGCTAAAATGCAGCTGCCAATTAGGCTACAATATCGAATTATTAGAGACGACTTTCGAGAAGTCAGCGGAAGCTGGCTGCACTCCTCACCCTACAATTTAGATAGCCTTAATCAGTTTGGATGTTCAGTATTGAAATGGTGAGGAGGTTTAAACTCACCAGTGTGTGAGTGTAGTTGTAGCACAAATATAAATTCCAGACAAGTCCGGGTTGATTCACTGGGAGGTTTATTTAACAAAAGAATTGTTCATTCGGGTTGATTTATCCAAAGAGAGCTAAGTTTTCTTGATTGTGAAAAGGTTTTTTGGAATATTAAAAAGGTCTTGGGTTGAGGCGAGTTCAGAACCAATGCCTAATAAATCTCTTATAGCAATTTAAACAGCAACATTAATCTGAAATAAATAGAGGATCGTTTGGTAGTTATAATTCAAGATACGAATGATTCTCAGCTAAGCAACCCTCATACATGATATGAGGGTTCTAGGTTAAGATGTCACTGTAAATTGTATTATACTACAGACTATGATTTGATCATCTGAGCTTGGGTATATCTTATCTCAAATTCTAGCAACTCTCATACATGACATGAGAGTTCTAAGTTAGGATGATGACCCAATCCAAACTCACAAAACCATTTACACACTCAACTTGAGTTTAACTCAGATAAATCTTGCATTCATCGAGGTTTGGCTTATCTTGAGATTCAAGAACATTGGACACTGTCCTCACCTTAACCCAAGATTAGATTTAGCTACTCATTTCCATTTAAAAGTTAATTAACAAGAATTTAAATGGTGTAATTTAAATAACAAGAATTAAAATAGCATAAATTAACCGGCCATTTAGGCGGTGGATAATTAAAAGACATGAATTAAAATTGCAGAAATTTAAAGGCAGAAATTAACCGGCCATTTAGGCGGTGGATAATAAAGCAACAATAAATGGCATAAGAATTTAAAAGAAGAAAGAAAGGAAGTAAGATTACAAGAGAAAACAAGAGAGAGAATAAGAGCAATTCTCTAAGAGAAACTTTAAGAACAAAACTAAACTTTGATTCAAGTAATAACCACCCTCTCACAAATGCACCAAAGTGAGCTATTTATAGCTCACAAGATGCAATACAAGTCACACAATTATTCAACAAAACATTCACCTAACTAGTGGAAGAAAATTAGGTAAAAGACAAAAATTACAAAAGACTTTGTGTGGTGGACTTCTCATAAGAATACAAAAGACTTTAGGTGGTGGACTTCTCATAAGAATACAAAAGACTTTAGGTGATAAATCACTTATAAAAAAAATACAAAAATAAAGAAAAGTCTTCTACAAATTGGGCTTTGTTGGGCCTTTGATTGGTCTTCGGCCTTTGGTTGGATTCCATTTGATAGTTGGGCCAAGTGCACTTGAAACATCCTTTAGACTCCATAATTGGCCTTTGAATTTGAGCAATAAAAATTGGATAATCCAATGTCTTCAATTATGCCCCTAATTAATTATAGAAGCTAACTTTCTTGCTTCATCCTGAAATAATATGTAATACGAATAATTATTTACTTTAAGCATAAATATAAAGCCAAAATAGGGATATAATTCATTAGGATATAGGAAATATTGACCCTTATCAGAAGCTTGAGGGGGCTTCAGTTTTTCATAAAGAATAACCATTCAGTTGTTTCAAGAAGAAACGAAAGGGTTTAAGGCCAAAACGAAGATTCGGGCCTAAGTATAGATTTTTAAAATTGTCAGAGAGAGGTCAAAACGATGTTTTTTCAGAATCTTCATAGGTCAAATGGATGCTTTAGGACTTGAGGGACTTATAGGCAATTATCAAAAGTTAAGGGGCTTGGTGAAAGAGGGCCAAAATGAGAAAACCAAAATCAGTGGGGTAAAAGTGCAAAAACTCAAAAATGGCAGCATGGGGAAATCGACTAGCATCTTGTTGGTTTGCCATGGCTGATTTTGTCCATGGGGTTACAAGAGGGATGGTCGGGGGAGCATATTTTGTAAAGGGTTTGGCCGACAACAGCCCATGGGTTGGCCAGAAAAAGTAAGAAAATCGATCAAAAGTTCGATTGGGTTATCACGAGCCTGCAACTCGCTTTTGTGGTCAAGTAAGGTCGATTTGAGGTCGATCTAAGGTAGGTAGATACTCTAAGGGGCTTGGGTTGGCCGAACACAGGCATTTTGTTGCTCGATTTGGCCTATAAATAGGGTTTCGTGATGACAGAAAATGGAGAGAAAAGAAGCTTTAAATCGAGGGCTTTAACAAACAAATTGGGCAATGGGAATAAGGGGATTTTTTCCCATGCCATGAAGTTTCATTGTCGAGAATTTCATCTATTTTGGTTGAGGTTAGAGAGGGGTTTTGAGGTCGCCTGAAAGAGGGAGGCGGTCGGTTGGCCGAGGCTTCGAGCCTCTGGTTGATGGCCTTCCCGAGCTTTTTTCAAGCTCCAAGATATGCCAAAAGGATCGACTGGAAGAGGACTTGCAAGTGGTGGAGAAAACCAGCATTGCCGGCATCGCCGGTGCAGGAAAAGACGACCGGTGCGTGCCGGTCACGCGTGGGTCTCAACGCGCGGCCACTCGCCCTAGCGAGTGTGGGGGCATGGCTGGTCCAAAAAATCCAGAAAAATGTTGGAAAATCTAAAAAATTATTTTATGGAAGTTTGTGCAAAAAGATTTGGATTTGGCCTTCCTGATGTCTCAGTTTTAGCACCAAAGAGCCTCATTTTATATGAAAATGCAACATCCAGGTAAGTCTAGTATTTTTCCCTTGAAGTTCATAGTATATTATGAATTGTTGTGGAGTTAGATTTGAGAAAATAGTCTCGATGGTATTTATTAGAATTTTTAGAAGGAAAAATGAAGGAAAATAGGAAAAAAATGGAATATTGAGATATTTAGTAATAAAATATCATTTTTATGATTGAGGTGATCGAGGAGATGTGATGGGTGCAACTTTTGAGATTTTGCATGAAAATTGAGGTCAGACACGTATATCGAGGTGATGCACACTTTTCGAGGTGTCTTGATCTTTGGGCAAAGGTGAGTGATTTTCTCACAAGAACTTATATTCATCATATGTTTGTTATATATGCATGTTATTATGAATGCAATATTCATTTTGTTATATTGCATGGAAAGTCGTGATAATTGCATGGCACGATATTATTGTCATATTAATATTTGTGTATGGGAATGGGATGTTGCCCTCAAAGTGTAGCCGTAATTCTCCTAGGGCAATGATGGAATAACGTTAGGCTTATCCTGCAGAGGTTGGGGATTTGCCTAGGATTCTGTGCCAGGCTAGTGGGCCTGGGAAGTTACATTAAGGGCAAATGTTGTTCATGTTATCGCATCATGCATTCATATATATGTTTTGGACCCTCACTAGAAGTTTAATCTTCTAATGGGTTATGCCCCTAGACCATTTAACGTTCCAGTTTAGACTTGTAGCTTAGGCAAGGAGCAGATTGAGATGAGACAGCACGAGATGGCGTGGTCGATGGATTCAACGAATTGATTCGGATATGTTTTAACTTATGCTTTATTGATGATTAGTCTTGTTAGAATGTTTATGGAATCTTTATGTATTTTATATTTGAGAATATGATGTAATATATGGTACGGATTCTTTATGATATAATATAAGGTGAATTCAGGTATGTACCATATTAGGTTTCGATTATCGCTTCCGTATATTGTGAATGATTTGCTGGGGGTTTTGTTTGGAATTTGGTACTTAAGGGTTAAGTTATGTACCGAGAAAGAAAAAAAAAATAATTTATGTATATTTTGGGCCCCAATATAGTGACATGCTCGGTAAGAGAAAAGCAGGGCGTTACACCTTGGTTGCTGTTGGGGGTGCTTTTGTTGTTGTGATTACTGCGATAGGGCTCGTTGCCGTTCCTCTTGCTGCTGATGGTGATGTTTTGACTATTAAGGTGGTTGTTGTTGTTGCTAAGGACGCGATCGAGGTTGTGACTGATCCGACCTCCCTCCCCGTGAGCTTGAGCTCGGGGTTGCGGACGAAGTAACACCCGATCTCGCCCTAGATCTCTTAGGCTCGAGGAGGTCGAGGTCCACCATATCTTCACCTTAATCGTCTTCCCCTCTTTTATTGCTCGACTCAGCGACCTGGAAGGCAGACGAGAAGACCTTTGCGCCCAAGACCTCGATGTGATTTCCCTTGATAATCTCAGCATTACAAGGGGGCGCAAGTTCGTTTTCTCTAAGAAGCTCATCTGTAAGCTCAAGAATCTCTGGACCCGACCCCGTAGCGACAAGCTTGTTAAGGACATCGATCTTGTCAGCTGACAAAATTGGCCTCTTGCTCCCAAAATCTACATCATAGGATGAGGAAGTTGAGTTATGTACATAAAAGGTAAAAAAGCTTGAGCGAGCTAATATGCTCTTACTTGGGGTCAGTGTGAAGCTGAAATTTTTGAGTGAGGAAAGCGAAGGGCAAGACACAAAAAACCAATTGGACTTGTAATCGCCTACGTTGGATTTCCCCTTCGCTTTACCCTGTGGAAGGACGACCTTATATGGAGAAGGACGAGCTGCCAGATAATACAACCCGTCCTTGGCATTTTTGAAGGAAAAAAGAAATTTTACTAGTTTTGGTGATGGAAGAGGAATTTTATTTTTGAGAAATAAGATAGCTAGGGAAGTGAGTTGGGCGTACGAATTTGGTGTCAATTGAAAGGGTACAAGCTTGACCTCATTCAAAAGGTCAAGAAGGTATGGAGCTACAGGGAACCTAAACCCAGACTCGAGATGTTGGGGGCTAATGGCTATGAAGTCAGATGGTGGATAGGCTGCATGAGAGCTCGAAGCAGGGATATATACTTGGCAGTTCCTAGGGAGACGAAACTCTAGAGTACAAGTCGCTACCTCGTGAGGTTTGGCTTTGAATGGAAATCTTTTAAAAACCTTGCGCCCCATACTTCCTTCAACGACCTGATCTTGGACCTCCAGGTCGGCTTCGGAAGAAGTCACGTCAACGACCTCCTTAGATCACGAGCTCGTCCCCTCAAAGTTTAGACCCTGCATCACAAGGCAATCTTCAGAGTTCGAGGTATCGTTTTCTCCTACGATATGGTTGCAACGTTTTTGACCTGAATTTTCTCGAATATGGTTGGACATCTACAAAGAGAAAGAAAGAACAGTTAGGTCGCAGGTCACGAACCAGACCTCAAAGAACTAGAAAAGCCCTAAAAATGTCCCTATTTTTTAGGCCACGCGCGAAATAGAAGAAGGTCACGGTGAACTTACCAATCACTGAGCCTGTCGATGGTATGAGAGCTTGAAGCAAGCCCCAGACAGAGAGGGTTGGCACCTGAACGATCGCGGTCAAGAGAGCCTGGTAGTGATGGAAGTCTCGAGAAAAGAAGGCAAAAGCGAGAAAAGATTTCAAAATAGCATGAAAGAGGGAAAAGGGTAACACCCTCTACTATTTATAACCCCAACCCGATTAATCCCGGCCGTCGGATAAAAAAATGACTTATGGCGTGCTCCACATCTATCAGTTGCACTATAGCTTATGGGTCCCACAGATATAATCATGCACAGTAATAGGGGAACATGCACACTAAATGCTAGCACACGTCAACTCCCAATCTAAAGATCGCACTGCGAGCTAGGGGGCTTGTGTTATATGTATTTCTCGCACCATTCCTTATGGGCTAGACTCAGTCCAATGGGCCAGCCCAATCGCCAAAGCCTAGAAGGTCCAAGCAACCTCGTCAAAGAAAGCTCATACACCCCCAAAATTTGAAGCTCATAAAGCGAGCTCCTTGCGGGATTCTGGAAAAGCTCCTAGTGAGCTCTCAGCAATCGACCTAATGGGCTCTCAATAAAGCCCCCAGTTCGCTGGCCTAAAAAACCTCCAGATCGCATAGATAACAAAGCTACTGAACAGCCAGAGGCAGGGCCCATTTACTTTATTTGAAATGGACCATACTCCTAGAAATTAGGATCCCACTCCCAATTTTATGCAGATGATAAGGACTATTTGTCCCCCATTATATCATCTTTATATTTCTATATCTTATCCAAATTATAAAGGCCCCTCATTATAAATAGGAGTCAGAGATATTATAAGGGGGGTAAGGGAAATAATCAGATATCGCCACTCTGGAAGAATAATTAGAGTACGGTCGTGGAGTAGGTATCGTTCTGGCTGAACCACGTGAAAATTGCTTGTGTTCACTCATATTTGGGATCTTTGTTTTCTTCTTCTTGACATTTTAGATTCACTCACCGCGGCCTAAACGAATCACGGTCAGCTAAAATTGAACATCGACAGTTTCAATGTTTGCTAAGTTTATATGCTATATTTTGAAACCTGTTTAAAAACTAAGCTTATGTTTTGAAACTTATATAATATGTTTCAAAACCTCTGTCATCTCTGTCAGTAGAGCATTTAAAAAAAACTTTGTTTAACATGTTTTGAAATATGTTTTTGAAGTATGTTTCGAAACCTTCATAGCATGTTTTGAAACATCTGACTCTGTCAGTAGAATATTTGAAAAACTGACATGATTTTGCACTTTAATTCAAAATCTATTTAAAAGCTTACTTTTGAAATAATCTCCATACCCTGATGTTTAAATTTCAGATATTTTGAAAGTGGAGAATAAAATAAAATCATTTTGTTTTAAAAGCTTTGTCTCACACTCAGTCTGTCTCTTGTTGCACAACCAGCTGTAAAGGCTGGATGTTTTGAAATATGATATGTATGTTTTGAAACGTCAGGGTATAAATGTGTTGTTTAGAAACCTAAAAAGTGTGTTTTGAAGCCTACTTTAACATATTGTCTCTAACAATTATAATTAGCCAAAATTCTATTTCTTGGTATATATATCAGTTCTTTGAAGATAAGAAGTGCCTTTTACAAGCATACACAGGTATACACAACTACAAGAGAAATTGCTACATACACAAGCACAAGTGAACGAAACTCTTTCAACAAGCTCTCAAAGAAGATTCTCTCAAACTCTCCTCACTCTATACCAATAGGTTTGTAACAACCATTTGATAAGGTATTTCATTACATTCAAACTGTTGGGTTGTAAAAGATAAGTTTTATTTATCTTGTTGTAAGGTTTGAGTTGAACCTGTAAAAACTCATTGTATAAGGTTTTAGGGTGAATCGTGGTAAAACCCTTGGTGTGGTTGATCACTAGTGAAAGTGATTATGTTTGAAAATCCTTCAAGTGGGTAAGCTTGAAGGTAGTGGAGTAGGCGAGTGCCAAACCACTATAAATCTCATGTGCAATTTGCTTTACTATTTTACTTGTTTATTCTTATTGTTCATGCTTTCAAAAGCTAAAAGGTTCAAAATAAGCAAAACAGAGAGGAAAGTTTCGAAACATATCATAGTAAGTTTCAAAACATACTTACTTATATTTCAAAACATACTTAACATAAAAGTTTATTTCAAAATATACTTCCTCATGTTTCGAAACATAGTGTTCTACATGCTATAAGTTTTTAAACTATAAAAAATTTACCCAAATCCCAATTCACCCCCCTCTTAGGATATATTTTCCATTATATAGAACTAACAGTTTAGACCTTGGTTATAATTTCCCATTATCAATATGAACAAATGCAGGACATCTAAAAATTTTCAAATCAGAATAATTTGCAGGAGTACCTGACCATAATTTTTCTGGAGTTTTCTTATCAATAGCAAACGACGGAGACTGATTAACTAGAAAACATGTCATATAAGTAGCCTCGGCCCAAAAAGACTTTGATAAACCTAAATTAGATAATATACACCGTACCTTTTTGATAAGGTTCTGTTCATCCGCTTAGTTACACCATTTTGCTATGGTGTACTTGGAACAGTTAAATGCCTTACAATTCCTTCTTTCCTACATAAATCATTAAATTCATGTGAACAAAATTTTAAATCATTATCTGTGTGGAGATGCTTAATCTGTCTATCGGTTTTTTTTTTCAATCATAGTCTTCCACTGCTTGAAAGTAACAAAAACTTCAGTTTTTTACTTCAAGAAGAATACCCAGACTTTTATAAAAAAATCATCGATGAAAATCAACATTTATTTGAGACAACCTATAGAGGGTACTCTAGTCGGACCCTAGAGATCAGAATTGACATAATCCAATATACCTTTTGTATTGTGAATTTCTTTAGTAAATTTAACCCATTTTTGCTTGCCAAAAATGCAATGTTCACAAAATTCCAATTTTTCAGTACTCTGCCCTTCAAGAAGTCTTATTTTGCTCAATTCAGCCATACATATTTCACTCACATGCCCAAGATGCATATGCCATAACTGAGTGAGATCAGTATCAGATAAAGAAGAAGTAGAAATAGAAGCATCACCTATAACGGTAGAATCTTGTAGAACATACAATCAATCGTATTGTTTCGTACCTTTCATCACAATAAGAGCACCTCTACTGACCCTAATAACTCCACCTTCACCAATGGATTTGTACCCATTCGAATTAAGAGTACTTAATGAAATAAGATTTCTTTTAAGATTGGGAACATGTCTAACATCAGTTAAAGTTCGAACAATACCATCGAATATCTTAATTTTAACAGTTTCAATGCCAATAATTTTATAAGAAGAATTATTGTCCATCAACACATCACCAGAATTCAGAGTTTTATATGTCATGTTAAGCTCAAGGGTAAGTAAATATGATTTTGATGATAACAAAAATATTTTTATGATATAAATGTATTTTTTATTCATGCAAAATGTAAATTTATTTTGAATTAAAGGTGGATTGTCTTTAGACAAGTTTCCTTGTTTTGATCATTTATGTCTCAAAAGTTTATGTTTAAATTTTCATATCTTGATAAATGTATTTCTTACTCATGCAAAAAAGTAAATTTATTTTGAATTAAAGGAGAATTTCTTTTAGACATGTTTTATTGTTTTAATCATTTATGTCTCAAAAACTTATATTTGAATTTTTAAATCTTGAATTAAAGGAGAATTGTTTTTAGACATGTTTTCTCTTGTTCATGCAAAAAGTAAATTTATTTTGAATTAAAAGATAATTGTTTTTAGACATGTTTTCTTGTTTTAATCATTTATATCTCAAAAACTTATATTTCAATTTTCAAATCTTGATTTCTCATGCAAAAAGTGAATTTATCTTGAATTAAAGGTGAGACATGTTTTCTTAATGTTTGAGAAAGTTTAAACATTTTTTGAATTTCAAACTTCATAGTAACCTTTTTCTTTAATGGCTAGTGTATTTGGAATATGTATATATATAGGGTAAGTATGGAGGCTCAAGGTTGAGAACAAACTTGATAGAGCATTCAAACAAGAGTGAGAAGGTTCAAAGTGCTGGAAGTGTACTGGTTGGTGGAATTCTCAACCGTTGGTGACTTGTTTGTAATTATCTCTGATTGTAAGTTTGTTATTTTTCCACACTTGTTGTGTGAGGGGATTGTATTTGCTAGTAGTGTGCTAGTTGTTCTTGCTTGGGCAAGGGATTGTATTTTGGTTCTAGCTCCAATTAAAAGCTAGTGTTGATTCTCTCTAGTAGAACCTGAAGCTAAGTCTTAAGATAGAGGATTAAACTCTTTAGAGTCGAATCTCTATAAATTTCTCTTGTTCCTTATGGTTGTGTGATTTTATTGTTATTAATCTTACT
This sequence comes from Diospyros lotus, assembly GCF_014633365.1. Lineage (NCBI taxonomy): Eukaryota > Viridiplantae > Streptophyta > Magnoliopsida > Ericales > Ebenaceae > Diospyros > Diospyros lotus. Next base: position 32,177,725 of record NC_068350.1, read on the forward strand.
ACAATCATCACATATTAATATAACAAATTTAAGAGTTTTCAACAAAGTTAAAATTATTAATTTTTAAAAAACCCAATTCACCCCCCTCTTGGGTATTTTTCTGGGCAACATGACGAAAACTAATCCTTATTAGGAGACATATGAAACGTGCATGCTATTTTAAGAATCCAATTTTCACTAGGTTTAGTAACCTCATTAGTAACTACCATAAGTTCCCCATTAGTACTATTATTTTCAACAACATTGGTTTCTCCTGAAGTTTTTGGTTATTTTTCTTTTTGGTCAGTTTCCTATCTTTTAAGTTTGTTCTGCAACTCATAACACTCTTTCTTTATGTGTCATTTCTTCTTACAGTAATTATAAACTTATTCTTTATTCCTGGATTTGAATCTACTTTTTTCTCTACCACCAAAATTTCTATTATGTGTTATCCCTCTAATCAACAAACCTTCTCCCTGATTCTCAGAATCTCCAATAACTGTTTATCAATTTTTTCTTTTGAAAATAAAGTATCATAAACTTCATTTAGGGTGAGAGTATCCTGACTATAGAGTATGGTGTCTCTAAAAGTTGAATAAGAGTTCGGTGGAGAATATAACAAAATTAAAGTCAAATCCTCATCATCATACTTAACCTCCATGGCCTCCAAATTAGAAACAATTTGTTTAAAGACTGTCAAATGACTCTCAATAAATGTACATTCATCCATTCGATGAGAATATAATCTTTGCTTCAGATGTAACTTACTGGTCAAGCTTTTCATCATACATAGTTGTTCTAGTTTCAACCATAGAGTGGTAGCTATTTTTCTTTCAAAACATCCTGCAAAATTTGATTCGATAATTACAAATGTATTTGAGATAAGGCCTTATGATCCTTGCGTTGTTTTTCTTAAATACTCCATGATTGTGGCATTTTTTCAAAGCCCCAAAGTGCATCATCTAAATCCATCTGTGCCAAAATTATACGCATCTTAACCTACCATAGCAAAGATCTGATATTCCAGTCCTGATATTTTACTCTTGGAAAATAAAATAGTTTTGATAATGTCTATATGAAAATCAAATCTCTAAATCTATATGAGTGAGTATATCTATATGGATAAGTTTGATTTTGAATCAATCTATATGAATGAGAAAATCAATATTTAAATCTCTTTGAAGCAAAGTTATGAAAATCTATATAGAAGAAATGTTAAGTGTGGTTGAGAGTGTTTAAATTCAAAATAAATATGTTTTTGATAATCCCTACTTGCTTTCAAAAGAATCAAAATGAGGATATGTTAAGTGTTCAATTTTTCAAAATGGATAGTCGACTATGCCTAAGGATAGTCGACTATGCTTGATGTTCTGATAGTCGACTATGCTTGATATTCTGTCGACTATGTATGGCTTATGTCGACTATATTCTATTATGTCGACTATTATGCAAGAATAGTCGACTATGTATGTGCATGATGTTACAAAATTTCTTTGTATTTTTGGATTTGTCGACTATGTGAATGTGATTATCGACTATCAGTAGGCTTTGTTAGACAATAGTCGACTATGCTTTCTTGTCTGTCGACTATGCCTTGTTTTATTTGAAAATATAGTCAACTAACCAATTTTGTTTGTCAATAGTTTGTTTCTCAGAAACTTATAACAGTTAGTTTTTGGCTCAATTAATGCTCATCCAACCACCAACAACGGTCCAAAATTTAAACTTATCCACCATCAACTATAAATATGGGTTGAGAGAATTGATTGTGGTTGCTGAACACATTGAATATCTTCAACCACCGAGCTTTCACTGTTACATCGAGCGTTAAATTTTTCTCTCTCTGTATTTTTCATTTCTGAGGCTTTTGTATCTACACTGTTCCATTTATTTTAAGCCTCGATTCTTTATTTTGAGAGAGCTTGTAACTAAGAGTTATACTCTTAGACTCTCATTCTCACAATTTTTGTATCTTTCCTAACATAAGCTAGAGAGCCCATTAAATTGGGAGGGTTGTACACTTCCTAGTCAAGGACTAGAGGACCTGCTAGTATTGAGTAGGGGTTTGATAGTGAAGTTATTTCAAAATCCTTAGTAGGTAGCTAAGGTAGTGGACTAGGCTTGGAAAGCCGAACCACTATAAATCTTGGTCTCTTGTGCTCTCTATTTTTATTTGTCTCAGTTGACATTTTTATTCTTACTTAATTCGTTTATTCATTCATAAGATTTCATTTTTTTTTAAACGAGATTATCTTTACATTGTTGATACCTTATCGTGCCATTTCAAGGTCTTGAGGTTTAACGAATTCGTGGTGTTAACAAACGACTTATCTGTTTTTCTAAAATTATTTTTAATATACCAATTCACCCCCCCTCTTGGTGTGTGCCATATCATTTCAATTCTATCAGGTCCAACAGAAGAATAGTGACCTTTAAAGAAGCTATTAAATATCCCCAAATAATATCAAATAATTTCAATAATAAACCCAACTGAAAATGGATTGAAAATACCAAATATGGGCAAAAATCATATATGAAACTGGATGGAAAATCTGTTGGATCTAGATGGCGGGTCAAATCTGATGGGTTAGACTAGATCTGGGTGTTGAAGCTTCTTTAATGGCAGACAGTAAGGAAAGAAGACTCATCAACAGCAACAGGAAAAGACCAGTTATGGCGTGGCTTGAAGAGGTAAGGGTGTCGATCGATGGCGAACTTTGGGGGAAAAGAAATCTACGATGAGACAAGCAACAGGTACGAGTACTAATGATAGTGTGGGCTAGAGGCGTTGGTTGCGAAAGTGGAGAAGAAGGCTAGACAATCGAAAGATGTGGCGAGAGAAATGATTTTCGACCGACGAAAAGGTTTGAAGAGGGTTGTCGATCGAGAAGGCAGAGACGATCGGAGGAAGAAGGAACTTGTGAATAGAGAGGATGTGCGGTGGCAATTTCAGATCTGGTGACAGAGGCAACAGCGGTGACGGCTGTGGGGGTGGATAGTAGTGGGTGTAGGTGATGGCGCCCACCGGCGACAGTGGTGGTGGGCTTAGTCAATAGTGATAGCCAGTGGCAACCGTGGCGACAGCTGCTACTTGAAACAAAGAAAAAGAAGATGATGGTGTGATGATGCAAATCAATTACTGAGATCTGCCAAATCATTGATGGTTTGATCCAACGGCTCTTATATCAATTTGTTACGAAATTGGATCGATAACAAACCATAATTAAACCAATCAACCACATATGAACACAAAATTTAATGTCGAAAACCCAAATAAAAAAAATCATGGGCAGAAAGAACAAAATATCACTAACCAAATATTGGCAATACAAAAGTTATATTAACACACACACTTTGTGTCACTCTATGTCTAATTTCATGTGACCTGGGCACTTATTTACAACAACAACAACATATCCAACATTTATCCTACTATGTGGGGTCGGCTACATGAATTCTAGACTTCCATGTATTTCTGTTTTTGGTCATATTTTCATTTAGATCCATATACTTCATATCAAACTTTAATGTCTCTCCCAAAGTCTTCTTAGGTCTGCATTTACCTCTTTTTTTAACTAATTGTTCCATTTCATCAACTCTCCTCACAGGAGCGTCTCTTGGTCTCCTTCTCACATGACCAAACCATCTTAGTCTAGTCTCTCTCATTTTCTCCTTGATTGGTACTACTCCTACCTTATTACGAATAACTTCATTTCTAATTTTATCTTTTCTTGTATGGCCGCACATCCTTATCTCCACTACACTCGTCTTTTGCTCATGCTGGTATTTGACTGCCCAACATTCTGAGCCATATAGCAAGCCTGGTCTTATAGCTATCCTATAGAATTTTCCTTTCAGTTTTAATGGGATTTTACTATCAGATAACACCCCCGATGCATTTCTCCATTTTAGCCAACCTGCCTTAATTCTATGTGCAACATCCTCGTGAATTTCTCCATCTTTTTGAATCACTGATCCCAAATATTGAAAATGATCTTTTCTTTGTAAGATCTGGTCTTCCAATTTTATTATAATATCATCCACTCTTGCATTCTTACTAAATTTACATTCCATATATTCTGTGTTCTTTCTACTTAATTTAAATCCCTTAGATTCTAAATTGTTTCTCCACAACTCAAGCTTAGTGTTCACTCCTTCTTTTGTTTCATCCACCAACACTATGTCGTCTGCAAATAGCACACACCATGGCACCTCTGTTTGAATATCTTTAGTGAGTTCATCCATTACTAGAGCAAATAAGTATGGACTTAGTGCAGAACCTTGATGCAGTCCTATTGTAGTTGTAAATGGTTCAGTATCCCCTCCGTATGTTCTGACCCTTGTCTCTGCACCGTGATACATGTCCTTAAGGGCTTGTATATAGGCTATTCTGACTCATTTCTTCTCTAAAACCCTCCATAATACTTTTCTAGGGATCCTATCATAGGCTTTTTCTAGATCTATAAACACCATATGAACGTCCTTCTGATGATCCCGATCCTTTCCATTAGGCGCCTCAGTAGGTATATAGTTTCCATTGTTGACCTACCAGGCATGAAACCAAATTGATTTTTTGAGACCTTTGTTTCTTTTATGAGCCTCTGCTCTATTACTCTCTCCCAGTGTTTCATGGTATGGCTCATTAACTTAATTCGTCTGTAATTTTTACAGTTTTGAACATCTCCTTTGTTCTTGTATATAGGAACCAAAGTACTCTTCCTCTACTCATCTGACATCTTTTTTGATTTAAGGATCGCATTAAATAATTGCATTAGCTAGGAGATGCCCACTTCTCCCATGCATTTCCATGCTTCTATTGGTATTTTATCTGGTGTAATACCCGAAGTTTTACTAGGCATTGTTGTTAAAAAAAAAAAATAAACGTTTTCTTGGAAATCAGAGGATGCATGTGAAGTTCCGGGGTAATCGCCAAAGAACGAATGAAGGGTTTTCCCAAAAATCATGGAAACTGCCGCAAGGGGGCATCATCTTAAGGTATTTTGGAGAAGTTTAAGGAGTTATAGAGCTCAAGGGATATAAGTAAAAAGAAGTTTTGGGTTAAAGAGTTATTTGTAAGAAGTTAAAAATATCTTGTGACTAGTTAGTTAAAGGAACCAAATAAGCTAACTTAGTTAGGAGACATAATCATGAGGAATCTTGAAAAACCTAATTAACATGTGGTGGCACATGTTTCAAAGGACACATGTCACAAGGGGGAGAAATGGCACGAATCATAAGGGACACGTAGCGCGATCCTACGAAAAGCAATGATTACAACCTGATCTAAGTAACACATGGAAAGTAACACATGGCACTCTTGGATTGGCCATAAATTCCTATAAATACCAAGGCCTTGGAAGGGAAAATCTCACCATTAATCAAGAGGAAAAGAGGAGAAACTTTGCCCAAAAATAGAGTGGTAAAACACTTCGTCAGAAAAGTTGGACCACCACCGTAAAAGGAGTTAAACAATGTCAAAATAGCAAGGTAATTCTAATTTCTTTCTGTAGTTCGATAGATAATTGAATAAGGGTCACGTGGGTTCAAACGAAAATCAAATCAGAGTCCGGACGAGGGAGAATGGGCCAAAAAACCACTAGGCATCAAAATGGGAGGGGCGGCGCGTGCAGTTCACGAGGCACCTGGCTGCTACAAGTGCAGCATGTGGGGATCCTTCCCCCAGTGCATGAGGGAACATGAGGGGCCCTCTTGGCCCCAAATTTTGTAGACATGGTCCTTAAATTTTTCCCTAGGACCCCATATAAAAATATTTTAGGTTTGAGTTTCGAAGTTATGTTATTTTTGCAGAAAAGCTTTCCCGAACCCTGTGAACAGTACCTTACCACTTCTGAACCAGCAAGGTGAGTGCTTCTTGCATCTTTATGATACATACCGAACATTTTGTTTTCACACGGGTAAGGGTGATTACTTGCATAAGTATGACTTTCCTTTAAACCAAGCATTTTCTCTTTCTTTGTCATGCATCACTTGGTGTGTGTGGCTAGCTGAAGTCAGGATCTCATGCTAGACTGGTGAAAAGTCATGGAGATGTGAGAGCATGATTGATCAGCGGGGGTGATTACAACACCTCGGCGTCACTACCACACAGGCAGTTTCACATCATTTTGCATATCTCATTTATATGCATGCTATCTCTTCTTGTTGCACCCACTTAGATATAACTATCTAACTTGGGTGTCTCATACCCCTAGAACATTCAACGTTCCAGGTGGGTTAGTCATGACAGGTGCCTCGGAATCAAGCCAAAGGAATGGAAAGGAAGTGGTTCTCAGATAGCTAACTTCCTTACATTTAAATTTTAAAGCGTTGTACTATGACTTTAGTATGAGTTTTACTTGTTGTAAAAGGGATCCTAAATGATCCCTAGATTTCCAAGTTGTATTATGGCTTTTTAGGTGGTTTTTGTGTTAAAAGCATATAGTGGAAGCCTTAAATACCTAGCTTATGGTTTTTATAAAGCTTTTAGGTTCGATCCTTTGCTTCCGTTGGCAAAGGCTTCCATAAACGCCCTTTGATTACCATGTGGTTGCTAGTGTCATCATGCATCTTTGTATGTGTACCTTGGAAAAAGAAAAGTGGGGCGTTACAATTGGTATCAAAGCTGGATTTACATAACTCGATTTAGTTTTCTTACATGATTGACTTTGAGGATGTTTTTGGCTAAATACAGGAAATGGACCCCAACGTAGTTGAACATCAAAACCAGCGCATTATCATGGGATGGTGGACCATGCAGTTAGGGGGAGTGTATATGATCCCTGGAGATGCCTTAGGAGATTTTCTTGATGCTGTGTCACCTACCATCCTGGAGCTTCCACCGGACGTAGTGGTGCCACATCTGGCAGGACTCCAAATAGCCTACTTAGTTTCCTTGCTCACTCCTGAGTGGAAGGATGCAGGAAATCATCTGATCATTCATGAGGTTCACCCCGATTTCATAGCTTTCATGAACCGCTTACATGAGGTCGAGGCCCTCGTGGCTGAACAGGTCATGCCAGCAGCTGATCAGGTTATGCCCGCGCTTGTGGAGGTACCCGTGCAGGAGCCCGAGGAACGTGCCCTGACACCCCCATCTAGGTCCGAGGACGAGGAGTGATGATAGTTGGAGGTGTAGGAAGACAATTTTGGTTCATGTAAATTTTGGATATGTATATAAGGGAAGTAGAATAGTGGCGGATATGGCTTATACATATGTATACATAGAATAGCGATAGTGGCGGATATGGCTTATATATGTATACTTAGAATAGCAAGGTAGGAAGGTCGTAAGGAGATGAACCGCTATGTATGTATAAATAAAAGGCGGTGATGTAATATACAAGACGTTGTAGTCGTACTAATCTTGATGGTTTGTGGTGACAGGCTATGTAAAACATAAAGAAGAAGGAACCCGAATGAGTGACACCAAAACCCGATGAGTAAGTGGATTAAGGAAAGAAAGAGTAAGTTGGTCATTCGGTAGGTTAAACCACTTTATTTCCATAACTAAGAAGCATATTGGATTTTGGGAGGTAATTTTAGTTTGACATATAAAGTTCTAATTATTGCTTCTTGGAACTTGATGGTTATTATTTCCTAGAAGTTGGTGGTTATTGTTCTTAGAAGTTGATGATTGTTACTTTTTTTAAAAAAAAAAAAGAAGAAGAAATGATGGTTATTGCTCTTGGAGATGTCATGACTATTATCACTTGGAGATTTGTTGATTGCCACTCTTTAGGAATTTGGTGAACTAGGACCTACTGAATTATGTTGATAAGGATACCTTGAGTAATGGTTTGTGAAGTGAACAAGTGATTACAGGTGAAGGATTAAAAACCTTGAGGATTTTGGACAAACTGACTTGGAAGGTTGTTGATGTTGTAGGAATTTTGGGGATGTATTGTAAACCTAAGGACTCTGAGTGTGTAACAAGAACCCTAAGAGGTTGTTACAATATGGAGTTTGGGACTTAGGGATTTGTATGCTTGATAATGGCTTTATAAGACCCCTCATATGGGTATGGATGGGTGGGTGATTGTCATATAGAAGGATAGGACGTGTGGTTGCATGCTTTATTTAACTGGGTGTACATTTTTGGGAGAATATGTTTATAAATTGTTTTTTAAAAAATTTATTGTGAATGGTTTTAGATGGTAAACACTCGCCGAACTAGGAACCCTAGGCACAGAAACAACATTCAAGAGGAAGAGATGCATGACCACCACGAGGAAGGGACGTAGACGCCCCAAAGTAACCCACTGCCAGAAGGGAACCAAGTAGGAGGAACTCGTATGGATCAAATGGAACGGGTCTTGGGAAGTATGGTCACCCTTATGCGAGGAACACAACCAGTGGGTCAGGTTATCCCTCGAAATCCTAATGTTAGCGACAAGTTCCAGCGGTTGAACCCGCCTATTTTTCGAGGAAAGGCAGGGACCAATCCCTGTGAAAGTGAGTTTTGGCTGGAGCAGATCGAAAAGATCTTTGACTTTATTGGCTGTGAGGAGGAGGACAAAGTTGGTTGTGCAACATTCATGCTTCGTGATGAAGCTGACCAGTGGTGGAAAACGATGCAGAGGACCCTACAAGGTCTTGAAGGACAAGGTACGCCAGTTACTACGTGGGTGCAGTTTAAGGAACTTTTTAATACGAAATACTTTCCTTTGTGTAAGAAAATGGAGAAAGGTCGGGAGTTCATGAATCTAAAACAAACTGGGGACATGTCCATCACCTAATACGAGGACCACTTCACAAGGCTAATCAAGTATATGCCTATATACAACCTGGACGAGGAAGCCAAAGTGCAGAAGTTCCTTGGGGGACTAAAGTGGAAAATTCAACTAGCTTTAAGCTCCTTGGGGACACGCACCTATGCAGAACTGGTGCTGCAAGCCTTGACAGTAGAAAGCAACCTTCAGCGAATGGAAACTTTGGGTACGGAGTTTCGTGGGCCCAAGGACAGAAGGTTGGGAAGAAAGCATGACTTGGGGACTCGAGGGAGAAAGTTCAAGACCAAGGGTACGTGCCCAAAATGTCAGAAATATCATCCAAGGAAACCCTGTTGGACAGGAGCCCAGGGATGTTATTCTTGTAGAGGAACTGGCCACGTGGCTCGAGATTGCCCAAAGGGGATTGTGTGTTTCACTTGCCAAAAGCCTGGTCATATCTCTTACGACTGCCTTCAGAAGAAAAGTATTGTTCAATTCGGGGCAAATAAAGCGTGGAGCCGCAGCGGGGATGCGTGTTCAGTTTGACAAGAGAAGACGCCAGTGCCAACCCGTCAATAATACAAGGTACAATGATCTTTCTTGATACGCCGATGCAAGTATTGATAGACCCAGGGTCTACTCATTCATTTGCATCGTATGCATTGGCATATTGTCTAGAATTGGAATTGGGAGAACTAGGGTGTCCCATGATAGTATCTACCCCTTTTGGAAGATAGGTAGAAACATATACAGGCTATGGGGATGGACGGATCATATTGGGGAATAATGAGTTTCTAGTCGAACTTACGTCCCTAGATATTCAAGATTTTGACATAATATTGGGTATGAATTTCTTGACTATATATAATGCAAAAATTTATTGCCAAGCAAAGACAGTTGAGTTACAAGCAAATGATGGAACTTGGGAGAAGTTTCAAGGGCAAGATGGGAGTGGGAGAATCAAATGGATAACAACCCTTAAAGCTATTAGGATGTTAGGGAAAGGAGCATATGACTACCTAGCTTGTGTACAAGAGGATAACAAAAAAGTTGAGCTTGGGGAAGTGGCCATAGTAAGAGACTTCCCTGATGTGTTTCCTGAAGACTTACCTGGACTACCCCTTTATCGGGAAATTGAGCTTGCCATAGATGTCCTACCAGGGACAGACCCTATATTAATACCTCCTTATAGGATGGCCCCAGCAGAATTAAGGGAATTGAGAAGTCAACTGTAGAATCTCTTAGACAAGGGTTTTATTCAACCTAGCATGTCACCTTGGGGAGCACCTATATTGTTTGTAAAGAAAAAAGACGGGAGTCTAAGGATGTGCATAGATTACCGCCAATTGAATAAGGTTACTATAAAAAACAAGTATCCGCTCCCTAGAATTGATTGAGTTGTTTGACCAATTACAAGGTGCTAGGGTATTCTCGAAGATAGATTTGAGGTCGGGCTACTACCAGTTGCGGATCAAGAAGGAGGATGTATCAAAAACTGCCTTTAAATCTCGTTATGGACACTATGAGTACTTGGTAATGCCGTTTGGGTTAACTAACGCACCAGCAGCCTTTATGGACTTGATGAATAGGATATTTAGGCCATACCTAGACCAGTTTGTGATTGTGTTTATTGATGATATTCTAATATATTCAGCTAGCAGGAGGAACATGAGCAACACCTTGAAACAATCCTAAAGACGTTATGGGAGCATCGACTATATGCCAAATTTTCTAAATGTGAGTTTTGGCTAACCCAAATAGCTTTTCTAGGCCATGTCATATCAGAGGAAGGAATAGCGGTGGATCCTTCAAAAGTTGAGACAATAAGGAATTGGGAGCAACCTAAGACCGTAACTGAGGTATGTAGTTTTTTGGTGCTGGCAGGTTATTATAGAAAATATGTTGAAGGATTTTCTCATATTGCTTTACCACTTACCTAGTTAACGAGAAAAGGAGTTAAGTTTGAATGGAATATGGCGTGCGAGCATAGTTTTAATGAATTCAAAAAGAGACTAACCTCTGCACCCATTTTAGCCATGCCATGTGGGACAGAAGGATTCATGGTTTATACTAATGCCTCAAAAACTGGCTTGGGGTGTGTACTCATGCAGAATGAAAGGGTGGTGGCATATGGGTCTCGGTAACTGAAAAATCACGAGCAGCGTTATCCTACCCATGATTTGGAGTTGGCTGCGGTCGTGTTTGCTTTGAAACTTTGACGACACTATTTGCGGTATTTATTTTCACAGTGCGGTATTTATTTTCACAGAGGGATTTGAATATGAGGCAACAGTGGTGGATGGAATTCTTGAAGGATTACGATTGTACGATCCAGTACCACCCCAGGAAGGCAAATGTTGTGGTTGACGCGTTAAGTAGGAAAAAGCCTGTTCTGATAGCTAATTTGATGGCCCGGGAGTGGGGATTGGTGGAGACTTTTAGCCAATTGTCAGTGGGCGCTATTCCTAAAAGAATGTCCATTTACGTCACTGGCCTGGTGATTCATTCCCATCTGGTGGAACAAATCCGACAAGCTACTCTAGAAGACTCAAGGGTGAAGTTGTGGGTGGATGACCGGGGAAGGGTCAAAAACCCTGACTTCAGTTTTTCTGATGGTATATTACGGTTCATGAACCGAATCTATATGCCTAGGGTCAAGGAATTGAGGCAAACCATTCTGGGAGAGGCGCACCGAGCCAAATACACTATCCACCCTGGTGCTACCAAAATGTACAAGGACTTGAGAAATTTGTACTGGTGGCCGGGAATGAAGAAAGACATAGCTCGTCACGTGAGTCGATGTGACACATGTCAAAGGATAAAGATCGAACATCAAAAGCCTGCTAGAAAGCTGCAACCCCTAGATATTCCTAAATGGAAGTGGGAGCATATCACTATGGATTTTGTTACGGGTTTGCCAAGAGGACCTACGGGAAATGATGCAATATGGGTAATAGTGGATAGGCTAACAAAGTCCGCTCATTTTATGCCCATGAAAGTAGGGCAACCAGTCAGCAAGTTAGCGCAATTGTATATGAAAAAGATAATTAGACTGCATGGAACTCCAGTAAGTCTAGTATCCGATAGGGATCCGAGATTCACTTCTCGATTTTGGGAGAGTTTGCAAAAATGTTTGGGGACCCAATTGCGGCTGAGTACGGCATATCATCCCCAAATAGACGGACAGTCAGAACGGACAATTCAGACCATGGAAGACATGTTGCGAGCCTGTGTGATTGAGTTTTCAAAAGGATGGGAGGAGCACATACCCTTAATTGAGTTTGCATATAATAATAGTTATCACGGTAGTATTGGTATGGCTCCATACGAAGCTCTCTATGGTAGGAGAAAGACAACTTTTAAGACCTGAAATGGTGCAACAAACTAACGAAAAGATTAAAGTGATTCAGGAAAAGATTAAGGTAACCCAAAGCCAACAGAGGTCATATGCCAATAATCGAAGGAGGGATTTGGAATTTCAAACTGGAGACAAGGTATACTTGAAGATCTTGCACCAGGGGAAGAAACGAGGAAAGTTAAACCCACACTACGTTGGGTCATATGAGGTTTTGGAACGTATTGGGCCAGTAGCATATTGGTTAGCACTACCCCCATCAATGTCTGGAGTACACGATGTGTTCCATGTTTCTCGTTTACGGAAGTGCGAACCTGATCCTTCCCAAAAGATTCCAGAAGAAATGATTGAGCTACAAGAGAATTTGACCTATCCCGAAGAACCCATTAAGATCTTGAACTGGAAGGAGAAAGTATTGAGAAACAAGGTGATACGACTAGTGTAAGTGTTGTGGAAACACCATAACATTGAGGAAGCCACTTGGGAGAGAGAAAAAGAAATGCAGCAAAAGTTCTCACACCTCTTTAACCATGTGGAGACCTAGAGGTGTATTTTGAGGATGAAATCTTTTTTTAAGGGGGGGAGGATGTAATACCCGAAGTTTTACTAGGCATTGTTGTTCAAAAAAAAAAATATTTTCTTGGAAATCGGAGGATGCATGTGAAGTTCCGAGGTAATCGTCGAGGAACGAATGAAGGGTTTTCCCAAAAATCATGGAAACTACCGCAAGGGGGCATCATCTTAAGGTATTTTGGAGAAGTTTAAGGAGTTATAGGGCTCAAGGGATATAAGTGCAAAGAAGTTTTGGGTTAAAGAGTTATTTGTAAGAAATTAAAAATATCTTGTGACTAGTTAGTTAAAGGAACCAACTAAGCTAACTTAGTTAGGAGACATAATCATGAGGAATCTTGAAAAACCCAATTAACATGTGGTGGCACATGTTTCAAAGGACACATGTTGCAATGGGGAGAAATGGCACGAATCACAAGGGACACGTGGCGCGATCCTACGAAAAGCAATGATTACAACCTTATCTAAGTAACACATGGCAAGTGACACATGGCACTCTTGGATTTGCCATAAATTCCTATAAATACCAAGGCCTTGGAAGGGAAAATCTCACCATTAATCAAGAGGAAAAGAGGAGGTGAGTTGAGAGGAGAAACTTTACCCAAAAATAGAGTGGTAAAACACTTCGTCGGAAAAATAGGACTACCACTATAAAAGGAGTTAAACAATGTCAAAACAGTAAGTTAATTCTAATTTCTTTCTGTATTTCGATAGATAATTGAATAAGGGTCGCGTGGGTTCAAACGGAAGTCAAATCGGAGTTTAGACAAGGGAAAACGGGCCAAAAAACCACAAGGCGTCAAAATGGGAGGGGCAGCGCGTGCAGTTCACGCGCCACCTGGCTACTGCGAGTGCAGCGAGTGGGGATCCTTCCCCCAGCACTTGAGGGGCCCTCTTTGGCCCAAATTTTGTAGACATGGTCCTTAAATTTTTCCCTAGGACCCCATATAAAACTATTTTAGGTTTGAGTTTCAAAGTTATGTTATTTTTGCAGAAAAGCTTTCTCGAACCCTGTGAATAGTACCTTACCGCTTGCGAACCAGCAAGGTGAGTGCTTCTTGCATCTTTATGATACATACCAAACATTTTATCTTCACATTGGTAATGGTGATTACTTGCATAAGCATGACTTTCCTTTAAACCAAGCATTTTCTCTTTCTTTGTCATGCATCACTTGGTGTGTGTGGCTAGCTGAAATCAGGATCTCATGTTAGACTGGTGAAAAGTCATGGAGATGTGAGAACATTATTGATCAGCGAGGGCGATTGCAACACCTCGGCGTTACTACTACACATGCAGTTTCATATCATTTTGCATATCTCATTTACATGCATGCTATCTCTTCTTATTGCGCTCACTTAGATATAACTATCTAACTTGGGTGTCTCATACCCCTGGAACATTCAACGTTCCAGGTGGGTTAGTCGTGACAGGTGCCTCGGAATCAAGCCAAAGGAAAGGAAAGGAAGTGGTTCTTGGATAGCTAGCTTCCTTACGTTTAAATTGCAAAGCGTTGTACTATGACTTTAGTGTGAGTTTTACTTGTTGTAAAAGGGAGCCTAAATGATCCCTAGATTTTCAAGTTGTATTATGGCTTTTCAGGTGGTTTTTGTGTTAAAAGCATATAGTGGAAGCCTTAAATACCTAACTTATGGTTTTTATAAAGCTTTCAGGTTCGATCCTTTGCTTCCGTTGGCAAAGGCTTCCATAAACGCCCTTTGATTACCATGTGGTTGCTAGCGTCATCATGCATCTTTGTATGTGTACCTTGGTAAAAGAAAAGTGGGGCGTTACATCTGGTCCCACTGCCTTATAATTTTTCATCTTTTTTAATGCTTGCCTTATTTCATTTGTACTTATGCGTCGATAAAATGTATAGCTCACGTTCCCTTCGGAGTTACTAAGATGTCCCAACCTAACTCTTGTGTCGCCACCATCATTGAATAATTTTGTGAAATACTCATTCCATCTCTCCTTAATCGCTCCCTCATTCACTAATACATTTTGATTTTCATCTTTTATGCATTTCACTTGATTTAAATCCCGTGTTTTTTTTTCTCTTGCTTTAGCTAATATATATATATATATCCATTTCTCCATCTTTTGTATCAATTCCTTTATATAGATTCTCATATGCTTTTAACCTTGCTTCACTAACAACTCTTTTTGTTGCCTTTTTTGCTTCTTTATAATTTTTTTGATTTTCTTCATTGTTGCATTGATATACAGCCTTATAGCAAGTTTTCTTATTTTTAATTTTCAATTGTATCTCTTCATTCCACCACTAAGACTCCTTAAGGTTAAGGGCTCTACCATTTGTACCTGGGCACTTATTTATAGATTTATAATCATCTATGGATGAACACATGAAATCATATCCTGATCAGAAGATGACTCATGAGGATATTCCTCCAGATGAGATAAATCTCAAATAAAATCGAATTTGATAACATTGTAATCACAGTCAAATTCAAAGTCATAGTCATGGTCAAATTAGGAAATCCAATCACAAATAACCTATTGCTTCTTCTAGCCCACAACTACTTCTTCAAAGCATATTGACTCGCAGAGAGCTCTCTCCCAGACAACAATGTCTTCCTTTCTCAAGCTAGTGGTCATCTACCTATTTTGTGCCTTGCTCTAACTTGATTTGATCATTCCCACATTATAAATTTTAATTGTTTTATTTTGACAACAAGAATTTGGTGTCGTTTGTGGGAAGAGACAAAAGGCCAAATTTGATGGCCATAACTAGGTCCACCTTTGCCAAATATAAGAATCCACATATAACTAAAGCCCTCGAGGCAGGTGTAAGTTCTTTTGGAGAACAACACTAATCACTTTCTCTAGGATAATGTTCATCTGATTGAATACGAAGTCCTTCTGGACGCGAACTTTTTTCAGGACAATGTTCATTCAACCAAATGTGAAGTCCTCCCATACTTCTCTAGGACAAAGATCAATGGAGCCTTTTAACAACCAATAGTATTCATGGGAACAAGGCTAATGAGTTGATTTGACATCTTGTCATTCTCCCAGACAACTACCCATCCCAATTGAGGTCCAAGATATGAACTCTCTTGTGCATCCTACAACCCCCAAGAGGAATCTTCAAGTGATGATTGTTAATAGACAAATTAGCAAGTATGCAAAATTGTTCAAATAATAAAAT
Source organism: Diospyros lotus (assembly GCF_014633365.1). Taxonomy (NCBI): domain Eukaryota; kingdom Viridiplantae; phylum Streptophyta; class Magnoliopsida; order Ericales; family Ebenaceae; genus Diospyros; species Diospyros lotus. The sequence goes on from NC_068350.1 coordinate 32,193,509, forward strand.
AGTGAATAAGATATCGTTTTTACCAAAATTATGTTAACCCTATTATTATTTAAATTATTCAGAAAAATTATAACCAAATTAAAGCTTAAAAAATAAAAATAATTAATTTACTTTCAATGAATCAAAGAATAACAAGAAAAATCAATATTAAATTAAACACTAGGGTATTTTGAATTCACTTAAATCAATTCTATTTAATTTATTTGATTGACAATCTAATTTTAATTATCTATGCAATAGTTGAAAACCCTAAAATAATTCATGTTCTTTTCTAAGTCATACCAAATATATTGACCAATATTTATTATCTATAATAAACATTAACTAATTCATTAAGATGATAAATGATTATTCAATTTAGTTCCACACATGTCAAGTCTTTACTTCATGTTGTGTCATAAGCAAAGGTCCATTAAAAGCCCAAGAGTTCAAAATTTCTTCTTGGGCTAAAAGGTGTAAATTTCCTGTACGTGGGACTGGGGGTCCCACACAAACGTGTAAACTAGATAACTCTGACATTCAAAAATTTTTTCAAGAAGATAATCAATTATCCATAAAGAATTCTAATTCTAAAAGGATTAATTAATATGAGCATCATCCCTAAGAAATTTCATCCCCAAAAAGAGCAAGATAAACGCCATCCATAAGAGATAGACACCATCTACAACAATCTTAGTTTCAGACTAGGACTAATTAAGATAAGCATTATCTACGATAATCCTAATCTTGGATTATTAAAGATTATTCCATATTCCTCTATAAATAAGCAGACACTCATTCCTGAAAAGGGACGACGTCTCTAATACTGATTGCAACACTGCATTCATTATTTTCAATATTTGATTTAAGCATCGAAGTGCTTGCATAAGGACCTCCCCACGCCCTATGATTGTTTTCTTATTTTTGCAGATTCATGCAGTTTAACGATGACGTACCCAATCAAATAAATTCATTGTTGTATCCATGCAATAACACTTCCATTCCAACTATTTTTTTTTTTATGGAGTTTCTTACCTAGATCAAATCATGAAACTCTCCTTCCAATCTCATTTCATGATAATAAATCAATTAAATACTGATCAAATATTTAAAATTTTTAAGAATAATAAGAAACTCTTTGCATGAATAAAAAAAAATCACTTCAAATAAATATAAATTGTCAATGATTCAAGATTCATCAAAAACCCTACTAAATAAAATTAGTTCTATTGAGAAATTTTTATTTTGATTTATGGAGAAAATAATCTATTTTCAGTAAAATTTGCTTTATTAATGATTTCCAAAACATTTTATATACCTTTCTTAGCAAAAATATATTTTGTATAAGTTAAACTTGATTGATCAAGGTGTTTTGTAGTTTATGAAAATATTTTTCTTAAATGGGAGAACTTCAGACTCTCATACATACATATATTCTTCAAAACAACCAAGTACTTTTATCCAAGCGTGATGAAAAGCCTTTAAGAAAATATTTTTGAAGATCGGCTTAGTATAAAAACCCTTTTTGCTCATCTAAGTATATGTATTTTTGAAGTTTTTTAAGGAAAAGTATTCAAAAATTTTGTTAAAGATTCTACACCTGCTTTCAACCTAAAAATAGTTTTTCAGTCAATCGAGTATGGCTTAGTTTATTTTTCATGTTAATCGGATATTGGTGTATTTCAATTGAGTATCATAAAAACCTACTCGATTATGTTCTTATAAAGTTATGCTTGTTAAAGCTATAATTGAGTATGGTATTTTGTATAATCAAGTATAGATCTTTCACACTTGAAGTAAACTTTTTGAAAAATAGAGTATCTCTATAGTTATAAAATCTGAACATATTTTTAGTCGAGTAATGCTCAATGTGTCTTTCAAAACAATCGACTATATGCTTTAGCAAAATCTCTTTTCAATCGACTATTAAGGTTCCTTACTTGAGTATTTTATGTAAACTCTTTGTTTTTCTAAAATCAATCGAGTAAGGATTATTTTTAAGTCAAGTATCTTTTCGGGTATCAAAATTCCAAGCATCTCTTTAGTCATGTATATATTTGTCTTAATCGACTAAAAGTATTTTTCTCAATCGAGTGTTTATATATATTATTTGAGTAAAGATTGAATGAAATTTGGCTAAGTCTTTGTACTTAACATTAATCGAGTATTAGTTATCTGTACTCGAGTATATGCTTGTGTTAGTCAAGTAAGCTTAGTCTGGTAGTCGAGTGCTTAATGCAAAGTCATTATGGCTTCTGAGTCAGTCGAGTAATGACTTGGTCATACTCGAGTGAGGCTTTTATGTAATAGATTATATGAGTATGCAATCGAGTATGCTCGTATATTAGTCTAGTATCTCTAGGAGTTAGTCAAGTAACAAGCATCTGATTTCAAATTTTATAACCGTTACTCAAAAAATAAAAAGAGGAGAGTTCGACTATTAGAGCTTTATTTCTTTATCCTATGAAGTCGAATCTTGATCTCTTATATAATAATGATAAAAAAAATAAATATGCATGGTGTGCTAAACGATTTATTCATATATTATGCATATGATTTTACCAAATTTGACCATTATTGGTCAAATCAAAAAAAAATTGAGAGTGTGTGCAGGTTTCAATGCTCAATCCAAAGTCTCAAACTTCTATAAAAGACCAAGTGCAACAAGAGATGAAGTTGTTGTTCAGGGATAATCCCAAACTGCTAAAAAGAAATGGCTTAATGACATGGCTGCAATTGAAAGATATTACGGCTACTGTTCAAGCAACAAATAGCCAACCTACACATCGCAACCCTAATTCTTTTCGGGCTAATAGCTCAATGTTTGAGTGATAGTTCTTCATATTCATCCTTCTCCACTCTAAGCAATTATCTGGTGAGATTTTATGTATATCTTTCTAAACCAGATATTAAATTGAGAGAGTTAAGTGTTTCATTCATTCATTCTTGTAACTCCCTTTTGTTCAAGAGAATTTTTGATATCATTGTAACATCTTATATGTTTCTCTTAAGTTATTCTTTCACAATTCTTTGTGAAACCCTTGTAAGAGGTTATGCATGCATCTTTGAAAAGCAATGTCTTGGTTGCGGTTGAGCCAAGTGTGAAAAAACCTCATGTAAAGGTTACAACTGCTCTTGTAAAAGCTGAGATTCCTACTTAGTTCATGAAAAGTGAAGGTTACTACTTAGCCTGTAAAACTTGGGATTCCTACTTAGCCCGTAAAAGTGGATGTTATAGTTCAACCTGTAAAAACTAATATTCTCAGTAGATGTTCTCAAATCCTTAGTAAGGAGCTAAGATAGTGGACTAGATAGTAGGCCGAACCACTCAAAAATTGTTGTGTTCATGTTGCTTGTTTTTATTTCTTTTATACCATTATTTTTCATCTGTCATGCAAATATTGTCATATATATATATTTATAGCTCATAGCATAATCTTTTCAAATATCATTCAAATGCTTTCTTGTTTAGAATCATCTTAAAAATAATATTCTTTCACATCTTCATAACTGTTTCTCTTATTCATTCCTTTAAATTTTGCATTTCATTGTTTCATAAACATTTTATGTTTAGAACAAGTCTTCATTTGACTTTACATAAAAAATTTCTTTTTATTCCTTGCAATGTATTCTCCTTTTTGTTTCAACTATCATTAAGCATCATTGTTTCAATTTACATAGCTTGCACAAAAGTTTTTCATATATCAATTTTTTCATTGCAAATGTAAAAGCTTTTCAAAACTATCTAGGTACACACTTATTTTCCAAATGCTCAAGTTAGCTTCATATGCTTTAAACTACTACTTCTTTATGCAAATAGTTTCTTGAATTTATTTCTTAAATGCATACATCCTCATATCAATATTTTCTCTATATATCAAATCATTAATGTTTCTCAAAATAACCTTTATGAAAAACCTTTATGATGCACATATACTTGTATATATTATCCACTGCAACATTTGTTTTTAATTTAAGAAAAATATTTTATCAAATAACTTTACTGTATCATATTCTTAAAATATTTTCATTATTTGAGGAAATTGTCAAACTATCCAATTCACCCTCTCTTGGGTGTTCTTTGAAATTTATAGCAGATTTAACGAAACCCATAAAAAATAAATAAAAATTAATTCCCCTCTTCCCAGATCTAAAATAAGATTTGTTTCCTTAAGAACCCAAATTTGTTCCTAGATCTGGCTGCTCCACTTCTTTTTGCTCAGTTGTTGTTGTTGCCTAGCCTTGCACCTCCTTGGTTGGCTGATGCCTTGCTTGCGGCTGCGTCACTGCTGCACTGCTACTGTTGCTTTGCTGTTGCAGCTTGCTTCCACTTCTGTCTTTTACTGTGCTTAGTTGGGTGTGTATATGCGTGAGAAATATGTATTATGATATACCAAATTGTGTGGGGAATATGTGTAAGTCATTTGTATTGTGTTAGAAATGTGTATATGGGATTGAGGGGTGGCAAATTGAGGTAGTAAGCAGTAGAGTGAGAGGATGAGGTTGCAGGTTGTTAACATTTGGGAAAGGTCGTCGACTATTGCTTTCGATGGGTGGGAGGAAAGTTGTTGACCGTTTGAGGCAATTTGAGGGTGTTTGAGAGAGAAGCCATCGATCGATGGAGATGAGCGGGGAGGCCTCTGGTTGTTGACAAATGCCTTCGGGTTGTCGACTATTTTTTGTTGGGGCTCGATTTTCCAGGCCATCTAGTGTTTAAAAGGAAAGGGAAAAGTTGGTAGAAGCTTGGAGAAGCAAAGGGAAACTAAGAGGTGGTGAGGATTTTCCTCTATTTTTCTTTTTCTTCTTCTCATTTCCTTCTTTCTTCTTCATTCTCTTTTCTTATTCTCTCATTCTTCTTGGTGTATTTTTTGGTTTTGGAGTTTCTAGATAAAGGGGAGCAGGTCCCAGCAAGTTATTTCTCCTCTTTGGTTCGACCATTTAACATCTCCAAAGGCAAACTCTTTTCCCTTTTTTTCTTTAAGAAGAAAAGTTCTTATACTTGGGTTGTGCCTTCATAGCAAGATCTTTATATGTTTTCCCATTTTTTAAGCAAGATTCTTATATTATACCTCTTAGTGGCTGCAAGTCCATTTTCTTTCGTGATTGTCGATACAAGTTCTTATTTCTACTTCTTGTTTTAATCCTATGGCATTCCTATTCTTGAGATTTGATGCAAAAGAATCCTCGTTTTGGCATAAGGGGCTTGTGTTTGTTGGTTATGCGAAAAGTTTGTAAATCTCTTGTGTTTCTTTTTGTTTCATGTTACACTCCCTTTGAGCCTCAAATAGGGTCTCGTGTCACCCTATATTTCCTTGGGAATGATGTTGAACCCTTTATGGGATTAATATCAATAGGTAGAGCGGTTTTGAGTTGTGTTGGGTCTCTTATATATGTGGTAAAGTGATGGGAATGCATTGATTGTTGACCGTTTATCCCTACCTATCGACTATTTTTGGCTTTTGGCCTTATCTGTCAGTCGTTGGTGTCATGGCTACCAACCACTAGATGTATGGGCGCTAGCTGTCAACCGTTGTGACAAGTCTGTCAACTGATATTGAGTCTTTAGCTTTAACTATCGATTATTAAGGTTATCTGTCGATGGTATTTGCTAACCCGCTGCTAAATATCTTAGTTAGAAATTGGGGGTTTGTACTAACTATTGTGGATAGTTGTCATGAGTTTATGAGGTCTAGCCGAGGGTTAACTTGTGAATGAACTGATTGTGGCTAATTATGCCTGGAATCCCGACTGGGTATTCAAAGATAAGAATGTCATTCAAAAATATACAAACATTTGCATATACATGGTGGTGTGAGTAACATGAGTCCATGCATGACATTATATAAATTATATATGTTATCAATTGAGTTGTGTATACATGATGAATATGTTCCGGCACTTATTATTTGTGTTGGGCTAAGACCACATTGAGGGAAAAAAAGATATCCATATGAGCAGTGGGTGATGTGTGAAGGTACTGCAACCGAACTACTGTAGGTAACAACCTAGCAGGGTAGGCGTGTACTACATAGGAACCAAGACTCCACAGTAAGATTGAGATGATTTATTTACATATGTGATTTGATATGTATTTGGGGGCTTGATGCCATTTGTGATATTTGTGAGGCCTAAGAGCCGTATTTATGATTTGATCATATTGATATTATGTGAGCCTGAGGACTATTTGTATATTGTTGAGCATGAGCATGTGTTTTACATGATATGGAACATAACATGGGGCATTTGACATAAAGCATAATGGTTATGTGTATGATAATGTGTAACATGGCGTGCGGACGTAGGTTGGGAACCTTGTTATGGCTATGTTGATATACATGTGTACTTCATTTTGTCTCCATCTCTTGTCATTATGCCACATTTATTTCTATTATGCTTACTGAGTCTTATGGCTCACTTTGTTTTAATATCATTCTAGGTTTGGGAGATGATGTTTGAGGATCCTATGGCTTCTTTTGTTCTTTGGGTAGGTATGTGTGTACGAGGCAATCCTAATCGAAAAGATCTTTGGGAGTGAGTTGTGAACAGGGGCTCAGACATTATGTTTTGTTAGATTTGAATGATTGATGCTTGTTATGTAAGGAAAAGCCCCTGAAATGTGTATTTATAATTATTTTACTTCTGCTGTTGTAAGTAGTCAGGAAAGATTTTAGCCCCTTACATTTGAGATATCTTAGTTTGTATAAAAAGAAAATGAGGATAATTTCAGGCATTACAGGCATACCGAGACCCTTAGGAAGAGTGCCTTCTACCATTTTGCCCGAAGAAAATAAAGATTTAAATATATATATATATACATATATATAGTCACATCTGTAACCAACAACTTGGTCTAGTACATTATTATCCAAGTTTAATTTAACTCAATGCTTAATCCAATTTGTTAATTTTTTCTTTTGAGATCTTCCAAGTTATCTTTGGACCCATAAAAATGAAATATAGGCATTTTTTCCCTTTATAAGCCTAATTTCACATATTTTCTAGACTCAAGCTATTTCTCAAATTTAATAAATTATTTTCAAGGAATAGATAAAATTATAGGTCATTACTATCATGCGTAAGGGAGTTGTTATACTAGTCGCTCCACCTCTACCTTTCTATCTAGCAAAAAGAAAAAGTAATTAACATTATAAATCAATTTTTATCACCATTCAATTAAGTTTTAGGCATGGACAATGAATAAAACATCATCAAGATTGGGTAGATGTTCTTGTTGTTAGGTTTGCACAAGTATGGCACCACACACCCAAAAGAGGGGTAAATTGGGTATTTAAGATTTTTGAAGATTTGTTAGAGATTTTCAAAGATAGATGCAAAAACAGTAAAATACAAGTGAAGAGGCAATCAAAATATTACTAGAGACATAAGAATTTAGAGTGGTTTGACTAAACCTAGTGTTGGCCAGAAAAATATCCAAGAGGGGGTAAATTAGGTTTTTAGAAAATTAGTAATTTTGCCTCTTGTTGAAAACTCTTAATTTTTGTGATCTTAATAAAACGTAATTGAGCAAGTATATGAAAATTTAAATCAATTAACCACAATGAACAAGAGAATTTTATAGAGGTTCAGCTCTTTAAAAAGACTAATCCTCTCTCTCAAGACTAAGCTTGAGATTCCACTAGGGAGAATCAACACTAGCTTTTAATTGGAGCTAAAACCAATATAGAAACCCTTAGCTAAACAAGAACCACTAGTACACTATTAGCTAAACAAGAACCACTAGTACACTATTACAACTAAAGACAAATCAAACAAGTCACCAGCAATTTGAGGATTCCACAAGCAGCACACTTCCAACACTTGAACTTCCCCACAAGGGTTCACATGTACTCAATTGAAACACTGTTTCCACTCGGTCCAGATAACTCACCACGGGCTCATCCTCCCGTTGCCTTCCTCCACGTACCAAGAGTAGCTCTTCCTCCCAGCGATGCCAAAGAAAATCTAGTTCCCCAAGACTTGGGTTTAGCATCCACCATCTTGATTCTCCAAAATCCATTCTAAGAGGTTCCAAAATCTGCACGTAAGGTCAAGTGTCAAATCCCCTACCAATGTAGACCATTTCTCCTCAAGCACCATAATCAAAACACATACACCTCATTATTAATACCCTTCTAGACATTCCTATGGGATGACAAGAATACTTACATATATTTATCTATATATAAGGGGGTGTTCTAACCTTAACCTCGAGTCAGTGGCTTCTTGCCACGAGCACCCTTTTTTTCTCATTCCTAGCCATTTTTTGGACATCATTCTATTACATTTCTAAGTTTTGGACTACTAGACATAATCCTAACTCTACCCATCACTCCTAGGTGTACAAAGACTCTATTTACTCCTAACTTATGCTCTGATACCAAAATTGTAAGACCCGCTTTCGAATATTCCCGCTTAGAATAGGATACTCGAAAGAATGTCATTACAGAGATGATATAGAATAAAACTGAACTCAAATAACAACTCATTTCATTTCTAGCAGCGGAAATTAAAATAAGATTTAATTACATTTTCAATATCTCATGACTCTAGGCTCGATGGCCATACAAAATAATAAAAGGCCCAAATGCCAATAACATAAGAAATCCTCATCACTATAATCCTCACCAAATCACTAACTAGGATCTTTGAAGTTAGGACACGTCTCCGTACACCACTACCCCTAGGCTATAGTCTACTAGACTCGCCCCCAATAACATTCTTTCCTTCACCTGGAATGACAAAGAAGATCGAGTGAGCCACAAGGCTTAGCAAGTTCGAGAAACAAGGAACAATATGTAGGATCCAAGAACATGATGACACCAAGAAGAGTAATCAATGACTTCACAATTATATATAAGATTCATAATTCATGAATTTATCAATTCAACTTAATATATCATGTCACCATGTATCACTATGCAAATGTGCATAAAATTTCAATGTCATTATCAATTCTCACAGGCTCGTAAGCCATCAATCAATACACGCAAGAGTGCATCATTTCATTATCAATATCAATTTCCCCAACTCTTAAGCCATAAATCGATGCATAAAAAAAAATGCATAAGTTCCATAAAACCTCACAAATAATTATGGAGCCAACCTGCCGACTATGGCCACATCGTCCCGTGCCAGGTGCTCTAGAGTACTCTTTCTCCCTCCACACAAAATAATGGGTGCGCAAAACAAATATATATATGTAACATGTATGCATTTTCCAACCATATGTATTTAAATTCTTGTTTCCATGATATTCATACTTTCAACATCACTTACCCATACTGGGTATTTTCCCATCATCAGATAAATTCAACATATCTTATTTCATAACGTTTACCACATTCAAGATATAATTTATAACACAAGAATAATTTTTTGAGAGATGCTATTTAATATTAAATCTCGATTCACCAGCTGATGAGTATTATAACTTTAATAACTATTTTTCCCATCATATGATTGTTGTAATTTTATTTAACCAGTGATAGTATGCATTTACTTGCATTTGTGCTCATAGCTCAAATTTATGATTAGTCCCCATGCAATCAAAATGACCACATCACGCGAAATTGCTAGTCAAACATAAACCTGAAATTTTTCTAAGGCGAATGACTAATTAGAACATATTTTTGAAAATGTTTTCATTTTGAAAAACTAACTTCCGGTATTTTGATAACTAACATTCATTGTTGTAAGAATGATTTTTAATGAATTTTTCAAAAAAACAAAAGCTACATATTTTGAGGGTGATAAAACCCCAAATTCTTGAGTTTGTACTAAAATCAAAATTCTATCTTTTTATTGTTATGGATTTTGATTTTTTTGATTTTTTTATTGAATCCAAATTGGGGTACTTTCTTATTTATATTTATGTATTAAAGTAAATGAAAGGTAAAATATAAATTAAGGAAAATGCAAACATTTACTTAAGGAATGTAAATGAATGGGGTGTGAGCAGAGAGCTTGCAAGCAAACGCTTATGGGAAGAGCTCGAGACGAGCTCGAGGTCATGAGTTCACGGATTACGGGGGGAGCTCGAGAGAGCTCGCGAAAAGGACAAGCGGAAAGAGCTCAGAACGAGCTCGAGGTCATGAGCTGAACAAGAGTTCGCTGAACGAGCTCGCGGTCAAGGGGTTGGGCAAGAGCTTGCTGGATGAACTCGCCGAAGAGCTTGAGGTCAAGCACGCGGTAAGAGCTCGCGGCCAAGAGCTTGAGAAATGAGCTCGCGAAAAAGACAAGCGGAAAGAGCTCAGAATGATCTCGCTGAAACATCGATGAAGTTGAATGTGTATATATATATATAACTGGGTTTGTCGAACAGAACAGGGGCATTCGAACGACTGATTAAGCATAAGTATATGATGGATTGGCTAGGCAGGGCATGGCTCGGGTAAGCTTTTCAAATCAGTGAGGGTTATCAGCTCGTTACGCATGTTATATATGTGTATTTACAGGTGGGTCTCATATATGGGTAAATAATATATATTCCCAGTTGAGCTTTCGCTGTTGATGCAAAACCTCTGAATACCTTAATGAAATCATTCGAATGAGTGGTAGATGACTTAGCATTTTATATTCCGACATAGCACATACAACTATAAGAGGCATTTGGAATAGCGAGCTCATACAGATGTGATATACATGCATATACATATATATATACATCTAACACTACTTCTTTAGATGCAGAACGAGTAGAGGTTCTTATCCTCACCTAGCTATATAAAATGCCATTCACGAAGAAAGCTTAGGGTGAAAACAAACCCCATTTCGAGACATCAAATTGACTTCATAGTAACTAGGGAATTTATACACAAAATAGACACAATGGAAAAATACTATAGCGAGGTGACACAACAAACAATAGTTTGTAATGACAAAGAACAGAAAGAAGCTTGCATTGGAATACAGAATATATATATCAGAGAGAAAGAGGGAGCTCATATTAAAAGGTAAAGTGGAAGTGTAAGAAAAACTTGCCTGATAACTTCGCTATGCAGAAAAATCCTCCATTCCTGAAGCTGCTATCATCCCAGATGAAAAATACAAGCAGCCAGGAGGGAAGAGAAGAAATAAGAAGAAAAGGCTATAGATAGGAAATGTGGGTATGCTCAGGAGAAAGGTCATCAATGTAGGTGCAGCACGAAGAAGGAAAATGCACACTCTACACCTGCCACTTAGTCGAAATGACCTGACTGCCCTTCACCTTTACAATGGTCAAAAGGGAGACCAGAGGCACTATTGACATTTGCTAGCCAATTTAATTTATTATGATTTTCTTTCAAAAATTTCAAATCTCATTTCCCAATTGGGCTCAGCCCATACCGTGGGCCATTCCATGGCTCAACTCATTAATCCAATTAATTCTCAACATCTAAGCCCATTCATAATTTAATTAAAGTTTTAAACACATCTCAATAGCCCAATTTATTTGGACTTTCCCCACATTTTTGGATCCCATTTAGATGGGCTACCACATTCTCATTTTCACTTACTCTTCATTCCAAAGAAAAATATTTTCAACCCTCAATTAATTAAAGCAAAAATTTTTGAACCCAAAATAAAATACTTGAAAACGTCTAGACCCCCTAACGGGTCATTACAAAACAGATAGCACCCAAACCCGTTTGGTACCAGCCAATACCTTGACCCATCATAGGAATCTCTCCATATCCCGATGATGATCTAAGAGGTGCTAAGAAGTGTCAAAGTGTCTAGCAATGGTTCAAGACAATATAGAAGATAGTGAAGTCTCACTTCAAATGAACCTATTACAATTGACATTTACCGTGTGTTATAATCCTTCCATCACCTAACATCCCAACTGAGTGAGAGTCATGGAATGATAAACTCACAAACTCAATAACTATGTGTCAGATCTTATTAGTGACTAAATGACACCTCAAGAAACACCTTTCCTAATAATCAATATGCCTTGGCCAATGATTGTCCTATCACACTAATAGTACACCATATAGGATATTCATCCCATCAATTATAACGAGGGTGACATATCATATTCCTGAACATCTACCTCCATATACCAGCAATACAGAACCACAAAGATGAACCTTTCCACCTCTCAATTGGATGGTTCGGTCCATTAACAAATCCCGCACACTAATACACAAGACAACCGTGTCAATTCAAGTCTAAAGATCAGCTACACTATCGCAACTAGATAACATAACCATTATTTATAATGCCATGTGGTCAGTCATCGACATCATATTCAGTGTGTTGTTCTCCAACAATCACCCATGAGTTTACTAAAGACATCCCCATGTCATATAGCATATGACTCACTACCCTTACCATAAGTAACTCATACTGATTAAGGTAGTAAACTATGTGCTACTCCATACTCGACTTATCAAGGTCTCCATCCGATTAATCTAAGGACTAAGAATCATTTAAGAAGTCCTGTTATCAGAGAATCTCATCACATATTCTTAACACTTAAGAATAAGACTCTCAAACAGAATATCTAGACACTCATTCATATAGCAAACTAGAGAGTTTATGAATGAAAATAAACTTGCTTTTTATTGATATATACAAAGATATAATACATGTATTAATTACAAGCCCATTAGACGTCATCTAAATGTAGTATTAGGGCATACTACACTAACATAAAGGCACCAAAGGTGAATTTGTAAATTAATAGGGGCATAAGGGTAATTCTCCAAATTTTCTCAAAGAAGCCATTTCTACTAAAATTAAGGAGTTGACTTTGAGTGCAAAATCTAATCAAACTAAATTAAATTGAGTTGACCCTAATACTAGGCATCATAGGCAAGGTTGCAAGAAACTCATCGGACTCAAGTTCATTGAAAATCATTAAGTAAATTAAAAGCTATTCAAGCTTGAAAATGGTTGAAATTCATGATATGTTGGTTGAGTAACCTACTTTTGGACTAGAATAAAATTTGATCGGTCTTGGGTTGAAACACATCAAAAAATGGGCATAACTAAGAACACGATGACACTTCTAGATTTCACAATTGATTGTTGAATAGGAAATAGTGATCTTGGAAGATTATAGAAAAAGTTGTCCCAAACAAGATAAATAATTTGGGTAAGCTAGTCAAAATTTCAAACAAATGGCTGTGAATTGGATTAAATCATTTTACAACATTCAAATGCAACATGGATTAAAACACATTGGTGCTTCTGAAACCAATTTTCAACCATAAATAAGTAGCACATTGAAGCTAAAAGTTTTAAAGGAATAGACCATAGAAAACCAAAAAGAGCTCACCATTTAACACATTAGACAATGCAAGCGTTAACCAAATTTATTAAAGTCGAGAAATTTTCTTGTAATGCCAAAGGTAAAAAAAGGGAATTTTTTTTAAAGAACACATTTTTAAGGCAAACATAATTATTTAAGGCACTTAATTCTTTTTGAACCAAGGTTCAAACTGGAAGCACCAATTGAGGCTATTTCTTGTGGCTACGAATGTCATTCTTTGGGTGAAGTCTTTGTAAGAATTATTTGTGACTCACATGATATTGATGTTTATTTTATCAAATATGGTCGTATTTATTTGATAAAATAATAAAGAATTTAATAAGATAATTGAATACTAAAATTCTATTTGGTTTCAAAGATATACACAACTTTTGCTAAGCCTTGATGAGAGACTACATCTTAACCTATAAATAGGAGTTTGGTCCTCTCTTTACCCCAATCACAGAAAACAAATTATCGTACTATTTTTAATCCATCATCAAGTTCAGGGGTTAAGGGAGAGAAATCAAATCCTATTATTCTCTTCATCAACTGGCAGCGTCTTTTATCTTTTGTAGTCTTAATGGATCAAGGTATGTTTTATTTATTCATACTATGTGAAAAGCATGAAGTTTATAGATTCTTGGGCATGGTGTTTGTTGTTTGTTATTATCTTTACAAACAATGTTATGGTTTACATGTGGTATCATAATGATGGTTTAGAAACTCATGTTTTTCCATTTAAGGTTGTATGATTTATGTCTTTGCGTAAGTAAATCTATACATAAAAAATAAAAGAAAAGAAGATGATGATTGAAGAATCTTATTGTTAAAAGCTGGAAATCGCTAGAAAGTTGATGGTTGTGAACTGTGCCAGCATGGTGGTGATTTTGGGCGATAAAGAATGACTAATAATGGTTCCGAGCCACATCTTTTCATCTTTTCTGGCAGTTTTCGATGTCTTCTCGGGCTGTAGACCTTCACCTTCACCATGACTAATCAACCATGGTCTTACACTTCCACCATCAATGACCAAATGTGAGTCTTTAGTGTTCTCCATGGACATGGATATTTGGTGTTCACCATGGCTGTGGGTTTTCATACTCATTATGGCTGTCATGACTAGTCGGTCATCAGCCTTTGGCCTTCACCTGGTAGTGATCAGTCGTCTCCAAATGATCATGTTTTTTCTCCAGTGATGGTGTCTTCTATCTTTTCCTATGGTGACCCATTCTTTTTTGTTTGACCATTATAATCCGACAACTAAGGATTGATTGTCGACGGCTGATGGCAGTAAAAAACTTCCTGTCGCGCGGTCCCAAACAGCCAAAAAGGGAAGAAAGCCAGTGACTAAAGTTGCAAGCGATGAAAGTGCTAGACAAATGAGAGAGGCGATGATGGTGGGTTAAGGATTAAAAAAGTTAAAAACCCTAGCTTTTTAAAAGAGATGAGTCCGACCCATTAAGGTGGCTGGGTCGGGTGACTGAACCCACTAATAGGGTTTGGATTCGATTTATTGCAATCAAATCCACATAGATTTGGATTGGGTTAATCAAATCCAATAATGGATCCAATTAAAAAAATAAAAATAAAAATTTACGAATTATAAGCGCAATGAAAAAATAAAAATTTTTAACCATAAATTCCTTTAGGATCTCTCAAAGGGAATAGATTATGAAGGAGAGGGCATAGGATTACCTCTTGACATGCAGATCCAAACCAGAAAAGCAGTAATCACCAAGCCGATCAAGTGACCGGCCTCTAACAATATCCACGCGAGCTTACAATCCAAAACATGGAAGGGGGCAGCTTCCTAAGGATGAAAGAGTGCTAGCTCAAGAGGGTGGTGTGAGAGCTTTCTCACAAGCACATCACATGACATCAATGGCTTAGAGGCACATCAAAAAGAACCACATAAGGGCTATTTATAACCCTTAGATACAAACCCTAGTTAATGAGGTTTGGGCCACATGGTATTTTAAGCCCATGCTTTAAACGCTTTAAAACATTCCATTAAGCTCCTTAACTCACCCAATGTCCTTAGGTTAGTTTCATAAATAAGCCCATAGTTTAATTAAGTAATAATCCACTAAGACCCAAGCCCTTAATTTGGATAGCCTAGTCTAACAATGATTTTAGGTGAATTATGACATACTTAATTAAAAGACTAATTTATTATAAGTTCTAAAATATTAATTACTAATATTTAAGAACTCTAACTCCTCATTACGATTCCACAATCCTAATTGAGCCCGCCATTACCTTGTATTTGCAAACCCTTATTGCGTGTGATGCATTAGACTTCTACATATGTTGGCCATGACTTTATTGAATAAATCCATAGACCATGAAAGAAGTCTAGCAACCCATCATGGCCCCCGATTGGTAGAAGGATTAATTTATGATCACTGCCTTTCAGTGATGGTATTCTAATGTAATTCAATCCATTCATCGATTTAAAATGTCTTAATCAAGCAAGGACATGAATTGTCTGTCAATCCCTATTCAGTGCTTGATTATAATGTTTCTTTGGTTCCTGAAAAGTATAGCTTACATAGGATCACTATCTTGCTATGACCATAGATTTACAAGCTATATTTCTCCCAAAAAGCCCACGACACATATCTTCCCAAATTATGGGTTGATGAATCTTGTCTTAGCTCACACAGAACTTTCACATGTTTCATATTATACCCAATCATAGTCGTACTCATGCCTTTTATTGAGATGCTTTTCTAACAATGTCAAAGCATACAAATTCACGTGCAAGACACAGTGGTGATCTCAATTCAAAGGATCACTTACACAACTGCCACTAGAGGTTTCCTTATACACTCTAGCGAGATCCATAAGAAATCCTTTTGGTTGGTTCATAGTCCAGTGAACTTGTACTCACCAACAAGCACATGTGTACTAGCTTAGGCATCCCATACCCATAGTCTGTAAGATCAACTACTACTTTTCCAAAAGGTAACAACATAGAACACATAAGTTTCTTTGTGTCATTAATGTCCCTTCTCGATGACACTTTTGACTAGTGATAAGTTTAAGGTTAATTATACTATTTAGGTGAGTCAAGGACTTTACAATTAAAGTCACACATCAATTCCTTTCTAGATAGAGTAAACCTAAGGACTTTATCTTTAAGCATGATACATTTAAGTAATTGTTGAATGAATAAATAAATATAAAAGACAAACGTCGCCAATAGATAACAGACCATGACACAAATAGATATATTACTCAACAAATATATCACAACCTAATGTATTATGTACAACTTAACATTTAAGCTATAAGCCATACACTAATAGTATCAGATCTTAGTGTATAAGTACAACTTAACCCTAAACTATAGGGCATACATTAACATAAACGACCGATTTAAAAAAATAAAAAAATAATATGAAATTATGAGAAATATTTATAATTTGAAATTTATATTGGGAATAATTTATTAGTCACCAAAGTTGACTAATTTTTAAGGTAAATAAATTTCAAGTTATAAATTGTTTTCAATTACCCACAAACTTTATATTTGATGGTGACATTAAAATTATGCATGATATTTGTTTATGTTTTTTAATCAAGTAATATATAGTAGTTTTTTAATTTATAACCATCATAGAAGCATTTAACGCACGCAGTTTCTACTTTTCAGAGTATGATCATATCATTAAATGTTGATGGATGTTTTTCAGACATTTTGTTCACTAAAATTTTGTTATAACTACTTTGTGAGATTGTTTAGAGAGAAAATATGACAGTTACATAGAAGACATTCTTTATTCAAGTATATTCCAACATATGCATTACAGAGAGGAGCACTATATAAGGAGCTGGAGTCTGAAGAAGCACGAGACTAATACATTTTTTGATGCACTAAAGAGGACTTGAGAATTCAAAAAGATTTCAAGTATGCTTCATTGCTTCACATCCATTAAAAGAGAAGAGAGAGATTACCCTTATCATTCTTATCCTTCTATCTCTTTGTAAACCCAAGAGAAGTGATTCTATTCTAGTATCACATTATACCTTCTCTTGTATCTTTCATTCACACCTTCTTGTGAAAGTTGTAAGCGTTAAGCCCGATTCTTGTAAAAGGCATTGGTTGTGATTGATCCTGTTTAAAAGCCACCTATTGTAAAAGGTTTGTAGTTGAGCCTATTGTAAAAGCTACCCAAGTAAGTTTGGTTGACTAAATCTTTGGTAAGGAGCTAAGGTTGTAGAGTAGGCAAGTAGCCGAACCACTCTAAAATCTTGGTGTGCTGCATTCTTTCAATTTCTTTTAACTTTTGATTTAGCTATTTGAGAATTTTTTTTAAAGCTATTGTGGCATAGCCTCCAGGACAATTCCCCTGGGAGAAGTCCTTGGGAAGCGTGCCCAAAGTCCTTGGGAAGTGTGCCCATAGTTCTCAAGATGAGTTCCCATAATCCTTGAAAAATGTGCATATGGCCAACTGGACGTTCATTCACCAAGGTATCGCCCTCTAGAGCAAAGGGAAAAAGTCAAATATGTCAAAAGCATCATATATATATATATATATAATAAATGAGGAGAGAAAAAAGTGCAAGCCAGCTGGCCCTATAAAATGGGCTAGTCGCACCCATGAAAGGGTCTTTTAGCCCCCAACGGACCTTGTAGCCAAAGTCTCCAAAGTGTCGTGAACACCCTTCCAAGTCTCTCGAAGCCTTAGAATCCTAGTCCCGGGGAGACTCCTAAGGAGACCTCTTGGACTCTTAGTCCTAGGAAGACTTCTAAGACTCCTAGTCCTGGGGAGACTCCTAAGGAGAGAAATTAAATCCTGTTATTCTTTTCATCAACTGGCAATGTCTTTTACGTCTTGTAGTCTTAATGGATCAATGTATGTTTTATTTATTTGTACTACGTGAAAAGCATGAATATTATAAATTCTTAGGTATGGTGTTTGTTGTTTGTTATTATCTTTACGAACAATATTATGGTTTACCGTCTTAGTCCATGTGTGTGGGTTAATGTGCATGGAATTGTAGGAGACCAGTTAATCGAAGCCTAGAACCCTTGTGTTATAAAAAAAAATTAAAATTTGTTGTAGTGATTTGTATGAGCCGCTTCGCATTCACCTCTAGCGAGTTATCCCCTTATCTTATGTGCTCATATCAATCAAAGATGCTTGGATTGTAGAGATCTATCTGAAGCTCCAATGACTCATCTAAGTCGTAGTTCGAGTTTGTGCTTTACTCATTGGAGCATGAGGAATTACTTAACAATTTCTCTTCTGAGTTAGGTTCATTTTTAATTTCTTCTTTAGGTTATTGGATTCGAGTTTCAAGTCTTTGATCATGTTCAATGAGTTTCCCTCCTATGTTGAGGATGGCCCAAGTTGTAGTTGTTATAATACCCAAGTGGATATTTTGGCCCATGCCCAAGTGGAGAGATAAGAGTCATTAATTGGTTGTGGAATTTTTTTTTTTTGAAAAAGAAAATAAAAAATAAAAACAAATCCAAAAGTTGGGTTTGGTTGTGGAGAGATAAGAGTCATTATTTTTAACACAATGGAAGATTTTGAATTAAGTGGACTTCTGTCTCGTGGGTTTTCTTTTTATATTGAGGGATTTTTCACATAAATCTTGGTGTTCTTTGTGTGTAATGTTTACTGCATATCTTAGTTACTAACTAGTTTGTTTGCCAACACAATGCTAGCTTTTGCAACAAGTCGATGTTTTCAATCCCAAATAGAGACATTGAAAAAAAAATGATTATACAAGTCTTTCTCTCTCACAAATAGACCTGCATACAGGCACATACACTCACATGCACACACATCTTTTAATTGGAAACCAACCATGTGGGTTTCAACATAAACTCAGATGGGTTGGGTCTAATCAAACATGTCAAACACTAGTGATTTGGGTTCTTAAGTTAGTTCATCTTTTAAAAGAAACCGAATAAGGAAGACGGAGAGGGGGATGGGGAGGCCATTGTTGGATTCAACCATCACACTTTTTGGCAACTTTTTTGACAATGAGGAAGAGAAAATGGGGAATCATGCTTTTCCAATAACTTTCCAAACAGGGGGAGGGGTGAGGAGTTGACATAGTGATAGGGGAAAAAGTGTTGCATGGTTAATAAAATCAAAAGAAATTGGTCATTTTCAAAAGCAAAGAGGTGGTTGATGCCTTTTCATTAAACTTAAAGGGTGCTGTGTCATTTTAGATAAGATTCAAATTACCCTTTAGTTTAATTAAAACTTAAGAACCCGATTATATGTGTAGGCTAATTTATAAAATAAAAAAATAAGTTTAGATTTATTAAAATGTTAGAACAATCCTTTAATTTTATTAATTCGTTAACCAAACTTCTAAGTTTCTTATAGTTATAGATTTTTACTACAAATCATTTATCTTTACCATTAAATGGTAACTTAGAGGATTAGTTGAATATATATAACGAAATATGACATAAACAATAACGTGACTTTTAATTATCATATAATTTCTCAATGCCCATATTTATTGCTTAACAAATTATTCCATAATGTTCCTCAATTTTCCTTGAAATCATCAATTAAAGGTGTCTTTTAAAGTCTTCTATTTGATTTCTAATACCCCTTGAGGTGTTCCATCTATTTTGGTATTTGATGCCTATTTTTCTATGATGTATGATCTCATGTTTGTTTCATTTTGTTTTGTATGAATAATAAAAGAAAATAATTTTCTTTGATTATTAAAAAAAAATCTTTTAAAAATTATTTAATATTAATTTAACATGAATGCATAATTTCTTATTTTATTAAAAATATAATTATCTGATTATAAATTATTTAATTGGTTCTTATTTTTTATTTTAACAAATATTTAAATATTTTACTTGTAATACAAAATGTGGGTCATCGATGACATGAATAATATCGGGAGTTACATCTACCCTATATATTTATATTAAAATTACTTAGGGTGATCTTTATTCATGTAATAACCCAAATTTAATTATTCAATATTTTTTTGTGCTTTGAGGATTGAATTGGTTAATCTTAATGTATAGCATATTATTTTTGGCGATTATTTCTTAAGTATTTGGGTGTCCAGGCGTGGCATATGTGTATATATGTTGTTTTGGGCTTTTATTAATTAATTTTAGGGTATAAGTTGGAATATCTGAGTGTTATAAAGTTGTGTTTGAATTGGAGTCATGTATTCGAATAGGAGAGTGAGTCATTTAGATGGGTTACTTTGCATTCGGATGATTAGAGGGAGTTGATTCAGATGATTTCTTTGAGTTATGTGACTGATATCCAGATATCTTTTTGAGTTTTTGTGAGTAACATCTGAATATGAGATTGTAGCACCCAGATATGAATTGTTGATATTCGAATATGAGTTTTTGCATTCGGATGACCATGTTTCAGCAATGCAATTTCCACCTTGTAGCCCGATTTTGACCTTGATGTAGCCCGAATCTCAAAAAACTTAAAACATGAAAGTTCTATATATTTCTCTTGTCTTTCCATAGCATCTTGAATCACCTCAATCTAAACTTGAACGAGAAATTTATGCCCAAAATTTGAAAAGGTGTTGAGTTTGCCAGAATTTCCATTTTTCATTTAATACCTCTCATATCCGAATATCCCTTGCCATATCTAGATATCCTCCACTTTTAGCGAAATCCCAAGGCATTATCTCGGTGAAATGGAGCTTGGGCAGTGGAGAATCATCTTTAGTGTTTGGCGTGTGTCCCACTCATGTCCTAAGTGCCCTGATGATATATATATATATATAACCGAGAATGGAAGCCCATTATAGTTCAGCCAAGAGACAAAGGACAGAGAAGAAATGGTGAAGAAGAAGAAGAACGAATTTTCAGGCAAGCTCTCCTCTTATCTTTGTTTTTCTATGATTTTCCATCAAGTTAGGCATGACTTGTGGTTAGATCATTTCCAATTGTTGTGGTCGTGAGCTGCATAGGTTATCCTTGTTTATATATATGTATATGTATATATATATAAATATATGTATAGGTGGTCTATTTGGCCGAAAGGTTCTGCAAGGGTTCATTCCTTTTGGTTTAGCATCCTTATGACCTATGTAATGATGGAAAATTCGGTTAGCAAGAGTGCTGGCAGTCCGAAAAATTGGAATAGGCTCTGTGTGCATGCCTTTATATATGCATATGTCTAATGTTGGTAGCAAAAATTAAGGGTTAGCTCTTGGTTTGTATTATAGTTAGGGGAGTTTGTCCACTTCACATTTCTTTAGGGATGAAGCTAAGGATATTTCCATTGCGACCTAATGCTATGCCAAGAAGCTAATAACTGAATTAGGTGGGATGTAGGTGTTGGGTTGCACTTAATTAATTAATTTAATAACCCTGCTTTCCCTGTTCCAACCAGTTAAACACATACAATATTTTTAAATGCATGTCTTGTATGCTCGAGACGAGTTTGTGCATTTTGGGTGGTCCATTTAATCTTGTGTGCTTGTCACACCACCATGATATTTATTTATTAGTTGTTAAGCACGAGCATTTGCATTTAGCATAGTGTCTGCCTTTATTTATTTATTTATTACTATGCCACCCCTTATCTGTTGCATCTACATGAGTCATAGTGCCAGTTTTGAGATACAGTTGTATGGTGTCTGGATTTCAGAATCGAGTTATTTAGGGACGCATCGGCATGCCCAATTTTATCTTGGACACTTATGCGTGCTAGCGGGTTTGGTAGCTCCCACCTGAGCGAGCTTTAGCTCATAATACATGTACAGTCTGTCTACAAGGCAATAGCATGTTTGTTATAAGGACTTGGGTGCTAATGCATTTCTTATTTGGGCCCCATGAACCTGTATGTGTGCATTATTACTTATACAGTTGGTACCTGTTTCAGTTTATGAGATTACATGGCATGTTATGCATGAGCTTCGATTTGTTATGTACTTGAGATACAGGTTTACTCTTAGCATCTACTCTATCCATCATTTCTTTCTTTATGAGCTTGCTGAGTCATTTAGACTTAACTTGTTTTCCCTTTATTCCAAGTAAAGGCAAAGGCCCAGTTGTGGGCGAGTCTAGTGGTTCACGACTTCTGGGATAAGCGGTGTACAGGGCCATGTAGGCCTAGCAGTTGTCAACCTGGGGATTTCTTTTTATGCATTTTGTCGCTTGTGAATTACATTTTTTATTCAGTTTATTGGGTCGTATGGATTATGTTTTATTTTGTGGCCAGTTTGTTTGCGGTGTATGTTATGCATGTGTAACGCCCCGTTTTCCCGGGCGCGTCATAAATTGAAACAATTCTAGGACAATAATTTTTTTTTCTTCAAAACCTAATCTTAAATCACATCATACCTCGAATCTGTCCCAAAACTTCCAAACATTTTCTCAAAAGAGAATCATTATACACATCAAATACGGAAGCAATGATCGAAACCTGATATCTTAACATTGATCATAAATCAATTCTTACATCATCATTCCTCAACATAACTTAATACATAGCATAAGTTCTCAACTAATATTAACCCTAAATAAGGTTATACATCGTCATTCCTTAAAACGTTCAGATTTCAAAGTAGCAGAACTTAAATACATAGGCTACATAACATATATTTCATTCATCATGCACCTTGCCAAGTACCATTTCATACCTCATTCAACCTCGTATCTGCTACAATCTCCATCTGGAACGTTCGAATATTCCAGGGGCAAAGCCTAAGTTAGATGATGAATCATCTAAGTAAGGGTACAGAAAATATATTTCACGCATGAATGCAATGTCTTACTCATCGTAAGGGTCAACTACACCCTTCATGCTACTCACCATTTTTTAGGCCACCTTTTTCGAAGCCGGGGTGTATGGGTGCGCCCTTGGTAAAGTAGCGGTGCCAGTTCGTACTCCTTACGACCACAATGCGCGTGATCAATAATATCAACGTGTACATATGCATTTCATAACATGTTATGTATGCAGTCTACGTGATGGATACATATCAGAGCATGTTAATATGATGAAAGTATTTCCGATGATTGGGGTTTGAAACATAAATCACTTACAAACCAAGCATTTTCTATAAAACTAAATCCAGTTGAGAAATACCACTTACCTTCACAAGCTTATCAGGCTACCTCGATATTTGTGCCCTGCCTTGAAATTCGTGCATTGCCTCTTGCATCGCCACGATTTGTATGCCAACCTCAAAATTCGCACAAGTCACTTCAACTTAAGCCTTAAAGCATCCTAATCACCACATAAACATTAAAACCTATTTTTCCATAATTTCTTGCATTTTCTTTATTTTTTCTCTATTTCTTCCTATTTTTCCTCAATAAATCCAAACTAAATATTTCTCAAATATTTTCGCAAATATTTCACTACGACAATTCATAAAATAATATTCTTGAATTTTTGAAATTTCTAAGAAATTTTATTCACCTTAACTTAGCATCTTCGGCTTCCTCGATATGAGTGTCATATCCTCGAAACGCGTGCCCAGACCATTTTTTTTTTACCAAAATCTCTGAAATATTAATAAATATCAAAATCCTATTTTTCGAGATTTTTCTAGCATTTTTATCTATTTCTTTTTCCTTTCTTTTTTTTTCTTTCCTTTTCTTTTTCTTTTCTCTTCTTCTTCTTCTTCTTCTTCTTCTTCCTTCCTTCCTCCCGCCTGCAACGCATCAGCGCATTAGCCATGCGGTCGCCGCCGCTTGGCCCTCAGTTGGTCGCCTCGGCCTCGCCGGACCACTGCCGACCTGCGTTGTGCCCGCCGTCGCCCGCGGTAACCTCCCCTGCCTCGCGTCCTCGTTTCTGCTGTTGCTCGCTGTGCGTCGGCCATGGCTACCGTGATTGTGCAGCCATCTTCGATCGCCTTCAACCTCATTGTGCTCGCTGAGACCACCGTGGACCACCCCTAGCTGCTGCCCGACCTCCGCTTCCGCCACACTCGGTCATTGCTTGCTCTCAAACTCTGCCATTACTTCTCATTTCTTCCCCTCTCTTCATCCAAACCCCTCCTATTTATAACCAATGCACCCGCTAACTCCCCTGCCTTTGCCATCCCCTTTTGCATGAAAATCTCTCCAATTTTTGCAGGGTATGGCATGAAGTTGCAAGGCATGATCTTTGAAGATGAGAGGCATGGCTGCCATCCACGCACACACAGCACATGTATATGTATATATATATATAATTATATATTACACTTAATTTATACATTTAAATCTCACATTTTATCTTAAATTCATTAGGATAATTCCTTAATTGCAATAGCATCCTCAAACACTGAATTAGATTGCATTTCGATATTGAAAATTGAAAATTAATAACTCAAAACTTAGTAAAAAATGATGATTTGTCCCAATGTCCTTATCGGGCTGTCGTTTCATCCTGAAACCACTGAAGGGTTGTTTATTAGGAAAAACCGGAGCCCCCTTAGGGTTCCGTTGATTTTTCAAGAGTCCTCTACGACAATTCGGTTTTGTAGCCTAAATGACAGCTGCATTTTAGCTGTACCGAAAATCGTTCCTGATCTAATTTCTTTCAAAATCATAAATTCTATCTCAGAACGCTCATCGAGACCATATCATTTTCCTTAGACAATTTCACTCTGAGGCATTCCCTACAGTTGATTCGGTACTTATAATTGCTATCAAGCCCATTTTTCGAAATTCTAAACTCATCGAAATTACATGGCAACCTTATACGAACATGGGGTATTACATTCTCCCCTCCTTAAAAAACTTTCGTCCTCAAAATTTTCCATATGTTCTAAATCTCAAAATTCCACCATCGGAATCAACACCTAACTGATCAAATAATTAGAGAAGATCCCACTCGAAACTCGTGAATACCAATGCACATATCAAAGTTCGAACCCTTAGACTGACCATACCCATCAACCCATAGACAAGTATACTTGTCAACCATGCATACTGTTCGAATTTCTCTTTCCAAAAATCATAACCGCATAACTCGGTCCTTGAGCCACAAGTCTTAACCTAAACTCCCATCCAAGCCAGTACCCATATCATTATAATGAGCCCGCGGCTCTCATATCCACATCCTCAATTTTTAATTTTTTTTTCACTAAGTCATCCAATCAATATCCTTATTCTTGTCACTTCTCTATTGCCGATTTTTCACAATGTCAATTCTCTTATACTAATCAATTATGCTTTGATAATCTTCCAATCTTAACACAAAATTTCCTGATCTCGATACATCTTGACTTTTATCAAATTGATCCTCAAAGAAATATTTTAATGTCATCAAACTATTTCACGTATCCTTGGATCCAAAAACATCACAAATATACGTCATCACCTATCCTCGAAACTAGCTATGCCTTACCTTAGGTCATCTCAAACTTAGTCATTGCTTGATCTTTACTCGAGCCAACCTATTCGAGGTTCCTTATAAACTGTTGTTTCCTCATTCTTGTAGGTATTCATCATCTGATATGACCCCAAGTTTCTAACAATTGACCACAATCATCTTCTAATCATGTTGTATAACTATCTTATCAAGAAATCTTTACAATTAATAGATTCTATCTGTCTCCAAATCTTTCTTTCATAATCTAATTTTTAATTGAAACCTAACGTTATCTTCCAATCTAACAATACTAATATCCATTCATCCATACCCATAACTCAAATAAGTCCTCGAGCTTTTCAAAGTGATCCTCAAATAACGTTTTATATTGTCAAATTAACCATTTAATCCTCAAATTTGCTTGAACTAATCCTCAAGTAATAACATTTCATATCAACTAACTCTAGTCTTGCTCGATCCTTAAGGCACGATCTCATGCCAATTATACTTTATCATACGGGAATCATCTAATTTCTTTCCTCGCATTTGACCATCGGCTCTTTTAACTTCCAGTCAATCATAACACAAGTTCACTTGCCAACTCACAATCTCAATACTTGCTCCCTGACTCTAATGTCTAATCGTGTTGACAATAGTGCTATCAATTTTATTCGTACTATTCTAGCCTCTTAATCCACACATAGCTTAGCATCCAATAATCTCAAGCCATTATTGGGAAATTCAGACTCATCATTTAAGAAATAGTCCCAATAAATCTTTCAAGAATATATCCTGCTATTTTTCAATTTTTCTTACTATTTTTTCATTGACCGCAAGTGCCTATATCAACAGGCTCCTTATTTCCATAGCTTACTGACATCACTCAGTGATACATCTCCTAATTTGCCTACCAGGCTATCTAGACTAACCGTCTAGCCCTACGAGGATTTCATTCTCCAAAATCAAAAATCTCGGGTTTCTAATCGATCTAGGTCTACAGCTTTTCCTATTGCGACCCTTTATCCTGGTACATCTGCCATCACTTGATTCTCTCATCCACATATAAGATTCGCACCTTCTTTAAGATGACAATCAATAACTATACTTCTAGCTAGAGTAGGTAGGTACTTACGTGACCTACAATACTCCAATCCTCGTTGAATTTCTTCCTAACACTCTAAAGTTTTTCATGAATCCTTAGATCCTCAATCAATACATTCAAGAAATTCCTGAAGAATCTCAAGCAGATTTATCTCCAAAAATCTCAAATCAGATCCCGATATCTGGTTCCAATCATCTTCCATGAACTCTATTTCCTTGCAACTATTACTCTCAATCCATCATTCATCAGGGTGCTTCCGAGTTCTCCTCATCGGGTTGATCACCGACAATTTTATCTGATTTCGCAAGTCTATTTGGCACACTGAATCGTAGTCACAACCTCTGTTGACTAGGTCTCCTCATCATTCCTTTACGATCGATATGACCTATCAAGTAACTCTTTCATTTTTTAATACCCAAACTCTACTTTGAATTGAGGTTGCCATCTCACAACTCACCGTCAAGGTTTTAGGCTAGCCATGCTCTACTACCTGAAATCTCCTCTACCGAGAATCCACTGACTCTCACATTTCGTTCTTCAGATCCAGTTGATTATTAGAACACAACCATCTCATGATCTTAATGACATACTAGACACTGAGGTATTCTACTCCTCGAGCCTCGCATTGTTCGTCGTGTCACCCTCTCCCAAGATGACCATGAACTCCCATGCAATTCTTTAAATAGGATACTCAGTCCATATTTAATCCATTTCATTTTGAGTTAATCCCCTAGGCTTTCGGCTTCGATCAATCACAGCTAGTGGCACACCTCACATCCTAGACCATTGGGGCTTAGACCCATACAAGGTACGAACCCTACTAGGCTATCTCAGATCTTCAGCATCTGATCATCTCCCATTCAGTCTACTATGATGTTTTGATCGACGGGCTTCCCGTACCTTATCGTAAGCCATCCATCAGCCTTCGGCACATGGGTCCCTAGATCCAGATCTGTCACTGCAAACACCGAACCAATAGTGTCATCACGCTGCTAGGGTTCCTTATCCCATCTCTGTGAGTCCCATCAATTGCACCACTACCACCTAATCAATTAACACAACTCATTTTCCATCACTTGACCGCATTCGGTCTCTTGCTTGACCAAATCCGTTGGATCCCTGATCTTTACATTTCATTACTGAGACATTAAATGATCCTCGAAACCACTTATCATTTGATCCTAACTCTTCAGCTAGGCCATGTCACATCCAACTAATCATTCTTGATTTTGATCATCCTTGATAACCCTCAATTATCTTATCTTTCATTGTAAGTATTTCAACTAATGACCTCAAATCAACAGTCTCTGAATCTCTCGGATCCATGATCATGGTTACCAAGTCAACCTTACACCCAAATCATATCATCGGATCCTAACTTCAATAGCTAGATCATTCTACTTGTACTAGCTTCCATTAGGCTTCCACTATTTACTGATAATAGTAACCGGATACTGGAATAGTGTCTGTACATGAATAATATACCAAGTAAGTTCCCGAGAAAGAGATGTGGGTCACAAATGGACACACTTAAATACCAAGTCTTTCCTTAGCCAGAACTTTCCTAAACATGCACTTCCACTACACAACACTTAAATCCAGTAACTTCTAAGCCTTCAACCAACAATCCCCAAATCTCTAAATAAGGATTTCGTCTTACGAACCCTTAGTCTCTTTTCCCTAAGCCTCCACTTGGGGTTCCTACTAACTGGTTTTATCAATATCAGATCCTCTTAAGTCTCTAATTTGCTCTTCCCTAATTTCCAAAGGGTTTAACTCTAATATCAACTACATCAGAGTCGCTTAAGTCTTCCATTAAACTTAATCTCTGATATCAACTGTAACGCCCCATTTTCCCGGGCGCCTCATAAATTGGAACAATTCTAGGACAATAATTTTTTTTTTCTTCAAAACCTAATCCTAAATCACATCATACCTTAAATTTGTCCCAGAACTTCCAAACATTTTCTCGAAAGAGAATCATTATACACATCAAATGCGGAAGCAATGATCGAAACCTGATATCTTAACATTGATCATAAATCAATTCTTACATCATCGTTCCTCAACATAACTTAATACATAGCATAAGTTCTCAACTAACATTAACCCTAAATAAGGTTATACATCGTCATTCCTTAAAACGTTCAAATTTCAAAGTAGCAGAACTTAAATACATAGGCTACATAACATATATTTCATTCATCATGCACCTTGCTAAGTCCCATTTCATGCCTCATTCATCCTCGTATCTGCTACAATCTCCATCTGGAACGTTTGAATATTCTAGGGGCAAAGCCCAAGTTAGATGATGAATCATCTAAGTAAAGGTACAAAAAACATATTTCGTGCATGAATGCAATGTCTTACTCATCGTAAGGGTCAACTACACCCTTCGTGCTACTCACCATTTTTGCGGCCACCTCTTTCGAAGCAGGGGTGTATGGGTGCACCCTTGGTAAAGTAGCAGTGCCAGTTTGTACTCCTTACGGCCACAATGCGCGTGATCAATAATATCAACGTGTACATATGCATTTCATAGCATGTCATGTCACTACAAAAAAATGATTTTTTGCTGCGATTTTTTTTACATTTTGTGCAATTTCCAAAAACTGTCGCAAAATTCACTAAGACATTTAATTTTGTGGCGGATTTTTAAAACCACCGCTAAATTAACAAAATAATTAAAAAATTAAATTAAATTTCGCGGCGATTTTTTAAAACCGCTGCAAAATTCGTTAAAAATTTTAATTTAGCTGCAGTTTTTGAAAAATCGTCGCTAAATTCAAAAATAATTAAATAATTTAAAATTAAAATTAAATCAATATTCACGGCGATTTTCAAAAATCGCTGCTAAATTCAAAAATAATTAAATAATAAAATAATTAAAATTAAAAAATTAAAATTAAATCAATATTCACGGCGGTTTTCAAAAATCGTCGCTAAATTTAAAAATAATTAAATAATTAAAATTATAGAATAAAATTAAAAATTAAAATTAAATCAATATTCGCGACGATTTATAAAAATCGCCGCTAAATTCAAAAAATAATTAAATAATTTAATATTAAAATTAAATTAACATTTGTCATAAATTCATTAAAAAATTAAAAATTCCTTAAGAAAATAATTAAAAATTAAATTAATAAAAATATAAAATCTTAAAAATAAATTTAAAATTTAATTTAAATTAATCACAAAATTCATTAAAAAATTTAATTTAAAAAATAAAATGAAATTTAGCAAAATTTTAATAATTTTTAAAAAATATATATAAAATCTTCTTTCTATTTTTTAATGAATTAATTTGTTTAATTTAACTCAATTAATTTATTTTTAATTTATTCCTTTATTATTTTAAAAAATAATGAATTAATTAATGTTTTTTAATTTATATTAAAATATATAAAATATAATTCTATAAAATAATGATTGTATTAGTATATAAATTATGTGTGCGCACATAATTCAAGGGTGCTTCGCACATCAAGCGGTTCACGTATGCATGTGCGCAGGAGAGGTCTAGGGATCAAAACTTGGGGAGGGGAAGGGCTGGAATTAATTTCCAGCAGCAACGACACGTGGCGCGCGGAGGGCTGGGGCCAGTGCGCGACCGAGCCAGCTAAAATTTAAAAATTAATTTTTTTTTAATTTTAGCGGCGGTTTTTAAACTGCTACAAAAAATGTTACTTAGCGGCGGTTATTCCAGCGGTGGCTATTCCAGCGATTGCTGAAAATCGCCGCTAAATTACTTGAACCGCAGCAAAATGCAAAAAAATTGCTACAAAATGCAAAAAAAATCATCGCTAAATGCTGATTTTTTGGTAATGTGTATGCAGTCTACATGATGGATACATATCAAAGCATGTCAATATCATGAAAGCATTTCCGATGATTGGGGTTTGAAACATAAATCACTTACAAACCAAGCATTTTTTATAAAACTAAATCTAGTTGGAAAATACCATTTACATTCTCAAGCTTATTAGACTACCTCGATATTCGTGCCCTACCTCGAAATTCGTGCATTAGCTCTTGCATCACCTTGATTTGCATGCCAACCTCAAAATTCACACAAGTCACTTCAACTTAAGCCTCAAAGCATTCTAATCACCACATAAACATTAAAACCTATTTTTTCATAATTTCTTGGATTTTTTTATTTTTTCTCTATTTCTTCCTATTTTTCCTCAATAAATCCAAACTAAATATTTTCCAAATATTTTCTCAAATATTTCACTACGACAATTCATAAAATAATATTCCTAAATTTCTAAAATTTCTAAAAAATTTTACTCACCTTAACTTAGCATCTCATGCTTCCTCGATATGCGTGTCATATCCTCGAAATGCGTGCCCAAACTATTTTTTTTTTTTTGGTCCAAAATCTCTGAAATATTAATAAATATTCAAATCTTATTTTTTGAGATTTTTCTAGCATTTTTCTCTATTTTTTTCTATTTCTTTTTCCTTTCTTTTTTTTTTTCTTTTCTTTCATTTTCTTCTTCTTCTTCTTCTTCTTCTTCTTCTTCTTCTTCTTCTTCTTCCTTCCTCCGTCCTACAACGCACCAGCGCACCAGCCATGCGGTTGCCGCCTCTTGGCCCTCCGCTGGCCTCCGCTCGACCCTCCGTTCGTCGCCTCGGCCTCGCCGAACCACCGCCGACCTGCGTTGTGCCTGTCATCGCCCGCGGTAGCCTCCCCTGCCTCGCGTCCTCGTTGCTGCTGCTGCTCACTATGCATCAGCCATGGCTATCGCGGTTGTGAGACCATCTTCGACCACCTTCGGCCTCCTTGTGCTCGCTGAGACCACCGCAGACCACCCCTAGCTGCTGCCCGACCTCCGCTTCCGCCACACTCGTCCATTGCTTACTCTCAAACTCTGCCATTGCTTCTCATTTCCTCCCCTCTCTTCATCCAATCCCCTCCTATTTATAACCAATGCACCCACCAACTCCCTTGCCTTTGCCATCCCCTTTTGCGTGAAAATCTCTCCAAATTATGGGTGAAAATCTCTCCAATTTTTGTAGGGTATGACGTGAAGTTGCAGGGCATGATCTTTGAAGATGAGAGGCATGGCTACCATCCACGCGCACACAGCACGTGTATATGTATATATATATAATTATATATTACACTTAATTTATACATTTAAACCTCATATTTTATCTTAAATTCATTAGGATAATTCCTTAATTGCAATAACATCCTCAAACACTGAATTAGATTGGATTTCAATACTGAAAATCCAAAATTAATAACTCAAAATTTAGTCAAAAATGATGATTCGTCCCAGTGTCCTCACTGGGCTGTCATTTCATCCCGAAACCACTGAAGGGTTGTTCATTACAAAAAATCGGAGCCCCCCTAGGATTCTGTTGATTTTTCAGGAGTCCCCTATAACAATTCAATTTTGCAGCCTAAATGACAGCTACATTTTACCTGTACCGAAAATTATTTTTGATCCAATTTCTTTCAACACCATAAATCCTATCTCGGAACGCTCATCGAGACCATATCATTTTCCTTAGACAATTTCACTCCGAGGCATTCCCTGCAGTTGCTTCGGTACTTATAATTGCTATCAAGCCCATTTTTTGATATTTTAAACTCATCAAAATTACATGACAACCTCATACGAACATGGGGTATTACAGTATGCCTGAGCTATGAAAGCCTAGAGATCAGTTGTTGTATAGCAAGTTGAGGTTTTGTTATTCATGCCGGGATGACAAGTTTCATTTATCAGTTGTTTCGAGTAGTTGATAGTTGCATGCATGAGAGGCTCATCTAGGTCCAAGTTATCTCTATTTTAGTAAGGCACCAGCTCTGGTTTTTTGGAAACTTGGGTGGGGTCTTATAACATTGCAATAAATATTTTTCAAAATTTAGTAAATGAAATTGATAAACTAAATTTGTAGAATAAATTTGGAGCAATGATTTGATAATATCATTAGTTGTTTAATTACCAGCGTGCAATACTATGTAAAAAAAAAACATTAGGCACCAAGATGGCGAGTCTCACTCCCAAAGTATACGAAAAATAATACAAGAATCTTTTTTGTTGACGGATCTAAGTTTCGAAAAGCCTGAGTAAGAGACACCTTGTTCTCTCTAACGGTCTTCTATTTTATAAATCTTTTAAAATTTAAAGACTGTTTAATGATTATAAATTTATTATTATAATATCTTAATGAGAATAAGAAAAATTGGTCACGCATGCACAAAATGTAACTAATGCAGGTGGATTCGTCGGACCCAACACGTAGTAGTGCCTTTAAGGGGAGAATCATCTTTGTTAAAAGGGCGAGGTCAAATGAATCCTTTGCTAAGCAGAACTTGATCACTTCACGCACCATCTAGAGAACAATTGTATGGCAGCCATGCATTGAATTAAGCCTGGAAAAGTGGGAATCCCTAATATTTTAGGCGATCCTCGTAGCAAGAGGAAGTCAGCTTGGCACAATATTATTCATCGTCCTATAGCCCCAAATTATCTACATATGTACAAACCCATCTTGTTTACCAAAACTTAAAAGCCAAATGAAAGGCTCCTCAACTTTATTATATAGTTGAGATTATGTGTTGATTAACTTAAAGTTAAGGGTCATCCATAAATTTTGCATTTGTTGTGTCATGGGCAAAAGCATATTAAAATATCAAAAAAACTCAAAAGTTTAAATTAACTTTTTGAATTAAAAGCACAAACTAAATAACTCCCACCTTCAACAATTCTTCTAAATATTTCAAGAAAAAAATAAGTAATTATTCATAAAGAATTTTAATTCTAAAATGATTTCAAAATATTAGAATAAATATCATCCATAAAAAAGTTAATCTTAATGGATTCCAAAATATAAGAATCATAATCCTAACAATATTAAGAAATGTCAAAATAGACGTTATCTGTAAGAATTCATATTCCGAATTATTTAAGATTGCTTTATATCACTTTATAAATAAACAAGCATTCATTACTGAAAAGGTACGCCTCTGATACTGATTTCAATACAGTCTTTATAATTTTCATTGCTTTAGTCGCGCCCATGAAAGAGTCTTTTGGCCCCCAACGAATCTTGTAGCCTTAGTCTCCAGAGCATTCAGAACACCCTCTCGACTCTCCCGAAGCCTTAGACTCCTAGTCTCGGGGAGACTCTTAAGACCCCTAAGTTTCGGGGAGACCTCTCAAGCTCCTAGTCCTGAGAAGACTTCTAAGAACCCCTGAGTCCCGAGGAGACCCCTTAAACTCCTAGTTTCAAAGAGACTTCTAAGACTCCTAATCCTGGGGAGACTCCTAATACTCCTAGTCCCAAGGAGACCCCATCAAACTCCTAGTCCTAGGAAGACTCCTAAGATCCCTAAGTCTTAAGAAGACTTCTTAGACTCCTAACTCCCGAGGAGACTTTTAAGACCCCTAGTCCCAAGGAGACCCTTAAGAGTCTTAAGATGTCTCGTGACATGCCACAAACTTAAAATTAAACAAGTATCTGCAGCTGACCCTATTAAGCATTCACATATGTATTCGATCAAGTCTCCGGTGTCTTTTTAGGTTACCTGAAGGCCCCCCAAACATCTTACCCCTTGTCACCTCACAGCGACCAGGCCAACCTAATAAGGCTCTTTTTCCTCTCGGAATCATTCCCAATGGGGAAGGGGTTTCTCAAGGCCCTCCAAGCATGCCTAACCTCAGGACCACAGTGTCCAATAGGGGAATTGTGCTCTATGCATCCGCATGCCATGTGCTAATTACATGTCCTAATCAGGCCATCTTTGCAATACATCTCTATCCCTATATCTATCTGAATCACATGCATGGGGATTCCATATACATGATACACTCATATACTGAGCACATTGCTTCATGCTATATATTTATGTCATCATGACCTGTACTGATTTAGGCATCAAAAGACCTATAGGGGAGAAACTCCCATGGGCCCCTTGACTATTTTCTATTTTGCAGACCCTATAGCTCTTGTGATGATTCTACCCTTCAACTCCCCCGGCCAACGGGTCGAGCCCCCCGCTGCCTATCTCCTTTGGTGGTACCTGGCCTCCGTCTTCTCGCCTTGGACTCTGCTTTGGCTGATCCCAATACAAACAAATGTTAATTGTTGTAGTCTGGCAACAACAAAAGCCCATCTCTTAAGCTAATTGTGTTTTACAATTTTATCACATACGGTCATCTTTATCTGATAAGATAATTAAATATTAAAATTCTATTTGATTTCAAAGATATACCCAACTCTTGATAAGTGTTGATGGAAGGTTACATCTTAACCTATAAATAAGAGTTTGGTCATCTCTCTACCTCAATCACAGAAAATAAATTATCGTATTGTTTTTCATCCATCATCAAGTTCATGGGTTAAGGAGAGAAATTAAATCCTGTTATTCTCTTCATCAACTAGCAGTGTCTTCTACATCTTGTAGTCTTAATGGATCAAGGTATGTTTTATTTATTTGTATTATGTGAAAAGCATGAATATTATAAATTCTTAGGTATGGTGTTTGTTGTTTGTTGTTATCTTTACGAACAATATTATGGTTTACACAGTGGCGGATCTAGTAGTGAGCTGCCCTGGGCTAAAGCCCAGGGCAGCTCACAAAAAAATTAAAATTTATAGTGTAAATGTTTTAATTTTTTAGTAGTAGCCCACTATTAATGTTGCCCAGCCCACCCCCAATTTTGCCAAGTCCAGCCCAACCCATCTGCCTGGATCCACCCCTGGGTTTACAGTCTTACTTAGTCCATGTGTGTGGGTTAATGTGCCTGGAATTGTAGGAGACTAGTTAACCGAAGCCTAGAACCCTTGTGTTATAAAAAAAAATTAAAATTTGTTGTAGTGATTTGTATGAGTCGCTTCGCATTCACCTCTAGCGAGTTATCCCCTTCTGTTATGTGCTCAAATTAATAAAAAAAAATGCTTGGATTGTAGAGATCTATCTGAAGCTCCAATGACTCATCTAAGTTGTAGTTCGAGTTTGTGTTTTACTCATTGGAGGATGAGGAATTATTTAACAATTTCTCTTCTGAGTTGGGTTCATTTTTAATTTCTTCTTTAGGTTATTAGATTCGAGTTTCAAGTCTTTGGTCATGTTCAATGGGTTTCCATCCTATGTTGAGGATGGCCAAGTTGTAGTTGTTATAATACCCAAGTGGATATTTTGGCATATGCCCAAGTGGAGAGATAAGAGTCATCAATTGATTGTGGAATTTTTTTTTTTTGAAAAAGAAAAAAAAAAGAAAATAAATCGAGAAGTTAGGTTTGGTTGTGGAGGGATAAGAGCCATTATTTTTAGCACAGTGGAAGATTTTGAAGTGGACTTCTATCTCGTCGTTTTCTTTTCATATTGAGGGACTTTTAACATATAAATCTTAATGTTTACTGCATATCTTAGTTACTAATTGGTTTGTTTGCCGACACAATCCTAGCTTCTACAACAAGTCAGTGTTTTTGGTCCCAAAGAGAGACAAATTTAAAAAAAAAAAAAAAAAAAAAAAAAAAGATGATTATGCGAGTTTTTCTCTCACAAATAGACATGCACACAGGCGCATACATACACGTACACACACCTTTTAATCAAAAACCAATCATATGGGTTTTAACCAAAAGTGGTTGGGTCTAATCAAACACTAGTGATTTGAGTTCTTAAGTTAGTTCACCTTTTAAAAGGAATCGAATAAGAAAGGGGGCGAAGGGGGATGGGAAGGCCATTGTTGGCTTCAGTCATCACACTTTCTTACGACTTTTTGACAATGAGGTAGAGAAAAGGGGAATCATGCTTTTTCATTAACTTTTTAGATAGGGGGAGGGGTGAAGAGTTAACATAGTGATAGGGGAAAAAGTGTTGGATGGTTAATAAAATCAAAAGAAATTGGTCATTTTCAAAAGCAAAGAGGTGGTTGATGCCTTTTCATTAAACTTAAAGGGTGTTGTGTCATTTTAGATAAGATTCAAATTACCATATTACTCTTTAGTTTAATTAAAACTTAAGAATCCGATTATATGTGTAGGCCAATTTATAAAATAAAATAAAAAAGTTTAGATTTATTAAAATTATTGAACACACTACAAGAGGTTTGATTTTTTCCGGTGGTTAAAAAACTGCCGGAAAAAGTAAAAAAACCGCCGGTAAAATTTTTACCGGCGATAATTTCATCTGTCGGAAATACGTCCGTCGGAAAATATTACCGGCGGTTTTCAACCGCCGGGAAAAAAAAATTACCGACGGTTTCTTCAAACCGCCGGTAAAAATAAGAATTCCAGACGGTTACTAAAATTTGCCGGCAAAGTTTTTTCTTTACCGGCGGTTTAAAACCGCCGATAAAACATCATTACCGGCGGTTTAAAACGGCCGATAAAAGCCGGCTATTAAAAAACTTTTCCGGAGGTTCAAAACAGCCGGTAAAACATAATTACCGGCGGTTTAAAACCGCCAGCAAAGGTTTTATACCGGCGGTTTAGAACTGTCGGTAAAATCCGGCTATTTTAAAAAATTTGCCGGCGGTTCAAAACCGCCGGTGAAACATAATTACCGGCGGTTTAAAACCGCCGGTAAAAGCCGGCTATTTAAAAAAAATTGCCGACAGTTCAAAACCGCCAGTAATAATATCATTACCGGCGGTTTTTAAACCGCCGGCAAAGATATTCACGGCGAAAAACAAAAACGCACCAACAATACTAAAAAAAATTTACCCCAATTCCAATCACCACTTCTCTGGTTGCATGTGCGACTGATCAGTGAGCGAAGGAGGGCGAGGCCGAGGGCGATAGCGCCTGAGAGTGAGCGAGGGAGGGCGAGGCCGAGGGCGATAGCGACTGAGAGTGAGCGAGGGAGGGCGAGGCCGACTGAGAGTGAGCGAGGGAGGGCGAGGCGAGGTGAGCGAGGGAGGGAAGGCGAGGCGAGCGAGGGTGATCGAGGGAGGCAGCAAGGCGCGAGGGTGATCGAAGGAGAGAACCGATTAGGGTTTGCGGGGGGGATTTTGGAAGAAATCGAAGGGGTTAAGGACGCGCGCGGGGATTATATAGATACTATCCCCGACGGTTTTAAAACCGCCGGTGAAGGGAAAACATAACCGGCGGTTTAAAAACCGCCGGTTATGGTCAACATCACCGGCGGTTTTATAAAACAGCCGGAGATGTGTATGCTATAACCGGCGGTTTTATAAACCGCCGGTCATGTTGACTCCATAACCGGCGGTTTTAAAAACCGCCGGTAATGCTAACGTTTTACCGACGGTTTTTAAAACCGCCGGTAATGGTAATGTTTTCCCGACACTTCATAAAACCGCCGGGAAAACTTCGCCGACAATACCACTTTTCCTTGTAGTGACAATCCTTTAATTTTATTAATTCGTTAACCAAACTTCTAAGTTTCTTCCAGTTATAGAGTTTCACTAGAAATCATTTATCTTTAACATTAAATGGTAACTTAGAGGATTAGTTGGATATATAAAATGAAATATGATATAAACAATAGCGTGACTTTTAATTATCATATAATTTCTCAATGCTTGTATTTTTTGCTTAACAAAATATTCCATAATGTTCCTCAATTTTCCCCGAAATCATCAATTAAAGGTGTCTTTTGAAGTCTTCTGTTTGATTTCTAATACCCCTTGAAGTGTTCCATCTATTTTGGTATTTGATGCCCATTTTTCTATGATGTATGATCTCATGTCTGTTTCATTTTGTTTTGTATGAATAATAAAAGAAAATATTTTTTTTGATTATTTTTAAAAACTTCTTTTAAAATTATTTAATATTAATTTAACACAAGTGCATAATTTATAATTTTATTAAAAACATAATTATCTAATTATAAATTATTTAATTGTTTCTTATTTTTTATTTTAATAAATATTTAAATATTTTATTTATAATACAAAACGAGCATTGCACAAGTCACAATCTAGTTATCGATAACATGAATAATATCGGGAGTTACATCTACCTTAGATATTTATATTGGACTTACTTTTGAGTTGTTAACAAATAAATAATAGTTCCAACGCAATATAACTTTACAATAAGTATTTTTCAAAATTTAGTAAGTGAAATTGATAAACTAAATTTGTAGAATAAAATTTGAGCAATGATTTGACAATTTCATAAGTTGTTTAATTACCAACGTGCAATGCTATGTAAAAAAAGATTAGGCCTCAAGATGGTGATCTCCACTCTTTAGGTATACAAAAAATATTACATAAATTTTTCTTATCTTTGACGATCTAAGTTTCGGAAAGCCCGAGAGGCACTCTACTTTCTCTTGTGGTTTTCTATTCTACAATTTTTTTAAAAATTAAAAATTATTTTACGATTATAAATTTATTATTATACCTTAACAATAAGACAAGAATAAAAAATATTGGTCACGCATGCACAAAATGTAACCCAACACGTAGAAGTGCCTTTTAAGGGGAGAATAATCTTTGTTAAAAGGGGGAGAATCCCACATGTGGCGAGGTCAAATGAATCCTTTGCTAACGAAGCACTTGATCACTTCACGCACCATCTAGAGAACAATTGTATGGCAGCCATGCATTGAATTAAGCCTGGAAAAGTGGGAATCCCTAATATTTTAGGCGATCCTCGTAGCAAGAGGAAGTCAGCTTGGCACAATATTATTCATCGTCCTATAGCCCCGAATTATCTACATATGTACAAACCCATCTTGTTTACCAAAACTTAAAAGCCAACGTTATTATATAGTTGAGATTATGTGTTGATTAACTTAAAGTTAAGGGTCATCAATAAATTTTGCATTTGTTGTGTCATGGACAAGAGCCTATTAAAATATCAAAAAAATTCAAAAGTTCAAATTAACTTTTTGAATTGAAAGCACAAACTAAATAACTCCAACCTTCAACAATTCTTCTAAATATTTCAAGAAAAAAAAAGTAATTATTCATAAAGAATTTTAGATCTAAAATAATTTTAAAATATTGGGATAAATATCATTCATAAAAAAGTTAATCTTAATGGGTTCCAAAATATAAGAATCATAATCCTAATAATATTAGAAAATATCAAAATAGACGTTATCTGTGAGAATTCTAACTCCAGATTACTTAAGTTTACTTCATATCCTTTTATTAATAAGCAGGCACTTATTACTGAAAATGTACACCACTGATACTAATTTCAATACAGTCTTTATAATTTTCATTAATGCTTTAATGGACCTTGTAGTCGTAGTCTCCAGAGCGTCCAGAACACCTTCTCGAGATTCCCAAAGCCTTAGACTTCTAGTCTTGGGGAGACTCCTAAGAGCCCTAAGTCTCAAGGAGACCTCTTAGACTCCTAGTCTCGGGGAGAACCCTGAGACTCCTGGTCTCAGGGAGACTTCTAAGACTCCAAATCTTAGGGAGACTCTAGTCCTAGGGAGACTCCTAAGACTCATAGTGTGATGAATATTATTTAGTTGGGAATATGTGTTGATTAACTTAAAGTTAAGGGTCATCAATAAATTTTGCATTTGTTGTGTCTAGGCAAGAGCCTATTAAAATATCAAAAAAAATCAAAAGTTTAAAATAAATTTTTAAATTAAAAGGTGTAAATTTTTCGTATGCGGGGAGGTCCTAGACAAATACGCTAACTAAATAACTTCGACCTTTAGAAATTCTTTTAAATATTTTAAGAAAAAAATAAGTAATTATTCATACAGAATTCTAATTCTAAAATGATTTCAAAATATTGAGATAAACATCATTCATAAAAATGTTAATCTTAATAAGTTCCAAAATATAAGAATCGTAATCCTAACATTATTAGAAAATGTCAAAATAAACGTTAGTTGTGAGAATCCTAACTCCGGATTACTTAAGTTTACTTCATATCACTTTATAAATAAGCAAGCATTCATTACTGAAAAGGTTCGCCTCTGATACTGATTTCAATACATTCTTTATAATTTTTATTGCTTTAGTCGCGCCCATAAAAAGGTCTTTTGGCCCCCAACGGATCTTATAGCCTTAGTCTCCAGAGCATCCAGAACACCCTCTCTACTTTCCCGAATCCTTAGACTCATAAGACCCCTAAGTCCCGAGGAGACCTCTCAAACTCCTAGTCCCAAGAAGACTTCTAAGACCCCTAAGTCTCGGGGAGACCCCTTAGACTCCTAGTCTCGGAGAGACTTCTAAGACTCATAATCTTGGGGAGACTCCTAGTCTCGAGGAGACCCCTAAGACTCCTAGTCCCAAGGAAACCTCCCAAACTCCTAGTCCTAGGGAGACTCCTAAGATCCCTAAGTCTCGATGAGACTTCTAAGACTCCTAACTCCTGAGAAGACTTTTAAGACCCCTAGTCCCATGGAGACTCCTAAGAGTCCTAAGACACCTCGTGACATGCCACAAACTTAATATTAAACAAGTATCTGCAAATGACCATACCAAACATTCACATATGTATTCGATCAAGTCTCCAGTATCTTTTCAGGTTACCCAAAGGCCCCCCAAATATCTTACCCTTTGTCACCTCACAGCGACCAAGCCAGCCTGTTAAGGTTATTTTTCCTCTCAGAATCATTCCCAAGGGGGAAGGGGGGTTTCTCAAGGCCCTCCAAGCATGCCTAACCTCAAGACCACCGTGTACAATAGGGGAATTATGCTTCATGCATCCGCGTTCCATGTGCAAATTGCATGTCCCAATCAGGTCATCTTTGTAATACATCTATATCCCTATATCTGTCTGAATCACATGCATGGGGATTCCATATACATGATACACTCATATACATGAGCCCATTGCATCATATTACATATTTATGTCATCATGACCTGCACTAACTTAGGCATCAGAGGGCCTGTGGGGGAGAAACTCCCGTGGGCTTCCTGACTGTTTTCTATTTTGCAGATCCTATAGCTCCTGTGATGATTCTACCCTTTAGCTGCCTCGGCTAATGGGTCGAGCCCCCCGTTGCTTGTCTTCTTTGGTGGTACTCGGCCTCCATCTTCTCGACTAGACTCTGCTTTAGATGATCCCAATACAAATAAATGTTAATTGTTGTAGTCTGACAAAAATAAAAGCCCTTCTCTTAAGCTAATTGTGTTTTACAATTTTATCACATATGGTCATCTTTATCTAATAAGATAATTGAATATTAAAATTCTATTTGGTTCCAAAGATATACACAACTCTTGATAAGTCTTGATGGAAGGTTACATCTTAACCTATAAATAAGAGTTTGGTCATCTCTCTACCTCAATCACATAAAATAAATTATCGTACAATTTTTCATCCATCATCAACTTCAGGGATTAAGGAGAGAAATTAAATCCTATTATTCTCTTCATCAACTGTCAGTGTCTTTTACGTCTTGTAGTCTTAATGGATCAAGGTATGTTTTATTTATTTGTACTATGTGAAAAGCATGAATATTATAAATTCTTAAGTATGGTGTTTGTTGTTATCTTTTTGAACAATATTATGATTTATAGTCTTACTTAGTCCATGTGTGTGGGTTAATGTGCATGGAATTGTAGGAGACTAGTTAACCGAAGCCTAGAACCCTTATGTTATAAAACAAAAATTAAAATTTGTTATAGTGATTTGTATGAGCCGCTTCGCATTCACCTCTAGCGAGTTATCCCCTTCTGTTATGTGCTCAAATCAATCAAAGATGCTTGGATTGTAGAGATCTATCTGAAGATCCAATGACTCAATGACTCATCTAAGTCGTAGTTCGAGTTTGTGTTTTACTCATTGGAGGATGAGGAATTATTTAACAATTTCTCTTCTGAGTTAGGTTCATTTTTAATTTCTTCTTTAGATATTGGATTCGAGTTTCATGTCTTTGGTCATGTTCAATGGGTTTCCCTCCTATGTTGAGAATGGGCCAAGTTGTAGTTGTTATATTACCCAAGTGGATATTTTGGCCCATGCCCAAGTGGAGAGATAAGAGTCATCAATTGATTGTGGAATTTTTTTTTTTTTTGAAAAAGAAACAAAAATGAAAATAAATCCAGAAGTTAGGTTTGGTTGTGGAGGGATAAGAGTCATTATTTTTAACATAGTGGAAGATTTTGCAGTAGACTTTTGTCTTGTGATTTTTGTTTTCACATTGAGGGATTTTTCACATAAATTTCGGTGTTCTTTATGTGTAATGTTTACTGTATGTCTTAGTTACTAATTGGTTTGTTTGCCAACACATTTCTAGCTTTTGCAACAAGTCGATGTTTTCGGTCCCAAAGAGAGACAAATTAAAAAAAGAATGATTATGCAAGTCTTTCTCTCTCATAAATAGACGTGCACATAGGCGCGTACATACACATAAACACACCTTTTAATTGAAAACCAATCATATGGGTTTTAACCAAAACTCAGATGGGTTGAGTCTAATCAAACACTAATGATTTGAGTTCTGAAGTTAGTTCATCTTTGAAAAAGAACCGAACAAGAAATGGGGCGAGGGGATGGGAAGGCCTTCGTTGGCTTCAACCATCACACTTTCTTGCAACTTTTTTGACAATGAGGTAGAGAAAAGAGGAATCATGCTTTTCTAATAACTTTTTAGATAGGGGAGAGGGGTGAAGAGATGACATAGTGATAGGGGAAAAAGTGTTGCATGGTTAATAAAATCAAAAGAAATTGGTCATTTTCAAAAGCAAAGAGGTGGTTGATGCCTTTTCATTAAACTTAAAGGGTGTTATGTCATTTTAGATAAGATTCAAATTACCATATTATCCTTTAGTTTAATTAAAACTTAAGAACCCGATTATATGTGTAGGCCAATTTATAAAATAATAAAAAAGTTTAGATTTATTAAAATTTTAGAACAGTCCTTTAATTTTATTAATTCATTAAACAAACTTCTAAGTTTCTTACAATTATAGAGTTTGATTATAAATCATTTATCTTTACCACTGAGGTAGTGTTCGTTAAAATGGATAAAATAAACTTTTGTTAAGATAATGTTATAATATTTTGCAAATCAAAATAAGAAATGGTCAAAATAACGTTAGGAAATATTTTAATATTTTTATCAAACTGTTTATTAAATTTTTTAGAATATTCTGGAGGATATATGTGTCATTTTATTCTTATCTATAAAGTCCAATATATATGCTTATTTTGAGGAGGGAGAGATAAATATATCTAAAAAATAGAAGATAAGAAGTTACGTGACTTCTTTTTTAAGGATCGTCAAATAAATTTAACAAACACATTAGAAATGACAAAAGTCTGGAATACTTTTCATATCTTATCTTTTTCAATTTATATATTAATTAACAAATACTACCTAAATGATAGCTTAGAGGATTAGTTGGATATATATGATGAAATATGATATAAATAATAACGTGACTTCTAATTATCATATAATTTCTCAATGCTCCTATTTATTGCATAACAAAATATTCCATAATGTTCCTAAATTGTGCACGAAATCTTCAATTAAAGGTCTCTTTTGAAGTCTTTTATTTGATTACTAATACCCATTGACGTGTTCCATCTATTTTGGTATTTGATGCCCATTTTTCTATGATGTATGATCTCATGTTTGTTTCATTTTGTTTTGTACGAATAATAAACGAAAATAATTTTCTTTGATTATTTTTGAAAAGAGATTAGGCCCCAAAATGGTGATTCCCACTCTGCTTCCTTTGACAATCTTTTATTTTATAAATCTTTCAAAAATTGAAGATCGTTTTATAATTATAAATTTATTATAGTATCTTAACAATAATATGAGAATAACAAAAATTGGTCACGCATGCACAAAATGTAATTAATGCAGGTGGATTCGTCGGACCCAACAGGTAGAAGTGCCTTTTAAGGGGAGAATCATCTTTGTTAAAAGGGGAGAATCCCACATGTGGCGAGGTCAAATGAATCCTTTGCTAAGGAAGCACTTGGTCACTTCACGAACCATCTAGAGAACAATTGCATGGCAGCCAAGCATTGAATTAAGCCTGAAAAAGGGGAATTCCTACTATTTTAGGCGAAAATGAAAGTAAAAATGTATACGATACGAAATAAAAATAAAAATTATTTTTTTAAAAAATAAAAATGTGTAAATAAAAAAATATAAAGATTTTTTCGTAAATATAATTTTT
This sequence comes from Diospyros lotus, assembly GCF_014633365.1. NCBI lineage: Eukaryota > Viridiplantae > Streptophyta > Magnoliopsida > Ericales > Ebenaceae > Diospyros > Diospyros lotus. Next base: position 32,238,173 of record NC_068350.1, read on the forward strand.
AATATAAAAAATAATTATTCATTCTAAAAATAAATATAAATTTTATAATATATTCAAACAAATTTTAAAAATAAATTCTAAAAAAATTAAGAATTTTACGTTAGAGACAAAAAAAATTATTTTTATTCATAAATGAAAATGGATTTTCAAATCAAAAACACATTTTTGATTTTTTTTAATATTACAAAATGGGCATAAAAAGTTTTTAAAATTATAAAAATAACCCAAAAACACTTCTTAGTATTTCAAAAATGAAAACATTTTGAAAACACCAAAACAACGCCCCATCATAGTTAGGCAATCTCGTAGCCAAAGGAATTCAACTTGACACAACATTCATCGTCATATAGCCCCAAATTATCTACATATGTACAAACTCATCTTGTTTACCAAAGTTAAAATCCAAATTAAAGGCTCATCAACATTATTATTTAGTTGAGATTATGTGTTGATTAACTTAAAGTTGAGGGTCGTCCATAAATTTTGCATTTGTTGTGCCATCGCAAGAGTCCATTAAAATATAAAAAAAAAATTAAAGTCTAAAATAATTTTTTTAAGTTAAAAGACATAATTTTTTCATACGTGTAGAGAGATCCTACGCAAATGTGCAAATTAAATAACTTTGACCTTCAAAATTTTTTCTAAATATTTCAAGAAAAGAATAATCAATTATCTATAAATAATTTTAATTTTAAAATAATTTCAAAATATTAAGATAAACATCATGCATAAGAAGTCTAATCCTAACAATATTAGAAAATATCAAGATAAACGTTATCTGAAAAAATTTTAATCTCATATTACTTAAAATTATTATATATACCTTTATAAATAAATACACACTCATTACTGAAAAAATATACCTCTAATACTAATTTTAATACAGTCTTTATAATTTTCAGTGTTTGACTTAAACATTGGAGTGTTTGCCTCTAATTGTTTCTTTTTTACAGATTCAACGGATCAGGCGATGATATTTCTAATCAAATAAATTTATTATTATATTTTGACAATAATAATATTCATATAGAGTATTTATTCTGTTATTTATCTTTTTCTCAACGATCACAAATGTACCATAAATAAATGGCTAGATATGACCTATCCAAATGCCAGATTGGAATATTAAACGCATGCTATTGCCTTATTATATTCCTCTTTTTGTTTAGACCACAAGATGTAAAGTTGATTCTTCCCATACTCTAAGTTGATGCTCTTTGTCACTTCACCATGGAAACATCCACAGAGATGACTCCAATTTAGATAGTATTATATTTGGGAGGATATCATATATTTTTGATCGATTAAATAAACAAATAAAAACAGTTACTTCAAAGGATTATCCAATGTTTTCTCGTAAGAAGTTGATAATCATTAAAACCCAAAAAAAGACAAAAGGGCTTGCAACTGGAAGCCTTGTCATGGAGCACAAAGCATTAGCCATAATTAATAGACTTTTCTCTAATTGGCATAGAAGTCTAAGCCCAAGGATTGGCTGTAGAAGGCGGCAAATAAACAATCTCATCTTCATTGGGCATCACAAATCAAGAAGACTTCTTCACAAAGGATGGGTACGTAGTAATCAATCAACCATGCATATATATATTAGATTAAAATACAATATTATCTTCACTGGTATAGTAGTAAAATATTTGCTATTTTACATGGAATATTAGAGTTTGAATTAGTATTACGACAACTGACTGAAAGACTTAAATCTCATATCGACTGCACCGAATACTTAAAATTGGGTATGTATAGACTTTATTCACATCCAAATTTATATGGAGGATGCATCAAGGGAAAGATTACCGATCCTTAAAAATTAATTAGGCGAAACTCGAACACTCCAGCATAAAAAAACAAATAGGATATTGTTCAAATGAAAAGAGATTAATTTAGGTCAATGGCCGTCCATTTTGGGTGTGATGTGTGATGATTCAATCATAAAGAGGATTAGACGAAATAGCTGAGCTTCCACCACCTTATCGATCAATTAGTGTCTTAATAATCCCATTAGAATATTAATTAGGGACCCACGCTACTAGGCGAGGCACTTGTGCATAAAGAGAAACCCAAGGCACAGTGCCCACTTGGCATGGTTGAAAATGTCCTAGTTTTGGCTCGGGGATATCCGTCATTCCCAAACGAGACATAATTTGTAAACTTATCACATCCACCAATGCCTAATTACTGGACTATTATTAATTAGCATTATAACATTAATGGGTTAGCAAACAAATTCTGTTATATTTTCAGACTCTAATAGCAGTAGTGGTCCTAAGTACATCACTAGTTATAAGTCAATCTTAAAATGTCATTTTTTGGTTTTTGTTTAGTATTGAAAACGTTTTTCATTTTCCTATAATTTAGATTAGTTTGATTTCAATCGTGCTCTCCAGTTTCCTATTATATTATAAATAATTCATTTTCTTATTTTAATTTTACTTCAAAAACTATCTCCTCCAACCACACTCCCTATTCTTTTTTCTATTTAACTCCATATTTTATTTATTTATTAATAAATTTCAATTCTATTTATTTTACCTTATATATAATCTATATTATCTATTATAACAAAACAGCCGTCAAATTCTTTTCCCGCCCATTTTCAGTTTCTATTTCGATATGTTATTTTATTATGTGTTTTGTTTATTTTTTTCCTACCTGAAATGGAATTATGTGTCTTGAAACTTATAAATGATTTTTTCCATAGCTGAATAGTGCTTGGAGAATGTATAAGCATATTAGTACATGAAGAGGCTTAATTAATGGATGGCGAGCAATTACTTTTTTAATTTCCACTACACATTTGGTTGTGCAGTAGATTATCTTGGGTACCGCAATGATTAATAGTTGCCATATCTTGAAAATTTATATATATACAGAAACCATGTCTTCATTTCCCACCTACTTCTCTTTTTTTTGTCATTTGGAATTGCATTACAATAAGTCATGTTTTAATGACATTTCTTTTGTCTATCGGAAACATTTCTGAAGATCATTGTATTTATATTGTACTTATGTAATTTTTTTTCTTAATTATCTACCTGTTCTCAAGTCCTAAATAGCATAGTACGAGCATGACGCCGATATTTAACTTGGTATCCGAGATTAACTTAAATAAAACTCAGTGGCCAATGAAGTTGTGGGTTTGCAACATTACGAGAAGTCTCTGTATGATAACATCGATGAGGTGAATACGTTTGAGATTGTTTTTCACAATAGGGAGGTACATTTGAATCCCATTTTTTTTTTATCGTTTCATACCAAACATGCATAATTTTATATTTTTTTTTTATCATTTTTTCTTTTTTATTAATAATGGTTACATTTCTAATAATGATTACGTTTTTTCATTCCATAATTTTGAGATTAGTTATATTTTTTTATTCTAATTTATTTGTAATGTGCAACTTTGCATATTATAGAGATTGTAATCCTCTTATTAAGATTGGTTACATAGTCTAATTTTTTTTTTCTATTTTTATTTCAATATACAGATTTACTGATAGTATTTTTGCTATAATTTTTCCATGTTTGCTGTAATTTACTATTTTTGTAGATTGAAATTTAGTATTTTTCATCTTTGTTGTAATAATAATAATTCAATTCATGCCTAATATTAACATTATTAAAAAAATGATTTCTATGCAAATATATCCAAATAAAAAATGCTAAAAATATTATTTAGAATATTTAATTATAACATACATATTAATGCATAAATAATGCTAAAATTATTACAATCAAATCTATATCTATATATCTATTATAACAAAACAGCCGGCAAATCTTTTTTAGCATATTGAATGCCAGGTTTGAGTTTTAGCAATGTTTCAAGAGAAATTTCATTTGCTCATCAATCTAAATTACCTGGGTTGATTTCAGAACCTTGCCGAAAGCTCCATCATGGAGCTTTTTTTGGGCATCTTTGTAGAGTGATTCGAACTCAGACTCAATCTAGTAGGGCTTCAGAATTCCATTGCCATGTGTTTCAATTCTGAACCCAACAAAACCCACATAAGTAAAAAAACACAAATATGACTACATATCAGTTCTTACGACTAGATCGCTCAGAACCAAACACAAGAATCAAGAGAAAACACGGGGCAAAAATCTTCAACATGATCCGTGCATCTCAATGTCTACGTCCATGTTCTTGAGGCAAAAATTCTGACAGGCAATAATGCTAGACGTAAGGTTCTTATTCCAAAGATGACATTGACCCCATTTGACCTAAGGCTACCTTTCGGACTATGAAGGAGGCAATTCCCTTTTATTGTGTTGTATGTAATGACAATCAACAAAAGTCAAGGTCAATCACTATTTTATATTGGGTTCTACTTGAATAAATCAATTTTCAGTCACGGACAATTATACGTAGCTGTCTCTAGAGTTATAAATTACAAAGAATTGAAAATTTTGATTTGTGACAAAGATGGAGCCAAACAAATTCAATGACAAATGTAATTTTTAAAGAGGTTTTCCAAAATTTATAGTAATTTTTTAGAGATGTATTAACTTTTTAAACAAATGTATCACATTACTATATTCACTTCTTAAGTTTTCACTATTGTTGTGTTTATTGACACATACAAGAACTATGGTTGTCAATTTTAAATAAATTCAATACATATGAACTTCCATGCGATAGGTGATGAATTAGTTAATAATCAAATACATGTATATATATAAAATTAATAATCAAATATACAAAATAGTCAAATATGCACATACACAAAATCAATAATTAAATACACAATATTACTCGTCTAATACAAAAATAAATATAAAATATCCCAAAATCACAAACCAGTGCTCAATCTGTTCCTCGCCAAAGAAGATGCCGCCACCACAACTGTTGTTGCTGGTTTTACTAGTTGCTGCAGCCGTTGCCACCGCCAGATCTAGTGGTCATCATCTCGATTTAATCTTCTAATGCATCTGTAACTCATTTTCTCTGGATTTGCTAGTCACTGCCTCTTCAACGTCTCTTCTAGGTCATTCTCATCTTTGTCGTGTCTGGGGTCTCTTCCAATGTTGATGGTCGTTGTGGGGCGGGGAGGGGCGAGGGGAGAAGAGATTGTGAGAATGGCTCCAACAATTTTGAATGTCACATGTGATGAGAATTTTTGATTTTGTCAAATTTTGGACAAGAGAAATTGGCTATAATTAACTCCATTGCAGCTAAACATCTAGGTTTAGCTCCCTATTTTTATTTTTGGCGAGCATAATAGAGACCTATTGGAGTAATCCTTATCACTAAAAATCTATAAATGAGATGATCTAATAATAACGAGATTTTAACGAGATATGATATGATATGAAGTTAAAAAACAGAAAGAATAAAAAACAATGAAAATGGGGGGTGGGGTGGGGCGGCGGGACGAAGTGAGTGGAGGGCATGGAGCAGCCGTCCGAATGGATGGCTTGCTTTAGTTATCAGCCAGCCACCAAACGTATAGTAGTTTATTTATTCCTTCACATTGAACAATATCTGTGGGTCAGGGACACGCGTCCCCTTTCCTCTCCTCTCCTCTCATCAGCCACAAGATCGGTCCCTTGCCTTGTTGCTTTCGCCGCCTCATTTTCTATTTATTCGGCCGATTGCTCCTTTCCCATCTTCTAAACCTACTTTAATATTACATTTCATTTCATACCATAAATACATATAACCTATGAATATCACCCCAAATGTAACACATAAATTAATTAATATTAAAACTCTAATATGTTGAGGATATTATTAAAAAGGAAATAATTTGTTCATCTAAATAAATTAATATTAAAACATTATTAAAAATAATAATAATCTTTGAGATCGAGACCACTACCATGTGTCGTCTCGGTGGATGGACATCTAGGGTGAAAACTTTAGACTTGACTATGTCTGACCTCGAGAATGTAACTTGTAAGACAACGGAATGACAAGGTTAGAATCTCCTGAAGTAGACTCCGATGCTCAAGTCAATAGAGTAAATGTAGACAGCAGAAAATGTAAAAGCGGGAGACTTGTTATACTTAGTGAGGGCTCCTGCTTTTTATAAGCGAGACAATTATAGGGTACTCGAGATAAACCTCAAGGTGGTCGGGCACGGTTCCTGGAGACCTCGATCAAATTGAAACGAGTTGTATGGTCTGATCCAGATTTTTTGGACTCCACTCTGAATTGCTCTGCAAGTGTTGTCACGTATTCTTTAACTTGTCGTAGAAGACTGTTCCTTACTCCGCATTGCAGATTTGCCATGCTCTAGTCTCTTGGGCAATCCACGTGACGAACGATCGAGACGACTAGCACGCAGGGGGTATTTTAGTAATTTAGATAATATCACATCAAAAATAATTTTCAAATCAAAATATAAAATAATTAAGATAAATTTGAAAAGTATTTTAATATTTATATTATTATTAAAATTTTTAAAATATGTTAAGAATTATAATTTTTTTATATATTTATTAAAATACATATAATAAGTATCAAAATAATTATTTATTTTATCAAAATATCCCCATTATCAAAAAAAAATGTGAAAAATAAGATGATAAAGATTTGCCAAATGCAACAACACAAAAAAATGTAGTATTTGTCGAAAGAATAAAAGTTTGGGCAGTACTAGTACACGTGGGGGTGGTGGTCCATGTCCATGGTGGAGATGGAGGGTATTTTTGAATTTACACATTCGTTCTTATATATATTACGAGATAGAGGGGCTACCTTGAACTGCAAGAAGCACCCGAAAGGCCAACAAATACAGAAGTATCTTTCCCACTCTCCTCCTCCTCCTCCTCCTCCTTCTTCTCGGAAACCCTATACCTGTAAATCCGATGACTAAAGTACACCCCAACGCCGCCGCGAAGCAGAAGGCCTCGCCACCGCTGGCTCAGAGTGAGAACTCAGTTGCCGTCTTGACCGTCTGGAAGAAATCGCTGCTTCTAAACTGCGATGGCTACACGGTGTTCGACGCCAAGGGGAATCTCGTCTTCCGCGTCGACAATTACGCCGCCGCGTCCAAGGCCAAGAACACTCACGAGATCATTCTCATGGACGCGGCCGGCAACTCTCTCGTCACCATCCGCCGTAAGGTAATTAATGCGAATCACTTTCATGTTTGAGGCTTCGATACCATTTCGTTTCTCCTTCTTCGGTTGTTTTCTGATGATTGATGGAAAAATTGGTCGGCCGATGATCAGAGTGTTAAAAGATCATAATTAGATTAGTCTGAGTCTGAATTAGACTTTATTGTTCAAAGAAATATAGGTTTTAATTGGTTTAGATCTTGTGTTTGATTTTTAACGCAGAGGCTGAGCGTTTCGGACAACTGGCTGGTGTACGACGGAGAAACGGCCGTCAATCCAATACTGTCGGCGAGGAAGCACATGAGCCTGCTGAACACGAAGTCGCTGGCTCACGTGAGCTCATGCTGCGGCGGTGGCGGAAAGGGATCGTCGTCGTCGTCGTCGCCCTCTAGCAAGAAGGCGATGTACGAGATCAAGGGATCGTACGCGGAACGACGGTGCACCTTGTACGACGGCGACATGAAGGCGGTGGCGGAGATAATGCCAAAGGAAGCAGTGGGAGGGCTGGCTTTCCGCGGCGATGTCTTCCGCCTCGTCGTGCAGCCGGAGATCGATTCCGCCGTGGCCATGGCCATCGTTATTCTCCTCGATCAGATGTTTGGATCTTCTAAGTACCTTTAAAGAGAAGCAAAAGTGCAATAGCCTTAGTCCAGTTCTTATCCAATCTTTCCATCACCGATTGACCTTTATAGTTGCACCGATTGACCTTTATAGTTGCAGACCCCAACGCCGTCGCCGTCGCCGCCGCCGAGAATTTTTTGTTGGGTGGTGGTTTCAGTTCTACATAAATTCTCCGGCGATATATATATCCACCCAACACACAGCACACGCACTTTCCCTTTTCTTTTCTTCTTTTCTAATTTTCCTTTTTGGATGGAAAGGTTTGTAAAGGTGAGTCGGGTTTGGTTTCCTCAGAAGACCGAACTCGGATCTGATCGGGATCAGTACATATCCGTAGTGTAATTTTGAAAAAAAAAAGGGGGGGGAAAGAAAGAGAAAAAATAATAAAAAGGACATTTGTAGAGATAATTTTGTAATTTCATTTCTAGCTGCTGCTGATTCGTCCTATGAATGAATTTAGACTAAATTTTATGGTTCATTGTGAGATTTTGCCAAAATTACACTAACTGTTCTTGTGTTTTTAAATATTGCATTTACCTGAATTTTATAATTATTATGGATCACTTATCTTTTATTATTAATAAACAATCGTTAAATATTTTTATATATCCAAATTGCCAATCTTTCCACTATTAATATAAACCGAGAAAAACCAAAATTACGAGTGGTTGACGAAGCATATCTACCCACTTGCTAAAAAGATTTATATTTGATCGAACTTAGATTAAATATTGCACAATACATTATATACTAAATTCAATATATATTATAAAATATGTATTTAATATATCATATAAACTTAATTTATCATCCATATCTAAACTATTCATATATACATATATAAATATATATAACGGGATTTGGATCCGAATTTAGGTAATTGAATCTGTGTAATATCCAACATGAGTACATAATTTCTCTCTTCTGGTCTTATTTTATGCTTTCACAATGATATGAGACATGTTCCATAGCATTCTCTCTTATTGCTCGCTCTCTCTCTGTCTCTTTTCTATTTCTCATATCCATTTTCAATTTAAAAATATTCATTTTAAATCATTCTCATTTTACTATCTCAAAAAAGATCTCGAAAGGTTTTGAAAACTTTAAAGGCATTAAAACTAAAGAAAATGTAGCACTTCAGTTAAAAATATTCTAAAAATGCTACATAAGTCAGTAAAGTTTTCTTCCTTATTTACCACGTTAGTGCTTGTGTATTGAAGACGCGAATCACTTGATAGTCAAGTGTTAAAATAGAGTGATTTTGCAGAGTTCAATGACATTTTTATTAGAATAATGATAAGTTTAGAATTCTACAAGAAGAAAACGTAAAAATTCAATGATAAAAAGTATGCGTTTAGCCATGATTCATCTATTTTATATCTGTCAATAGATTGAGAGATTAATTAGGGTTAGTTGTTATATTTTCTTTTATCTTTTTATCTTTAATTTTTTCTCTAAAATCATCAATTGGCACCATCATCTCCATTTTTATTTTTAATTGATTTATAATAATAGAATCATGTGTAATTATTTAAGATTAGCATCCCATGGATTAATCACAGTTGGTTAAAAAATATATTTTTAATATTTTTTAAATTGTAATTATAAATTTGGGAGTATGCCTTCTTTTTATAATGAAACTAATTATTCATGCCATTGCCAGGATAAGCTTCTACACAGAGCTAGAAAACATTTCTGAAATCTATTTGATAGACATGTTTGATGTTTTTGAATTTTGACTTGAGCAAGGCCTCCATGTAATATGGATCTGATCCAGATTATTAGATCTGAATCCCATTTCGTTAAATAATGACCCGGTTTAGATTTGTCTGTGTTTGTATTTGTATTTGAGTACTTTGGGTTTGAACTAATAAAATTAATCATGACCCTCGTCCTAATCCTCATCGGTAGTGTAAATAACAAATAATTAACCTAATTAACCTATTAATGTAATTTCACTTTCTTTTTATTGATTAAGTTGCTCGACAACAAAAATGGAAAATGGATACAAAATGAAAAAGAAATGAAAAAACAATATTTTTTTAAATGTAAGAAATAGAAATTTGAGGAAAAATATATAATTTTTTTTTGTAAATATAATGTTTAACATAAAAATTATAAAAAATAATTATTCAATTAAATATAAACATAAATTTCATCATCCATTCAAATAAACATATACTCAAGTTGCTTTTGTCTCTATCATCGTTACAGAACAAAAACTTGTTTTCAAATTAAAAACGTGATTCCAATATTTTTTTTAATATTGCGAAACAACCCCAAAGTGTTTTCAAAATTATAGAAATGACCCAAAAACCTTTTTGTTGTTGTTGTTTCTTGACGTTTTGAGGTATGAAACGTTTTAAAAATGTTGAAATGATAGTGTAAAACCAAGTTAGCTTAGGGTAGGTGAATTAAGCTTTCACTATTTTTAAGAAATCAAGCAATTTAAAAAAGAAAGTGAGCAGAAAATGAAATATTGTAGCACACGGGAAATTTAAAATGGTTCGGCAACGTGCCTACTTCATTACCTTGGCTCTCAACCAAGGATTTTGTCAATCCAAACTTACTTTTGAGTAGCTTTTACACAGGTTCAATTATAAACTTTTACAACAAATGGCTTTTATAATGAGCTCAGACCCAACCAATATTTTTTACAATGATTAGACTTAACCTTTACAACTTTACAATAAAGTGATAATAAAGAACATAACAAAAAGTTTTAAGTGATACAAAAAGGTAGACACTTCTCTTGGAGGTACAAAGAGATATGAAGATAAGAATGGAATGCACAATTCTTTTTTCTTTCTTTGTTTTTTTTTTTTTAAACATCACAAGTAATGAAACATACTTCGAAAGCTTTAAAAGTTTGATAGGTCAGTTTCTTATTAGTTGTTTTTTCTTTAGACTCCAACCTTTTATATAATGATCTGATCTTTAATGCTTCTGCTGGAATGTCTTGAATAAAGGAGTGTTCTTTTGTGTCTTAATAGTCATTTTTTTTTTTTTGGTCTCTACAACATCTCACAAATAAGTTAGAACATCAAATTTCATGCAAAAATGTTTTGAAAAGTATCCACCAGTATTTAATGTTTTGAAATATAAAGACTGGTGCATTTAATGCTCTTGTAAGGCCGGCCTTCGAATATTCTCACTTAGCATGAGATATTCGAAAGAAAATCATTACAGAGATGATATAGAACAAAACTGAACTCAATTAACAACTCATTTCATTTATAGCAGCAGAAATTAAATTAAGGTTCAATCATATTTCCAGTATTTCATAACCCTAGGCTCAATGGCCATACAAAATAATAAAAGGCTCAAATGCCACTAAACATAATAAATTCTCATCACTATAAACCTCACCAAATCACTAACTAGGATCTTTGAAGTTAGGATGCGTCCGTACACCACTATCCCTAGGCTGTAGTCCTACTGGACTCACCCCCAATAACATTCTTTTCTTCACCTAGAATGGTAAAGGAGATCAAGTGAGCCACAAGACTCAGCAAATTCGAGAAACAATGAATAATATATAGGATCCAAGAACATGATGACACCAAAAAGAGTAATCAAGGACTCCACAATTATATACAAGATTCATACTTCATGAATTTATCAATTCAACTTAATATAACATGTCACCATGTATCACTATGCAAATGTGCATAAAATTTCAATGTTATTATCAATTCTCACAGTCTCGCAAGACATCAATTAATACATGCAAGAGTGCATCATTTCATTATCAATATCAATTTCCCCGACTCTCAAGCCATAAATCGATGCATACAAAAGTGTATAAGTTCCATAAAACCTCACAATAAATATGGAGCCAACCTGCCAGGCTATGGCCATCTCGTCCCGCGCCAGGTGCTTTAGGGTAACCTTTCTCCCTCCGCACAAAATAATAGGTGCGCAAAACATATATATGTATGTAACATGTATATGTATGCATCATGTATGCATTTGCCAACCACATGTATTTAAATTCTCGTTTTCGCCATATTCATACTTTCAACATCACTTACCCATACCGGGTATTTTTTCATCATCAGATAAGTTCAAGATATCTTACTTCATAACGTTTACCACATTTAAGATGTAATTTATGACACAGAAATACTTGATATAATTTATAACACAGGAATAATTTTTGGAGATGTTATTTAATATCAAATTTTGATTTACCAGCTGAGGAGTATTATAAATTTAATAACTATTTTTCTCAACATATGATTGTTGTGATTTCATTTAACAAGTGATAGTATGCATTTACTTGCATTCATGCTCATAGCTCAAATTCATGATTAGTCCCCATGCAATCAAAATGACCACACCACACGAAATTGCTGGTCAAACATAAACTTGAAATTTTCTAAGGCGAATGATCAATTAGAACATATTTTTAAAAATGTCTTCATTTTGAAAAACTAACTTCCGGTATTTTGATTACTAATATTCATTGTTGTAAGAATAATTTTTAATGAATTTTTCAAGAAACGGAAGCTATGTATTTCGAGGGTGGTAAAATTGCAATTTCTTGAGTTTGTACTAAAACTAAAATTCTATTTTTTTATTGTTATGAATTTTGATTTTTTTGATATTTTTATTGAATCCAAATAGTGGTACTTTCTTATTTATATTTATGTATTAAAGTAAATGAAAGGTAAAATATAAATTAAAGAAAATACAAACATTTACTTAGATTAAAGGAATGTAAATGGATGAGGTGTGAGCAGAGAGCTCACAAGCAAAGGCTTATGGGAAGAGCTCAAGACCAGCTTGCTGGCAAAGGCTTACAAAAAGAGCTCTGGATGAGCTTGCGATCACAGCTTATGGGACAAGCTCAGGATGAGCTCAAGGTCATGAGGTGAATAAGAGTTCGCTGAATGAGCTCGCGGTCAAGGGGTTGGGTAAGAGCTCGCTGGATGAGCTCGCGCCTAGAGCTTAAGGAATCAACTAATGGGAAAGAGTTCGCGATTAAGCTTATAGTTAGAGCATATAGGTATGAGCTCGCGGCAAAGAGCTCGCGATTAAGCTTATGGTCAGAGAGCATAGACATGAGCTCACGGCAAAGAGCTCGCAGCCAGATATACGTCGGCTATTTAAAACATAGGGTGCCTATACCCAACTGTTTGTTTTATATATAACATATACATGTGAGGGTTTATTCAACACCAGGGAATATACCGTGGTAAGGGCTATTTGAATGGGCTTCTTTATTTCTACATATGTATATAACCTATAGCTCAATACAGAGGCAAACAGAACCTCTATTTCTAAACTGAAACTAAGCATATGCCATTCGCAGAAAATAAATCTGGGGTAAAGCAATCCCCATTCAAAATATCAAAGGGACCTTAATATACTTAGTAAGGAGATTCAAAAGAAAATGATGTTATAACTGGAGAAGAAGAAGTTATGCACAACAACGGATATATATATATATATATACATTCACAACCATCACCGTAAGACAAAGTGAATACAGAAATTTCATCAGCTAGCTCGCACAAGGATATACGAAGATGTACAAGAGATCTTGCACTGCAAATCAAAGGGGAGTGCAAGAAGAACTTGTAGAACAATAAAGGAGAAAGCAGGAAAACAAAGAAGTAAAATACAAAATATATAAACGAGCTTGCACTGAAAATAAAGAGGGAGTGCAAGAAGAACTTGTCTGGAGAGAAGAAGAAATCCAAGAAGACACCACTAGCCTCTTCCACTTAACTTACTTTGCCACAGTAATGAAGAAGGAGAAAAACCACAACAACGTAGCAACAACGAATGAACAATGAAGAAGAAGAAGAAGAATGTTGAATAAGAAGTAGTCTAAGAAAGAGAGAGGACAAGAAGAAAGTTGGATGCCATAAATGATACACCCAAGAGGGAATCCTCGGCGTAACAAAAGGGATAAAGGGAGGGCTGCAGGTCTGCCCCTTGCATCTCATGAAAAATTACTTGACTGCCCCTCACCCTAACAACAGTCAAACGGAGGTCCAAAGACACTATTGACATTTGCTGACCAATTTAATTTATTATGATTTTCTTTTAAAAATTTCAAATCTCATTTCTCAATTGGGCTCAGCCCATATCGTGGCCATTCCATGGCCCAACTCACTAACCCAAATATATTATCATAATCCAAGCCCATTCAATATATAATTAAAATTCCAAACACATCTCAATGCCCCAATTTATTTGGACTTTCCCCATATTTTGAATCCCAATTTGATGGGCTATCAAATTTTTATTTCCATTACACTTCATTCCATAAAAAAAAAAATGTTTTCAATCCTCAATTAATTAAAGAAAAAAAAATTTTGAACCCAAAATAAAATATCCGAAAACGTCTAGACCCACTAATGGGTTGTTACAACTCTATAACAGTTATAAATTTCAAAATTTGTCAAATATTACTAGATTACAAATTTCTATTTAATCGACTAAGTTGTATGTTTACTCATGTATATTCAACTATTTTTCTAATTTACTTGATTACAAATTGTTTGTACTCAATTAAAATTTTTATGATAGAAAATTGTAAAGCTTACTCAATTGGAAAGCTCTATTTAGTCAAGTATAACTAAACGTTTACTCAATTACAAATTCAAGTACTTGATTACATCAAAGTACTTGAGATTTAACAAATTTTTAGAAGATATATACTCGATTATAAATTTCAAGTACTCAATTAATTTTGCCTTGCCAAAAACTTGCATCATGTACTCGAGTACAAACTATATTTGGTCATGTATAATTTATGTTTACTTGAATATACTATAACTTATAATCAATTATCTTTTAAGCAAATTTAACTTGATTACAAATCATCTTTATTCAATTAAAATGATAGGACTTATTTGATTTGGCTTTAAGGCTTATTTCAATGAGATCATTACTCAAGTATACAACATTTTTACTTGATTAAAAGATTGAATTTTTAAAAATTACTCGATTATATAGAACTTTATACTTGATTGAAAGAACAAATTTTTTGACTTGTATGATTAACAATATATTATTGAAGTAACATGGACTTGTACTAGCTTCGCTTTCAATTTTTCTGCTCGTGATTAGTATAGCAGGCTTGTTCTTCCGAGTTGGATTGTTGCTTTCGATCACACCCAGGCTTCCATTTATTTTTTGTACATTATGTTCGCTTCTTCCTATGTTTTTCTTATTTTTTTAGCTTCTTTTTCTCATCTCTTTTGGCTTAGAGGGTGATCGTTGTTGTGTTCATGCCCCTAGTCTTTGGTCTGTCCGGGGTATGCCCTGGTCTTTCGGCATTGGTTTTTTTGTTCTATGAATCTCTCACTTACCAAAAAAAAAAAAAAAAAATATGGACTTGTACTCGATTAAAGGATTGATATACTCGATTGATTATCAGGCTTACTCGATTATGTCTTCAATCATCTTGTATCTCTTAATACACTGTTTTGTTCATCATCATCCACAAACATCTTCTTATCAAATCAAAACATAATAAATGACTCAGCACACATTTTCAGTGTTTCTATGCATCAAAGGTTGTTGAGAATTTAACATCCTCTCAAATAAAACTTTAATGTTTAGGATTTATGATTTAACTAATGTATAAAAAAACTTAAAACCAACGAAATAAGGCGATTAAGGCAATTTAATTTGAGTATTTTCCCCCCCTCTAATTTCACTTGAGCTTAGGTCAGAACGATTGAACACAATGCTATTGGTTGAAGTCCCAGTCTACACCCTAAGACCCAGATAATTTTGGGTGTGCCTTGGATTGAAATTGAGATCCAACCAAACCATGATGGGGTTGAATCTCTTAATTTTAATTGGATTGGGCTAGGTTGGGTTGGGTTAGACTTAGTTATAGATTGGAATTGGATGGGTTTCGTTTTGTAATTAGGTTAAATTTAAATTCAAAATCAAGGATTTAATCATATGATGGGATCAAATTTGATTTCATGTAGAACCGTTGAGTGGTTATTACAAAATTAGAACAGTCACAATAATTAAAATTTTAAAATTAATGGACTAAGGTTTGAACAAAAGATCAATTAAATTACTATTCTATGGCTTGAGAGTATAAGAAAAGGGTAATTAATTATAACCATTTAAAAATAGTTTTTGATGTGATCTATAAAAATAAATGGACAAAGTGGATTATCAAAAATAAATGAAAGAATTGAAAAAATGAGATGGCACCATGTGGCCAGGAAAAAACCCATGCGTGCATGGTCGCGACCTACCACGCAGTCGTTACAACACCTACTTACCTTAGCACATGCCCAAGCCCACACAGCCGCGCGCGTGCCAGCGGTCCAATGCCTGCGCATACACACCCGCACCCCTGGGTGACCCTCACTCAGGGGTGCGACCTACTACTCTGCATGGCCACGTGAGGCCCAATGTGGCCTCAAGCGACCATGCGTTTGCCCATACCCCCAGGTGACCCTTACCCGAGGGTGCCTCGTATGCCACACCCCCGTGTAACCCTCACTCTGGGGTGCCATAAGCTCGCCCTTGTGCCTACGCTTGCGATCTAGATGCCATTACCCCTACGAGACCTATTCAAAACTACCTCCAACTTACTTGCAGAGAAAATTGGGTCACCCAACACTTGGTAGCCTCTTCCATTGGTATAAATAGAGGGGTCCTCCCCCTCCTCCTCCCCCCCCCCCCCCCCCAATTCAATATGGAATCTCCCACCCTCACATATTCTTCTTGCATTCGACTACCCTACACTTTTAAGAGACTAACTTAGGCATTGAAGGGTCTGCAAGGGGATAGGTCATCCCTCGTTGTTGCTACCCTCAAAAGAGTCATCCATTGCTACCCTCAAGAGATTAAATTTTCAAAATTAATGGACTAGTTTGAACAAAAGATCAATTAAATTACTATTCTATGGCTTGAGGGTATAGGGCAAAAGTAATAAATTATAAACATTTAAAAATAGTTTTAAAATTTAAAAGCTTCAAAAATATTTTTTTAAATCACTCCTTTATCTTTAACTATTTTTTTATTTTTATATTATGTTCCTTCCTGACTGAAGAGGGCAATCGGAGGCGAGGCGCGGGCTCTGGTGATGGGTTCGTCCGAGGGGCGGCTGGCACCTGCAAGCACTCTGGCAGTCGAGTGAGTAAGAGAGATTGTGTATCAGTAGGTCAAGGATCAGAATATACCTTGGCTTTGAAGAGAGCTGGTTGATATAAAAGGAGGAGATGTCCTCTTGCATGCATGAGTCGTGCATTTGCAGGTGATGGGACTGGCTATCCGGCGCCGGTGGAGGTTCCCAGGCGGTAGCATAATGGCGACGAGAGCCTCATTAATATGGATGAGATCTTCCATTAATGAGGACAGGATCTGGGATTGCCGCACAGATATTCGGTGGGATTGCAATGATGGTGTGGTAGGTTGGGGTTGGGCCAAGAAGGGGTCCAGAAGGAAGACCAGATTAGGCCTAAGGAGAGGGCCGAGATTGGGCCCAGACGGTCAATATTATAATCATCTTCTTAAGATAGTATTTGTTAACTAAGATATAGATCGAAAAAGGTGGAATATAGAAAGTATTTCAAATAAAAGTGATTTCTATTATATTTGTTAAATTTATCTAACGACCCTTAAAAAAAAAGTCACGTGACTTTTTATTTTAGACTTTTCAGATAAATTTATCTCTCCCTCACTTTAGATAAATTTATCTTGAACCTTACAAATCTTGGATCTTATTAAATTCTTTTACATATAATCATATCTTGTTATTATTCTAAAGATATTTTTTAAGATGGCCACCTCATTGGCACATCACCACCAATTAACTCTAAAACAATGGCTTGATCGGGATTTCTATTCCATCTACAATATTTACTAGGTCTCATATGATATCCACCTAAAAATAGACTTGACAACCCAACTTTTAAGTTTTATCCATGGGTTTGATCTCTAATGAACCATTCTAAACCTTTACAATGCGATGTAGATGAAAATCATGCCAAATAAGATTTGACCACTTGTGCACCAAAGTATCAATCATCGTGATCATTGAGTAGATCTTATTAGATAGTATTTGTTAATCAATATATAAACTGAAAAAAGTATGATATGGAAAACATTCCAAACAAAAGTGTTTTCATACTTTTCATTGTATTTGTTAAATTTATCTGGCAACCATTAAAAAATAAGTTACGTGACTTCTTATCTTGAATCTTTTAGATAAATTTATCTCTCCCTCCAGATATATCTATTTTGAACCTTACAGATAAGAAAAAATAACACATATATTCTCCAGTACATTCCAAAAATTTTTACAAATAGTTTGATAAAAATTTTAAAATATTTTTCAGTCTTGTCTTGACCATTTTATATCTTAGTCTGAAAAGCATTTAAATCTTATCTTAATATAACCTTATCTTACTCATTTTAACAAATGGTATCTTAGCTAAGATGACACTTGCTCACACCCCCCCCCCCCCCCCCAAAAAAAAAAAAAATAAGACTATCCAGGGGCATAGCTGGAAAGATCTTTTGTTGCCTAAGTTAAGAACTTTAGAGAAAATCAAGAAAAAGATAGCTAAGAGAAGTAGATGGAAAAAATGTTTATTGGTTTCTTTTACCTTTGTAGTTGGGGCTTTTATAAAGAGTTGTTGAGTTGTAGGGAAATGCACATATGTGGAAATGTTCCTTTTCTAGTTGATTTCCTATTAGGGATATGGATTCCCTTAGGAGGACCCGAGATGGCATGATACGGACATGGATTCCCTTAGGTGAGCCCGACATAGCCATGGTTGCTTGGGATAATCTTTATCTAGGTTACTGTCATTTGTTTATATTAAATCTCAAGATAGGCACTTCTCATGATTTGAGGTAATTAAGACTTTAGACTTAGTAAGATTCTTTAGTGATCCCTAATAGATTGGGGATCATTTTCAATTGAATCCCTTCTAGACTTGCGAATGGGTCATTCCCAGGGAGATTATTTTGACTAAAGGGAGAATTACTTAAATCTAGAGTTTTAAGAGTTGGATTATTTAAGTAACGTATCGACCAAATACTTGATTTGATTCTTGTCCAAAAATCGCTTGTCGAAAGATCAATCTGTTTTCTACAAGAATTAATGTTGACTAGTGAACCGATTGAACCGGGTTGGTTAAGCCTATCAATTTTTTTTTATTTTTTTTTTAAACATTGGAAAATATAATAATGATTTAAGATATGAAATGAGTTCATATCCACTAAAATAGTGTTTGTTAACTAAGATATAGATAAAAAAAAAAAAAGATATAAAAAGTATTCCAAACTTTTATCTTTCTAATGTGTTTGTTAAACTTATCTGACGACCATCGAAAAAGAAGTCACATGACTTTTTATTTTATATTTTCTAAATATGCTTATCTCTTTCCATCCAGATTAACATATTTTGAACTTTATAGATAAGAAAAAATGACACATATGTCTTCCAGTGCATTCTAAAAAATTTAACAAATAATTTAATAAAAATCTTGAAATACTTATCAGTCTTATTTTGATAATTTCATATCTTAATCTAAAAAATATTCAAATCTTATCTTGACACAATCTTATGTTACTTATTTTAATAAATGCTGCTTAATTAAATACCATCTATTATTTTGATAATGGATAGTGATAGTTTCACAAGAACTCGAATCAATTGGCAAAATCTACTAAAACAAAAGGTCACTTATGCCTGGTTGCCTTTCCACTGCGTGCACCACCCGTTACCCAAAACCACTATTGTGATGACCCCCCAAAACCACCATATGGTGTAGAAATAGCTAAGCAAAATATTAAACACATATAGATGTAATTAATAAACTTAAATAATAAATAAACCCAAATTAATTACAATTTACATTCAACTAATAAACATTAATGGTTATTCCAAATAATTTATGATTTATGCCTAATTACCAATCCAACTAATAAATAATTATGAATTATTAATAACAATTGAAATTTTATGATGTATGCAATAAATACACATTAATTAATAATCACACACAAAACACAACACAAATAATGAAATAAACACATAACATAAGTAAAAGGATAAAACCAACATATAATATAGACTCTTAGATCAAAAATAAAAATAACAGCTATAGCTTATAAAACTTAGTTGCCACCTGTCAAGGGCCAAGCTACCACAGTAGGTGTCACAATACTAGCCTTGAATTTCAGTCAGCAACCTTGTGATGGCTCTACATTCGCCCACTTAGATCAACTAACAATCGTTCAGGGTTTATGCACAATATAAATGGAAGAACACACACAAAGAATATGAAAAGAATCCTAACTTTATATTCAGATCCAAGAATACAAAGAATGGCCTGGGCTTCGCTATTTAAAAAGCTACCAAAATTGCCCCTTAAGCCACATATATATAGAGTATGCAATTACAAGTGGTTATGCCCCATAATCGTCCCCTCAAACCCACAAAGGTCGCATGCACCACGTGGGAAAACCATCTATTGGATTGCATAGCTCGCCTGGCTAACACCTGTCTCAACTGCCTCGACTGTGCACGTGCGCATGGCCCTCGTGGGCGCATATTGCATGAACGTGCCCCGCATATTGTCGAGTCCACTTAGTACTGTAACCGTTCTTGCCTGTTAGCCTTGCCTCCCTCCAAGGCTCCACGGATTGGCCCCATGTCCTGCACATCTCGGCCAACTTAGCCTGCCAGTGTGCCTGCATTTCTTAGCCTGCATGGTTGCCCCACGGCATCTGCCTAACTCAGTCAGGTCTAGCTACATCCGTGCATGCCAACCATGCCAACTGTTGCCTCATGTGCAGGCGCCTCAGCTATCGAGGCCCATTCTTTTGCACATTGCTACATTTCCTCGCATGCTTGCTGCCACCTTGTCACAACAGGCCTATGCCATCTAACACTTGAGCCTACCATCCGCCCATAACCCGCCATGACACGCCACCCTTATGACATGATGCTTCACTGGAGCCAGGCAACTTTCGATGAGCTTGTCGAAGACATCACAGACCACCCCCACTGGAAGGGTCTGATGGCCTCGTCAGAAATAAAGACAAGTACTTTTATATGATATCTTCAAACTGCCATAGATTTGTATCCCTTTCCCAACTTTCTTCCTCTTCTGGAGCTTTCTTCCATCTTACTAAGTATTGCACACGCTTATTCTTCTTGCTTGCCCCTAACGTGCAATGGTCTAAGATTACTATTGATTTATGTGATTCAAAATGTTTTCTCAATTTTTGTTGATTATATGAAATTGGTGAGCTGCATTTGTTATTCTTCATATTGAATTTAAAATGCTGACTGACATTCTATTAATATAGTTTTTTGGGCTATTGATATTTGTGGGTTGCTAAGTCTTATGGGCCGAGCCCATATTCATTTATGTGGCTTTTTCGTTGCTGGCCGAGCCCATTTGTTGGTCCATGTTGGCGTTGCTATAAAAGGGAAATTCGATGCCCTAATCTCTAGAATGTTATGATATTTCACTTTTGCTCTCTCTTTCTGAAACCCTAAGTCAGCGATTCTTGAAGTGAGACACATCCTGTGAATCCTTCATTCTGATCTCTATTTTGATCGGTTGGTTGGTTGTTTCCATGGTAAGATCAGTCAGTAAGTAAGTGTATTGCTTAATCTCTATGTCGTTTTAAACGCTTGAGGTGTGAGAGGTTGTTGGCTGATAGAACAGATACTTAGTCTTGATCGTGAGATCAGTATAGAACAGATCTATCTTGATCTTGTTGTTTTGGTTTTTGTTTTTCAGTTGTATTTTTGCAATACTGTTTTTACTTTCGTTTGATGATCTTATAATCGATTGTAAACTTGAGATCTAGTGGATTGACTAGAGGAAGAGCCTCTGCCGTGAGTAGGATCTATTAATCTGAATACGTATATTGCTGTGTCTTTGATTGTGTGTGTGAGTTGTGGTTAAATCTTTTTGATTTTACTATTTATTATGCTTGATTTGTGTTTGGCCGAGATAATAGGTTGGTTAAACCTACAAGTGATATCAGAGCCACGGGGATCCAAGATCCCGGTCAAACTGTCTTAGATCCGAAAGTTAAATCTCATATTTGGTAAGATCTTCTAAGAACTAAGGGTTTCTGGACTCACACTCTGTTTTGCCCTAATTTCTTGTGCTATCATATTTGTCTTCTTTAGTCTGTCAAATATATGCTGCATGTCCTAATTTTTTGTATATTCTTGATCTTGAATAAGTAATCTGTTGTTTACTTTATTCTGTGACATATTTTGTCGTGTGTTCTTGTTTGTATTTGAAAAACCTATTTTTAGGTTTAATTAATTTCTGGAAAATTAAAATTCTTAAAATTTCTTTTAATCTCATATCCAAAACCTAAATAAGATAGATATCTTATTTGATTCTTTATATTTGTTGTTCCTATTACTGCTTTAATCCTGTCTGATTAGTTTTAGTAAATATAAAATATCATCTGCAATTACCATTCTGTTTTGTAGTGCTCATATAAATGGCTCCATCTAAATATGAATTAGATAAGTTTGATGGTAATGGTGATTTCTCTCTGTGGCAAAAGAAAATGACTGCTATATTGGTTCAAAACCAGTGCTCTGAAGCACTAGATGAACCTTCCATAACTGAGAAAGATAAAGTAGAACCCCCGCCTACACCTGAAATGCGTAAAATGGATAGATTAGCATACAGTCTAATTATTTTAAATCTTTCTAATAAAGTTTTTAGGCAAGTTAACAAAGAAAACACTGCCTTAAAGGTTTGGAATAAGCTGGAGTCTCTGTATATAACTAAATCTTTAACCAGTAAGATTTACTTAAAAGGAAAATTATTTGGTTTTAAATTGAATACCTCTAAATCTCTAGAAGAAAACCTAGATGACTTCAATGTCATTGTAATAGGTCTAGAAAACATAGATGAGAGTATTTCTGAAGAGAACCAAGCTGTAATCCTTTTAAATACTTTGCCTGAGTAATATAGAGATTTAAGGACTGCAATGCAGTATGGTAGAACATCTTTATCCTTAGAGGATGTAGTGTCTGCCCTAAGATCTAGAGATCTTGAAGATGATAAGAAAGATAAGAAAATAAATAGTGCTGAAGGCTTAAATATAAAGGGTAACTGGGAACATAAACCTAAGAATAAAGGCAAAGGGAATTCAAGGGGTAGAAGTAAAACAAGATCAAATTCAAAGTCTAGAGGAACTAGTAGGGGATCCTCAAAAACAAGAACATGCTGGTATTGTAAAAATGAGGGTCATGTAAGAAAGAATTGTTACAAACGAAAGAAAGATCTAGAAAATGAGAGCTCTAGTAATCAAGATGCAGCAAATATTTCTGATGGATATGATAGTACAGAAGGCCTAATTATGACAGAACATACCATAGGTGATGAGTGGATTTTAGATTCAGGTTGTACTTTTCACATGACACCTAAGAGATATTGGTTGCTTAACTTCCAGCAAATAGAATGTGGGAAAGTCCTAATGGGAAATAATCAATCCTGCAATGTGACTGGTTTAGGATCAGTCAAGTTTAAGATGTGGGATGGGGCATTTAGGACTTTTGATAATGTGAGACTTGTACCAAACCTTAGAAGAAATCTTATTGCCCTAGGTATGTTAGATTCCAATGGAGGGTCTTATAAGTCAGAAAATGGTGTCCTTAAGGTGTTTAAAGGATCCATGGTAGTTTTTAAGGGAATTCGTAAGCAAGGTCTGTATGTTCTTCAAGGAGAGTCTATCTCTGGCAATGCTACAGTCTCATCTTCTGAAAATGATGACACTGTCTTCTGGCATAGGAGACTAGGTCATATAGGAATGAAAGGTTTACAAGAATTAAGTAAACAAGGAATCTTAGATCCTAGGAGGATTAATAATTTAGACTTTTGTGAGACATGTGCCTTGGGTAAGTCTCACAGATTGCAGTTTGCTTCTACAATTCATAAGTCCAAAGATGTCTTAGAGTATGTTCATTTTGATCTTTGGGGATCTCCCCAAGTCCCTAGCTCTCTTTCAGGCACCCAATATTTCCTGTCCTTTATAGATGATTATTCTAGGAAGGTTTGGGTCTATTTCCTTAAGTATAAGAGTGGAGCTTTTGCTAAATTTAAGGAGTGGAAAACCTATGTAGAACTATAATCAGGCAAGAAAATTAAGACCCTTAGAATAGATAATGGCCTGGAATTCTATAATCAAGAATTCTCAAATTTCTGCAAACAAGTAGGCATTGCAAGGCATAGAACTTGCAGTGAAACACCTCAGCAAAATGGAGTTGCTGAACGCATGAATAGATCTATTCTAAATAAGGTTAGATGTCTTTTGAAAGACTCAAATTTGCCCAAGAAATTCTGGGCTGAAGCAGTTTCAACTGCTTGTTACCTCATAAATGGATCTCCTTCCTCTACCATAGAATTCAGAACTCTTGAGCAGTTGTGGAGTGGGAAAATCCCATCTCTAAACCACCTTAGACCTTTTGGATGTATTACTTATATCCATAAGAAAGAAGGGAAGTTAAACCCTAGAACTAAGAAGGTTGTATTCTTAGGATACCCTCAAGGGGTAAAAGGATATAAGTTATGGCTGATTGAAGAAAAGAAAACTGTTATTAGCCGAGATGTAGTATTCAAAGAATCAGAATACTATACCCCAAATAAGGTGGAAAATTCCAAGGTAGACTAAGCTGATAAATTTCAATTTGAGGTGGAAATTGATAGCATTAAAGATAAGATAGGAGAGTCTAGCCAAGAGAGGCCTCAAGAGTCTAGCTCTCAAGATCTTGCTGAAACTGAAATGGAAAATGAGGATGATGAAAATTCAATTGAAATCATTCTAGAATTGGATGATTATGTCCTATCAAGGGATAGAGTGAGGAGAGAAATTAAACCTCCCACAAGGTATGCCCATGCTGATATAATTGCCTATGCTCTTAATTTTGGAGATTCAATAGAGCATGAAGAACCTGTTAGTTATCAAGAAGCTTGTTCTAGTAATTATAAAACTAATTGGTTAAAGGCAATGAAGGAAGAGATGGAATCTCTTCAAAAGAATAAAATCTGGATTCTTGTAAATAAACCTAAAGATCAAAAGGTTATAGGCTGTAAATGGATATTCAAAAGAAAGCCAGGTATCCCAGGTGTAGAACCAGCCAGATTTAAGGCTAGGGTAGTTGCCAAGGGTTTTTCCCAAAGAGAAGGCATAGACTACCATGAAGTGTTCTCCCCTGTAGTAAAGCATACCTCTATAAGGTTAGTTTTAGCCTTAGTAGCCTTACACGATATAGAGCTTGAGCAATTAGATGTTAAGACTGCTTTTCTACATGGAAACCTAGAAGACAAAATATATATGAATGAGCCTATAGGTTTCATAGAAAAAGGTAAGGAGAATAAGGTTTGCTTGTTGCAAAGGTCTCTTTATGGTCTAAAGCAATCTCTTAGACAGTGGTATAGGAGATTTGATGAGTTTATGCTCAAAGAAAATTACACTAGGTATAACTTTGACCATTGTGTTTATTTCAAATAACTTAAAGAAAGTCTGTTCATTTATCTCCTTATTTATGTAGATGATATGCTTATAGCATGTAAAGAAAATAGAGAAATAGATAGATTGACTCAAGCCCTAAAATCAGAATTTGAAATGAAAACCCTAGGAGCAGCCAGGCGTATTTTAGGGATAGATATCACTAGAGATAGGGAAAAAGGTACTTTGACCTTATCCAAATCTGGTTACTTAAAGAAAGTGATAAATCTCTTTGATATGGAAGGTTGCAAACCTGTTTCAACCCCTATTCCTCCCTATTTTAAGCTTCAAGATGTAAAAGAATACTTACCTAAGGAAGAAGCTGGGTATATGAAGAAGGTTCCTTACTCTAATGCAGTGGGAAGCCTCATGTATGCCATGATAAGTAATAAGCCTGATATAGCCTATGAGGTTAGCCTAGTAAGTAGATTCATGTGCAATCCTTCTAAGGAACATTGGTCAGCTGCTAAGTAGGTTCTAAGGTATTTAAAGGGGTTAATTAATAAGGGTTTAGTGTTTAGATCAAATGCTGAAAATTCCAGCAACATTAAGGGTTATTGTGATTATGATTTTATAGCTAATTTGGATAAAAGAAGATCCTTATTAGGATATGTTTTCACTCTAGGTGAAAATGTGATAAGTTGGAAAGCAAATCTCCAACACATAGTGGCCTTATCAACCATTGAGGCTGAATATGTTACATTAACAAAAGCTATGAAAGAAGCTATCTGGTTACAGGGAATAGTTAGAGAATTAGGTCTAGGTGACCAAATTTCTAAGATATATTGTGATTCCCAAAGTGCAATTCATATCTCAACGAATAGTGTTTTTCATGAGAGAACCAAGCACATAGATGTGCGTCGTCATTTTGTTAGAGATATTATAGCTAAAGGTCAGGTTAAGATAGAAAAGATTTCGACTCTAATAAATCCTGTAGATATCCTAACTAAATCAGTTCTTGTAGTTAAGTTTGAGCAGGCTAAAGATTTGCTCAATATTCTTCCAATGTAGCTGTGGAAGATTTGCAGGGGTCTCTAGTCATTATCCACTATTTAATCCATTCTTGAATCAAGGTGGAATTTGTTGATTTATGCGATTCAAAATGTTTTCTCAATTTTTGCTGATTATATGAAATTGGTGAGCTGCATTTGTTATTCTTCATATTGAATTTAAAATGATGATTGACATTCTATTAATATGGTTTCTTGGGCTATTGATATTTGTGGGCTGCTAAGTCTTATGGGCCGAGCCCATATTCATTTCATGTGGCTTTTTCATTGCTGGCCGAGCCCATATGCCACAACACCAACTCGTTGCACTACCTTGAAGGGTCCATCAAATCTCGGAATCAACCCACAATGCACCTTTTTATTAGTGATTTGCTTCTAAATCTGGGGGTAAGATTTAACCATACCTTATCCCCTACAACAAATTCCAAGGGTCAACTCCCTTGATCCGCATACTTCTTCATGCGATGAGCAGCTTTGTCCAAGCTATCTTGTGCTTCCTCAAGCATGTCATGCCTCTCTTTGGCCCATCGGTATACAACATGGCATCTACTTGTTGCATCCATCCTAGCCACTTCATGAGCAGTCAAAGGCTGTTGGCCCATGGCCAATTCAAACGGACTCCGACCCGTTGTTGAAGACTTATGCAAATTATAGTAAAATTGTGCAATGTCCAAGAGATTTACCCAATTCCTTTGGCTTGCTATCATATAATGCCTGAGATACTCTTCCAACAAAGCATTTACCCTCTCTATTTGACCATCAGTCTGAGGATGGTTTATTGTTGAGAACTTCAGCTTAGAACCCATCATGTTGAACAAAGAAGTCCAAAACCTACTTGTAACTCTCGCATCTCGATCACCGACCACGTCTTTAGGCAACCCAAAATACTTCACCACATGCTTGAAAAATAGCTCAGCAATGGTCTTGGTCTTGCATTCTTTCTATGTAGCCACAAACACTACATACTTTGAGAACCGATCTACCACCACCATGATCATGTCTTTCCCATATCCACCTTGGGAAAACCTGTTATGAAGTCCATCAAAACTGACACCCACGGTCGTTCAGGGACTGGAAGAGGCTGTAACAAACCTGCTTCATTACTTCTTTTAACTTTGTCCTACTAGCACACCATGCAGGTCCTAACATAGGCTTCTATGTCGTTATCAATCTTGGGTCAATAGTAGTTGTGTGCAAGCAACGCCTTTATCCTTGCAATTCTCGGGTGGCTAGCCCATGCCGTGTCATGTGTCTTCCACATTAGAAGTTGTCGCAAGCCTGTGCCATAAGGCACGTATAGTCAGTCCCGCTTGGCACATAGCAAGCCATCGCTGAGCCAATAGCATCACACCACACCCTCAGTTACCTGCTGCACCAACTTCTGATACTAGCTGTCAGTCTTTGCTTGCTCCCGAACCCGATCTAAGAACAGAGTATTGAAGCTACTAATTACTGCCACAACCACTTGCACATGCTTCCTACTCAAAGCATCAACTACCTGATTATTGGCCCCTGCCTTGAGCTGCCACACAAAGTCATATTCGAACAAAAGTTGCTAGCAACATGCTTGCTTAGCTGTCAACTTCTTCTGTGTTGAGAAGTAAGTGTTGGCTACATTGTCGGTGCACACCAAAAATGTTGTCCCCAGCAAGTATACTCGCCATAGCTGCATGCAATGCACCACCGCCAACATCTCATTCTCATGTACTGAGTATCGTTTCTCAGCTTTATTTAACTTCCAACTCTCGAATGCCATAGGATGCCCACCATACATCAATACACCACCAATAATCCTGTCAAAAGCATCAGTGTGTACCTCAAATGGTTGCTCAAAGTTAGGAAACTTTAGTACTAGTTCTAAAGCTATGGTTGCCTTCAACTTGTCGAATTTCTCATAACACTTGGTAGTCCACTGCCATGCCTTGTCTTTCTTTAGCATATCGGTCAAGGACTCAACCTTCTTTGAGTAGCCTTGGATGAAGTTTCGGTAATAGTTAGCTAATCCAAGGAAAGATCTAAGCTTGGACACCTTTATAGGAGTAGACCAATTGACGATAGCTTGCACTTTCTTTTCATCCATCTAAACACGCCCTTTGCTCACACGATACCCCAAGAACATAATCTCCTTCTGGACAAACTCGTATTTTTCCTTCTTTACAAAGAACTAGTGTTCCTTAAGCCTAGAGAACACCTTCCTTAAGTGCAACAAATGATTCTCCAGGGTCTCGCT
Organism: Diospyros lotus; assembly: GCF_014633365.1. Classification (NCBI taxonomy): domain Eukaryota; kingdom Viridiplantae; phylum Streptophyta; class Magnoliopsida; order Ericales; family Ebenaceae; genus Diospyros; species Diospyros lotus. The sequence continues at coordinate 32,266,613 of NC_068350.1, forward strand.
ATAGATCACAATATCATCAAGATATACAACAACAAACGGATCTATATATTCATTAAGAACATCATTCATAAAGTTATAAAGGTAGCAGGGGCATTGGTTAAGCCAAAAGGTATCACCAGAAACTCATCGGCCCCATATCAAGTTACACAAGTAATTTTCCCCTCATCCCCCTCAGCTATTTGCACCTGCCAATATCTTGAACCCAGATCCAGCTAGGTGAAGAAGATGGCCCTTACTAGCTTATCAAACAAGTTTCCTATCAGCAGGATTGGATACTTATTCTTGATGGTCACCTCATTGAGGGCCCATAATCTACACACATTCGTAGGGACCCATCCTGCTTCTTTTAAAAGAGCATAGAGGATCCATAGGGCACCTTGGATGGTTGGATCAAGCCTGTATCTAGCAAATTCATCAGCTACTTCCTCAACTCGGCCAACTCTGGTAGTTCCATCCTATAGGGAGCTTTAGCTAGAGGTCGTGTAACAAGTAGTAACTCAATGTGATGATCAGCTGGCTTCCTAGGTGGTAAGGCCTTTGGCAACTCAAGTGGCATAACATTCGCATACTCTACCAATATGTCTACCACTACATTTGGGACTTCCACCCACTGATCCAGATTCATCTCTATCAATACTGCCAAGTAGGTTGTTTCCCCCCTCTTGAGGCCTTTCTCCACCTGGATGGCAGAGAGCATGTTGTTCTTGCCCTTGTCTTGCAACCTATTGAATACCGTTTTCCATACGAAGCATGGTTGCCACTCATTATAAATGAATATACCTCCAAGGTGTATCATGGGCGCTGCCTTAGCCCATATCAGAAAGTTCACTCCAAGGATGATGTCAAAGTTATCTACTTGCACCACCATAAAGGGTAACTTCCCCTTCCATGGACCAACCAAGATAGGCACCTCTGAGGTCAAGCCCAGCACACCTTGGGCTGTGGAGTTAATGGCCTTGATATGGTTTTGGCATGGCTCTACCTGCAACCCGAATGCACCATCCTGCTAGCAACAAAGTTGTGCAAGGCCCCATTGTCCACTAACGCACAATAGTCTTCTCCATTCATTACCACTTGCACATGGATTAAGCCACCAACTAGAGTTGGGGCCTAGATTGTGCCAACTAGCACCTAGAGGGGGCTCACCCAAACCTGCTCATCTTTACCATCATCACTCAGGCCTTACTTCCCATCAGAAATTAAGGCATTCAACCGCTCCCACCTTGGACACTCGTGTGCCTTGTGCGGCCAATCACATATGAAGCACCCACCAGTCTTGGGTTTGCTTGCTTCGCCCACCACGATCTTGTCTTTTCCCTTAAAGGTGCTCTTCTGTTTTGACTTACAATTATCCTTCTTCTTCCCTTTCTCCTTTAGCTTGCCACTACCAGCACCGTCTGTGGCTCTCAGGGCCTGAAGGTCAATGAGGGCATCTGTCGCAGCCATTGCTGAAGAGAGGTCCTTCACATCTTGTCTCCTCAATTCTATTTGGGCCACGCCTGGAGACCCGACATGAAGTTGAATAATCTGTCCTCCTTTGACATCTTGTCAATGTCTAGCATCAAGTAGCTAAATTGCTTGACATATTTTTTCATAGAACTCGTCTGTTTTAGCCTTGTCAGTGCCTCATGGGCAAGCCATGAGCCATGGGAAGGCAGGAATTGGGCTTTAAATTTTGCCTTGAGTTCGTCCCATGTTTGGATCCGTGGCTTATCCTTGTCATCAGTGGAAACTCAGGTGCACCACCAGAGCTTGGCATCACCAACTAGGAACATACTAGTATGCGTCTAGTTTTAAAATATTACTCCATCTCTAACAGAAATATCTCGAGAGTCTTCGATTCATGCACGCCTGTGAAGGCTTTAGGCTCAGGCACCTTCAATTTTGGGGTCGTCTCAACCCCGCGAGAGAGTGTGCTCAACATGGCATGCTTGAGCAAGGCAACATCAGCTTCTAGTGAGGCAATCTGATCCTAGGGCTACCTCACGTGCCTTAGCCTGCAGGCTTAAGCGGCCTCAAGCTTAGCCATCTTGGCCGTAAAGGTCTTCTCCCAAGCCACGACCCTATTCTTTAGAGAAGTGCCAAAATCGTCCATGAGGGCCTACAGATCCTTTATAGACGAGGTTGCCTCTACCACCTTCTGTGTCAATGGGACTTCGTCAGTAGGGTCCCTCTCCCCCACATGAGCTTTAAGACAAGCAACTCAATCACAAAAAACTTCATTTCCACCTGCCATTGATTTCCCACTTCTTTGTATAACACTAAACCTGGCTCTGATACCAACTTGTCACAAGACTAGCCTTGAATTTTGGTCGGTAACTTTATGATGGCTCTAAGTTCGCCCATTTAGATTAGCCAACAACCCTCTGGGGTTTATGCACAATATAAACAAAAGCGCGCACACAAAGAATACTGGAAAATCCCAACTTTATATTTAGATATGAGAATACAAAGAATGGTCTGGGCTTTGCTCTCTAAAAAGCTACCAAAATTGCCCCTCTAGCCACATATATATAGACTACACAATTACAAGCGGTTATGCCCTATAATCGTCCCCTCAGACTTGTGGGTCACATGGCTCGCCTACCTGACACCTGTCGTAACTACCTCGATTGCGCGCATGCGCATGTCCCTTAAGGGGGCATATTACGCGAACATGCCATGCATATTGATGTGCCCGCTTAGTGCTATAACCATTCCCGCCTGTTGGCCTTACCTCCAGCCAAGGCTACGTGGATTGCCCCCATGTCTCTCACATCTTGGCCAACTTAGCTTGCCAACGTGCCTACATTTCTCGACCTGCGTGGCTGTCCCATGACATTTGCCCAACTCAGTTGGGTCCATTCGCATCCATGCAAACTGTCATCTTGTGTGCGAGCGCCTCAACCATCGAGGCCCATTCTCCCATACATTGTCACATGTTGTTGCATTCGCTCACATGCTTGCTGCCACCTTGGCATGACAGCCCTATGCCATCCAACACTTGAGCCTGCCATACGCCCATAACCTTCCATGACATGCCACCCTCGTGCCACGATGCTTCACCGGAGCCGGGCAACTTCCGGTGAGCTTGCCATAGATGTCATAATAAGGGAACGACAAATAGCTATAGGGGCGGTTTGAGTAACATGTCAATACTTGTAGGTTTAGGGTTAAGCAATCACGATCACAACAAGTTAGTAGTTAGCACAACAGTTATAGATAACTAGACTTACTAGGGAAGAACGATGGGAAACAACACCAATTTCGATGAATGAGTGTAAGCAAAGGTTGAGCCACTAAGGAGAGACTACTAAGCGAGTTGGTGATGGTGAGGACGAGCAACAATCAGCCGGTAGGCAGTGTTAACAACGACAACACTAGTAACAACAGTTTGAAGAAGATGAAGATCGAAATGCAGAGAAGACCTGGTTGGCGATCAAGGTTGGTGCAATAATGTCAGTTAGGAATATGGAAGAAGATGAAGGTTGGAAGGTGAGAAGGAAAGAAGGTTGTGTGTTGTGTTACCTGCTATCTCAATCTCTCTTTAGGTCTTTGTCTTTTCTTTTTTACTTTCAGCTTTTAGTTTTTATTTAAGGACTTAAAGTGCAATGTGCCAATGTCATGAAACCAAGGGGACCAACTTATTTTAATTCTTGGATTGGTCTCGAACTAGACAAGACCAAAAATCAATTAGTGCATGTTAATAAGCTAAGGATTGGACTACTTAGCTGTCAATCCTACACCAATTGAAATTAGAACACCTCTAATCACTAGTTGTTTTTGTTTCAACCTTAGGCATATATCCATCCACATCACCTTTATATTGTCTTACATTTGAGTTGTATTGTTCAGAGATGCATCATTAGTTATCTTGAAACCACTCAACAATTTGCCACAATACAATTTAGCCTCCATAGGTATGTTATTGTTGTTGCCGAAAATATAACAATTAGAATTTTTTTGAAGCAGGATAAACTGTAATGGAAGATTTTGGTACTATAAGGAGTCGTCCAGCTGGAGGTTACTCAAGGGAGAAGGTCTTTTCGAAAGGATCTGGGCTTCCCGAAAGGAGTCTTTCCGAAAAGATTTGGGGTTTCCTAAGAGGACTCTTTCCGAAAGGATCTATGCTTCTAGAAAAGAGTTTTTCCAAAAGGATCTAGGGCTTCCTGAGAGGACTCTTTCTGAAAGGATCTGTGAAATGATGGGTCTAGTACTGGTACCTCTCTCGAAAAGAAAGGCAAAGGCTTTTAGAGAGAGAGTTTGGGGCCTCTCTCAGAAAGGACGAGGTGGGCTTTCAGAGAGAGTTTGGGACCTCTCTTGAAAAGGACGATGAAGTAGGCTTTCGGAGAGAGCTTGGGACCTCTCTTGGAAAAGATGATGCAGTAGGCTTTCGGAGAGAGTTTGGGACCTCTCTCGAAAAGGATGATGAAAGTTTATGGAAAGAATTGCAAACAACCAACAAAAGGTCAGAAGGCTTGCAGGAGATTTCCACCCACGAAGACCCTCCGATGCTTAAGTTAGCTACCGAGAGAAAAAAATGTTACTAAAAGAAAACTAAAGCTTCGAAAAGAAAAGTTAGGGTGATAAATGATTACCCAAAAGTCCTTTTTTGAGTACTGTAGCTTGGCTTTTATAGGGCTCGAATCCCTAGAATCATTGTGATAACACGTGTCAATGGATCTGGGGGGGACACGTGTCGATTATCCATGCTTGCTTTCAGAAAGAAAAACCTCATTCGTGAAAGAAAGATCTTTCCAAAAGAACCCCCCTCGTTATTCAAGGCCATTATTTCTCTTTCTGATCTTGGAGGTACTAACAGTTATATTTGTTAATGTCAATCTCGATTGAATTGTACACCAAGGCCAGCAAATTCATCAATGGTTACTCCCTACTAATCCACTTAAAACATTGTGCTAAATTTTTGGTGAGTCACATTTTTCTCAAAACCAACCCACTCCCTATTCCAAAGACATCGAATAATAATTGTATGGTTGTTCATCTTATATGGATAAAAAAAAAATGTCCCGGGATTGAGGCATTATATGAAATATAGATATATTAATATGGCATAAGGTAACTCAGTATAAGTGTTTAAGGTACCTAAGAATAGGATAAAAATATGAGAAACACCTGAACAAAGCAAAAAAAAAGAAATTGAATGAAGGTTTTAGAATAAGGTTAATTGGATGCTTAGAACATTAATTAAAATTAAAAATTAGAGAGAAGGACAATATGCCAAAAAAGGATGGAAGACTACGTTATCTTGTATTTATAGGCACACGAAAATGAAAACAATTTAGCATATCTTATAAGAACTACCAAAATAGATCAATTGCAAAAATCGCTTCCCTATATCCCAAATTATACCCTAAACACATATGAAATAACCCTAAATTACCCTAAATCAAAGCTCTAAATCAGCCCCCATACCCAAATAAACAATAACCCTAAATTTAAAGGCCTAGAATTGCATTAGTAAATCAAATAACTACAAATCACATCACTATGTGGAAAAACCCTAATCAAACCCTATACACATATATAAACTACCCTAATCAACTAATTTAAACCTTAAATCCAACCCCTAACTAAAACCTACACCCAAATTTAAAAACCCTAAATCAACTAACATTTAATTGTAAACCCTAAATCTGAAAACTCCATAGTCAAACCTTAACCCCAACCAATCTTAAAATGCAAAAGTGCTTGCTATAAAAGAAGCGTAGAGGTTAGTAGCGACTGTGGCTCTTGGAGTCCCACGATGACAAGTATGGAGGTTAGCAATCCACAAAGAGGGATAAGGAGAAAGATTGCTTTGGCAATCGACAACAACTAAGGTGTCAATCTCTTCATCTGTCACCTATAACCTATCCTAAAACTGCAAAAATGTGTGGTAGTGAAATGACCATCTTCACGATGTCAATGCTATAGATATTTGAAACAACATCATTCGCTTCATAGAAATCATTGTTAGTAGTAGTGCATTCAACTTGATATCACTGCTAGAAACAACGAGTCTTTCCTAAACAGGTTGAGTAGGTATCACTTTTGCTAGTAGCGATACTTGGAGTATATCGTTATTGGTGATGGTGACATTGGCTTTCTCAAATTCCACACAATACTTGTGTTCCAATGTAAAAGATGAGTTTGAACTTTTGTAATATTAAGTTAATTAGTTTTAAAAGTGCAGTATTTTTAAAATTCATTTTAAAATTGTAATATTTTTATAAAAAAAAAATTCACATAACATATGTTCCTTCCTGCCCAAAGGGATGGTCGAACGCAAGTTTGCAACTGCAAGAAATGGGCTCTGGCGATCGGATTGTCGAGGGCAGGTTGGCACCTACAAGCACTCCGACGCTCAAATAAATAAGGGAGTAAAGTGACAGAATATCTATAAGTTATTAGAAAAGACCATATCTTGACTCTTAATAGAGCTGATTTATATAAAAGGAGGAGAAGGCCTCTTGCATGCATGTTTGTATCGGGTGTTGTATGGTAATGGGACTAAATATTCAGCTCTGACCGAGCTCCCTGACGATGGCATGGTGCCGACAAAACCTTCATTAAATATGGATAGGATATGCAATTAATGAAGGACGGAAGCCTTGACTCTTCTCCTGACCTAGTCGGATCAACATAGATAGATGTTTGAACTTTGAAGGTTTATACTGTCCTTTGGCATCTATAGCCTCTACTCTTCAAACTCCCAATGAGTTTTCATTCCTTTCTAACTCTAACCCTTCATCAAACAATTATTTTTAGTTTAAGTTAATTTGATTAAACTTAATTAGGATTTAGTTAACTTAATTTAATTTAATTATAGTTTAATTAACATGTAATAAAGTGGTGTTGGAGTAAAATGGATAAATAATATAGACATTTAGAGATATTTTAAAACTGCAGAGGATCTAAGGCCAATTTATCCTAATTTAATTTGCATGAAATTGACCAAAATTGTAAATTCATGTATTCAATTGACAAAGAAAAAAAATCATGTACGAAATAAACCCAAAGTGTGTAAGATAATGTACTAAAAGTGACCTTTTACATATATTTAATAATAATACAATAACTTCACTTTATTTATACCCATCCAAAACTTCAAAATATTCAACACATTAATAAACAGTAATTTTTTTCTTTTAAAAAAAGAGCTTTAGCCACAGTCAATAACATTTAGTACGAAATAGTCAATGAGTATAAGTTTTTGGAATTATCGTCCTTGCACGGTCTCCTGTAGCTGGTGCCTTCGATTTTGGCAGAGTAGATAAATCGCAGGTGAAGATTTTACCTCACTACGCAGGATAAGGAATTGAATTCATGACCTATTAGTACGAATCCCAACTTATTGTGGCTCAACCACTTGACCTGTGCCCTGAAGGCTAAAAGCTCTTTATAATAAGCAAGTTTATCCAGAGAGATTGTTCGACCTCTACTTGTTGATTGTTTAAAGAAAGTGAATGACTTGCAAAAGCTTCTCAACTTATAAGGGAAGATTGAACTAACCTGTGAATTTCATACATCAATTTGAGGCATCAAACGATGTTAGATTCACCCATTTTCTTAAAATTATAGATCATGAAAAGAACTTTCAATGGATATATGATTTGTAAAAAATTTGGATAAATATTTTGTTGGCTAAATAATTAAAATATGAAAGGTTAGTGTTAAAGTAGTAACAAATTAAGTAGTAAACCATAGTATTTGAGAAATTATTTAACAAGTCAAACGATATGCTAGGGCCAAAATTTTAACACTTGGTAGATCTATGAATGTAAAAATATTATAATTTTTGAAGATTTGAGTAGCCTGAAATTAAATCATGAGATAATGTTATAAGGAGTGGCAATCCCCAATCCAAGGTGTGAAATTTCCAATATTTTAAGGGGATTAATTAGGGTTGATCCTATGCTTTGAAAAAAATTAATTACCCTTTGCTAAATTTTGGCAATTACAAACGGAATTTATAAAATACTTGTCTCAAACATATATCATTTAACCAAGCAATAAAGAAACCAAGAGATTTCCTAAAATAATAATTTTGTTGTATAATCCAATTAGGAGTCAAATATAGGAAAATAAACGAAAGAATTAGAGGAAGGAGATGGCGCCTAGTGGCCAGACGGGGAGCCCTCGCGTGCATGGCCGCCACCTGCCATGTAGGCTCTGCAACAACCCCATGCGCGCCCACGCCCACGTAGCCTCAGCACCGCCCAGCCTAGCCCAGTAAGCAAGTTGGCATAGTAAGGCGCTAGCGGCCTGCACCTCGGGTGACCCGGGGGTGCCCCTAGCCCGTGCTACCCTACATTACCGTCCATAGCCCTGTGCGCTGCTAGCTCCTCACTCACGCAACCCCACGTGTGCTCGTGCATGTACACCCGAGTAACCCTTACTCGGGGGTGCCATGGGCATGCCCACGATTTGCGTGCCATTACTCCCGCGAGACCCAGTCAAAACCACCTCTGAGTTACTTCTCGAAGAAATCGGGTCACCAGACACCTGGTTGCCTCTTCCATCGCTATAAATAGAGGAGTCATCCTCCCATTCAGTATGTAATCTCTTACACTCACATCTCTTTCTTGCATTCTGTTACGCTACACTTTTGAGAGGCTAACCTAGGCATCAAAAGGACTGCACAGGGATCCTTACCCGCCCTCCTAACCGATCTTTTTTTTTTTATATATAAGTCATCCATTAATCTCAACCTAGTCGAGGGACTCTTCCATTGCTATTGATACCCGCAGGAGACTCATCCATCGTTGTTACTACCCTTAAGAGAGTCATCCATCACTGTCACTTCAACCCTGAGAGAGTCATCCATTGCTTCCAATAGTTGCCCATCGCTTGGATAATCCACACGTGAGTTATCCTAAGGTGGTTTTCCATCTATAAATTCATTGCTATAATTGAGCAACAACAATTGGCACCGTCTGTGGGAAACCAACAAAAGGCCACGAAGCAATCACCAGACCCTTTCTCGTGGTGCTCAATCACCCAGACAAGATCCCTCTATCATGTAGAAGATCAATGTCAATCCATACATGAGAGCTAGCTACCCCTCATCCATCAGGGCCAGCCACCCCTCACCCATTAGGGTCATCTCCCCATCATTCATCAATCTCCTCGTGAGGGTTATCCATCCCTCACTCATCAGTAACCACCATATCTGGGGTCTCTTCACCCATTGGGAATTCAGCTTCAAGAGTCGCCCCTTAGCACCTCACATTCCCTTCCAGGACCCTATTTTCCAAGTCACTTTGGCTCAGGTATACAGGATCCCTCTATGGTTCCTTGGGCTAAGTACTAAGCACTACTGCAACAGCATGTCAAGGGGTGCAAGCTCTTCATGAAACGGCTATAATTTTGCAAGGCTTGATTCTTCTTGGATCAATCCCAGCCACCTTGAGAAAGTTTATACCAGAAATGACTCCATCTAATAGGGTTGGTCAAGAGGTACCAGGAAAACAACTCTTATTGGGAGGTCACCCCCAAGACTCATGCTCAATCTGACCCTCTTCAAAAGAATCAACCAAGGTCTTCTATGAGAGAGGCCCATACCCAAGCTTCTCTCTAATGGGGAAATCAAGGAGGGATTGATAGATAGGCGAAGCCCTTGAAGGGGGAGATACTACAAAATAGTGGCTAGCACCCCACGGAAGGAGGTCGGCATTCTCCTAAACCTGTAATAAGGCAAAACGATGAGCCTGACGATAACCCTACTACCTTTAGTGCTTGGGAAGCAGCGGACGTGAAGAAAATGATTGAGTGAGTACTGTAATAAAATAAGTTATTACCAATTCCAGAGGAATAATCCCAAGGGAGACTGCCATTTGTGGCTGATGTAATGGAAAAGCCCTTGCCTAGGAAGTTTAAGATGCCCCCAAATAACCCCTTACTCAGGCAAGGACGATCCTTATTATCACGTTCAGAATTATGAGTCTTTGATGATGCTCCATGGATAGGATGATGAGATAATGTGTAGGGCCTTCCCATTAACCCTGGCTAGACATGCTCAGGCTTGGTTTAATGGTTTACCCAAAACATCCATTTCCTCATTTGGGCAACTAAAGGTAGAATTCATTAAAGCGTTCATTAGTAACAGCCAGAGGAAGAAAGATGAAACATATCTCCTTAACATTCAGCAGGGGAGCAAAGAGATAATGTGCCATTATGTGGACAGGTTTGGAATGCCACACTTGAGATTGGTAATCTACCAATTGAAATGGTAATGTCTGCTATGTTCCAAGAAACGCAACTAACTCCCTTCCAAGAATCCCTGTCTCTAGACGCCCCCCCCGCCCCCAAAAAAAAAAAAAAATCCCTAATAGACTTGTTTGTTAAAGCAAATAAATACATACCCCATACGGAAGTAATGAGGACTATGACAATAGATAAGGATAGGGAGAGAAAAAGAAAAGGGTAGGATGCTGGAGAAGACTGTAATCGGCGACAAGAGAAGGCCCGAACGTTGGAAGATGTCAAGCCCCAATTTAATTACTACACTTGGCTCACCCAACCTCGATCTGCCAAATTAGCAGCTATAGAAGGATCGGGCCTCATCAAACTTCTGAAAAGGGTGGATCAACTCATAGGGAAGAATCAGGAAGAGTATTGTCGATGCAATAAAACTCATGGCCATTCCACTGATCAATGTCGAAAAATTAAAAAATCAAATTGAGATGCTTATTCAGGAAAGACACTTACAAAGATATACACAGGAAGAATGGGAGAATGACAGGGAGCCACAAGGAAGGAAAGAGAAACCTGAAGGACATGAGAGACCTAATAAAAAATAACAAGAGAGAAGGACCAACTATAGACAGAATTCCCCTCTAAATAACGAACTGACACACCAGGTTATACATGTAATTTTGGGTGGTGAAACCCTAAGTTGTATGATCCCCCTTATATGAATTGCATGCTTAACAATTGTTAATAATATGAGCCCAAGGCATGACCGTGGATATAAGCATATTTAGCTAAACCATGTCAAAAAAGAATTGCTTGTATTCTCTCATGCAATACATTATCCTTATTAAAATATGTATTCATTCTTCGAATGAAAGGAAAGATCAATAAAAAGTTCTCTTCAAAAAGCCCGTTGCCCCGCACATAGCCTTGCAACAAGGTGAAAGCTAAAGGCTCATTACCCTACTCATAGCTTGGCAATGAGGAAGATGATAAGTCCATTATCACACACGTAGCCCAACAATAGGGAAAAAATAAGACATTATCCTACACGTAGCCCGACAATGGATATTCTTTCTAAATTGCTAACGTAGGCATTACATCGAACTGCAAGAATAAAATATATTGAAAACATAGACATTACGCCCACAATACCAACAATCATGTACACATGAAATTAGAGAGCCACGACATTATAACATAAAAGGCCCATTGCCCCGCTCACAGCCCAACAACGAGAAGGTAAACACATCCCATTACCCATCAAGTAACCTAACAATGAGAAGGCATAAGACCATTGTCCTGCGATTAGTCGTACATCGAGGAAGCATAATATCAATGGCCTCGCAAGCGACTTACGCTGCTTTGCATAGGGTCCTAATAGCATAATAGCCATTATCTAGCAATAAAAGATGTTATTTTCATCATTTTTCAAGTAATTTGATAAACCAGGAAATGGAAAGCCAATCATCATGAACACCCCTAGATTTGGAAAAAAATCCCCAATATACCAATTCATCTCTCAACAAAAAGTAGATGCATATATGAGCCAATAAGGACATGGTCACTCTTGAGTTAATTTGAAGATCTTTCAATACCCCGCCATCTCGGGACCTGGGAGTGTATGAATGAATCGTATCTATACTTCTAGAAAATGAAGAACTAAATGCATGGAACCTTGTTGTAAGGGCAAGAGCTTTAGTACGTTATGTGTCCTTTGAAGACTCTGCCATATCATCTCAAAGTTGTTGCGCTTATGAGAAGTCAAAATATGAAAATACTAGAGCGACAAATAATATAGAGACTCAAAAATATCAAAAAAGTCACTTGCATGGAGAAGAATTTCAAGAGAAATGAAGGCATGTACGAGATTTACAAGGCCATATATTCTTCTACCTGAGACTCCCAAACAAAAGAATAGGCAACAGTTGATGTGTCTTGCAAAACAAGTGGACAGAGTGGATCAATGAGAATAAACGAAAGAATTGGAGGAATGAGACAGCGCCAAGTGGCCAGGTTGGGAGCCCTTGCATGTATGGTCTTAACCCACCATGTAGGCTTTACAACAACCACACGCACGCCCACCTGCATCATTATAGCACCACCCAGCCTGGCATGCACTCCCAAGAGGTCACACATGGCCAAGCATGCGAGCTGAGGTAGCCTGGAGAGGCCCAGTTGAGAGCAGCCTATACCCCTAGGTGACGTCACCTAGGATGCCCCCAGCCTGCACCCCCATGCAGGCCCTACGTGCTACTGGCCCCTCGCCTGTGCAGCCTTCAAGTGCTCTCACCCGCACCCCCGAGTGACCCCTACCCGAGGGTACCATGGGCACGCTCACAATCATTGTGCCATCACTCCCATGAGACCCAATCAAAACCACCTCCGAGTTACTTGCCAAAGAAATTTGGTCACCCAGCACCTGGCTGCCTCTTCCATTGCTATAAATAGGGGAGTCCTCCCCTCCCCCCATTTAGTATGCAATCTCTCACACTCACATCTCCTTCTTGCATTCAACTACTCTACTCTTTTGAGATGCTAACTTAAGTATTGGAGGGTTTGCGTGAGGATCCTCACCTGTGCCCCTAACCAATCTTCTCTTTTGGATAGGTTATCCATTGCTCTCAACCTAGTCAAGGGACTCATTTATCGTTGTTGCTACCCCCAAAAGACTCATCCATCGTTGTTGCTATCCATGGGAAAGTCATTCACCACTCCCGATAGTCACCCATCGCTTGGATAATCCACACGTGAGTCATCCTAAGGCAATTTTCCATCTATAAATTCATTGTTGTAATTGAGCAACAACATATAGGAAGATAGATATTATTATATAAAAAACCATATTTTTTTTTCATTTTATAATAAATGGCTAGTTTTACAAATGTTTAGTTGGGATATGCATAATAAAACTTTGTCACCTAAGGGGTAAGGCTAGCTCCAGCTCTCATCAACCTAGCAATTAGGGTGTTGCACATGAATATTTGCTAACTATGTGATAATATGATATTAGAGCAGTGCTTGTTGGCAACATGAAAGGCACATATTTAATGATCTTTATGTCAAGAATTAACAAATAAATGGAATGCATTTTTGGTAGCTGCATAGGAGAAGGTGATATAAGTTAAAAGCATTTATACGGCTTTGGAAGAGGTGGGGTGGGTAAGGGGTCGCTACAATAAGGGTTTTATAGGATTGTGATGTTGAGGGTTTACTATGTAGTTGAGCAATCTTCTTTGTTTATTGCATTTTTTTAATATATGGGTTATATATGCAAGTATGCGTTATTAGGATGCTTATATTTCATGTTAAAAGCTTATCACCAAAGAGGTAAGACTAGCTTTGCCCTTCATTTGCTTTGGGGTTGGGGCTCCACATAGTTGCATCCATCAGCCTCGTGACATGCTGTAATACCCCAAAATTTAAAAGTAAAGCTTGGATGTTGTAATAAAATGTTTCAAATGGAAGTTTAGAGCTAAAATGTAAACAAAAACTATTTTAAGGCATTAAACCGAACCCGAGTGCAAATATCACGACTTGTAAAAGGGATAGCTTGTTTCCAACAAAAGGAATGAATGCAATAATGAATCCTTATCTTAGAAGCCATGTGTTGGAGAGATAGGATTGGTTGAGAATTTTCCTAAAGTCTTAAAGTCTTATGATTGTAATGATTAATCTTACACCAAAAGTCTTGGAATGGCTTAACTTGGAAGACTTAATTTGAAAGACTTGTATTGGCTTGCAAAAGAAGAGGATAATAGGGCTTATCCTAAAGCCACGTGAGGGAATGTTTGGAGATTTAAGATTGGAAGAAAGGAGAAGCTTGAATAGGAAGATAAAAATATTCAAAGTTTGTAATGATGGATTTTTATCCTAAAGTCTAAAATTGGAAGACTAGGATTGGGTAGGAGTTGCTTGCAAGGAAAGAAGATGATAAGGCTTATCTTGAAAGAGTATTTGGTGGCCTAGGATTGGAAGAAGTTGAGGCTTGCTTGAGAAGATTGAAAAATTTTCAAAGTGTAATTATTACTTGGGTGGAAAATAAGTAACTTGGAGGCCAAGTGAAATCTTGAGGATTTGGGCAATTAAAGGATATATAAATAGAATGAGTTAAGGCCACTAGAAGCTAAGGAAAGAGGAAAGAAAGCAAGTGCAAGGAAAGAGCAAAGAAAAAGCAAAGAAGAAAGGAAAGAGAGACCTGGCTGGAAAACTATCAAAACAGAAGGGAATTAGAAGAGGTAAGACAATTTTATTCCCATAGGGTCGTAGATCATGAAAATAGGAGTCCATAGGTTCAAACGGAGAGCAAATCGGACAAAAAATGAGCAAGATATGGCCGTTTTAATTTTGGGTTGCAAAATACAGGAGGGGGTAGCGCGTGGCCACCTTCCAAGGGCATGTGAGGGCGCATCCGGCCTCCGATTGGCCTGAAATTTTCACCGTTATTCTCCTATTTTAATTACCTACAATCTTGTATAAAAATATTTAAGGTTGATTCACTAAAATCTATGATTTCTATAGAAACAGCCCCTAGTACTCAAAACCGGGCTATAAACCGTGCTATCGAAGGGAAACGATCAAGGTGAGTGGTTCTTGTGCATGCTTCCTCTTGATAATTCTTGGTTTCATTTGTGAGAGGTTCTTATGCATGCTCCTCGATTCCTATTGATCACTCTTGGTTTCCATTTGTGGATGATTGTTGCTTACATCTCATGTTTCCCTATTTTCGAGCATTTCTTTCCTATTTTGCTTGCATCACGGAATTTGTTGTTGTGGTTCGTCGATGGGATTAAACATGACTACTCTTACTCGTAGCTTGTGGATTGCATATTATATTTTCCTTGGTTTGTGCACCGTGCCTACAGGTGAGGCCGTGCCTACTTGATATTTCTCAGTTTGTACATATTCCTTCTGCTTTGTCTTCAACATGTTATTTAGTGATAGTCGCTATTGGTGGATCGGGAACTTGTATATGATGGCTGGCGGCTTGTTTTTGAAACGTCATAATGATCGGGGAGCAATCTCGTGCCTAGAGGTGGGGTCGTGCCTAGAGGTGAGGCTGAGGGATTGGACCACGATCACGTGCCTATAGGTGGGGTTGAGATGTTTCACACAAGTGCCGACTGGTGTGAGGGATTGGACCACAATCACGTGCCCAAAGGTGGAGCTTAGCTTAGATGTGAGGCTGAGATGTGTGACACAAGTGTTGGAAGGGATGATGGTGACTCGGGGAGGTTTTACATTGATATGATCTTGGAGGTTTATACTTATTTTTACATGTTTCCTGGAAAAGCTACATATTGCTCTTGCATGCATAGTTTCTTTCTTTCTTACCACTCACTTAGATGTAATAATCGAATTCGGGTGTTTCATACCCCTGGGACATTCATCATCCCAGCTTGTCAAAAGTATCAAGTGTTTCAGGCTCCAAGTTCCAGCGCGAGCAAGGATTCAGAGGTGGTGCTTGGCTAATTTAGAGTTGGATTTATTTGTGTATCCGTGGAATCCTAATATTGTAATGTAAATAGCAGTTAAGATACTTAAGGATGTATGGTGATTGTGTGCGGTTCTGTGATTGTACCGTAAAATTTATGTATTTGTAAAGCTGCTATAACTCTCTGATATGTGGGTGCGTGACGGACTTTTATTTAAACTTGTGGAAATCCTAGCTATTTAGCATACTCAGGTTCGATCCTTGCTTCCATTGATAAAGGATTTTCAATAACGCCCGAGGTCATTATTAGCATATAATGAATATCTTATTGCTTCATTGTGTAATTGAAAGTGGGGCGTTACACATGCCCCTTGACACTAGGGAGTTACAATTTGTGACATTTAACCCTTATACCAAATTGATGGGAATTTAATCAAGGATTTGGTGAACCTATCGTGGGTGGTGTTGGACAAAGATTGGGTAAGTTTATAGGTGACTTGAGTGGCTTGGAACTAGGGTAGTCCAATAACAAAGCAGAGGATTTGAGTTAAAAGAAAAAAAAAATTAACAACAATGAGATAGTTAACTAAGGAAGGATAAGAATGGGATAACTCGTCATTAAGTGGTAATGTAAGGCATTTTGCCACAATTGAACAGCAAGTGATAACAAAGAACTAAAGTCGATAGACTATTAGAATTCAAGCCAAAAGTTCAATAATCCTAATTATTGGTCATGTCTTCCCTTATATATAAGAGAGAAGCCCATGACTTACATTAATTGTCCATGAGAATTACAACAGTTATCTTGGAACCTTGAATAATTTTAAATATCTAGTGTTCTAAGAAATTATGGGATATGTAGGATAGTTACTATTAGTGGCATGGGAAAGATGAGAAATTTTAATAATAGGGTTCTAGAAACTAGTTACTTCTTTGAATTCTTCTTTTAGTGTTGATGAGTTGTCACCCACCGGAGAATCTTGCAGTTGCTAATGGAATTTTTATGGGTTTTGGGCCAGTCTTACTTGGGTTGGGGAAATTTGCGGGCCTATTGTTGATTAAGACTAGATTTAGATGGGTTGTTTTGGAGATGGCTCGGGTTATCAATCCCTCCTTGTTGGAGAGGATTTGCCCTTAAACATGGGTTTTCAAATTATTAACAATCAAAGTTTTCAGATTACTGGGCCTTGTACTCATGAAATCAAATCTGGAGCAAAAACCTCTATGCTTGAGTTTAATTTTCCAAAATCATGTTGATCTTCCTTGATCCTATTGGCTTATGCCATCTTTACCTAACAAAGAAATTGCAAGGGGGACAAGGACCAAAACTAACCTCACCAAAGTGTCTCTTTTATTGAATATTATTTGCTCCGTTGTAAATATGATGTTCATTCACTGCTTCAATACTATAATAGATCTTTTCTTGACATGACTTTTCCAACCTATTCCACACACTAATCCTAGGCTTTTTATTGTGGTAGGTTGTTTGTTGAACTGCTTTCTCTAGATGGGCTTTGAGGATTTCCATATTTTCTAGCCCATGTTGGTCCTTCTGAATTTGGGAGGGATTGAGAGGAGCCAAAACAATATTCTTTAAATTATTTGAGAAGGATTAAGTGTTTGTGCACCTATTGTGCACAGTTCTCTTATCAAATTGCCAGGGGCACCCAAGGAAAAGGTGGCACGGCATTCATAGGAACCATATCGCATAAGACTTCATCTTGATAAGACCTGCAAATAGAAAATTGTTGAATCATATTTTTTTTTATATATGTGAAAATGTGTTTGATGAAAAACCAATCTTAGAATGAAAAATCTTTATGAGAATCTCATATTTTGAAATAAGTTTTTTCATATTTCGAAACAACCATGATTTGTGTTTTAGCATGAATGTTCAAATGTTTGAAAAATCTAAGTTCATGCATCATGTTTTGAAACTAAAGTTTCCATCTTTTGAAACATCATTATGCTATGTTTCTAAACATATTTCGAAATATCCTTTGTTAAGGTTTCTATGTTTGCTAGTTTATATGTTATATTTCGAAACCTATTTGAAATCTAAGCATATGTTTCAAAACCTATATAGTATGTTTCGAAACCTTTGTAAATTTTATCAACAAATCATTTAAAAATGTGTTGCATATGTTTTGATATATGTTTTTGAAGTATGTTTCAAAATATCTGACTCTATCAGCAGAATATTTGAAAAACTGACATGCTTTTACACTTTAATTCAAAAGCTATTTTAAAAGTCACCTTTTGACTTAATCTCCATACCCTGATGTTTTAATTTCAAATATGTTGTAAGTGGAGAATAAAACAAAATCATTTTATTTTAAAAGAAATTGTCTCCTACTCATTCTGTCTCTTGGTGCATAACAAGTTGTAAAGGCTGGATGTTTTGAAACAAGATATGTATATTTTGAAACCTTAGTGTAAAAATGTGTTGTTTTGAAACCTACAATGTGTGTTTCGAAACCTACTTTATCATCTTGTCTCTAACGGTTATAATTAGTCAAAATTCTATTTCTTGGTATATATATTAGTTCTTTGAAATAAGAAGCACCTCTTACAAGCATACACAAGTATACACACCTATAAGAGAAATTGCTACATACACAAGCACAAGTGAATGAAACTCTTTCAACAAGCTCTCAAAGAATATCCTCTCAATTGCTCCTTGGTGTGCATTGTGGTGTGACAAGGAGAAGCAATCTAAAACAAACACTTTCACCCTTTCAAGCTCTCCTCACTCCATACCAATAGGTTTGTAACAACCATTTGATAAGGTATTTCATTACATTTAAACTGTTAGGTTGTAAAATATAAGTTTTATTTATCTTATTGTAAGGTTTGAGTTGAACCCGTAAAAACTCATTGTGTAAGGTTTTAGGGTGAATCGTGGCAAAACCCTTGGTGTGGTTGATCACTAGTGAAAGTGATTGTGTTTGAAAATCCTTCAAGTGGGTAAGCTTGAAGGTAGTGGAGTAGGCAGGTGCGGAACCACTATAAATCTTGTGTGCAATTTGCTTTATTATTTTACTTGCTTATTCTCGTTGTTCATTCTTTCAAAAGAATCGTTTTCAAAAGTTAAAAGTTTCAAAATAAGCAAAACAGTGAGGAAAGTTTCAAAACATATCTTAGTAGATTTCGAAACATACTTGACATACAGTTTGGTTTCGAAACATACTTACTTATATTTCGAAACATACTTAACATAAAGATTTATTTTGAAACATACTTCCTTATGTTTTGAAACATAGTGTCTTGCATACTATAAGTCTTTAAACTATCAAAAATTTACCCAAATCTCAATTCACACCCTCTCCTGGGAAATATTTTTCATTATATAGAACTAACAATTGGTATCAGATCGTAAGGTGTCTAAGTGTTTTGTAGGTCTAACCACCCAAGAGCAAAGATCCAAATGGCATTCAACATCGACTTCAAGTTGGAAGGATAAAACACCTCAAGGCCACCTTATTTCGATGGTTCAAACTACACCTACTGGAAAACAAGAATGAGGTATTTTTTTATGCAAAATACTAAATTATATACATGTATATCTGGTATGGTTACATTACCGGAACCTCTTATGGGAACTTGGAATGAACAACAAAAACATACTAAGGAAACAAATGCTAGAGCTATCAATATATTGCAGTGTGCATTAAGTTCAACTAAATTTAATAGGGTTATTTCATGTACTACGGCAAAAGAAATTGGGGATCACTTAGAAGTAACACATGAAGGAACCAAGAAAGTGAAAAGCACTAAAATTGCAATCCTTACTAGTGAATATCAAAATTTCATAATGAATGCTAGTGAATCCATTAAGGAGATGTTCACAAGGTTTAATGACAACGTAACAAACTTGCAAGCTTTAGGAAAAACAATAACAACTGAAGAAAAGGTTCATAAGATCTTAGGAAGCTTGACATCTAGTTGGGAACCTAAAGTCACTGCCATAGAAGAAGCTAGAGACACATCTACACTTACAATGGATGATCTATTACTATTAGGCTCTCTATTAACTCATGAGATTAAGTTAAATAGAAAAGAATCAAATGAACTCAAAATGAAATCCCTAGAATTTAAGGTCAAAGAAGTAGATGAAAGTGAAACAAGTGAGGAAGATGAAGAACTTACTTTACTCACAAAACGTTTTAACAAGTTTATGAGAAAAGGAAAATTTCCAATGAGAAAACCATATGAAAACAAGAAATTTTGTAAAGATACTCCTTATGAATTAAAAATATTTTGAGTATAAGAAACCAGGACATATCAAGGTAGATTGTTCTCAATACAAAAAGTTAAAAAAGAACAAGAAGAAGAAGTCATTAGCCACATTCAATGAAGAAGACTCCCTCTCCTCTGATTCAAGTCAACAAGAAGAAGCTGCAAACTTTTGCCTTATGGCATGAGAAGAAAATGAGGTAACTTCATGTTCATCTAGTAACAATTCTCTTTCATTTAATTCT
This sequence comes from Diospyros lotus, assembly GCF_014633365.1. Classification (NCBI taxonomy): domain Eukaryota; kingdom Viridiplantae; phylum Streptophyta; class Magnoliopsida; order Ericales; family Ebenaceae; genus Diospyros; species Diospyros lotus. Next base: position 32,286,701 of record NC_068350.1, read on the forward strand.
TTACAAGATGAATGTACAACTTACTTTTAGAAACATATAACAAAGTTTTGGCTAAAAACAAAGTTCTGAAAAATATCTCAACAATCAAAGAAAAAGAATGCAATGATCTTATGATTGCTTATGATAACTTAGAGCAAATCATTGAACAAAAGGATAAAGAAAGTGAAAATTTGAAAATTAGATTTTCAGAGTTGGAAAAGAAAAACAATGACTTATTGGAATCATTTGAAAAACTTATGGAAGGAAAGAAAAGGCTAGAAATGATTTTGGGTTGTCAAAAACCTTTTGGAGAAAAAAGAGAGCTAGGATATACAAATGATACACCATCTACCTCAAAAACAAAATTTGTTAAAGGAAAGGTTTTATATAAGCCACCCTCGTTTAAAAAACATGTTGATCATCACTATCACAATCAAAGCTTTTATAGAACAACAAGTTTGACCTATCATTTTTGTAACAAGAACTGACACCATATCAAGCAATGCTTCTTAGAAAACATGTTCATAGATTAAACTTGACTCGGATTCCAAAAACTAAAGATGATGCGGTTGCTAACATTGTTGGACCCAAGAAAATTTGGGTTCCAAAAGTACCAATGTGATGTATTTCTTGTAGGTAAGCTTGGCATACAAGGAAGGAAAGAAGAAGTGGTATCTTGATAGTGGATGCACCAAGCACATGACAGGAGACCAGGATCAATTCATCTCTCACCTACAAAGAATGAGGTAATGTTGTCTATGGAGACAACTCTAAAGGTAAAATCATTGGTTATGGCACAATTAGTTTAAGTAAAACAAAAGTTGAAAATGTATGCCTAGTTGAAGGTTTAAAACACAACTTACTAAGTATAAGCCAATTATGTGATAAAGGATATAGAGTCACTTTTAAATCAAGAAAATGTAAAGTCTATGATTTGAAATCAAATGAACTTATTTTTTCTGGAAATAGACTTGGAAATGTATATGTTATTTGGCTTGATGATGTTGTGCTTAAACATGAAAATTGCCTTATTGCATCAAATTCAAATTTGTCTTGGTTATGGAATAAGAAACTAGGTCATGCAAGCATGAGTTTAATTGACAAATTGGCTAGAAAACAATTAGTTAGAGGCTTGCCCAATATAAACTTTAAAAAGGATCATGTATGTGATACATGTATGAATGGAAAACAAACTAGATCTTCATTTAAATCCATAAATTCAGTTAGCATAGCTAGACCTCTAGAATTGCTTCATCTAGATTTGTTTGGTCCTATGAGAACTCAAAGTTTAGGAGGAAAATCCTATACCTTAGTCATAGTAGATGATTTCTCAAGGTTTACATGGGTGTTATTCTTAGGAAATAAAAATGATGCCTTTAAAGCATTCTCTAGATTGTGCAAAAGACTTCAAAATGAACAAGAATTAAAAATGAAGCAAATAAGGAGTGATCATGGTGGAGAATTTGAAAATTATGAATTTCAATCCTATTGTGAAGAAAACAGAATTCACCATAACTTCTCGGTCTCTAGAACCCCTTAACAAAACGGTGTTGTTGAAAGAAAGAATAGAACTCTTATAAAAATGTCTAGAACCAGGTTGCTAGAAAGTAACTTGCCAAAATATTTTTAGGCTAAAGCTGTAAATACAACATGCTATGTTCTGAATAGAGTATCTTTAAGACCAATCATTAAAAGAACTCCATATGAGTTGCATAAACACAAAAAACCAAATATCTCTCATTTCCATCACTTTGGGTGCAAATGCTTTGTTCTAAACAATGGTAAAGATAACTTAGGAAAATTCGATGCTAAGAGCGATGAAGTCATATTTATAGGTTACTCATGTCGAAGTAAAGCTTATCGAATAGTTAATAAAAGAACATTAGTTGTAGAAGAATCAATTCATGTAGTGTTTGATGACAAACCTAGAATAATCAATAATGATGATGATCTAGAAAACATTCCAAATAAGATGAATGACATTCAAATCAATGAAGAAATATGTCAAAGAAATATCCAAGATCAAGAAAATCAAAAAGCTGTTTCTTTTCCAAGAGAAATAAATTATGTTAAAGAAAATGAAATCTTAGTAGATCCTAGCAAAGGAGTATCAACTAGATTTTCCCGTAGATTAAATACTAATCTAGTCCTAATCTCTCAAATAGAACCCAAAAATGTTCTAGAAGCTTTAAATGATGATCAATGGGTTAAAACTATGCAAGATGAGTTTAACCAATTCAAAAAGAATGAAGTTTGGTGTCTTATACCTGAACCATCAGATCATCCCATCATTGGAACACAATGGGTCTTTAGAAACAAGCTTGATGAAAGTGGTAACATCATTAGAAATAAAGCTAGATTAGTTGCTCAAGGTATAATCAAGAAAAAGGCATTGATTATGATGAAACCTATGCTTCGGTAGCAAGATTGGAAGCTATAAGAATCCTATTATCTTTCTCATGCTACAAGAACTTCACTTTATATCAAATGGATGTTAAAAGTGCATTCTTGAATGGTTTCATTTCGGAGCAAGTGCTTGTAAAACAACCACCCGAATTTGAAGATCCAAAATATCCAAATCATGTATATAAGCTTACTAAAGCCCTATATGGTTTAAAACAAGCTCCTAGAGCTTGGTATGAAAGGCTAAGTAAGTATCTTACTAAAAATGGATTTCAAAGAAGTAAGGTTGACACAACACTTTTCATTAAGAAGAAAAGAAATGATATATTGCTTGTCCAAATTTATGTAATGACATTATTTTTGGATCATCAAATCTTAGGTTGTGTGAAGAGTTTGCCTCAATAATGCAAAATGAATTTGAAATGAGCATGATGGGAGAATTACATACTTCCTAGATCTTCAAATTAAGCAAACATCTCAAGGAACTTATTTAAGCCAAGCTAAGTATGTAAGAGAAATCTTAGCTAAATTTGAAATGAAAGACTGTAAGTCTATATCAACTCCTATGAGTGCATCAAGTACCATTTACAAATATGAGAAAGGAAAATCAGTGGATCAAAAGTTATATAGAGGAATCATTGGCTCTTTGCTATACTTAACGACCTCTAGACCCGATATTGTGTTTAGTGTTGGTATATGTGCCAGATATCAAGCCGATCCAAAAAAGTCTCACTTGAAAACCACTAAAAGAATCTTAAGATACATTAAGGTTCTGAAAATTTAGGCATATTTTATCCAAAATAAAAAACATTTGAACTTACGGCCTATACCGATGCTGACTATGGTGGATGTAAAATTGATAGAAAAAGTACAAATGGAATATGCCACTTTCTACGAAAATTGTTGATAACTTGGGCTAGCAAGAAGTAAAATACCATTACCTTATCCTCAACTGAAGCTAAATATGTAGCAACTAGTCTATGTTGCACACAAGTTCTTTGGATTAAGCATCAACTAGAAGATTATGGCATTCATTTGGAAAGAATACCAATTAAGTGTGACAACACAAGTACAATAGCCCTATCCAAAAATCTCGTATTCCATTCAAGAACCAAGCATATTGAAATCAAACATCATTTATTAAGGGATCATGCTCAAAAAGAAGATATCACATTAGAATTCGTTGATACAAATAATCAAATAGCTGATATCTTTACCAAACCATTGGATATCAAAAAGTTTGAACACTTTAGATCATGTCTAAGTTTGTTGGAAATCAAAGTCTAGTTAAATCTCTATCAAAATCTGAGTCTAAGTGTTTTTGTCAACAGAAGTTTTGAAACATAAGTATCATGTTTCGAAACATCCCCTATCTAAGAATATCAAGTTTCAAAACTTCATAAAATTCTATTTCGAAACACATTTTCCAGAGAGTTTGAAACATGTTGTCCAATGTTTCGAAACATGTTTTCCAGAGAGTTTTATTTTGAACGATATTGATCTATGTTTCGAAACATCTTTTCTAGAGAGGTTTGTTTCGAAACATAAAATCGGGATTATAAATACCCGATACATTTCGATTGTTCACTTCTTCCAAAATCTCTTCTTTGTTTCGAAACCCTAAGTTCCAAAACCTCTTTCCTTTGCTCACCCACTTGAAATCTCTCTCAATCTCTCATCCTAATCTCTCAAATCAATTATGGTAAGGATAAAGAGATCTGTCGGCAAGCATTAACGCACCCATCTCTCACTGTCTTCGCCTCCCCAAGAGTTCAACAAGGACTTCCATTCCACTCAAGCCCTCAATATCTAGAACTTCTCATTCAAAATACACAAGGTAAACCTTGGTTATATCTTTGATTTAGAACTCCTAGGAGCAGCAAATTTTTCATTCCTTGCACCATTACGAGATCGAAAATGGCTCTCTCTCCTAGAACTCAAAACTGACATCTTTTCCAACTATGTTTGTATATTTTATTCAAATGCTTACAATTCATTCAATGGGCATGAATACCCCAATCGCTTTAAAACTTTCATTCAAAATCAATTCACAAACCCTAGCTGACTTTTTAGATATACCTAACAAAGGAGAAATATATACTCCTTACAATTTCAGTTCCTTAGATGTTTGTCGGGTTATTTCTAAAAACCCAAACCTTCCCAAGAAATTTAAAACCTTGAAAAACTTATCTATTGACATTTGCATTCTCCATCTCATCTTTTTTCAAATTTTAAACCCTTGAACCAAAAATTTTGCAATGCTATATCCTGAAGACCTATGGTTTTTAGAAAAAATAATCACTAAGAAGGAAATAAATCTTCCTTCTATCATTTGTGCTAAAATGGTTAATGTTCGCTCTCAAAAGAAAAAATCTCCTCCCTATGGATGTCTCATCACGGCATTCCTTCGAACTAAATTTCCTAACCTCACATTCTCATCTATTCAATCCGAAAAACAAAACCCTATCTTCAACCATTCTTCCTTTCACAAAATGGGTTGCGTTTATGACGAAACCAATCAAAAATACACCAAAGTAGTCCATCGTCATCAACGCTATAGGTATGAAACGGACTCACAAGTTGAGCAAGAAGACGAAGAAGAAGAAGACAAAGACGCTCCTGCCCCAGCCTACTCCAAAGCTGGGCTATCCACTCGAGTCACGCCTGATATGTTAGCATCGCTTCAAACCACCGTGGTAGAAGGCTTTGCCTCCATAACTCAGCGATTTGACGAAACCTTAGCTCTACAAATTTCTCTCTCATCTCAAATGCAATCTCTAAATGACATGGTTGATGAAAATCATTGTCAAACAAAGGAGTACCTTGACAGTCTTAGAGAACAAATAGGAAATTTAGAAGAGTTGATAGCTAGCCACCCGAGGCCTAGTTCTCCTAATTCCCCAACCCCCTAGATTTTAGTTGTTTTGCATTGACTATCTATGTATTGCTATTTTGGATACTTTTTGCATGTACTACCTATTAGACGTTTTGGTATTGAATTCCTATTTGCTTACATTTGGTATCTTGCTTGCCTTCATGAATGTTATAATATCTCTTCAAGGGGGAGAAAATAGTATGTTAACTTGATTATCATATTTTTTTATTATGATAAAAAAGGGGGAGAAAATGTATGCTTATAAATGTATGCAATATATGCTTATGGATATTGTCTAATCTTCAAATGGGCATCAAGTACATTTGTGTTTAGTTATCACTTGGTATTGAACAATTTTTTCTTTAGTGAATCTAATAACTCTTGAATCACTAATGGTTGATAACAACGAAAATCTTGTTGTGATGTCTCAAGCAAAGCCAAAAGAGGACATGTCGCCTAAGGTTTGTTTCCTACCTCCCGTACAAGATTAAGGGGGAGTTAGAAACATTTTTCAAACTAGTATTTGATTTCTTTCAAAGGTTTTTATCATTATCAAAAAATAGGGGGAGAATTGTTGAATCATATTTTTTGATATATGTGAAAATGTGTTTGATGAAAAACCAATCTTAGAATGAAAAATCTTTATGAGAATCTCATATTTCAAAATAAGTTTTTTCATATTTCGAAACAAGCATGATTTGTGTTTTGGCGTGAATGTTCAAATGTTTGAAAAATCTAAGTTCATGTATCATGTTTCGAAACTAAAGTTTCCATGTTTCAAAACATCATTATGCCATGTTTCTAAACATGTTTCGAAATATCCTTTGTTAAGGTTTCTATGTTTGCTAAAGTTTATATGCTATATTTCAAAACCCATTTGAAATCTAAGCATATGTTTCGAAACCTATATAGTATGTTTCAAAACCTTTGTAAATTCTGTTAACAAATCATTTAAAAATGTGTTGCATATGTTTTGATATATGTTTTTGAAGTATGTTTCAAAACCTTCATTGCATGTTTTGAAACATCTAACTCTATCAGCAGAATATTTGAAAAACTAACATGCTTTTGCACTTTAATTCAAAAGCTATTTTAAAAGTCACCTTTTGACTTAATCTCCATACCCTGATGTTTTAATTTCAAATATGTTATAAGTGGAGAATAAAACAAAAATATTTTTTTTTAAAAGAAATTGTCTCCCACTCATTCTGTCTCTTGGTGCATAACCAGTTGTAAAGGCTAGATCTTTTGAAACATGATATGTATGTTTCGAAACCTTAGTGTAAAAATGTAACGCCTCCTCATCTCAAATAGCATGGTAGGTTTACACCTAGTAATCCACGAGGCGTTAGGAAACCCTAGCAGCGGAAACAATGGATCGAACCTGCCGAAATATTTGTAGGGTTTCCATGCAAAGTAAATATGCACAAATTTTCGTTAAATTAACATGTAAGTCCATCATAACAAAAGAGGTACAAATCTCCATATATTTACAACACTTTTGAACTGAATTACATAAAACGATAAAATAAAGCTTAAACGTCCTCTGAATCATTCCCGTGTGCCTCGCTTGCTTCCTTATTCCCTGGCACACCAAACCTACCTGGAACGCGAAGCGTTCCAGGGGCATCAACCCAAGTTAGATATTGGAATCTAAGTGAGATGTTCTCAAGAAATAAATAGCTCATGTATGAAAATGCAAATATGCAAAAATGAAACCCCCCTTTGTGGAAGTCATGTCAGGGTGTTGCAATCACCCCCGCGCACGCCATGCTCACCTCAACACGCATATGTGACTCCGCGAGTCACTCATGGCGGCCACTAACTTGCCACAAACATCCACATGTCATGAAATGATGAAATAAGTGGAATTGCATGCCAAACAAGAGAAGTAAGTGATCATGTCCACATATAACACACAAATGAATCAAAGGATGATCAATATGAAGAGCAAAGGATGCAGAGAACACTCACACTTGCTACCTTTCTTGTTGCACCACTGATTTTTTATGAAATTCAGCCCTTTTAAGCTACAGTTACATACAGTACGTGTCACCAAACTAAAATATTTTTACATAGGATTATAGGAAATCATTTAAGGAAGAAACCATAAAAATTTCAAAGAAAAAGGACTATGCACGCACTCTCACGCGCCCCCATAAGAGTGCCCATGCGCCCCCACGCGCAGCTACGGCAGGCGCGTGCGTCTCACGCGCCGAGCCCCTGGTTCTTACGGAATTTTGCTTCGATGTTTAAAACGGCCATAACTCCTTCATTTTAACTCCGATTTGACTTCCGTTTGAACCTACGGACTCCCCTTTCAGTGTACTACGACCCTATGGAAAGAAAAGTGGCTTACCTCTTTGGTTCTTTCCTCGTTTTTAGGAATCTTCCAATCTGGTCACTCTTCTTGGTTTCCTTTTGTTCTTCCTTCTTTGGATTTCTTTCCTTTGCTTTACCTTACTTAATTTCTCTCTACGTGAACCACTCTCCTACCCCTTTTTATAGCCTTATCATGGTTGCACCTTATCTCCTTTGGGTTGGTATTTTCCTCCTTGTCATAATTACCATCTTTGAAAAATGCTCCCTTTGATTCTTTCTTCCTTTATAAGCTTTTCTTCTCCCAATCACCTTCTTCCACTTGCCCCTTGCATGCCCACTTATTCAAACCTCCTTATCCCTTACTTTTAGTGGCCCAATAGCACGCTTACAACTTTCTTTACTTGTGAATTAAGAAGTAATTATGCCTTAAGACTTTTGTGTACCAATTATCCAATAACATCTCACCACCTCAAAGCTTCTTTAATAAGCCTTCATTATGTCTATTGATCTTTCAACAAGAGTTTACCACGTCAAACTTTACCAATAAGCCTTTACCATGACATTTACTTTGTACTTAAATCCTTAAAATCACTTTTATTTGCATACAAATCCTAAACTTGTATTTAAACACATTTCACTCCATCATCTTTGTCTTACATCATATCCAACTCCTCATTAGATTTTTGGGATATTACAAAAAATGTGTTGTTTCGAAACCTATAATGTGTGTTTCGAAACCTACTTTATCATCTTGTCTCTAATAGTTATAATTAACCAAAATTTTATTTCTTGGTATATATATATCAGTTCTTTGAAGACAAGAAGCATATCTTACAAGAATACACAAGTATACGCACCTACAAGAGAAATTGCTACATACACAAGCACAAGTGAACGAAACTTTTTCAACAAGCTCTCAAAGAAGATCCTCTCAATTACTCCTTGGTGTGCATTGTGGTGTGACAAGGAGAAGCAATCTAAAACCAACGCTTTCACCCTTTCAAGCTCTCCTCACTCCATACTAATAGGTTTGTAACAACCATTTGGTAAGGTATTTTATTACATTCAAACTGTTGGGTTGTAAAAGATAAGTTTTATTTATCTTGTTATAAGGTTGGAGTTGAACCCATAAAAACTCATTATGTAAGGTTTTAGGGTGAACCATGGTAAAACCCTTGGTGTGGTTGATTACTAGTGAAAATGATTGTGTTTGAAAATCCTTCAAGTGGGTAAGCTTGAAGGTAGTGGAGTAGGCGAGTGCCAAACCACTATAAATCTCATGTGCAATTTGTTTTATTATTTCACTTACTTATTCTCATTGCTCATGCTTTCAAAAGAATCATTTTCAAAAGTTAAAAGTTTCCAATAAGCAAAATAGTGAGGAAAGTTTCGAAACATATCTTAGTAGGTTTCGAAACATACTTGACAAATAGTTTGGTTTTGAAACATACTTACTTATATTTCGAAACATACTTAACAGAAAGGTTTATTTCGAAACATAGTGTCCTGCATGCTATAAGTCTTTAAACTATCAAAAATTTACCCAAATCCCAATTCACCCACCCTCTTGCGATATATTTGCCATTATATTAAACTAACAAAAATGGCACAAGAACTTGCTCTGTTACTTTTACCTGGATGTCCTTACTTAGCCATTGGAGGTTGTAAGGATGGGCATGTGGAATAGTGGGTAGCTCTAGCTTTTTAACAAGGGAGGATGAGACCATGTTGGTGCAACTACCATTATTAATGATAAGGTCACACACTTTCTCTTGCCAGGTTTGGAAGATCGTGTGCCTTTGTTCTTCGTAGGCTTGCACATGTACATCTAGCATCCTTCTAATCATGAGCATTTCTCTCTCATCTATGTATTCAATACAGGTTTCACTTATGGCATTACACAAGTGTTAGTGTAGGTGCTCTAGACCCAATCAGATTGGGCATGTTGTACACTGACAATTGTAATCATGTTATTATTTGAATAAGGAGTTATTCAAATTCACAAGAAGTCATTCTATTAGTTTCTTGTTATTATTGTAATAACCGAATGAAACTAGATAGAAGTCCATATGATGTATACTGTGAATAATCTATAAAGATGTGAGATGATGCATCACAGTTTATAGACATCATTAAACGTCCCAAGTCGTAGCAATGTCAAGAATGGACATTGACAATTGCGGTAAGACTTGTATGTGCTATGTTTTTTCTATGTGATAGCAATGGGGATCTCACACCCATAGGCATGGGGATGCCTAGACAAGTACATAGGTGACCAATGTTGGAGAACGTGTCACTGGACATGACTCGCCATGAGAATCCATTTTGGTTATATGTTGATGAAATTCTCATACGAGATGGGTGTAACTAATCCTTGGACCTGAGGTTTTCACGGTCATCTCATAAGAAGATTGGTATGCTTTGACATCGTTTCGATGGGCCTAGACAAAGGCTGCACGTGGGCGATCGTTGGGTATATCATGAGGCTTATGGAGATGGGTGCATAGCCAAGATGGGACTCGTCTATCCCTTGATAGAGGATGATGTATCTAAGGCGCCTTCGGTGGATATTCACTTTAAATCCATGGCCATGGTGAAAGAGATCAATAAGGAGTTATTGATTCACTTTCTATTAAGTGAAGATATCCGAAAGACCGAAGAAAACTCATGTGATCATTATCAAGCAACACATCGCCATACTTGAGATCACATAAGATGCATTGACGAGAGGATCGTATTACACGGTAACCATGCTCGTGAAAGGTTATTTGCGGATTATGAATCCTTCTGAATAATTGGGTAGGCATGACGCCTTGCTAGAGGCCAATCTTGTCTTATGTGTTCGTACTGACACATTGCCAACATATTCGGAAGCCTAATGAGTCATACGCAATAGGCACGGTCCCTGGCTTAAACCAGGAGAGTGGACGTATGGTTAAGTGGGACACTTCGGCAAGAAGTTGTACTGTCGTAGGTTCTCACGGAAAAAGAACAGATAGACGTAATGACGTCGATATGACGAGGAGTCGTCGTAATGGAAAGAGTTTCCTAAAAATGGCATTTGATTAAATTAGGAAGGAGTTTCTAATTTAATGATTTTCTATTTGTTGGAGTGGCAAATAGGAAATAAAATATTTTTGGGCTTAAGTTAATATTTGGACTAAATTAGATTTGGGCCAAATATTAAATTAAATATTATATTTGGACTAAATTGGATTTGGGCCAAATATTAAAATAAATATTATATTTGGACTAAATTAGATTTGGGCCAAATATTAAATATTATATTTGGACCAAATTAGATTTGAGCCAAATATTAAATAAAATATATTTGGGCTTGAATTAGATTTGGGCCATAATATTTTATTTAACCTATAAAAGGATTGGGCCATTTAATTATATTTCTAGTTGGACTAGAATAAGCCCACTTATGATTCTAATTAAATTAGAATTAATGGGATAGCCCAATCCATTAGGGTTTTAGAAACCCTAGGATATTTCATTATAAATATCATTTTATAGGTTGCCCATTACAGAGGTGATTTTTGGTGTCGTTTTTCAAGAGTTGAAAAACGCATTACCGTTCACTCTTTCCCGTTTCTTTTGGCATCGATTTGAAACGTGGGTGTTCTTTTACCGTCCATACACAAGCCACGCAAAGGAGAAGGAGCTAGCACTCCTATTCCGCTCTCCTTGCCAACGGACGCGTGCCGCGTATCACGAGTTAGAGGCCGGACGCTTGGACGGCTCGAATCCGCGAACGACTCGATAATCTAAAGGTTAGATTTATTTATTTGTTTGTGAATGATTTGATTTCGACGTTGATCCAATCGCCGGGATCGGGGTAAGGTTCAAATTTTTTGAACTACGCTGCTTGCCCCGTAGCGATCTTGCTTTACTTTCAGTCTTCTTTTTCCTGTCCAAAATCTTCATTCGGGGACTGTTGGAGCATCATCACCTAGTGGTTAGGACATTTTAAAGTTATGTGCCCATGGCTGAGGCACTTGGAGCACTTGACATTACTGGATTTCTTTGAGGTCTTGGAAGTGTCTTCATGTCATGTCCCACCTCGCGGAGTACCCGCTAGCACAGGTAATCCGTGAGAAGGTCGCTAAGAAATGGGAACAAAGCATCCCAACATTACTTTCATGACATTTTACTAACATTTAAAAGTATAGAACTTGACATTCATGCAACATCATCTAGTAACATGTTTGGTCTGGGCTTAACTGCCTATACAATACAAAAATCATAGGTGGCATGAAGCAAAAAAATACATCAAGACATCTGTTTTCCCATGCCCTACCAAAAAGAAAACAAAACACTCCCTAGGATCCTCCTCCCGAGGTGACTTTGTACACACTATGCATCTCCCAACATCAGGTGTGGTTAGACTCACCACCCACTATTGCTTTGCCCTTATTTGGATTGACACAAAGTAAACAAAGTGAGCCACAATGTAATACCCGATATTAAATAATAAGAGAATTTTTGAAGATATGGGTCAAAAATGATATTTAGCAAAGTTTCGGGCCTAAGTGCAATATTCAAAACTTAAACGAAAGAGGAATGACTAAGTTAAGATGATCCAATTGACGAGAAATGGTACAATTAGACGATATTTGATAAAAATCATGGATTTTCAAAGGTTTGAAGTCAAAAGCACCCAATTAGGAGAGTTCGGGCAAAAGTGCAGATTTTGCAAAATATCAGAGGGAGGTCGAATCAACGAATTTTTCAGAAATTCCAAAAGGAAATGGAAAATATAGAACTTGAGGGCCATTGTGGAAGTGTTAGAAAGTCCAGGGGTATCTAAGAAAGGGAGGAAATTCAATTAAAAGAAGGCTGGGGGCTAAAATGCAATTTTTGCAAAGTTCTTGGTGTGAAACCGACCGGCCGCCTATGGCCGCCGGCGGTCGCTTCTGGGGCATCGGGCAGGTCACCCGGAGGCTCTAGGCTAGCCTCCAGATGATGGTCTCGTTGGGAGCTTTCATTGGCCGGAAAATGGTGTGATTTGATCGGAAATCATGGCCAAAAGATTTTTGATTTGGCCGGATCTTTCGAGGGCTTAGGCTCACGATTTGGTGCTTCTTAATTGGTTTAGAAGCTAGATCTGGGGTTAAGGGGATAAGGGCAACCGATCTATGGTGGAAAATCGAGTCGAGAGAGGGTATAAATAGACGTCGAGAGGCCGAGGGTTTTCTTAAAAATCGAGAGAAATTCAGGGCATTCGGGCTTGAATCGAGGCACAAGGATAAGGGGCTTTTGTTCTTAGTGTTCTATGGATCGATTCTAGAAATTTTGGGGGCGTTTGGCGTAGAAATGGAAGGGTTTTAGAAGCTTGGCCGGAAAAACGAACCGCTGCCGCCGCGACCTGCAACTCACTTTTAAACCTACCTCCGACCACTTTTTTCGACAAACAAGGGCACCATTGAGGTCACCTTGAAGAGCTCTACAAGCCCCTATAAGAATTTAGGGCATTGGACGTCGCCGGAATCGGGGAAGACGACCGGAGAAAAAGACTGTGCGGCGGCACGTGGCTCCCACTAACGGGACCTCTGGGTGGCGCGTGAGGGCGCATGAGGTATGATTTTTATGTGTTTTTAATTTTATAATTTAGGTAAAATTATTCTAGGAATTATCATGGAAAAATATTTTGTGAAAATTGATGTTAGGTATTTTTAATGAATTTCCGAAGGTAGAAATGTTTGAAAATTAAATAAAAATAGAGAAAATTGTGGAGAAATAGAAATGTTGATTCCAAAGGTCTTAAATGGTGAAATAGGAATCAATTGGGTCATTGGAAGAAGAGTTACACAATTTTTTAGGTGTGGCACGTTTTTTTAGGTGAAATCCGGACTTTTCCGAATTGAGGTGAGTGGTTTGATTCCAACTTTTCCTTGTCTTGGAAGTGTTTTTAGGTGCTTGTGGTGGGTTCTAGTGAGCGGTTATACCCTCCTAGACATAGATTGTTTTACAAGGCTTTTACTTATGATTATTGTGTCGATATTTGCTACATTGCATTAACTGTTTTATTTTAAAATGTTGATGCATGGCGTGTAAATTTTCATATCATTTGGGGTCAAGTTTAATTGCATCGTTGGGTCCGTATGGGGCGGGATGGGGTCTACTTGAGATTGGGATAATGTTAATCCAGGTGAACGGGTGTCACACTGGGGCACTCGAGGGAATAATGTTAAACCAGGTGAACGGGTGTCACGACGGTGCACTCGAGGGATTAACGTTGGACCAGGTGAACGTGTGCCACAGTGGGGCATTCGAGGGATTAAGTATGTCAAGGTGATATCTCGAGTTAGACGTGTCTTGCATGTTGTCGTATAGTATGCCATGCTCGTATGTCTTCCATGCATTGTATAACTGTTTCATACCTTCACTTAGATGGTTTATCATCTAACATGGGTTATGCCCCTAGAACATTCAACGTTCCAGTCAGGGATAGCAGCGAGGTCGAGGACACGACCGATGAGCTAGTGGTGTATGTTTGATAGTTGTTGTTGTTGTATTATTTTGGAAGCATTGATGTTATAAATCGCTTGACGATGTTGTAATAATTAGTATTGATGTTGTATTCATATGACGGTATGGGAACATTTTGTGTGTAACACATGATAGACCACGTCATTTTGATTAATTAAGTATTCCGCTGTGTTTATATTGTCTTGTTCGGTTAAGATTTGTTATTGTTAACTAAACGAGTAATACTGGAACTCTCGGGGTATATATATCTGCATGTGGAGATTGTTCTTAAGATCACCACGGGTGCCGGCTGTAGTTTTATGACGAGTGTTTCATCTGCATGTGAAGATTATGCTCGCAGGCGTCGCGAGTATCAGACTTGAAAAAAAAAAAAACCCCGGGAATTTCCTTATAGTGACACGCCTGTATAGGGCGGGGTGTTACAATTGGTATCAGAGCCCTAGGTTAAAACCCTAGGATGGTTAGGGTAGGTTATTGAATTTAGCACGGCTAGACTTGAAAACTTAGAATCAGGTTATGGATTCTAGGTATTATATGAGAACTTTAGGAGACACTTGTTCGAGATTTCTAAGAAAATCTATGTGTGTTGTTAGTAAGCAATGGTGGACCAAGTGCTGCTGTCGCATTGGACAAATAGGATCGAAGCTCGAGGAAACCCGCAAAATGAGGACATGAATGTGTTTCTACTTGCAATGGAGGAAATTATTGATGATGTGCCCCCTAGCTACCGATAAATGGTAGATTTATCAAAGTTTCAGATCAGTTTTCTTATTGATCAGTTGGATGGGGAATGGAAGACTTTTGCGCAATGGTTGTGGCAGGATTGGGAAGACGACTCTCTACGTGAATTCTGAGCAAGAATGCGGAACGAACATCAGGATCTACTCAGGGACGTTATGGATGAGGAGGAACAGGCAGAGATTGCTGCAAATCTCACGAATGAGGTCATAGATATTAGCTCTGATGAGGAATCAGATGAGGAATCTCAGGAAGTCCAAGATGATGGCGAAGGACCCCCGGTAGCATCCGACAGTGACGGGGACCACAAGGAGTCATGGATCTGGAGGTCGAAGAACTATTGAGCATGGCCGAAGAGATAGCTGTTGGACGAAGTGATATGTAAATATAAAATAAAATAAGATGTTATGTCTATTCTCCTTTTCGGTTGTACTAAGTTGTTCTGTTTTGTGGGATATTATAAAGAAATAAAACTGTCCCCTTTGTATAGAAACAATCTTATCTTGAGTATAATTTATTTCCGTGATTCACTTCAGATGGTGAATACACGAAGGCTACGGGACGCAGCTCATGACAAAAGTGGAAGAAGATAAGGAAATAATCTCGAAGATCAGGATAATCGCAGGAATCACTCAGGAGGGAACAGAAGATACGTCGGGAATCGAGCTCCAGTGAGGACCGGTTTGAGCGAATGGAGCGATTTTTAGAAAATATGCTGACATACGTGAGTCGAGAAGAGCCTACTCAGCACACGACCACAGCTTTGGAGCGATACCGACATTTGAGACCCCCTATGTTCAAAGGAAGGACTGGCGATGATCCTAGCTCAACCGAGTATTGGCTGAAGCAGACCGAGAAACTACTTCAACATCTCCAATGCAGTGAAGAGGAGAAGGTGAGGTGTGCAACCTACACGCTGGAAGAAGAAGCAGGTCGGTGGTGGCAGTCTACCGAGCGATCATTAATAAGGTCTCAACAGGAGCGTGAAGTTGAGAATGAGGATGCACCAATGTATACTTGGGCGGGATTCAAGGAAGAGTTTAACGCCAAGTATTTTTCCAAGAGTTGGAATGAAGAAAGAATTTGGGAGTTTATGAGGCTCAAGCAGACGGGAGAGATGTCTGTGAGTCAATACGATAATCGGTTCATTCAACTGATTAAGTACATGCCCATGTACGAGACTGACGAGAGTCAGAAGGCACAAAAGTTTGTTTCAGGATTACAAGGACATCTCCAGCAAGTTTTAAGTGGGTGGGATATTGAAACTTACAAAGAAGCATTGCACTGAGCTTTGACCATTGAGAGAAATCTGACACGAGCCAAGATCATCAAGATAGAGGAAGGAAGTAAGAGCGGTAAACCAGGCAGTCTGACGACTCAACCAAGGGATGACGGGAAGTGTCCTCGATGTAAGAGAAAACACCCTGGGAAGAGATGTGTCTTGCAGTGCTATGGATGTGGCGAAGAAGGTCACATCGAGAGAAACGGCCCAAAGATCAAAGCAACGCCCTAGGTTGGGTATCAGGGAAAGGTGGTGTGTTACAATTGTGGTCAACCAGGGCATATCTCGCGCGATTGCTCAAAAAGGCAGAAGATGGAACCATCGAGTGGAAGTGCACAAAATGTTCGTCCAGGCCGAGTGTACAATCTGACTTGTGAGGACGCTGAGGCCAATCCTGCAGTTATTGAAGGTACACTGTTTTTTTCGAATATTCCAACTCATGCTTTAATAGATCCAGGTGTTACGCATTCATTCGTGTCGCATGCATCAGTAGAAGGTTTAAAGTTAGAACCTAGGGAATTGGGTTATCAGATGGCAATAGCCACTCCTATGGGTTCAACTCTAAGAACTGCGGTAGGGTGCCATGGGTGTATTTTTAATATGGGAGGAGAAAGTTTTAAGATCGATTTAGTGGTATTAGACATTCAAGATTTCGACATAATTATCGGTATGGATTTCCTATCGCTACATGAGGCTAAAATAGATTGTAAGAGTAATATTGTGAGCTTACCCAAGCTTAACGGAGAGTGGATTGTGTTCCAAGGTCAAAATAGGAAGATTAAGAGAGAAAATGGCATGACTTTGCACACGTTGCAGTCAGCCAAACCCGAACCAGGAAAGAAAAGTCTCGAGTTGGAGTCAGTGAGGGTCGTGAATGAGTATTCTGAGGTATTTCCTGAGGAATTACCAGGATTACCTCCCCAAAGAGAAATTGAATTTTCGATAGATCTTATACCAGGTATACAGCCAATATGCATACCTCCGTATAAGATGGCCCCAGCTGAGATGAGGGAATTGAAGGAGCAATTACAGGACTTGACCGACAAGGGATTTATCAGACCAAGTGTGTCACCCTGGGGAGCTCCGATATTGTTCGTGAAAAAGAAAGATGGTACCTTACGTATGTGTACTGACTACCTATAGTTAAACAAGGTAACCATAAAGAATAAGTACCCGTTGCCTAGGATTGAAGAGTTGTTTGACCAACTTCAAGGAGCCAAAGTATTTTCTAAGATAGATCTTCGGTCAGGGTACTATCAAATGAAGATCAAGCCGGAAGATGTACCCAAGACTGCATTTCGGTCACAGTATGGTCACTACGAATATCTAGTGATGCCGTTTGGATTGATCAATGCACCTGCTGCATTTATGGATTTAATGAACCGAACTTTTAGACCTTACCTGGACAACTTTGTAATAGTGTTCATAGATGACATTTTGATATACTCTGCAAGTGAGAGTGATCATGAAGAACATTTAAGGATAGTCTTGCAGACTTTAAAGGATCATAAGTTGTACGCCAAGTTCTCGAAGTGTGAATTTTGGCTTACTCAAGTAGCATTTCTTGGACATATAATTTCTGTAGAAGGTATAGCTGTCGATCCAGCAAAGATAGAAGCAGTTCAAAAATGGAAAGCACCTAAGACCATTGGGGAGATCTGAAGTTTTCTTGGACTAGCAGGATACTACAGAAGATTTGTAGAAGGATTTTCAAAGATATCTGCTCCACTTACTCGATTAACGCAGAAAGAAGTTAAATTTGAATGGGATGATAAATGTGAACAAAGTTTTCAAGAACTTAAGGCGCGATTAACTACGGCACCGATTTTAGCAATGCCAACGGAGTCAGGAAAGTTTGTGGTGTATAGTGATGCTTCGGGAATAGGGTTGGGATGTGTTCTAATGCAAGATGAGAAAGTAATCACTTACGGATCTCGGCAACTAAAAAGACATGAGCAGAACTACCCAACTCATGACTTGGAATTAGCAGCTATAATATATGCTTTGAAGTTGTGGAGACATTATCTCTATGGGGTACAATTTGAGATTTTTACGGATCATAAGAGTTTGAAGTACATATTTTCTCAGAAGGAGTTAAACATGAGACAAAGAAGATGGATGGAATATTTAAAAGATTATGATTGTACCATTTCCTATCATCCAGGAAAGGCGAACATAGTTGCAGACGCTCTTAGCCGAAGAAGTTCCGAGATTATGGCTAACATGATGATCGAGGAATTTAGCCACCTAACAGTAAGTGTTAAGCGTAAACCAAACAAGGGATATTTGGCAAATCTGACAATTCAAGCTGATGTGGTAAATCAAATCAGATCAGCTCTTCAAACAGACACAAGAAGAAGTCAGTGGATAGACGAGAACGGTCAAGTTAAGGCATTTGAATTCAGTTACCGTGACGGTATACTTCGATTTCAAGGAGGAACATACGTGCCAAGGAATCAAGGTCTAAGACAAGTTATCTTGGGAGAAGCCCATCGGGCAAGATACACAGTACATCCAAGATCCACAAAAATGTATAAGGATCTTAGGGAAATTTATTGGTGGCCAGGAATGAAAAAGGACGTGGCACGGTACGTGGCACAATGTGATACCTGTCAACGTATCAAAATTTAGCATCAGCGTCCGAGAGGAAAGTTACAACCATTGGATATTCCCGAGTGGAAATGGGACCACGTCACTATGGATTTTGTGACCAATCTACCTCGAAGTCCCAAAGGAAACGATGCTATTTGGGTAATAGTGGATCGACTGACCAAGTCAGCACATTTCTTGCATATTAAGATAAGGCAACCGACTCACGCTCTGGCTCAGTTGTACATTGAGGAAATAGTACGATTGCATGGAATACCTGCAAGTATAGTGTCAGATCGAGACCCACGATTTACGTCAAGATTTTGGGAAAGTTTCCACAAGTGTATGGGAACACAGTTGAAGCTCAACACAGCTTATCACCCTCAGACTGACGGACAGTCCAAGCGAACAATTCAAACGCTCGAGGATATGTTAAGGGCATGCATTTTGGAATTCTCGAGAAGTTGGGAGAAACATCTACCGTTGGTAGAATTTGCCTACAACAACGGGCACCACAGCAGCATTGGAATGGCTCCCTACGAGGCATTATATGGGCGAAAATGCAGAACACCACTCTGCTGGGTAGAAACTGGAGAAGTAGGATTAATTGGACCCGAGATTGTTCAGACTATTACTGAGAAGATTAAGCAAATAAAAGAGAAAATGAGGATAAGTCAAAGTCGTCAGAAATCGTATGCTGATCAACGAAGGCGAAACTTGGAATTTTTGGTCGGTGACAAGGTATACTTGAAAGTCTCTCCATTTAAATCCGTGATTCGAGGAAAAAGGAAAGGGAAATTAAGCCCAAGATACATAGGACCCTATGAGATTTTGGAGAAAATTGGATTAGTGGCTTACATATTAGCTTTACCTGTGGCATTATCAAACATCCACAACGTGTTTCATGTGTCTCAACTACGGAAACATGAGCCAGACCCTACACAGGTACTTCAAAATGAGACCATTGAGATACGAAATGATCTAACGTACCTTGAGGAACCAGTTCGAATCCTAGATCAAAGGGATCAAGTCTTAAGGAACAAGGTTATCCCCTTAGTGAAAGTACTATGGGGCAATCATGACGAAGAAGAGGCAACTTGGGAACGCGAAGAAGAGATAAAGATTTCTTATCCACATTTATTTTGATACCGTAAGTTAGTAATTTCGAGGACGAAATTTCTTTTTAGAGGGGGGGATGTAATACCCGGTATTAAATAATAAGAGAATTTTTGAAGATATGGGTCAAAAATGATATTTAACAAAGTTTTGGGCCTAAGTGTAATATTCAAAACTTAAACGAAAGAGGAATGACTAAGTTAAGATGAGCCAATTGACGAGAAATGGCACAATTAGACGATATTTGATAAAAATCAAGGATTTTCAAAGGTTTGAAGTCAAAAGCACGCAATTAGGAGAGTTCGGGCAAAAGTGCAGATTTTGCAAAATATCAGAGGGAGGTCGAATCGACGAATTTTTCAGAAATTCCAAAAGGAAATGGAAAATATAGAACTTGAGGGCCGTTGTGGAAGTGTTAGAAAGTCCAGGGGTATCTAAGAAAGGGAGGAAATTCAATTAAAAAAATGTTGGGGGCTAAAATACAATTTTTGCAAAGTTCTTGGTGTGAAACCGACCGGCCACCTATGGCCGCCGACGGTCGCTTCTAGGGCATCAGGCAGGTCGCCCGGAGGCTCTAGGCTAGCCTCCAGACGATGATGGTCTCGTTGGGAGCTTCCATTGGCCAGAAAATGGTGTGATTTGATCGGAAATCATGGCCAAAAGATTTCCGATTTGGCCGGATCTTTCGAGGGCTTAGGCTCATGATTTGGTGCTTCTTAATTGGTTTAGAAGCTAGATCTGGGGTTAAGGGGATAAGGGCAACCGATCTATGGTGGAAAATCGGGTCGAGAGAGGGTATAAATAGACGTCGAGAGGCTGAGGGTTTTCTTAAAAATCGAGAGAAATTCAGGGCATTCGGGCTTGAATCGAGGCACAAGGATAAGGGGTTTTTGTTCTTAGTGTTCTAAGGATCGATTCTAGAAATTTTGGGGGCGTTTGGCGTAGAAATGGAAGGGTTTTAGAAGCTTGGCCGGAAAAACGAACCGCTGCCGCCGCGACCTGCAACTCACTTTTAAACCTACCTCCGACCACTTTTTTCGACAAACAAGGGCACCATTGAGGTCGCCTTGAAGAGCTCTACAAGCCCCTATAAGAATTTAGGGCATTGGACGTCGCCGGAATCGGGGAAGACGACCGGAGAAAAAGACTGTGCGGCGGCACGTGGCTCCCACTAACGGGACCTCTGGGTGGCGCGTGAGGGCGCATGAGGTATGATTTTTATGTGTTTTTAATTTTATAATTTAGGTAAAATTATTCTAGGAATTATCATGGAAAAATATTTTGTGAAAATTGATGTTAGGTATTTTTAATGAATTTCCGAAGGTAGAAATGTTTGAAAATTAAATAAAAATAGAGAAAATTGTGGAGAAATAGAAATGTTGATTCCAAAGGTCTTAAATGGTGAAATAGGAATCAATTGGGTCATTGGAAGAAGAGTTACACAATTTTTTAGGTGTGGCACGTTTTTTGAGGTGAAATCCGGACTTTTCCGAATTGAGGTGAGTGGTTTGATTCCAACTTTTCCTTGTCTTGGAAGTGTTTTTAGGTGCTTGTGGTGGGTTCTAGTGAGCGGTTATACCCTCCTAGACATAGATTGTTTTACAAGGCTTTTACTTATGATTATTGTGTCGATATTTGCTACATTGCATTAACTGTTTTATTTTAAAATGTTGATGCATGGCGTGTAAATTTTCATATCATTTGGGGTCAAGTTTAATTGCATCGTTGGGTCCGTATGGGGCGGGATGGGGTCTACTTGAGATTGGGATAATGTTAATCCAGGTGAACGGGTGTCACACTGGGGCACTCGAGGGAATAATGTTAAACCAGGTGAACGGGTGTCACGACGGTGCACTCGAGGGATTAACGTTGGACCAGGTGAACGTGTGCCACAGTGGGGCATTCGAGGGATTAAGTATGTCAAGGTGATATCTCGAGTTAGACGTGTCTTGCATGTTGTCGTATAGTATGCCATGCTCGTATGTCTTCCATGCATTGTATAACTGTTTCATACCTTCACTTAGATGGTTTATCATCTAACATGGGTTATGCCCCTAGAACATTCAACGTTCCAGTCAGGGATAGCAGCGAGGTCGAGGACACGACCGATGAGCTAGTGGTGTATGTTTGATAGTTGTTGTTGTTGTATTATTTTGGAAGCATTGATGTTATAAATCGCTTGATGATGTTGTAATAATTAGTATTGATGTTGTATTCATATGACGGTATGGGAACATTTTGTGTGTAACACATGATAGACCACGTCATTTTGATTAATTAAGTATTCCGCTGTGTTTATATTGTCTCGTTTGGTTAAGATTTGTTATTGTTAACTAAACGAGTAAGACTGAAACTCTCGGGGTATATATATCTGCATGTGGAGATTGTTCTTAAGATCACCACGGGTGCCGGCTGTAGTTTTACGACAAGTATTTCATCTGCATGTGAAGATTGTGCTCGCAGGCGTCGCGAGTATCAGACTTGAAAAAAAAAAAAAAAAACCCGGGAATTTCCTTATAGTGACACGCCTGTATAAGGCGGGGTGTTACACACAAGGCCCAGCAAGTATAATTTATGGAGAAGTAGTAGGAACCAATGAGACATAAATAGTCATACAACAAATTTATTTTACCATGTGTGGTTACACCATGTATTTCTATATGTGTGTCCCATATATCATATCATAGCATGTCATATGCTACAAGGTAAAGTGAATGCACCATCATCTCATGGACCACTATGCATGTAACAACCCCTCTCTCGGACCACCCCAACATCTAAAGGGCCCCCGACAAGGAGCGTTACATGGGGGACTAGGAATACTAACATTTACAACCTAGCATACACAGAAAGACATTAAGATAAACCACAACCTTACATGCCATTCATTCACATATAACCCATATCATATAAGGAGTCTCTCATCACTCTACAAAACATACATTCACAAAATATTACATTCACCTAAAAGAAGAAATAATCTAAGATACTAGCTCCAAAACACTCCCAATATCTTTTGTTGAGGGAGCCCCAGCACACATATGCCTACCCGACCGCCTCACTTGGACCCGCGTTAGCTACATCCTTGCCCTTACCTGGAATGGCGAGGAATACAAGGGTGATCCACAAGGCCCAGCAAATAATACATAAAAGAAAAGTATAGCTAAAAATAGGGCACAGGTTTCGAAATAAAACTCTTTGCTCTGTTATGTTTCAAAATATGATAAATGGGTTTCGAAATCTCCATCCTTAAACAATTAACTACTCACCCATTCAATGCAACATGCATACAAAAGCTCATAACACATATATGGCACCCGGCCCACATAATAATCATAATACCCACCAGGCCCGTGACTGAAAACTTGCATCCAAAGAAATTGTAAAACTCTTGGACCATTGGTCCTATCATATTTGTGACTATAGCAAATATATATATATATATACTCTCGCCCGCGATCGTCACCGACGGACACACCCCCTAGTCGTCACCAAAGGAGCGTAAACCCAGTCTGGGTAATACCTACTGGTTTTGGGGGATATCCTGGCAAAGTTCTCTGCACCGCACGCATTAATGCTCATGCAATGCAACATTTTTGGTGGCCACATTCAAATGTACATGTAACAGTTATAATTTATGCTCCATGCTCACTCATGAATCATAATGTCATATGCTTACACAAGTCATGTCCATGATGCACAAGTACCACACTTTCCACGCCATGCTATGCCAAAATTTAACATTCATAAACTTAAAGACATTTATAGTCCACCATTAAGGCCATGTTCTCCTTTAAATTTCATTAGGAAACTTGGGAGATTTGGAATTATAAGAATACTCCCCCTAGCATTGGTTCCACACATATTTGATCATCTTGGGCAATTATGTTAAGAATAAACAAACACAAGTCATGGGAGAAGACCAATTCTCTACCATGCTTAATGCAAACAACACACCATTCCTTAGGAATTGTGGGGGAAGAATACAAACCCCTCTTTTGCTCACAATAAACATACACAAGGATTAGAGGCCATCAAATCTAAGAATTTCCCAAGATAGAGCAAAAACCCCTTTTTACCCACAACTTGACTTTCTCCCCAAAACCACTACCAACACTTGAGCACCATATTCTATGACTTTTACATGCTTTCAAATTCTCACTTCAAGGCCTCAAACTAGGGGAGTTAACAATAACCTAAAAACCCCCCAAATCCAACCCCAAGAAGGAATTTAAAGGATCATAAATAGAATATGGGAAGAGGAACTTGCCGTAGTTTAATTCTTGCTTTGATGCTAGATACATTTGGAGCCCTTAGAAATATTCTTGCTTAAAATTTGAAGAAATAAGCTTGAGTGTTGAGGAAGAAGAGACCCACGAGAGAGAGAGAGAGAGAGAGAGAAAGAGAGAGAGAGAGAGAGAGATCTTGGCAATATGTTTCCTTTTCTTGCAAAAATCCCTACTTTTCTATTTATATTTAACCATACATTTCCCATTAACTTTCCACCACATAAATTGCCCTTAAAATATTTCCCAAATTAAGTCTTCAACTTAGCCTTTAAGTTTTTGACTTTTTTCTTCTCAAGTCCATGCTTCTCTAAGGCTTTTTCTCTTCCCTTTAGTTGCCATCCGAGAATGCCACCTCTCCATCCCAACTTAGTCACTTTTCTTGACTTTTCAACTCTTCTCATACTTGACTTTTCCACACTTCTCCTTCTTGCTTGACTTAGACTTTTCCACATCTCCCATTCCACTCTTTAGCTTAGAACTTTCCACTAAGCTTTCAATCCACTTCACTTGAATTTCTAACTATACTTTGACTAATTCAAGATTTATTACTTCCCATTTTTCCCAAATAATTTATATAAATTGTAGAAAGTGAATTAAACAAGAGATCTACATGCCCGGCTTTTTAGATAAAATCATCGATTTCCCAGGCAACCCGTCACTAACTCCTGATACCTGTAATTAATTAAATTAATCTTCTTAAACTGAATGTTTTGATAATTAAATTTCCAAAGAAAAATCAGGGCGTTACAATGCACCCTCGTCCTGACCTCATTTCAGGCCAGTCTATATAGCTGCAGTGGAACTCTAACCCACAGTCTTACGTATCACAATGACAAATGCCAGGGGACTCTAACCCACAGTCTTACACGTCATGGGGTATGGATGCAGTGGGACTCTAACCCACAGTCTTACACTTTCCCCTTTGTAAGGTATCCCTTTTCTTTTCCTCTGCGCAAAATAGTAGGTGCACGAATGTACATATAAGTATATCATGCATGCAAAACATGTATGTGATCATGTTATGCCTCATCTAAACTTGAGCCCCATTTGATCATCTTGTCACTTACAATTATGAACTCTTTGTGGGCACATACTTGATAATTCATTCTCCTTATATGGTATATCACTTTAAAATAGGATTTTTGTGACTCATTTTAAAACAAAAATATCCCAAATTATATGTCAAATCAAATTCCTCAACATCTAGTTTACAACCCAAAAAGCGAATCTCAATTCTGATACCAGGGTAGAAAGTTATGGCTAAAAGAGTACAAGGTGCGCAGTGCAATCCACCGCGAGAGTCGACTTTTGATATATGGAAAGCCGACTTTTGACATATAAAAAGTCAAATTTTGAGGGAGAGTAGACTTTTGATATATGAAATGTCGACTTTTAACATATAGAAAGTCGAATTTTGAGGGAGAGTCAACTTTTGACATATTGAAAGTCGACTTTTGGATTATGGAGAGTCGACTCTTGAAAATCTGAAAGTTAACTTTTGAAGACAAAAACGAAACAGAATTGGCAAAAATGAAACCCTAACCTATTTTCTTCAAACCCAAATCACTTATACTCAATTTTTGCTCAAATCTAGTGTCAATCCTTAAAAAATATGGGATAAATCAATACCCCAACAAAACCACAAACCTAGACACCCAAAATTCAATAACAAATGAAAGATTTACCTACAACCATATTTTTACATAAAAACCAACCCAAACCAAGATACATCCAAATTTTAGATTTCAACTTGGTAAAATTCATTTATGAGGCTTCCAGAAATCCCCACAAAACTCATTTCTACCATCCCCATGAAGGAGAGGGGAATTAAATACATAATATGAAAGGAAAGAGAACTTGCCTTAAGTTGTAGAAACTCGGTTGAAGCCGAGATTATTGCTTCCAAGCTAACCCTTGATGCTTACTAGAGTCCACAAACCAAGCTAGAGGGAGAAGAAACAAGTAAAAGAGAGGAATTTATGAGGTGGTTGAGAAGAATGAAGAAGAAGAAGGAAAGAAGAAAAAAATAGAAGGAAAGAAGAAAAAAATAGAAGGAAAGAAATGAGAGAAGGAAAAGGAAAGAAATGAGATACACGAGCAACCCCCCTCCCCTTCTTTAATTCTGTTTTTTGATCTTCCCAATTTTACCCCTTGCCAAATGTGCCAATGCCCACAATGTCCCCATTCAATTTAATTCTTTTTAAATAACCATACATTCATATACACATTTCTTTTATTTTTTTCCCTTTCTTTCCTTTTCCTTTTCCATCCACATCATTTATTTATCATTTCATCTCTTTCTTCTTCTTTTTTTCCCAATTTAGTCATTTTATGGCTATAATAATACTGAAAAATAATTTAAACTCACTAACAGATCGTTACACTTCAAGTTCATTTTCTTTCTTTAATTTTGAATCTGGTTCATCCTTGGAATTGTTATTCTTGGAGAAACTAATAGTTTCCATGTCGCTTCTTTTAAGGTTGTTTCTTGAGGGTCTTGAGCTACTTCTCGACCTTGACAGCAAGTCTGATGACATCTTATAGGGAGTAGTAATGTTGTAGTTCCACCACGTGAGCAATTTCTTTTTTAATCCTACAAGAAATCTTACCATGGTTTGTTCTTGTGGTTCGTGTAAATTGCATTTTAGCATCAAGGTCTTGAATTCTCGAACATAATCTTTGATAGTTAGGTTTTGTTGTTGTCGTCCCAATAACTGAATATACAGCTCCTGCTTATAGTTTCCGAGTATGAACCATTTGGTCATTAACTTTTTTAATCTTACTCTAGCTCCATACAACACTTTTGCCTTCTCTTCATCTCTGGGCCTTTATGCTTTCCCACCATAGGCTGGCATATTCCTTTAGTCTCAAAATAGCAATGGCACATCTCTTTTCATCCATGTAGTCCTTGTAGTCAAAAATCCTATCAACTCTCTACATCCATTCAAGGAATTCATCCGGGGAAGATCTTCCCTTGAATTCTGGAATGTCAACCTTGTAATCATCCTTTGATCGATGTTGGCATCATTTGGTCCTTAGTGCACATTCTTCCTTTAAGTCTAAGTCATTTGCTAAATCCATTTCTCCCTCAGAGCTTAAGTTGACTGAACAAGGTGTTGGTGGTGTTTTCCTTCGTGATCGTGGTGTTCGTTATTGCAAAGCAAATAACAGATGTGCCATCTACTCCCTAAGTTTGTCAAGTCCTTATTAGAGGCCTTGAATTTGAGTCTATTCCACAATCAAATTTCTTAGTGTCCTTTCACCTTCCATTGCTCAATGGTGATTCACAACCTCAGTCTTTAATACCAAATTGATAGAAATTTAAACAAGGATCAGGCGAACTTGTCATGGGTGGTGTCGGACAAAGATGGAACAGGTTTATAGGTGACTCAAATAGCTTGAAATTGGGGTGGTTGAGTAACAAAGAAAGGTATTTGAGATAAAAGGAAAAAAATAATTAATTAACAAAAACAATACAGTTGACTAATTACGGAAGGACAAAAATGGGACAAGTTGTTACTAAGTGATAATGCAAGGCAACCACACTTATGTAAGAGTTAGGAATTTAGCCACACTTGAACAGCAAGTGGTAAGAAAGAACTAAAGTCGATAGACTATTAGAATTCAAGCCAAAAATTTAATAATCCTAATGATCGATCATGTCTTCTCTTTTATAGGAGAGAAGCCCATGACTTACATTAATTGTGCATGAGAATTACAGCAGTCATCCTGGAACCTTAAATAATTTTAAACGTGCATGAGAATTATAGTAGTCATCTTGGAACCTTGAATAATTTTAAATGTCTAGTGTTGAGAGAAATTATGGAAAATGTAAAATAGTTACTATTAGTAGCATGGGAAATATGAGAACTTTTAATAATAAGCTTCAGAAACTAGCTACTTCTTTGAATTCTTCTTTTAGTGCTAATGAGTAGTCACCCACCAGAGAATCTTGGTAGTTGCTAAAGGAATGTTTATGGGCTTTAGGTCGGTCATACTTAGGTTAGGGAAATCTACAGGCCCATTCTTGATTAAGATTAGATTTGAGTAGACTATTTTGGAGATTGCCTGACTTATTGGGCCTTGATATGTATCAATAAATGATGTTTTGAAGTGGGTCTATGAACATCCAAGACAATGATCTAGAGTGTGTTAGTTGTGCTAATCTTGATCTAGGGAATTGTAAGAATGGTTTCTATGAAATGTTTTTGGTGGCGAAAGTGGAAGCTAGCAACGGTTGGATCAGATCTAAAGATAAAGGTTAGACGTCTAACAACCTATTCCAAGTGAAACATTTGTTAACTTAGCTAAGTCATGTAGTTGAATAAAATGCTTGACCATATCATGAATGCATACTGTTGGAAATGTATGCCCTAAAGACACGTTTTGTTTAATTTATGGTAATGATGTTTCTTTTAGTCAGTTTATGGAACATATATTATTTGCATTTAATTGTTGAAAAAGTGTCCATGCTATTAAGTAAGTGATTCATGTGATGGGTCGTTCTTCACAGTTAGGCATGAATCATGGGTACTTAATAAGCAAGAAAATATTACTCTTGATCTTTTGATAGAACTGGGCATTCTATCATGATAAGATCATTGTGCAATAGATCCTAATGGAGGATGGCTTGCCTTAGCCAGTAAACAGTCCGTTTACTCTAATTGTACAAGCGCATTTGGAATGCGTAGAGTGGACCTGTGATAGAAGCTAATGACAAAGTACTAATTATCATGGAGCTAGTCTATCACTGCTACTACGTGGACGAGTACTCTAATACTTGAGTATTAGTTGGTGGTCTAGTGAACCTAGAGCTATATCCTTAGATTCACTGTAGGTGAGGTCTATCAAAGATCAATAACCTTTTGAGTTGGGAGTATGGTTTCTAATTAGCTAAGACAGACTAATACAAGATAGTTTCTGCGATTCACCCCCTTGTGATTGTCCAAGAATAATCAAATAATCCAGGGCCCTGGGAACGTGACTTAAGAGTGTGTGCTTCTGGGTAGCTCCCAGTGATAAGCAAGTACATTCGAGTAGTCACGGATTATTGGACTAGTGATCTAAGGATGGTAGAAATCATTTAGAGAGGTGTTAGTACATTATTCCTTTCTAAATGATGGGTGTTACGCAGAGGGGTATTTTCGTCATTACACTAGTAGGTCAAAGACATTGCATATGCAAAATTATTCGTGGGGTCAGTGTTACCATATGGTGATAGTTGGAACACTTAGAATGACAAAATATAGCTACTAGGTAGCAGGGATATTTTGGTCATTTTAGTAGCCGTGAATAATTTGTCTTTTGGTCCCCGGGGTAGCTCGATATAACTCATGTATTATTTAATACATTTGGCTTATTGGGTGAATTACATTGAGAGAGAATTATTTTATTCAGAATGGTCCATAATTAATTGGGCTAGAATAAAATAATAGTTCATTAGTTTTTTAATTAATTAATTGGGCTAACCCAATTAGAAAATTAATTAAATGAACTTGGCCCACTAGGGTTTTAACCCTAGAGTTCTCCCTATATATATTCTCTCCTTGGTTGTTTTTCATCTAAGATTTTTTTTTTTACTCTTCTTCACCAAAAGAGAGGCCACGAGTTTGAGTCATACCTTTGGAAGATCAAGAGAACGTTCAAGTTCTGATGCGAAGGAGCCGAAGGATTGCAGGACAGCCGTCATCTCCACCACGCAAAGAAGCTCCCGCCCATCCTCCTCCTATCACTTCATTTCGTCCGGTAATCCGAAGGAAAAGTAAGTTTCCTAGATTCTAATCAATACGATGAAAGTTTTTATTTAAAAACGCTTCCGTTGTATGCTATGTATCCTCGTGCTGATCCTTCACATACATGTTGCATCCTTTTCATGTGTGCACTTGTTGAATGCCTTATTGAACTTATGTACTCATGTTTGTTTCTCCTTTATTTATTGCTCTTTGTTTTGTGATCAGTAAATTGAGGGATTATAAGAATCATCTTGTGGCTCACATGATAATTAATGTAAATATTTCATCAAATAAATGAGTAAGAATTATCTGATATCTTACATGATAATTGAAATAAATATTTTATCAAATATGATGGCGTTTATCTGATGAGATAATCAAATCAAATATCAGATATGATAATATTAATCTAATGAGATAATTAAAGGATTTAATAAGATAATAGATTACTTAAAGTTTAATTTGGTTTAGAAGATGTGTATAACTCCTAATGAGTGTTGATGGTAGACTACTTCTACTATTATAAATAAAGGTTTGGTCATCTCTCTATCCAACACAGAAAATAAATTACAGTTATATTTTACGTCCATCATCAAGGTTGGTGTTAAGGGGAGAAATCAAATTTTAGGCATTTCGTTATCAACCAAAAATTCTCTTTATGGCTTAAAGTCCTAATGGATCTAGGTACGAATTTATTTGACTGGAATACGTGAATTACATGAGATTTCTACGGTTTGTGGGCATGACTTCTAATTGTTTGTTGTTATTTGTACAAGCAATATTATAGCTAACAGTGTAATACCCCAGGAGCCCAGAGGAGAATAGTATATATCGAGGATAAGTAAGGAATGAAACAATACCAGTTGGATACATTTTGGGCTGAATGTAGGTAAGGAACTCCGGGGTTAAGTGTGCTTGAGCTGGAGCAGCTCAAGGATAGGTGACCCCCTGGGAAGTTCGCATAGACCCATCGGGGTAAATTGTTCAAGTCCTTCCTATCGCTTGATATAGGATGTTACAAGTGGAATCAAAGCCGACCCTTAGAGAAGGCTATCCAATGAGGGCGAGGAGTGGCACCAGGGCGCGAGGCCTGATCAAGGAGCAGCTCCTGGCAGGCTTCTAGGATGGCAGCCTTCAAAGGGGAGAAGGTCTGGAACTAGTTGTAAGGTCGCATGATGAGGACGTCATGTGCTCAAGGGGGAAGAATGTAATATCCCAGGAGCCTAGAGGAGAATAGTATATGTCGAGAATAAGTAAAGAATGAAACAATACCAGCTGGATACCTTTTGGGCAAAATGTAGGCAATGAACTCCGGGATTAAGCATGCTTGAGCTGGAGCAGCTCAAGTATGGCTAACCCCCTAGGAAGTTCGCATAGGGCCATCAAGATAAGTTGTTCCGATCCTTCCTATCGCTCGATGCGGGATGTTGCAAACAGGGACATCCAAGGGAAAAAGGATGATCACTGACTAACTCAATAGATTAGTCCACGAGCATTGTCGAGATTCAACATGTCAGATGTTAGCTTACATTCACTCGACAAAATGCTAGTTATGTATACAAGTTTAAATTATTAGGCACTAGTTGAAGGCTAGTTACTATTTTGTAAACTAAGTTTAAGTTTGTAGATTATGTATATTTGGTTAAGCCCTAATATTTTTGTTATATCCTTGT
The DNA here is from genome assembly GCF_014633365.1 of Diospyros lotus. NCBI lineage: Eukaryota > Viridiplantae > Streptophyta > Magnoliopsida > Ericales > Ebenaceae > Diospyros > Diospyros lotus. The sequence goes on from NC_068350.1 coordinate 32,318,197, forward strand.
TAATGATGTAAATGTTATAGTTAGTGAATAGGTTCAAATGTCATGATGTGCATGTATAGGAGGAATCTCAAAATTGTTCATAATATAAAAAAATAAAAAAAAATAAAAAAATCTCACCTTTACTTAAAATGAAACTAAGCAAAGGGAGTACTCATAAGAGATAAACTTTATTTGGAAGCATTCCTTCCTAGCTTGGTGAGTATAAGAAAACTAATACCACTAGTCAAACTTGACTACCCTTATTTTTAAGTTCTTAATCGAGCATTCTTCCCAAGTGAATGAGTCGTTTGCTCCCTGTGGCACCTTAAGATAGGGTGAGATGTCATCGTACATTCTCACCTAAAATTTCTCCCTCTTTTCTATTTTGTGATTATCAACCATTTCACATGTAAAGTCTTGTTTGGTATTGTTGTTCTTTTTAAAGATAACAACTTTTTAAAAAAAAGAAAAAAAAGAAGTAGCATTTGGTAAATAACAATTTTGCTTTTAAGCACAATTATTTCTTTCAAAACAACCACATTAAGTTGTTTTAAGTAAAAATAAGAGGTGCCTACTTTTAATAAAACATATAACTTTTAATAGGACTCGCAATAATTAAAGATCTATTTACTTTTATAACCATTATCCTTTCGTAAATGTATCACTTTGCATAACACCTATTCAATTTCAATACACTATTGTTTCTTTAACCATTTTATATATTCGCAACACAATAATAAAATATTAACTAAACGCTCATTATTTGTTATGTTTATGTTAGGTTAGATTTGGTTGGATGAAATGATTTTGAATAGAAAAGGAAAATGAAAAGAAAGAAAATGAAAACGTAAATGGAATGGAATTATTATTCCATTCTATCGCTATGTTTGGTATGGGCTGAAATCGAATGACAATTCCAATTTATTGTTGTGTTTTGTATATACCTCAATTTTGATGGAATGAAATGATAAAATAATTAAATGATAATAATGCCCCTTTTACATTATAAAAATTAATTTTTTTATAAAAATTATATTTAATTCCAAAAAATATATAATTATTGAATATATGTTAAAAATTATTTTCCTTTTTTAGCTAAAAATATTAAATTAAAATAGATTTTATTAATTGTCAAAAAATTATTTAATGGCAAATACATAAATAATATTCAAGCAACTTTCAAAATATAGCAAATATTAATTCAAAATATAGATGTATTAATCGAATACTACTTTGAAAATTAATTTTTTATATTTTTAATAATTAAAATAAATATAATTTAATATAATAACATGTAAATATACACAAATAAATTTCAACTAACATAACAATAATTTCAAGAAGATGGCGGTAGACTTATATATATGTTGCAATATATAATTTAAAAAAATTAAGGGTAAAATTATAATCATAACCCCCCATACTATAGAATAGAAAAATCTTTCATCCATTTTATGATAAAAAGTCTTTTCATCAATTTGAGAGAATGATCATTCTCTAGAGAATAAATCAAAATCATTATATTTCTTCTTAACAATTAAATAACATTTTGTGATAATGTCATTCTTATTCTCTTTTCGCTTAATCTCCATTATATCTAATCAAATATGAGTTCATGTAGTTTAGGTTGCACGAAAATAGAAATGAGAAACGTTTTTGATAAGTAACAAAAATAGGAAAGCAACTTTTTTCAAAAAGTAAGACACGGAAATAAAGGGTAAAAGTGTAAATAAAATAATATAGGGTTTTTTTATAAATATAATTTGTAATATAGAAAAAATTAAAAAAAGTTATTTAATCTAAAAGTAAATATAAATTCATTCCATAATGCATTCAAGCAAACACAAACATAAATTTCATAAAAGGCATTGCATTCAGACAAACATAATAATAATAAAATTCATAATACATTCAAATAAATATAAATATAAATTTCATAATACATTTAAACACACATAAATATAAAGTCCACAATGCATTCAAACAACCATCAATAATAAACATAAGTTCTATCATCGTTCACTATGACTTAGTAATTAAAAACAAGCAATAAATTTAAAAAAACCTAACAAGTGAGTCAAGTACTAACGAATGACTATTCAACAATTGAATCAACGATGGCACGAGCACCAACCAATCGATGGTGAAAGAGAATCGAGCAATTGACCCAAGCAAACTAACAAGTGAGTAGAACACTAACCACTGAGCAATCAACAGGGAAAAGGAAATGAGCACTGAGCAATCGACGATAAGAAGGAAATGAGCACCAAGCAACAACTCAATTAGTGGCAGCATCGAGCAACTGGCCATCAATAGGGGAACAACGTCGATGACAAAGAGACAATCGGAGATGAGAGGAAGGATTTATCGATTCAATGGAGCTCGATTCGAACTTTAGAGAAAAATGATTAAGGTTAGGGTACATGCGAGGAGGAGTGACAGAGTGAGAGACAATCAAATATATTTGTTGGTTAATTATGTTTCTAATCGGCCTCTAACGTCGGAAATGCATTTATAATCGGGAACGTGTTTTCAAAAGTTTAATTTATTACGAAATGCCCCCTGAAACATTTTTAAAATTACATAATAAACCTAAGAAATATTTTTTTGCCGTATTTAACGTTTTCAAAAATGGAAAACTTCTCGAGCAAAAACAACTTCTCCAAACCGTTTTCATGCATCACAGCATGTAGTAACCGAACAAACACTATTTGGTGATGACACACACACACACTTTCTCTCTATGAAAATACTCTCCCTCATGAGAGTCTCCATTAATCCTATTTAGCTTAAACACGGGATAACCTTTGGAAACACATTTGAAGATAAGTCTCTGGTGCATGATGGACCAAAAGAAGCGAAAAACTCGCCATTGGCCCCCACAAGTCAAACACACATTTATTATTGGCGGTTTAATTTTGCGTCACCTTCATTCATTCATTCATTCATCACTATTGGTAATTTGTTTTGTAAAAGAAACAAACAGCGCAACGCAACGCAACGCAAGTTGCCGAGTCGGGACACATGGCCACGGCCATGGTCGACGAAAGAAGGCGAACCGCGCGGCCCTCTGGCGTCGCACCCCGTGGCTCGGCCGCTCCCGCCGCTGCATTCCCCATTTTCATATCATATTTATTCCTCTTTCTTCTCCACCTCCCCAACCCCAACCCACATTTTCCCAATTTCTAATTCCATTTTCTATTCTCCACCATGCATCTGTATTTCTATTCGGCGAGGATCGGGGAGGGAGCGGAGAAGGAGGAGGAGTTCGCCGGAGAATGAGACTGTTCGCCGCTAGGACGCCAACGAATAATTCAAGCACCGCCGTCGTAGCACCGCCATCGCCACCAGCCACCGCTTGCGAGAGGATGGGGAACTGTGGGACTAGGGAGGAATCTGCTGCTGTTGTCTCCCATGCTCATCAACAAGGTCGCTTTCTTCTTCTTCCTCACTCTGCTAATCTAGCTAGTTTCAGTCCGTTTCCCTGGCGAATTGTTCCTTCACTCGCGAGCCAGATCTACTTTGGCCTTTCCCCATCTCCGTTCCTTGTATCTCGAATTTAGCTTTGCTTGTTTCTCTTATGCCCTAATCATTGCCCTATCAATCCGGTAATGTTTTCCCGACACCACCGGTAGAATCAGTTTCTTGGTAATCACGGGATTGTGAACTAGTGTCCCTGTTTTATTTGAAATTAGGGTTTTCGTTTTTTGTGAAGTTTGTATTCTCTTTTGATCACACAGTTCAGCAGCTCCACATGTTATCGCCGTTACCTGGTAAGAATGTTGCTTCGGAGAAGGAGAAGGATAAGGAAAGGAAGCACGGGCGCTCCATTTCAGATCTGAGCGATCCTTCGGCCACTCCTCGTATCTTTGACGACTCCAGCAAGAACGCACTGCTCTACACCAATGTCATCGCTTTTACCCTCTTCGAGCTCGAGACCATTACAAAGAGCTTCCGCTCTGATTACGTTCTCGGCGAGGGAGGTTTTGGAACCGTCTACAAGGGTTACATTGACGAGAATGTCAGGGTTGGCCTCAAATCTCTCCCCGTTGCTGTCAAGGTCCTCAACAAGGAGGGCCTTCAGGGCCACAGAGAATGGCTTGTCAGTTCCTTGTTTCTGCAGTTTTTTATTTTATTTTTTTTTCATTTACAGTCTTAGGTTTTGTTATCCCATGATATGCCTAATTTAGTTTGTTTGGATTGGTGATGTATTTCCCTTTCCAGACGGAGGTCAACTTCCTTGGGCAGTTGAGACACCCTAACCTGGTGAAATTAATTGGGTATTGCTGCGAGGATGAGCACAGACTACTTGTTTATGAGTTCATGTTTCGAGGAAGCCTTGAGAACCATTTGTTCCGAAGTATGCAGCCATACATTCTCTTACTTGATTTGCTTCTTCTACTGCTTATTCTCTATTCTTGCAACCCTTACAATTTCACATTTCAAGAAGTTTGATTACTTAGTTATGTCGTTAGTGGTCAATTTAATAGGGATTTACTACATGATTCTGGATTGAGCAGAGTTCTGTGAGTCTACTTGCATATTCTTTGGCCCTGTCCAAGATGTTTGCATGCATGTTAATTTGATATCCTTAGAATGGTCACCCCCTGCCTAAATTTTTGTATATTTTTGTGTTTGACTTGCTTGTTTTGGACTAGATTACTTTCATGCTGGATTACCAGCCAAAATAGCAATTCCTGAGAACAAAGCCATGAAATTTTAAAATAAAGTTTAAGAAACTGGATTTGTGGTAGTTTTCTGATGTAAGTAATAATCTTAAATTATGCTGTCATGTATTTTTAGATTCTTATTGTCCGGTCTCTAATGTGTATAGGTGTTAGTTTTTTTAGTTGCCAAGCAATGGGTTCAAGTCAACATCGCATTAAGCAATGATGTCGTTTCTACCTGTAACGGTTTGCTGTCGCAGCATAGTAGTAGCAAAAATTAGGCACGGCTCTCAAGAATTTTGTCTGCATGCATGTTTTGTCGTCAAAATTATACAGTGTGGTTTAAGTTGGTTGCATCTACTAGCTTATAAAGTTTACATATTCTCCTTTTATTGATTAATCCACTCATCAAATATACTGTGGAAATATTAGTCCAATTCATGAAATTAATTTACGAATGAAATTCAGAAGCAAAGAATTTCCTTACTAATTTTAATTTGGTTAATGAAATGGATGAGAATCTAGCTCAACTATGAAAGTAAAAAATATAACCTTTCGTCAACAAATATAGCCTAAATCAAATAGATCTGAATTAATGTTCATGTAGCTTACTCCACCAAATGGGATTAAGGATGGAGTGTTGTTGGTTGTTTGACAGTTCATTTGCTTTCCACTTGACAAGAACTATGCAGTTTAGCTAAGGATCTGTTAATGTGAATGGATAATTTGTCTGATTTTTCTGGTTGAGGGTTTGGTAATAACCCAAAACCTATGGGCTAGTTAGTATAATTTACACAAAATACTCATTCAAATTTCTCAAGTCCAAATGCTTATTCTCCTGCCTCCTCTTGAACACGTGCACAGGGAAGCAAAAATTTCATAAGTCAAAAACACCTGAGCTCTTCATGTTCTAGTATGTCAACTACTTTTCAAGCGTTTTCCATGCTCAATCCATAGTACTCAAAGGCAATAGTGAAAGTTGTTGCTTTATTTGATTTCCATGGGGGTGGAATTCAAGTGAAGCTATCTTCTCATTTGCTTAGATTAAATGTATTAAATAGCTATGGACAATGATTCCGAGAAACCTTTTCTCATATGCTTTCTTTATCATGGATGGGATAATTTTAAGCTATCTTCTGATTTGCTGTTGTAGTTTATGGACAGTGATTGTAGTGTCTTTGCTAAGTTGATCTAGCCTTTATTGAGGTATGCAGAAGCAACAGTTCCATTAACTTGGTCTAAAAGAATGATGATTGCCCTTGGCGCAGCAAAAGGACTTGCTTTCCTTCACAATGCTCAAAGGCCTGTTATATACAGGGACTTCAAGACCTCTAATATATTATTGGACTCTGTGAGTGATTTTTGTACATGTCATCCATAGTTACTTTTCTTTTTCTACATCATAATTACCCTCCTGGGTAGGGGAGTGAATGCAGAATGGTACCTTGCTTTTGTCTGTGAGCATGCAGGATTACACAGCCAAGCTTTCTGATTTCGGGCTTGCAAAAGCTGGCCCACAAGGTGACGAGACCCATGTTTCTACTCGAGTAATGGGCACCTATGGTTATGCTGCCCCTGAATATGTGATGACTGGTATGACTTCCGAACATCTAATGATAGCTTCTCCTCTTGTGCATTTCTTTCCTCATTGCTGTGGGAACATATGAAGTGATAACTAATTGGAGCTTAGTAAATTAGAATCCATGCTTTCTATATGAAGGCACGAGTTATGTCAATTCCGTCAGTTTAAGGAATTTACTGCTAGTGAGCAAGTGACCAGCTGGACCATGTGTCTGGTGTTTGTCCTATTTGTCAAAAATTCCTGTTCACGTCAGCTGGAGATCTCTATCACACATGGTACATGCATGGTTGACAGCTTGCAAACTGCAAAGCACGTATCATGTGAGAATTTTAGATATAACTGTAGTTCTCCATTTTCCAAGTACATATGGATTTATGTCTTTTCTCAAATGCTAATGAGCTTGTTTAGTATTACCATATGTAGAGCCGTCAGACCTTTGTCTCCTGTATTCTGGGAACTATTTATGACGTTTGCAAACCTAGCAATTATAGGAAGATGCAACCGCTATGGGAATTTACTCAAGAAAACTTAAATGAGATGAGGTTTAGCTTGCTTTATTCTGGAATGAGCTTTAAAGGGGTTGACTTTGGTTTGAAAGCAATTAAATAAGTTTTAATCAGGCACAGTTGAATGTTGCCTGGCCTTTCTGTGAAAAGCCATATTCATTTTTATCCCTATCGGCTTGGATGATTATGGGTTGGATTGGAATGAGGGGTAATGGATGGTGCCTTTTCAAAAATGTTCTTAAACATTTATATGCATTTTTTTAATCTCTTGCCACTCTTTGGGTAGCAGATGCAGTTCCATACTCTCTAGCAAAGAGTACTATGTTGGTGTCTTACTCCTAGCAAACAGCACTTATGTTTTAGCATGAGAATGGACTTACAAAACTGTGGCCACAACTAAACTGTGTATTTTAGTTGTCATTTTGATAATGAAGAAAAATGCTATTTCTTTTATATCTGTCATCGATGCATTAAATGTTTTTGAGGAAAATATTTGTACCATATATTTGTAGTTATGTTTGTGGTTTTCTATTCTTAAGGAAACATAGATTTCTTGTGTATTTTTATGTTAGTATTTTGCAGCTTAATTTGGCAGTAGAATCATGCTTTCTTCTCTGAATCACGGTGATATGAAATGAGCAGGACACCTAACTGCCAGGAGTGATGTGTACAGCTTTGGAGTTGTTCTTCTAGAGCTGTTGACAGGAAGGAGATCTGTTGACAGGACCAGGCCGAGCAAGGAGCAGAGCTTGGTGGACTGGGCTCGGCCAAAACTGAACGACAAGAGAAAGTTGTTGCAAATAATAGATCCCAGATTAGAGAACCAGTACTCAGTGAGGGCTGCACAGAAGGCATGCAGCTTGGCATACTACTGCCTGAGCCAAAACCCGAAAGCAAGGCCTTTAATGAGTGATGTTGTTGAGACTTTAGAGCCTCTACAAAGCAGCAGCATCAGTCCAAATGAAGTCTCATCATCTTCGTTGACCTTTGGTGGTGGTACATTTGCCCCGGGAAGGACCCCAGACTACAGAATACAAGGTAGATTTGCTGGCAATGTTGGTGCCAGGGCTGGCTGTCGCTCTCCGAACCCCAACTGTTCCCCGGGGGGTCCTGCAGCATGCCGGGTGAGATGAGAAAATGTCACATACCCCACCCTCCTGTATACTGTTTTCGTGTCCTTTTCCTCCACCCTCTTTTAGAATGATGTAATTTTGGTTTCTAAAGGGTGAATCTGGTAGTTGGTGTAAATGGGTAACGGCCGATTGTGAGCCGGTTCTGGTGGCTTGTGTAGCGACGACGCTCTCATATCAACATTTTTGTGGTGCGTCTTTGTGAGTTGGAAGTGAACTTGCCGTGTAAATGCAGTTGCTGAATGCGCAAAATATGCATATGCCAGCCTGAGTTTGTCTGCAGTTTGTTAGTTAAAGAAGATGGATGCCTTTGCTTTGCTTTTTTGTTAGTTTGTTTGTATGTTTTTTTGTTTGCTGAATGGATATTCAAAATCATGGCTCGCATCAAATTAAGCAGAAAATTAGGGTATTTTCGTAGACCAGCCCCTTACTATATGTGTGTGTGTGTGTGTGTGGTAACATCTGCGTGCTGAGAGAGGGAGGACTGATTCGGTTACGGGTTCCTGTCGCGTGTTTTGTTTGAGCGGTTGAATTGGGTTCCGGTTCAACTGATCATCGGCTGGGTTGTTGGTTTGTCCGGTTGAATTGGCTATTTTGATTCAGTTGCAGTTGGGTTGGTTTGGGGTCTGACTTCAAAAACACTCTTCTTTTCAGTTTCAAAATTAATAATGTTAAAAGCTCTGAATCTGTTTTATTATTATTATTATTATTGTTTGGCTAACCTCGTCCTCTTAAATTGAGCTAGTTTTGGCATCAGTACATAGTTTTTAAAAGTTACAATTCTTTGCGTTGGTATACCAGTAGTATACAACAAAGGACAACAACAGAGAGAATGAGAAACCTTAGTTATAGCCAAGCTGAAAACCAACGCCTCAAGAAATGAATAAATTTGCTTAGCGGACGACCAACCACCTCCACTACCCACTACTGCCAAAAATGATGCTGTAAACATGATGATAAGTATGGAAAAGAAGGAAGGATCCCATGCTTGGATCCAATGAATTAGGTATTTAATAGACAGAAAGTCTGAACAGATTAACTGGGATTACTGAAGCATTGTCAAAAACCATCCTATTTCTTTCAAACCACAAAGTCCACGATTTCAACTTACCTCACAACCCAGGAGAAGATGATCCACAGTGACAGTCTCATTGAACCGACCACAAAAGGGGTAACCATTATCATCAGCACTAAGAGTTCCCTACCTTGCTAAATTCACTTTGGTGTTAAGAAGAGCCAACCAAATAAAGATTTCCTCTTTAGGCAGAGGCAGAGTGAGAGTAAACCAAAATTTTCTAACCAACCCTAGCGATTGGAGTCCCTTGTTGAAATTAGCTTCTACTTGAATGCATAAAGAATGTTCCAAAAAATCCCTACTCTAAACCAAGGACTAATAAATTTTGTCTTTCGAGTCAATCCAGACGATTTGGATAAAATTGATAGAAGACCCATACAATTCCGTTACCAACGACAGAATAAGCAGGGGCAGAATAGTGATACAAGTAAGGGAGGAAGCGACAAAAGTGGGTAAAGGGTATTATAGGTAGAGCAAGCTGGTGGCATGTGCGGATAACATAATCAATTAGAGGGGGGATGGCTGGAATAACAGTTAAGTAGGAAAGATAGTAGAGGGGGAAGGCATCTTTTGAGTAGTAAGGAATTCAGGAGAGTGTGGACCTCTCGAAAGTCCACTTTCGTTTCATTTGTTTCTCTTTTTCAGTTGTAATTCTCTCCAAATTCAATAAACCCAGATAGATTATCTTCAATAATCTATCATTCGGTATCAGAGTAACAAAATCGATCTCCATGGTGAACCTTAGTGACCGAGTAGAGGACCTGGAAGGGCGGATAGATGGGTTGTACAGTGGATTGGATTCGTTGAAGTCAGAAGTGTAGAAGGTGGGCGGAATTGAGAAAAACATGGCCACGCTAATGGATCAATTCGCTCTCCTGATAGCCCATTGGGATGAACAAGAGCGAGGGAGAAAAGGGAAGCAGGATGGGACGGAGCTGCTGCAGGGTTCCTCTTCATTCATGGAGGGAACGTCGGAAGTGAGAATGGGCAGAGGTGATGGGGTAGATGGAGTCGAAGGAGCAAGAAGATCCGATTACAAGGGCAGGCACCTAGAAATGTCGATCTTCGAGAGGGAAGCTCCAGATGGTTTGATTTTCAAGGCTGAAAGGTACTTCATTGTTAATCAGTTGTCCAAGCTAGAGAAGTTGGAATCCGTAGCCCTCTGTTTTGATGGGCCAGCGCTCGCATGGTTCCAATGGGAACAAAGGCGGAGGCGGATACTGAGTTGGGAAGAACTGAAGGTGATGCTAAGAAGTCGATTTTGGTCCACGCATAAGGGGACCCTGGAGGAGAGATTCTTTGCCCTTAAGCAATGGGGATCAGTTAGAGAGTACTGCCTTTGCTTTGAAACATTGTCTTCACCTCTCAAAGGTATGCCAGAGGCCTTGTTGGAGGGTCAATTCATCAATGGGTTGAAGCCGGAAATCAGAGCAGAACTGAGAATGCTTAGGCCGAATGGATTGGATCAGCTCATGGAAGTGGCCCAACAAATTGAGGAAAGAAACATGGTAGTCAGAGGAAGCTCCACCGGAAGTGGTCAAAACAGGGGGACAACTCACTTCAACCTATTTCCGAATCAGCACCGATCGGTGAGCACGGTTGCCCCATCGGCATTGCCAAAGCCAGCAACAACCAATGTAGTTGTGCTGCAATGGAATCCGGCTGCTAGTAAGGGGAGTAATCCGCCTTTCAAGAGACTAAGTGAGGCAGATTTGAAGGCCAAACGGGAGAAGGGCCTGTGCTTTAGATGTGATGAAAAGTATTCTATTGGGCATCGCTGCAAAAATAGGGAGTTACAAGTCATGGTGATTTATGACGAAAAGAAGGATGAGCTGGGGGTAGAAGAGGAGGTGGAAGGAGGGGTGAATGGGAGGTGCAGGAGGCTAAGGGAGAGGTGATAGAATTGCTTATGAATTCAGTGGTGGGGCTTAGCCCACCCCAAACCATGAAGGTGTGAGGGCAGATTGCTGGCCACGAGGTTGTAGTACTTGTAGACAGCGGGGCTACTCATAATTTCATTTCAGCTAAGTTGGTACAAACATTGGACCAGCCAAGGTCGAAGACGGCAGGCTACAGAGTGATCATGGGAACAGGGATGGCTGTGCAGGGCGCTGGAATCTGTAAGGGGGTGTTTCTTTCTCTTCAAAACTTAGAGATAATCAAGGGCTTTCTTCCCTTGGAGCTAGGCAGCTCAGATGTCATCCTAGGAATGAAATGGTTGGCAACCTTGGGCAAGGTACAAGTTGATTGGAAATCCTTAACTATGAGATTCAAGGCAGGAGGAATGATGGTTACAATACAAGGGAATCCGAGTTTAAGAAAAACCCTTGTCACATTAAAAGCCATGATGAAAGCTCTAAAGGACAGTGAGGAGGGTGTGCTCATCGAATTAGGGTGTTTGTCGGCAGATTGTGGGGAGTTTAAGGCTGTCACACAAAGGGGTATCCAGCAGGTGTTGGCTAAGTTCAGTGAAGTATTTAATGATCCAGATGGGATGCCACCAATAAGGATACGAGAACATGCTATCAACTTACAGCCGGGAGCTGCCTCAGTAAGCGTAAGGCCCTATCGCTACCCCTATGTTCAGAAAAATGAAATTGAAAGGTTAGTACGAGAGATGCTCGCTACAGGGATTATTAAACCTAGTACTAGTCCCTTTTCCAGCCCTGTTTTGTGGTGAAAAAGAAGGACGGGGGATGGAGATTTTGTGTAGATTACCGAGCCTTGAATAAGGTAATGGTGCCGGATCACTTTCCTATTTCGGTACTTGATGAGCTATTAGATGAACTACACGGGGCCACGATGTTTTCAAAGCTGGACTTGAAAGCTGGATACCATCATATTAGAGTTAAGGAAGAAGATGTGCCCAAGACGGCATTTCGTACTCACGAGGGACACTACGAGTTTCTAGTCATGCCCTTCGGGCTGACTAATGCACCGGCAACATTTCAGTCCCTCATGAATGAGGTCTTCAAAGGTCAGTTGAGAAGGTCCATGTTGGTTTTTTTTTTTATGTATTTTGGTATTTAGCAGTGACTTGGAGGCACATGAGCAGCATTTGAATGAGGTGTTGCAGGTGTTGGCTGAAAATGAACTCTACATAAACAGGAAAAAAAATGCCAATTTGGACAGCAAGAAGTGGAGTACTTGGGCCATGTCATCTCATACGAAGGGGTGGCTGCTAATCAGTCCAAAGTTAAGGCCATGCTTGAGTGGCCAAGGCCGGGGTCGATAAATGAATTACGGGGTTTTTTGGGGCTGACGGGGTACTATAGACAGTTTGTGAAGGATTATGGAAAGTTGGCTTGGCCTCTCACAGAAAAACTACGAAAAAACGGGTTCGGTTGGGATGAAACAACTGAAAAGGCTTTCCAGAAATTGAAGGAAGCTATGACCTTCTTACCAGTGCTAGCATTACCCGATTTCACTAAATAGTTTGTGGTAGAAACGAATGCGTTCGGGTTAGGTTTAGGGGCGGTTTTAAAACAAGAGCATCGCCCCATCACCTCTTACAGCCATGCCCTTAATCCAAACATCTGCAACAAGTCGGTGTATGAGCGGGAATTGATGGCAATAGTGTTTGTTGTCTAAAAATAGAGGCATTATTTATTGGGCCAGAAGTTTATCATGCGCACTGATCAAAGGAGCTTGAAGTTTTTAATGGAGCAAAGATTGGTGAGCCTCGAACACTAAAAATGGATGCTGAAACTGACGGGCTATCAGTTTGACATCCAATATCGGCCCAGGTGGGAGAACAAGGCAGTAGATGCCCTCTCTAGGATCAATCACTCAGCTGGTCTTTTTGCAATAACAGTTCCTAAAGTTATTCAACTTAAACAGCTAGCTAAGGAAGTGGAGGCAAATGGGGAAGTGCAAAAATTGATCCAAGAAATACAGCGTGATCCTTTGGCCAAACCCGACTATCAGTGGGCCAACAATCAGCTCTTATTCAAGGGCAGATTATACTTGCCTAAGGGATCGACTTTAATTCCTATATTGCTCCAAGAGGGGCACGATGGGAGTGGGGGGGGGGTATTCTGGATTCTTGAAGACATATAAGAGGATAGCAGCGAATGTGTACTGGGCTGGAATGAAGAAGAATATCCGTAGCTATGTGAACCAATGTGCCATCTGCCAGCAGCACAAATACCAAGCCTTATCACCGGGAGGCCTTTTACAGCTACTCCTTATTCCGGGTCAAGTTTGGGAAGACATAGCTATGGATTTTATTGAAGGGTTACCTAGATCCGAAAATATGGACACGATATTGGTTATGGTGGATAGATTGAGCAAATATGGACATTTCATAGTACTGAGACACCCTTTTACAGCTAGAAGTGTGGCTGCGATTTTTGTGAAGGAAGTGATACGCCTACACGAGGTGCCTCGCTCGATTGTGTCTGACAAGGACAAGGTTTTCATGAGCCATTTTTGGGAAGAATTATTTCGCCTCCAAGGCACGAAGCTATGCAAAAGTACGGCGTACCACCCCCAATCAGATGGGCAGTCGGAAGTACTAAATCGAACACTAGAAACCTACCTCCGATGCTTTGCGTCAAGAAAACCAAAGGCTTGGTTCAGCTGGCTCCCATGGGCAGAGTTATGGTATAACACTTCATACCACACGGCTTCCAAACTTACTCCATTTCAAGTAGTTTATGGACGAGAGCCACCAGGGTTATTGCAGTTCGAAAGGGGTTCTACCCCAGTATCGGTAGTGGAGCAGCAACTGGTTGCAAAGGATCAGATGTTGGAAGAGCTGAAGGCTCAATTACTGCGAGCTCAAGCTCAGATGAAGTTAGGGGCGGATGGGAAGAGACGGGATGTTCAGTTCAAAGTGGGAAACATGGTTTACTTAAAGATCAAGCCCTATCGCCACAAGTCGTTGGCAGCCACCCTCATGAGAAGCTAGCACCTCGATTTTATGACCCATTTGCTGTGGAGAAGAAGGTTAGGCAAGTTGCTTACAAGCTGTCCTTGCCTGTGACTTGCAGCATACATCCCATATTTCATGTATCCCAATTACGCTCCACCGCCCAAACCGATATCCCTAGCCAGCTTAGTGAAAAACTAGAGATGTTAGTAGAACTGAAGGCAGTCCTTAGTGTAAGACCAGGAATGGGTAGGAACCTCAGAAGCTTGGATGTACTCATTCAGTGGAAAGGGTTGGCACCTTTGGAAGCCACCTGGGAACCCTATGACATGCTCTAGCAACAATTCCTTGATTTCCACCTAGAGGACATGGTGAGTTCTATGGGGGGAGGTATTGATAGAAGACCCATACGATTCCGTTACCAATGATGGAATAAGCAGGGGCAGAATAGTGATACAAGTAAGGGAGGAAGCGACAAAAGTGGGTAAAGGGTATTATGGGTAGAGCAAGCTGGTGGCATGTGTGGATAACAGAATCGGTTAGAGGGGGGATGGTTGGAATAACGATTAAGTAGGAAAGATAGTAGAGGGGGAAGGCATCTTTTGAGTAGTAAGGAATTCGAGAGAGTGTGGACCTCTCGAAAGTCCACTTTCGTTTCATTTGTTTCTCTTCTTCAGTTGTAATTCTCTCCAAATTCAGTAAACCCAGATAGATTATCTTCAATAATCTATCATAAATCAACTAACATAAGATCCTCCAAATGCACAAACCCTATCGAACCCGACTATGAACACAGAGAGGAAATATAACAATTTTTATTTTCAAAATTTTGAAAAGGCCATGGTAACCTCTCCTTTAGCACTAGAGTCCAAATAAACAGCTAAAATGTCCTTCCAAACCATTCTGGAAAGACAGAGAATAAATAGAAGATGGAGGCTAAGAAGGACTTAAGTTATACTCATCACTAAAAACTTAGTGCCACAAGTAGCCCCCTTTCTTAAGAAACTGCCACCACTATCTAAATAGTAGAGCATTGTTCTTAATAAGAAGAGTCCACATCAAGGCCTCCAGATTTCTTTCTTTTCTCCACCTAGTCCCAAGAAACTAAGGCCATCTTCTTCTCATTGTTAGAACAACCCCAAAGAAATTTCTTTGCAATTTAACCAATTTTGTAGCCACACCTTTTGGTATTTTGAAAATTGACAAGTGATAAATAGGGAGATTAGAAATAACTGCCTTAATTAGAGTCAATCTCCCAACAATAGAAAGAGTCTTAGCCTTCCCAAAAGCCAATTCTGAATGATAGGGGCCCAACTGGAACTACACCTAGGACTCACCCCAAATGGAAGACCAAGGTAGTTGAACAGGAAACAAGGATTATTGATTTGTTTTGAGTTGATTTCGGGTTTGAAGTTGAATTTTTGTTAAAATGTTACTTATGGGCCTAATGTGGATGAGATTTGGTTGAGGGAGGCATCTGAATTGTACACTATAAGGTGGGGCTTTTCCTTTTCAACTACCTTTTTTTTCTATAAATGAAAATATATTAACAAGAAAAAAGCACACAAGCATTTACAAGAAAAAAAATTGGGGGGGGGGGGGGTAAGACTCTTTTTATTGTTGGGAGATTGATAAGGTGATTTGGAGATTAGAAAACTCCAAAAATAAAGGGATAAAGGTAGTAGATAAGGCAAGATATCTAAGCAATTTTTCAAATTCTTGTTGTATTTTTTTTCTAAACATTCAAATATGTTCATAGAATATAGAAGATAACCTAGGCATTGTGTATAAATACCACATACTTCCCAAGAATAGAAAAAGCAAGCAATATACAGTTCTTTCATCTTATTTCATCTTCTTCTACATGGTATGAAAGCCTTCTTTCTCGGAACCCTAATTATTCCGCCACCATCCTTACAATTTTGTTTGGTGTTGTTATAGCCTTCATTGTTGTTCAACCACTAACTTCAATCCTCTCCCTTTTTTAGTCTTCATCACTCTATCTATTTAGCAAATATCATCAATACCATGTCTACAATTTTTTATGCAATCACTCTAAATCCTTCTGATCTTCTATTAAGGGATCAACCTATTGACTTCTCAGGTAATTCTTAGCCTACTAAAAATACACTTGGCTATCATAGTGATCTTTATCCCATCAATTTAGTCTATAAACTCCATGGAAAGAATTATCTACAATGGTCTCAAATAGTCTCTACCTATCTAAAGAAGCGTGGAAAATTGTCTCACCTAACCAATAAGGGCCCTAGCTCTACTAATCTAAGGTTTGGGGCATGGGATGAAGAAGATGCCATGATTATGCCATGGCTTTGGAACTCCTTGCCATCAAAAATAAGTAGAAACTACATGTTTCTATCTTCTACTCATGACATTTGGGAGACTCTCCACAAAAGTTATTCCATGAAACAAGAAGTAGCAGTTATCTATGATACGAACTAAGGCTATTGTTATAAAGTAAAAAGGGATGACAGTGACTAATTATTACAACACTTTTACTGGTATTTGGTCTAAGATTGACCATTACTAGAATATGACAATGATATGCTTTAAAGATACTTAGACACACTCTGCATTTGTGGAGAGAGATCAAATATTTGATTTTCTTGCTGGTCTTAACCTAGAGTATGACCAAGTAAGAGTACAAATTTTAGGAAAGGATCATATGCCTCATATTTCAGAAGTATTCTCTATTGTTCAAGGAAAAGAGACACGACACTCTACCATACTTGATCCACCAACATTTGTTGGATCTTCTATGACAATAAATAAAATCACTCCAGCTGCAGCTAAAACATGATCTAAGTCATGATCTAAGTCTAACAAAGATGATTTATGGTGTAGCTACTGCAAGAAACCAAGACATACAAAAGAAAATTGTTTCAAACTTAATGGAAAAGAACAAGTACTTAGTAGATTGGGAGGTTTTAAAGGGATTTCCAATGGTCGGGCTAATCTCACCAATCAAGACAACTCTCAACCAAAGCAAACGTCCTCATCGTGTATTGATATTAAAAAAGAGATTAAACAACTGAAAAGTCTCCTTGATACACTCTCCAAGTCCTCTAGTTCTTGTTTATTTGCCTAGAATGGTAAGTGTCTTATTTCTTCTTCTTTTAATGCTTTTGGAACATCTCCACCTAATGGTTGGATACTTGATTATGATGCTACTAACCATATGACCCATGATTCTACTTCATTTATTTCCTATACACCAAGTTCAGGGCATCATAAAATCATTGTTGCCACTGGATCCTCTCTTACTGTTGTTGGTGAAGGCCACATTACCTTAACACCTTCTCTTCATTTAACTAATGTCCTTCATGTACCAAAACTCACTACTAATCTCATCTCTATTTCTAAACTAACCAAAGACCTAGACTGCGTTATTACCTTTTTTAACAATCATTGTGTATTTCAAAACCAAATATCGAGGACAAAAATTAGAGCTACTAAAGTCCAGAATGGGTTGTATCTTCTTGACAATGTGCAGGCTCTTGTTTCTTCTAAAGAAATGGCCTGCTGAAACACAAGCCAAATCACCTAAGTTTGATATCCGACTTCACCACAGACATTTAGGTCATCTCAATTTTGGTTCCCTTAAAACTATGTTTCCTTCTTTATTCTTACATGTCTCTAGTATTGATTTTCATTGTGAAGTGTGTGAGCTTGCTAAACAACATCATGTATCTTTTCCACCTTCATCAATAAAAACTTAATCTCCTTTTGATTTAATTCATTCCAATGTATGAGGTCCTTTCAAAGTCTCTGTTGAGTAATTTGCTTAGTTTTGAATTGATGAGAAAATAAGATAGTGTTTGTTGATGATGGTGATCAAAATAGTGTATTAAGAGATAGAAGATAAGAGAAGAAATAATCAAGTAAGCCTTGTAATCAATTGAGAATATCAATCCTTTAATCAAGTACAAAATTTATGTTACTCGAGTAAGTATCCCTTAATTATATCAAGTCAGAAATCAATCGAGTATAAAATTCTATGTAATCGAGTAACTTTCTGGAATTCAATATTTTAATAGAGTAAAAATGTTGAATACTTGAGTAATGATCTCATTAAAACAAGACTGAAAACCAAATAAATAAAGCATATCATTTTAATCGAGTAAAGATTATCTATAATCGAGTAAGCTAAATTTGTTTAAAAGATAGTCGATTACAAGTTATAGTATATTCGAGTAAGTATAAACTATACTTAACTAAATATACTTTTGTACTCAAGTAGATAATGCAAGTTTTTGGTTAAGTAAAATTAATTGAGTACTTGAATTTTGTAATTAAATAATCATCTAAAAGTACTCTAGTAAAACTCTGTTTGTAATTGAGTATGTATCCTCTAGAAATTTGTTAAGTCTATGGTACTTTGATGTAATCGACTACGTGAGTTTGTAATCAAGTAAAAGTTTAGTTATACTCGACTAAATAGAGTTTTCCAATTGAGTAACCTCTATAAATTTTAGTCTCAAAATTTTAATCAAGTGTAGGTAATTTGTAATTGAGTAAATCAGAAAAATAGTTTAATACAAAACTTTTATACTCAAGTGAACATGCAACTTAGTTGATTAAATAACAATGTGTAATCGAGTAATATTTGGAAGATTTTGAAATTTATAGTCGTTACATAGCATTAAATGCACCCAGTCTCTACTTTTTAAAACATTAAATATTGATGAATATTTTTTAGACAATTTGTACATGAAATTTGATGTTCTAACTAATTTGTGAGATGTTGTAGAGACAAAAATGGGTAGTTAAGAGACAAAGAACATTCCTTTGTTCAAGGCATTTCAGCAGAAGCATTAAAGAACATAACACTATATAAAGGGCAGAAATCTGAAGAAAATGTAACTGATGAAAAAAAAAAAACTAACCATCTGAGATCTAAAAGCCTTCAAGTGAGCTTCATTGCTTGTGATCTCTCAAAAAGAAAAGCAAAAAGAACTTGTGCTTATTCATTCACATTCTTATATCTCTTTGTACAACCAAGAGAAGTGTCTGATTTTCTTGTATTATTTGAAACCTTCTCTTGTATCTTTTCTATCAATTGATTGTGAATTTGTAATAGGTTTAGCCTAGCTCTTTAAAAAGATATTGCTTGTGATTGAGCCAATTGTAAAAAGCCATCTATTATAAAGGTTTATAGCTGAGCCTGTGCAAAAGCTATTCAATAATAAGATTGGATTGACTAAATCCTTAGTTGAAATCCAAGATTATGGAGTAGGCAGGTTGTAGAACCACTCTAAAATTCTTGTGTGTTGCAATCTTTTATTTTTAGCTTACTTCCAGTGTTACTTTACTTGAATTTTTCAAAAAGGGTGAAAGCTTAATTCACCTCTCTTCTTAAGCTAACTGTGTTTAACAATCTCTAATCTAAATGGGACTAAGTGGTTCATTATTTTTATTGATGATATACTCGGTCACTTGGCTATTTTTGCTGAAAGAAAAATCTAAAGTCCCAAAGATCCTTCAACATTTCTGTTGTGGGGTGCCTTAAGAAAATCCAAAAATTCCAAAATTTGAAGTATCTTGCATAAACCCGAATGACCCCATAGAGTCTCCCGAATAAGATTCCCCTGGATTCTCCGGAGAGTGTCAGGGGCGGTCAAGCCTCAGCATGCCAAACCCAAAGACTCACCCAGAGTCTCATAGGCCGAACTCACCTAGTGGCTCTAAAGAGTCTTCAGACCCACCTGGAGGATACTTATCAGGGCACTTCTACCTCGAAAATACCTCCAGGCCTTCCTGCCTCACTAGATGCATCTTCCCCGTAGATTCGAAAGACTCTCATATGTGAACTCCACTAAGTGTCTATAAATACTCGCTTATTCTATGGAAAATGGACCTTTTTAGCTAATCTTTTTAGCTAGACCTCTTTGACCAAACCTCTTTGAGACCATAGTTTGGAAGACTTAAGACTCTAGACCCTACACGACCCATCGAGAACCTACTCCCCGAAGACTCATACTAGACATTCCACATATGTACATACACATCTGCATACATATGCATTACATTTTCAGACATCTGACTTAGGCATTAGAGGGCCTGCGTGGGGAAGATCCCCGCATGCCTTCTAATTGTCTCTATGCTACAGATATCCTTGGAAGATATTCCCCGAAGACTCTCAAGATTGTTCCTCGAAGACCCCTCGGGGCAACATCCCCTGAAGACTCTAAAAACCCTCCAGAGGCCCCAAAGCCTCAGTTTTCTTAGGCCACAATTTAGGCCCCAGTCTCCATTGACCTCCTAATAGTTTTCTCTATTTCCCCAACGGGCTCTACTTTAGTTATTCCCAAGATAAATAAATTTAATTATTAAAGTTTGGCAACAACAATTTCTTACAACTCATCTATACTCAATTTAGGGTTCACATAAAACGTATTCGAACAGACAATGGGAAGGAGTATTTTAATCATACCCTATACCATTTTTTTTTTCAATCCTATGAGGTCATTCATGAGTCCTCTTGTGTTGACACTTCTAAGCAAAATAGGGTTGCTAAGAGGAAAAACTATTACCTTCTAAATGTAACTCGAGCATTTCTCTTTGACACCCATGTTCTATCTTATTTTTTGGGGGAAGCAATCTTAACTGCTACACAAATTATTAACAAACCCCATCTCGGATCCTTAACTAGCAAAGTTCACTTCAAAAACTCTATATTTCCTACCCTTACCAACCATATTTGACTACTTTACCTTTCAAGGTCTTTGGTTGCACTACTTTTGTCCATATCCACAAAATTAACTTCACTAAACTTGACCCTAGGGCACTTAAATGCTTATTTCTTGGTTATTCTAACACTCAAAAGGGATACAAGTGTTATCACCCCTCTTCTCGAAAGTTCTTTATATCTCTTGATGTTTCTTTTCATGAAAATCAATCGTTTTCCCTTTTTCCAACCTTCATCTTTAGGGGGAACACTTTTTCAATTAAGAAGATGAAGTTTTTCTCCTTCCTTTGCCTGCAACAACTAACTATGATTAACCCTTACAGCCTTCACCATCTAACCATAATCAGCCTTTGTAGCCTTCACCAACTGACCAATACTAGCCTGTAGAATAGCCTTTGCCTTTGCCTATAGCCACTGATCAAGACCATCCCTTAACTGCAACAACCACCCAAGACCAACCTTTACCTTCGTCTATAGCCATTGATCATGACACTGACCTTTCTATGACCAGAAATTAGTCCTCCTCTATGTTAGCCTCACCTTTGAAACCTCTAAATCACTAAGAGACAAGGAAGCATAAAGAGCCTACACTTGCATATTCAAGAAGACCACAACCTAATTTGGACCAAGAGCTACTCACCAATTCCAACTCAATATTAGGTAATGAATTTTTGGAACCTGGTTGTTCAAACTTTCAAAACCCTACTGATCTTGAGTAGCCTATTGCATTGAGGAAGGGTACCCGTAAGTGTACTCAACACCCTATTTCTCAATTTGTTTCCTCTCAATAGTTATCTTTGTAGCATTTAGCCTTTCTTTGAAATCTTAACTCCATAACTGTCCCAAGGACTGTTCATTAAGCATTAAAAGATAAGAATTAAAACTCTTGTTATGAGGGATGAAATGAATGCCCTAAAGAAAAAAGACTTGGGAGGTGATTGATCAACCAAAAGAAAAAATGGTAGTAGGTTGTAAATGAGTTTATACACTCAAATACAAAGCTAATGGGTGGTTGGAAAGCTAAAAAGCTTGCTTAGTTGCGAAAAGTTGTACTCAAACCTATGGGATCGACTACCAAGAACTTTTACACATGTGGCTAAAATGAATAATATTAGAATCTTATTATCTCTTGCAGCTTACTTTGACTGGAATTTGTAACAGTTTGATGTTAAAAATGCCTTCCTACATGGAGATTTAAAAGAAGTCTTCATGGATTTACCACCAGATTTTGAGAATAAATTTGGGTCAAACAAAGTTCGCAAGTTGAGGAAAGCTTTCTATGGACTAAAGCAGTCCCCTAGAATATGATTTGACATATTTACTGAAGTTATACTAAGGATGGGATATTAACAAAGCCAATGAGATCATACCCTCTTCATCAAACACTGAAAGAGAGGTAAACTCACTATCCTCCTAGTATATGTTGATGATATAATTGTAACTAGGGATGATAATATTGAAAAAGGAAAATTGAAGTTTCAACTAACTAAAGAGTTTGAAATTAAAGATTTGGGAAGGGTGAGATATTTCCTAGGGATTGAAGTTACCTATTCTAAATAAGAGATATTTATTTCCCGAAGGAAATATGTTCTTGATTTTCTCAAAGAAACAGGAAAGCTAGGATGTCGAGCTTCTAGTACACCAATTGAGAAAAATCACAAATTGGGAGGACAAGAAGATGGAAGTGATGTTGCTAAAGATCAATATCAAGGCTGGCAGGAAGGTTAATTTTCCTATCTCATACATGACTTGATGTTTCCTACTTAGTAGGGGTTGTTAGCAAATTTATGAATGATCCTAGAAAAAAACATATGCAAGCTATTCACATAATCTTACAATATTTGAAAGCCATACCAAAGAAAGGAATTTTGGTTAAAAGAATAGGAAAATTAACTATGAAACCTTATACGGATGCTAATTATGATGGATCCTTGACAAAGTTCACTTCTAGGTTGTGTGGGAATTAGATTCCAATCGAAAATCCATGACAAAGCACTAAGTTGCATGGGAATTAGATGAGCCTGTCAAGGTACGTAATTCCTATTACATCTCTTTGGGTGAGCAGTATGAGTGCAATAGCCTCATTATCAAACTTGTTGACATGTCTTGATTGTTATTTAGTAGTAAACCGAGAAGGCCATACGCAAATTCAAGTATGGCATTGGATTAGTGATGGATTACTGTAATTAATTCTTGATCATCATGAAGGGTTAATGATAAAGAACACTGTTAAGAGTTAGTAGAATTGGTTTAATCAACGAAAGCAATTGTTAAGAGTTAAAAATCATATCGTTAAGAGTTAACAGGGGTCTTGGTTTCATTAAGAGTTAATAAAAGGGCTACTAAGAGTTAATGGTGGGCCTAAATGCAATTAAGTAAAAGTTGAGATAAGGGAATAAAGGTAGTCGATTGGTTCTGAACCGGTCAACCATTCCTTGCTAAATCACTATGAATTGGTATATTGTATCCTCAAAAAAGGTTAACTGTTTCTAACAGGGAGATTCAAATTTGGGATGTTCTCTTATTGTTTTCTACAATGGGGAAGGACGAGCATGTAGAAGGTGACGAGAGAGAAAGGACAATATACAGATGGTGTGCCTTTCATCCCTCTCCCTTTTTCCCTTTTTTTTCTAATCGATTTTGTAATACCCCAAAATTTTAAACTCAAATATGATGTAGTACCTGAGATTATTAGGTGCTAATACTTGAGGAAATAGGTCCTTTCAAGGGATTATAGAAGCCTTGAGACAAAGGCTCAGTTTTTGAATTAGGGGTAAAATCATAAATATTAAAGTTCGGGTAAAAATATAATTTACCCAAAACCTTGGGGTATTGGCATAAAAAGTCCATTTTTTGAGGGCCAAAAAGTGTAATTAAAAATGGCTAGGGGACCAAGTTACAGAGGGTCTATGTGTAGTTACTTGGAAAGTTCGGGCCAAAGCGTCGTTTCTTGAAACCTTAAAATATCTCATCAAAATATCTCAAACTAAGTCCTTGGGGTAACCAAACGGAGCCAATGGTAGTTAGGAAATAATGATAAGGCTCAAAATATCATGGACACGTGGCACATTCTGGTTGGATGCACATGGCTAGTATAATGATGCGACACATGGTGCGACCGTATTTTCTGAAGTTTCCTATAAATATAAGGCTTTGGGGGGATTGTTTTGGGCACCAAGCAAAGAGAAAAAGGAAGGGAGTTTGAGAGAGGAAACGCTGTCAAAAGAAGGAAAAAATCTGCCGAAGAACGAGGAAGAAAATGTCTTGTTGGGAAATTTGGGCCACCATCATAAAGTGTGCCAAATGACATCGAAACTGAAAGTTAAGTCTGATTTCTTTCCATAATCAGGTAGAGGGATGAAATAGGAGCATGTGGGAAAAATAGGAGTCGAATCGGAGTTAAAACGAGAAAGTTATGGCCAAAATACCAAAAAAATGTGGAGCTGGCCGATCTTTAAGGGAGGCGCGTGCAGCTCACACGCCGGCAAGGGGCTGCACATGTGGGCGCGTCAACCACCTTCTGGAGGCGCGTGAGGGCGCGTGGGACCTCCTCTTAACCTTAAAATTTGCATAGTTGACCTTATTTTAATTACCTACAATACTATGTAAAGATATTTTGAGTTTGGTTCATGAAAACTTGTGATATTTGCAGAAAACCATTCCCGAACACTGTAAATAGTACTTTGACTAGCCCAAACCAACAAGGTGATTGTTTCTTGCATCCTTTTGCTACATCCCGATCATTTTGGCTTCATTGGGTGTGAGTGTTGACTTGCATATCATGCCTTTGTGGCTTACATGTTATATTTTCCTTAATTTATGCATATTCCTTCTGCTTAGTCATATATCATGTTCGTGTTGGTGACTGTGGCTAGTTGTTGGGACATCATGGAAGATCTCGTGCTCTTACGGTGAGCCAAGGAGTGACTATGATGACCACAAGGGTGATTACGACACCTTGGCATTACTACCACAAGGGTGGATCTCATAATAGCATTATTGCATTTACACGCACATATTTTTCCTTTTTTGATTCACTCACCTAGATATAATATCTAACTCGGGTGTTTCATACCCCTGGAACATTCAACATTCCAGGTATGTTAAGCATATCAGGTACTCTAGGTTCTAGTGCAAGCAAGAATACGGAGGTGGTGCTTGACTGATTTAGAGTTGGATTTATTTGTGTACCCATGTAATCCCAATATTGTAATATAAATAGCAGTTAAGATACTTAAGGGTGTATGGTGTTTGTGTGCAGTTCTACGGCTGTACCACAAAATTTATGTATTCATGAAACTACTATAATTTTCTGGTATGTGGGTGTGTGACGGACTTTTATTTAAACTTGTGGAAATCCTAGCTATTTAGCATACTCAGGTTCGATCCCTACTTCCGTTGATAAAGGATTTCTAATAACGCCCGTGTGTTGTAAATAGCCTGATTAGCTTGTATTTAGCTTCATTATATATTCAAAAAGTGGGGTGTTACAGGTTTTTCCCAATTTACAGCTAATAAGGAGATTAGGGTTTTGGTATATGAAGGAAGAGAATAAGAGAAATTAGGCTGGTTGTTTTTACTCTAATTCTCATTCTCTTGGTTGTTTTTCTTCTCTTTCCAGAAACCCTTTCTTCCTCTCCTTTCTCCCCTCTATTTGTTCCTATTCTAAGCAACTAGCTACTAGTAATGAAACTGTTGGTTATTTCCATCCTTGTAAACTATTACAACACCCATCACCTATAAAGAAGCTTAACTAGCACGTAAGCTTCTTGTAGGGTTCCATTATTACTTAGAGTGTGGATTGACTTGGTCCCTCATATTAGCAGGGATGGATTGGTCATCGCTACTTAGAGCGCGGATTGACTTGGATGATTTAGTTTTTTTATGCACATTGTTGTTAGATACTGAGTCTTGCAAGGTGATCTTATCTTTCTTCCGCTGCCATTTATTGTTGTTTTTAAAAAAGTTTTGAAAATAGGCTAAAAGCCATTCATGAACCACCAAGTGTTAGCGTTTCCTTTTACCCTATTCAAGAGATAAATTGTAATAAAAAACGCATATCCCCATAAAGATATGGGAAAATTGGTGTGAGTGATTATGAAGCGTAATATATCAACAAGATATGATTTTTTAGCTCAAAAGCCCCATTCAATTGTGGTGTGGCAGGAGAAGTTAATTGAGATATAATACCACAAGTCTTGAGGTAGTCACTAAATTCGGTACTCAAGTATTTACCACCTCGATCTGATTAAAGTATTTTAATACCCTTTCTTGTGTGATTCTCTACTTCCACCTTTAAATCATTGAACTTTTTAAAAGCCTCAAACTTGTACTTCATTAAGTACACATAACCATATCTCGAAAGGTCATCAATAAAAGTTATGAAACAAGTATAACCACCTCATGCCATAATAGAAAACAATCCACAAAAAGGAAGGACTCACAAGTCGACCCCGAGTTCAAAACCCACTAGATCAATAAATCCATATTTGGCTAACTCACTAATCCCCCTCTCATTAATATGGCCTAGCCTTAGGTACCATAATTGTTTAGGATCAACACCATCCCACTATCAGTGGCTATAATGTGTACATTTATTTCTCTCATTAATTCATCTAATTCCAAAATATAAAAACCATTCACGAGTGTACTCATACCAACACATTCATTACTATAATGAATATAACACATATTGTTACTGAAAGAAAATTCATAATTTTCATTTACAAGTCTTAGAATAGACCTACATTCCATATGGCATCAAGTACATACAAACAATCTTTAAGTTTTATTACATGCCCAGTAGACAAAAGTACAAAAGGTGTCCTTATAGCTAATGAATCAACAGTTGCACCATTTCCTATTTTAAGGATAACTTTTCGCTTCTTAAGTGGCCTACTCGTCTCAATATCCTACATGCAAACACATGTGAGATATAGCACCAAAATCTAAAATCTAGGAAATGGGAAAATGACCAATCACATTGATCATTTCAATAACAAATAAGGATAAAGTACTTGTGCCTTGAGACTCGACCCGCTTAACTCTCAGCTTTGGAAGTAATCCGGGCAATTCATCTTCCAATGCCCATCTTGCCCACAATGGAAACATTTTCCTTTGGGTGTTTTTGCCTTAGGCTTATTTTTGGTAATCTCTCTCCTCAACCCTGTCTTCTTTCTTTTCTTCATGGAACCTTTCCTTTCAGAAGATCTTGAAGAGGAGGCAATGGAAAGAACAGTTTCTTTACCCTTCCCATTCATCTAAGACTAAGTTGTCCTCAACATATTGAGTAGCTCAAGGAGCAAGAACAAAATCTTATTCATGTTGAAGTTCATGATGAACTAGGAGAATGAGTCTGGAAAGGACTAAAGAATAAAATCCAATTAAAGATTAGCAACCATATGGAATTCTAGTGCTTCCAACTTACTATTGACCAGTTAAATTTATCATGCTAAGGACATTATCATTGACGTCAAACCGCTCGGGCATTTTGGACCGGAACAACTGCTTAGATAGCAATCCTACTATGCTCCCCATGTTAGTGTAGGTGCTCTAGACCCAATCAGATTGGGCATGTTATACACTGACAATTGTAATCATGTTATTATTTGAATAAAGAGTTGTTCAAATTAACAAGAAATCATTCTATTAGTTTCTTGTTATTATTGTAATAATCGAATGAAACTAGATAGAAGTCCATATGATGTATACTGTAATTAATCTATAAAGATGTGAGATGATGCATCACAGTTTCTAGACATCATTAAACGTCCCAAGTCGTAGTAATGTCAAGAATGGACATTGATAATTGCGGTAAGACTTGTATGTGCTATGTTTTTGCTATGTGATAGCAATGGGGGTCTCACACCCATAGGCATGGGGATGTCTAGACAAGTACATAGGTGACCAATGTTGGAGAACGTGTCACTGGACATGACTCGCCATGAGAATCCATTTTGGTTATATGTTAATGGCATTCTCATATGAGATGGGTGTAACTAATCCTTGGACCTGAGGTTGTCATAGTCATCTCATAAGAAGACCGGTATACTTTGATATCGCTTTGATGGGCCTAGACAAAGGCTGCATGTGGGTGATCGTTGGGTATATCGTGAGGCTTATGGAGATGGGTGCATAGCCAAGATGGGACTTATCTATCCCTTGATAGAGGATGATGTATCTAAGGCGCCTTCGGTGGATATTCACTTTAAATCCATGGCCATGGTGAAAGAGATCAATAAGGAGTTATTGATTCACTTTCTATTAAGTGAAGATATTCGGAAAACCGAAGAAAACTCATGTGGTTGTTATCAAGCAACACATCGCCGTACTTGAGGTCACATAAGATACATTGACGAGAGGATCGTATTACACGGTAACCATACTCGTGAAAGTTTATTTGCGGATTATGAATCCTTCTGAATAATTGGGTAGGCATGATGCCTTGCTAGAGGTCAATCTTGTCTTATGTGTTTGTACCGACACATTGCCAACATATTCGGAAGCCTAATGAGTCATACGCAATAGGCACGGTCCCTGGCTTAAACCAGGAGAGTGGACATATGGTTAAGTGGGACACTTCGGCAAGAAGTTGTGTCGTCGTAGGTTCTCACGGAAAAAGAACAAATAGACGTAATGAAGTCGATATGACGAGGAGTCGTCATAATGGAAAAAGTTTTCTAAAATGGCAATTGATTAAATTAGGAAGGAGTTTCTAATTTAATAATTTTCTATTTGTTGGAGTGGAAAATAGGAAATAAAATATATTTGGGCTTAAGTTAATATTTGGACTAAATTAAATTTGGGTCAAATATTAAATTAAATATTATATTTGGACTAAATTGGATTTGGGCCAAATATTAAATATTATATTTGGACCAAATTAGATTTGGGCTAAATATTAAATATTATATTTGGGCTTGAATTAGATTTGGGCTAAAATATTTTATTTAAACCTATAAATGGATTTGGGCCATTTAATTATATTTCTAGTTGGACTAAAATAAGTCCACTTAAGATTCTAATTAAATTAGAATTAATGGGTTAGCCCAATCCATTAGGGTTTTAGAAATCCTAGGATATTTCTCTATAAATATCCTTTTATAGGTTGCCCAAAATAGTAATGAGTTTTGGTGTCGTTTTTCAAGAGTTGAAAAAAGTATTGCCGTTCACTCTTCCTCGTTTCTTTTGGCATCAATTTGAAACGTGGGCGTTCTTTTCCGTCCATACACAAGCCACAAAAAGGAGAATGAGCTAGCACTACTAGTCCGCTCTCCTTGCCAACGGACGCGTGTCGCGTATCACGAGTTAGAGGCCGGACGCTTGGACGGTTCAAATCCGTGAACGACTCGATAATCTAAAGGTTAGATTTATTTATTTGTTTGTGAATGATTTGATTTCGACGTTGATCCAATCTCTAGGATCGGGGTAAGGTTCAAATTTTTTGAACTACGTTGTTTGCCCCGTAGCGATCTTACTTTATTTTCACCCCACATAACTCCTGCAAATTCGTATTCATGTTGGCAGCATTACCCATATGCTCATACTATCATTATAAGTAGTTGTTCATGGAGGCGAGTATATAGTTCCTAGCCCCAAAATTGTGCATGTGCATCTTTTCCCATATCGCTCACTCCTCCTCACTCAAGCCCTTAAGTAGTTTAACGAATGGAGACTTTTCCAAAACATATGTTATTTTCTCCATATTTAAAACCAGTTTTGAATTTCAAAGCCAGTATTTAAAGTTTGGTCTAGTTAATATGTTCTTGTCCAGGATGTGAGATAAAGGGTTCGATTGATTTGTCATGACGAGAAATGAAAAGTTACAAAAGAAATTTAAAGATTGTTAGTTGATTTTATCTTGTATAACCATCCAGTTTCGATCTCAAACCAAATAGTACCTCCCACTAACTTTTTCAAATCCCACACTTCCTGGGTGGAAAATGTGAATCCTAAACAATTCATAGCGGGTGATCGAAAAGAAAACTCCTTGCCTTTTTCACATCTCATGTGGAGATCGATCTTCGGCCCCTATGCCATCTAATTCACAATGCTTTGGTGATTTCTTGGACGATGACATAGTTATGATAGGTTTTAAATGTTATGGTACACACCTAAGAGGGGGTTGAATTGGATAATTTAAAAAATATGATAGAACTTAAAATCTTTTTGATGAAAAATGAGGTTTTAGTCCAAGTGAGGATTATTGAAATGCTTAGAACAATAAATGAAACAAAGTGTACAAACAAAAAATGGATACAACGATATATAATGGTTCAACTTAAACGAAACCTTATCCACTACCTTAGCTTCTCACTAAAGATTTTTCAACCAATTCACTAAAAAACTCCTATCTCTTTAGATAGGCCTTCTAGCAACAAGCTAGGAATTTACAACCTTTTTCTTAAACAAGCATGCCCTCTAGCAACAAGCTAGGCAGTACAATCACCTTGCTTAAATAAGCAAGCCTCTAGCTACAAGTTAAGAAATATAAGAATGATACAAAAGAAAGGTTCCAACTAACCGGCGCCGGAGAAGACGACTAGCGAGTGGCCGGCACGCGTGGGTCTTCACGCACAGCCACTCGCCCTAGCTCGTATGGGCGCGTGCAGGCGCGTGGAAGGGCCAAAAATTTGGGAAAAAAATCTTGAAATTCCTAGAAAAATGTGATCTTAAAGTCTGTGCAAAAAGATTTGGATTTGACCTTCCCGATGTCTCGATTTTTGCACCGAGTAACCTCATTTAGCGTGAAAATGCAGCCTCCGAGTAATTCTAGCAATTTTCTCTAAAATTTCATAGGTTATTATGAATTGTTATGGAAAGAGATTTGAGAAAATGGTTTAAGAAGTATTTATTTGGATTTTTAAAAGGAAAAATGGAAGAAAAATGAAGGAAAATGTGGAGAAATTAGAGTATTGATATTTTTTCATGATAAATATGTTTTATAGGATTGTTGTGCTCGAGGATTAGTGATTTCTGCAACTTTTGAGGTTGGGCACAAAAATCGAGGTTGAGCACGCAAATCGATGTGATACTCATTTTCGAGGTATCCCGAACTTCTAGCTAAAAGTAAGTGGTACTTGCTAACTAGATTTAGTTTTATGAAAATGCTTGGTTTGTAAGTGGTTCGACTCAAAATCTGATTTTATGTAAATGATTTTGTCATGTTGTCATACCTTGATGTGAGTATGTCATGTAGATTGCACTTACATGTGTTGATGATAAAATATGCATATGAGCATGATGAGATTCACGGTCATACGTTGCATGGGTTTGGGATTAGGTACTGGCGTTGTTGCTTTGCCAATGGTGCACCCATATACCCTGATCTGGCATGGAGACTGTAAAAAAATGTCGGCTAATCTTAAAGTGCGGTCGACCCAAACAGAGAGTTACGATGTTATGTCCATTGCATACATGAGCATTAAATGTTTTGTTCCTTACTTAGATGATTCATCATTTAAGTTGGGCTTTGCCCCTAGAATATTCAAACATTCCAGATGGAGATTGTAGCAGAAACGAGAATGAATGTGAAAGTAAAGAAAGATCGCTACAGGGCAAGCAGCGTAGTTCAAAAATTTTGAACCTTACCCCGATTCTAGCGATTTGATCAACTTCGAAATCAAATCATTCACAAACAAATAAATAAATCTAACCTTTAGATTATCGAGTCGTTCGCAGATTCAAGCCGTCCAAGCGTCCAGCCTCTAATTCGTGATACGTAACACGCGTCCATTGGCAAGGAGAGCGGAATAGGAGTGCTAGCTCCTTCTCCTTTTTGCGGCTTGTGTATGGACGAAAAGAACACCCACGTTTCAAATTCATGCCAAAAGAAACGGGGAAGAGTGAATGGCAATACGTTTTTCAACCCTTTAAAAACGACACCAAAACTCACTATAATTTTGGGCAACCTATAAAGGGATATTTATAGAGAAATATCCTAGGGTTTCTAAAACCCTAATGGATTGGGCTAGCTCATTAATTATAATTTAATTAAAATCTTAAGTGGGCTTATTCTACTCCAACTAGAAATATAATTAAATGGACCAAATCCTTTATAGGTTTAAATAAAATATTTTGGCCCAAATCTAATTCAAACCCAAATATAATATTTAATATTTAGCCCAAATCTAATTTGTTCCAAATATAATATTTAATATTTGTCTCAAATCCAATTTAGTCCAAATATAATATTTATTTTAATATTTGGCCCAAATCGAATTTAGTCCAAATATAATATTTAATTTAATATTTGGCCCAAATCTAATTTAGTCCAAATATTAATTTAAGTCCAAATATATTTTATTTCCTATTTGTCACTCCAACAAATAGAAAATTATCAAATTAGAAACTCCTTCCTAATTTAATCAATTGCCATTTTAGGAAACTCTTTCCATTATGACGACTCATCGTCATATCGACGTCATTACATCTATTTGTTCTTTTTTCGTGAGAACCTACGACAGCACAACTTCTTACCGAAGTGCACCACTTAACCATACATCTACTCTCCTGGTTTAAGCTAGGGACCGTGCCTATTGCATATGACTCATTAGGCTTCCGAATATGTTGGCAATATGTCGGTACAAACACATAAGACAAAATTGGCCTCTAGCAAGGCATCATGCCTACCCAATTATTCAAAAAGATTCATAATCCGCAAATAATATTTCACGAGCATAGTTACCATGTAATTCGATCCTCTCGTCAATGTATCCTATGTGATCTCAAGTTGGCAATGTGTTGCTTGATTATGATCACATAAGTATTTCTTCGATCATCCGGACATCTTCACTTAATAGAAAGTGAATCAATAACTCCTTACTGATCTCTTTCACCATGGCCATGGATTTAAAGTGAATATCCACCAAATGCGCCTTAGATACATCATCCTCTATCAAGGGACAGATGAGTTCCATCTTGGCTATGCACCCATCTCCATAAGCCTCACGATATACCCAACGATCGCCCACGTGCAGCCTTTGTCTAGACTCATCGAAACGATGTCAAAGCATATCGGTCTTCTTATGAGATGACCGTGACAACCTCAGGTCCAAGGATTAGTTACACCCATCTCCTATGAGAATGCCATCAACATATACCCAAAATGGATTCTCATGGCGAGTCATGTTCAGTGACACGTTCTACAATATTAGTCACCTATATACTTGTCTAGGCATCCCCATGCCTATGGGTGTGAGACCCCCATTGCTATCACATAGCAAAAACATAGCACATACAAGTCTTACCGCAATTGTCAATGTCTATTCTTGACATTGCTACGACTTGGGACGTTTAATGATGTCTAAAAACTATGATGCATCATCTCACATCTTATAGATTAATCACAGTATACATCATATGGACTTCTATCTAGTTTCATTCGGTTATTAAAATAATAACAAGAAACTAATAGAATGATTTCTTGTGAATTTGAACAACTCCTTATTCAAATAATAACATGATTATAATTGTCAGTGTACAACATGTCCAATCTGATTGGGTCTAGAGC
This sequence comes from Diospyros lotus, assembly GCF_014633365.1. Taxonomy (NCBI): domain Eukaryota; kingdom Viridiplantae; phylum Streptophyta; class Magnoliopsida; order Ericales; family Ebenaceae; genus Diospyros; species Diospyros lotus. The sequence continues at coordinate 32,351,226 of NC_068350.1, forward strand.
ACCTACACTAACAATCTCCCAGTTGCACTAAAGTCAATCATTCATGTATCTTATACCTGATGATCAAACATGAATTTCATGTTTCTCCTGGGATAGAGCTTTAGTCAAGGGGTCTACGACATTGTCATCCGTCGACACTTTCTCTATATATGTCACCTCAGTTGATAATCTCCATTATCATATGGTAATGTCGCAATACAAATTTGGTCTATTGATGAGACCGTGGTTCCTTCGCTTACGCGATGGCTCCATTGTTGTCCCAATAACTATTATTGGATCAACAATGCTGGACACCACTTTAAGTTTATCAATGAACTTACGGATCCATACAACCTCCTTAACTGCTTCGAAGGTTGTTATGTATTCGACTTCAGTTATTGAATATGCCACTATCTCTTATTGGAACTCTTCTAACTCATGGCCCAACCATATAGGCAGAATATGAATTTCAAATGTACGTGATTTAAAATCATCATGGCTGAATTGGAAACTAGCATTCATGAACCCCTTCATGGTATGCTCTCATTCTTCATATGGCAAAAACATCTCTTTAGTACTTCACAAGTACTTAAGAATATTTTTCACAGCAATCCAGTGTTTTTCACCTGGATCAGCTTAATATCTATTACATATGCTCAAAGTATATGAGATATCAAGCCTCGTACATAACATGGCATACATGATCAAGCTAATAGCCAAGGCATATGGTGCTCGACTCATCCTATCTTTCTCATCTTGTGTCTTCGAACACATAGCCTTGGAGAGATATATTTCATGTGACATGGGAAGACTTCTCCTCCTAAAATCTTCCATGATAAACCTCTTTAGTACCCTGTCAATGTACGTGCTATGGGAGACTGCTAGCAACCTCCTGGGTCTATCTCTATAGATCCTTATTCCCAGAATATAGGCTGCTTCTCCCAAATCCTTCATGGAGAAAATATTTTGAAAGCCATATTTTAAATAATTGCATCATAGGAACACCATTCCCTATGAGCAATAGATTGTCCACATATAGGACTAAAAGGACACCCACCATTCCCTAACTTTTTGTAAACATAAGGATCAACTTCCCTTTTGTGAAAAATCAAACTTTTTGATCTTTTCATCAAAACATCGATTCTAACTCCGGGATGCTTGCCTTAGTCCATAAATGGACCTTTGCAAGTTGCAAATCTTATTTGTATGTTTATGAGTAACAAAATCGTCAGGTTGTGTCATATACACATCCTCGACCAGGTTTCCTTTAAGGAAAGTTGTTTTGTCATCCATCTGCCATAACCCAGAGTCAATGTCAGACATTGCCTCATCATAGGTAGTAAGCTCATCGTTCTCAGCTAGAAGCACATCTCCATGTGCCGAGATGAGAAATCCATATCTCTCTTGCTCACGACGAACCCTCATCGACCTACGAGGTTCTTGTGTAGAAGGTTGGGGAGTTGACACAACATCTTGTGTCTGATCTTTCTTAGGTTCCTAGAAGAGAGTATTTGTTTGTGGTTTGCCTCGAATCTCTTCGAGCTTAACATTCCTTCCACTAGCTACAGCATCTAATAATTCTTTCTCAAGGAATACCACATGCTTGGCAACAAAACACATTTTGTTCATATGAGTGGTAAAAGTAATATCCATTTGGATATCCCACAAACAAACATCTCATCGATTTGGGTTTTAGCTTATTATTGTCAACACGCTTGACATAAGCTTAACAACCCCAAAATCTTAAGGAAAGACAAATTTAGCTTCTTTCCTTTCCATATCTCATATGGAGTCTGAGTAATTGACTTACTTGGAACCCTGTTCAAAACAAAGATCGCGGCGAGGAGTGTGTATCCCTAAAATGAAATAGGGAGTTCAGCGCGACTTATCATGGACCAGACCGTGTCCAAAAAGGTCCTATTCCTCCTTCAGACACACCATTCATCTCTGATGTTCCAGGTGGAGTCCATTGTGAGAGAATCACATTCTGCTTTAGATGATCTAGAAACTCACTGTTCAAGTATTCACCACCTCGATTTGATCGAAGTACTTTGATACTTTTCTCAGTTTGTTTCTCTACTTCAAATCCGAATTCTTTGAACTTTTCAAAAGTCTCAGATTTGTGTCCCATAAGATACACATAACCAAAACATGATCTATCATCAGTAAAGGTTATGAAGTAGACATATCCACCTCTAGCTTGGGTGGACATGGATCCACACACATCAATGTGCACAAACCCTAGCACTTTTGTGGCCTTCACTCCATTTACTTTAAAAGGAGACTTAGTCATTTTACCAAGTTAACAAGATTCGCAAGCACCATATGATTCATAATCAAACGTGCCAAGATATCCAACTTTATACAAGTTGGATGTGCGGGTCTTATTTATATGGCTAAGGCGACAATGCCATAAATAAGTGCTATTTAAATCACCTGATTTTAGTCGCTTAATATTTATGTTATTGATAGGAGTATCAACATCAAGGATAGACAAACCGTTACATACTGTTGCTTTACCATAAAACAACTTATTTTTATAAAACGAATAACTATTGTCCTTAAAAAATGAATATCCATCCTTGTCAAACAAGAATTAGAAATTATATTCCTAGTCAAACTAGGATTGTAGTAACAATTATGTAACTCCAATACAAGCCCTATGGGCAATGTTAATAAATAGATCCCTACAACTAATAGAACAACTTTTGATCCATTTGCCATGTGTAGGTACACTTCTCCTATTATTAATCTCCTCGTACTCCTAAGCCCATACACAAAAGTGTAAATATGAGCATTAGATCTAGTATCTAATACCCATGTGGACTGATCAGAAGTGGATAGATTCATTCTAATAACATAAATACCTGAAGTGCCCTGAGTAGAACTCTTCTTACTCTACACCTCCCAGTTTATCATAGTGGAGATAGATCGCATCCTCTTTACCCTTTGGGTTTTAGTCTTCTGGACACTTCCAGATTGCGCCTATGGAAGAACTTTTCTTCCTTTTGGCTTTCTTACTCTTGGACTTGCCCCTGTACACCTTGGGCCCTTCAACTAAGAGAACACTTCCCTTGGCCTATAATCAATTTTAGGCTCGGTCTCCCTTAGTATGGACAACCACTCTCCAAGAATCTTTTCCATAACTTTTAGGGAGGGACTGTAGCACCAAATTTGGGGTAAGTTTCTGCATCCATACCCAAGTTTAGCTCTAGTAACCTATTGATAAAACGTATCATCTCTATGACATGCTTCTCAATAGATGATCCTTGAGCCTAGCCATGATCTCATAGGCATCATAACTTTTATGTTGCGACTTATGTTTCGGGATCATGGTAGCCAAGATGATAAACCAATCGATGATTATATCACCCTTGTGCATCGTCCAGGCCTAATGTGCTACTATTTCCTTAACTAGTGGCTTCGTAAGAAGATAGCTCTCTATCACATAGAGAATCTTATCATACATGAGAACTATCCTCAAGATGATCTCCCAGTTATAGAAATTAGTCTCGTTGACGGTATTAGTGCCCCTCGAGTATCGATCTTATCGATATGTTTCCAGATATTCTGGATCAACAATTGAATAGAGATATTATTATAATCATATTGAATTACGAAATCATAAATTGCAAAAAGTAACATTTTATGATTTCTCCCACTATTTTCTACGAGTTTGCCACCCTCAAGACATAACTCGGGAAATCCCGTTGGAAGATTTCCTAGCTAGCTAGGATCCCATCTCCCCTCGCACAACCTTGAGTGACTCAACAAATTGTGCTAGGATCGATTAGGTAGGTACTTGCTACCAATTTCATCTCCATGCAACTCCTAGATTCATTGGGTTGACAACTCCTTGCCAAGCATATCTTATGTGACTCCCAATCTTTGCTTCTATACTCAGTAAGGTCTTGAGTGACTCAACAAACCCCACATTTCTAGTTAAGTCGGACCCATCATTCAGGGATATCTCATGGCCCATGAAGCATAGGAATCATAGGTGACACATGACCTTAAGTGACTCAACAAATCAAGTGCCAGCTAGAAACCTAATGCTTCATAATGATGGAAGCCAAGTTGGCTTAATATTTGAGGGATTTATTATTTATTTATTTAGGTCCCATCACATGCAATTAATCAAATTAATCATGCATAATAAATGACTCAAACCGGTGTATGGTATGGATAACTACGGCTAGCCCCCTCGAGCCATAGAAGGGAAGCTAGTGGGTCAAACCTAGGTGAAGAATCACATCTTGTTTCTCAAGCACATTCTCCAAGCCTTCGTTGGTCTTCGAATCTTGTCTTCAATTTGGCTCCATCTCTTGCTCTTCATACAAACTACAACTATCGCTACTCTATTCTATTCTACATACATTACATAGAATCAGAAATCCCGAGTTACATTCGGGGGAGTGAGATGAGAAGAGAATGTATATCAGAGTATAAGAGAGGCAGAACACGCAGACCCTATTTCAAAAACCAAATTTACAAGCATTCATTCCCAACATAAAATAAATGGTCGACTCGATCCATACCATACACCCATGCAATCAATCTAATTGATTTATTCACAATTATGTTAATTAATTGTCGCATCAATTTCAATATTAATGAAACGCTTTCAATAAATTGAAAATTTGTATAATTTTGAAAAAAAAAATTGTTTTAATTGTGTTGGGCTTGGGCTCCATCCATTAGTCTAACTAGCAAGGCTCAACAAGCCTTGGATCAACCAATGCATGTCAAACATACACTAGCAGCCCAATAATTAATAAATAACCCAATTAACAGCCCCATCCTATTTTTAATCACGGCCCATAGGTGTCATACACTCATGGATCGAATAAAAATAATAAAAATAGCCAAACAATTTGGCTGGGCCCCACCTGAGAGTACGGAATGCACTGGGCCACCGAAGCGTCAGCCCGGGTGCTTCACGGGGACCTCGAGGAAGCGGGAGGGGCCGGGAGGCAGCTTGGCAGCATGTCATACATGCTACCAGCCCAAAAAGCCCAAGTGGGCACGGCTTGGGCCGTATGGGCCGTGCTGGGCGCGTCTGGGCCGCGTCTGTTTACTTAAGTCCAAATATATTTTATTTCTTATTTGCCACTCCAACAAATAGAAAATTATCAAATTAGAAACTCCTTCCTAATTTAATCAATTGCCATTTTAGGAAACTCTTTCCATTATGACGACTCCTCATCATATCGACGTCATTAAGTCTATTTGTTCTTTTTCCATGAGAACCTACGACGACACAACTTCTTGCCGAAGTGCCCTACTTAACCATACGTCCACTCTCTTGGTTTAAGCCATGGACCGTGCCTATTGTGTATGACTCATTAGGCTTCCGAATATGTTGGCAATGTGTCGGTACGAACACATAAGACAATATTGGCCTCTAGCAAGGCATCATGCCTACCCAATTATTCAAAAGGATTCATAATCCGCAAATAACCTTTCACAAGCATGGTTACCATGTAATTCAATCCTCTCGTCAATGTATCCTATGTGATCTCAAGTTGGCAATGTGTTGCTTGATTATGATCACATAAGTATTTCTTCAGTCATCCGAATATCTTCACTTAATAGAAAGTGAATCAATAACTCCTTACTGATCTCTTTCACCATGGCCATGGATTTAAAGTGAATATCCACCGAATGCGCCTTAGATACATCATCCTCTATTAAGAAACAGACGAGTTCCATCTTGGCTATGCACCCACCTCCATAAGCCTCATGATATACCCAACGATCGCCCACGTGCAGCCTTTGTCTAAGCCCATCGAAATGATGTTAAAGCATACCGGTCTTCTTATGAGATTACCGTGATAACCTCAGGTCCAAGGATTAATTACACCCATCTCGTATGAGAATTCCATCAACATATACCCAAAATGGATTCTCATGGCGAGTCATGTCCAGTGACACGTTCTGCAACATTGGTCCCTATATACTTGTCTAGGCATCCCCATGCCTATGGATGTGAGACCCCCATTGCTATCACATAGCAAAAACATAGCACATACAAGTCTTACCGCAATTGTTAATGTCCATTCTTGACATTGCTATGACTTGGGACATTTAATGATGTCTAGAAACTGTGATGCATCATCTCACATCTTTATAGATTAATCACAGTATACATCATATGGACTTCTATCTAGTTTCATTCGATTATTAAAATAATAACAAGAAACTAATAGAATGACTTCTTGTGAATTTGAACAACTCCTTATTCGAATAATAACATGATTATAATTGTCAGTGTACAACATGCCCAATCTGATTGGGTCTAGAGCATCTACACTAACAGAATGAGGCATGAAATGGCACTTAGCAAAGTGCATGATGAGTTGTATAATGAGTTGAATGTATGTTTTGTAGCCCATGTATTTAAGTTCTACTACTTTGAATTCTGAACGTTTTGAGAAATGATGATGTATAATCTTAATTATGGTTAATAAGGATCTAAGAATTGATTTATGATTAATGTTAAGATGTTATGTTCGATTCTAGCTTCTGCGTTTGATGTTTATGATACTTCTCTTTCGAGATAGATGTATGGAAATTTTGGGATGGATATGAGAAATGATATAATTAGCAATAGTTATTAAGAAAAAATTTATTATCCCATAATTTTCCTAAGTTATAACGCGCCCAAAAAAGTGGGGTGTTACAAAACTAGTTGTTTATAGCTATTAGATTTTGAAAATCTAGTCATTGGAGGCTTTTAGTAACGAATTTAGTCGACAAGTGAAGAGAATCGGTCAACGGATTGAATTTAAAGATTATGTTAGTTGACAAATTGAAGGCATTAATCAACATATGCAATAGAGTTAGTTGACAGATTAATAGCATTAGTCGATAGATTGAACGAAATATAAGTTTGTGCATATAAATGAATAAGTTAGCTTCCAGAATGAATGATTTCTTGTTTTTGCTTAAGTCTTAGTCTTGGCTAGTGACAAGGGTTCGAAACTTAGGGGCAACAAAGCTAGTTTTTATTTTTATAAGCTCTTTTGAAAAGATTTTTTGATACAACATTTTTAATCAAATAAAAATATGATATTCCAAATGCATCACAAATTTTTTTAGCATTAAATTGCTGAAAGTAATTTTCATTCAACATTTTTAATCAATTAAAAATATAATATTCAAAAATGCCATAAGAAATTTATCAGAAAGAAATTTTAGCATTGTATTTAATTTTCATTCAACAATTTTGATCAAATAGAAATATAACATTTCAATTGTCATCAAGAACTTTATAACAAGATTTTTGACATTTAATTATATGATGAAATTAATTTTTTTTATTTTGGGTCTTAATAAATCATATAAAAAAAATTTAGTGCCCAAGTGAATAAAAATTAATAAAATAATTTCATCATAAAATACAATTGAATTTCATCATTAAAATCTTGTCCAAGACAAAAACATCAATCTATAAAGAAAATAAATTCTAATTGGTCTTTTGCTTTTGAAAAATTTTAGCTTTATTTTGACCAATGCTTCAAAACTACTATTTGAAAAAATCATTTGGGAGATTTCATTATAATACTTGTTTGTGCAAATCTCCATGTATAAGAATAAAGAAAATTATAATTCATTTTATTTTCATTTTCATTTTAACAAAATACTTGAAATTAATTTTTGTTTGAAAACCTAAAAACCATATATTTGACTTAAGATATAAATCATCTGTTTTTCGTCATCAAAACCAACACAAGAGTTAAATATCAAGTTAGATTTGACCCATTGTCTCAACCAATGATCCATTTGAACTCTTATGACTGCAACACTTCGGTGGCTTCTAAGCCATAAGGGTATGGGTACATGATAACATCGTATGCTTTAAATAGAAAAATCAATCAACTCTCATGAAATGCATCCTGCTACCTTTAGGCAACCAGAGTACACCCAATCGAGTGACGACTTCCTACGAGGATGGAGGGGCACGATAAATTAAATTTACCACTTTAATCTAATATTGATTTTGCACAGTTGTGGGAAGATTTTTGGTCGGTAATTAAGGTCTCACTTTGCACATGCATAAGTTTTCAATTGTGTATCTCATACATAATAAAAAAATGCATCATATCATGTGGATAATCATGGACTTTTATTAATTAATTAAATCTGAGTCTCTGGATTTAATTTACAGCATTTAGAAAGATTCACAAACATATCGTGCATATGCTTAAAAATCATCAGCCTTTTTGCTCCATTGAGTCACCAACTCTTGATGCTTCTTCTTCATTTTACAAGAACTATTGTATATTACAATTGATTTTAAAAACGAAAAGAAGATGGAGACTTAAGTCTCTCTTACAATTCGAATGAAAGAATAATTTTCAAATTTAATCATATTAAATACTTGTAAACATTCATTCATCCATTCAATCACATTGAATCTAATCCACGATCATCTATTCAATCTCACTAAACTTTTGGCGCATCAAAAAAATAAAATTTGGGTTTATGTAATGTATGCCACTTTTTGGACCAAGACATCACATGTCAAATTTCTTTCGGTTTAAGTCATGTAATGCAATCTCATTACATTTTGGCATACACCAAGAGAAATCAACAACTAGTATGCTAACAATTCAAAAACGATCGACCATTTTCTTAGCATGTCAAAAATGGTCGACTATGTCTTCATAGGACTGTCGACTTTTCTTCCACAAGAACAAACGGCTAACTGTTTCTTGAATCTGTTGATTGTTTTAGTGGGTTTCACAAGATCGATCAACTTTTTCCAAAACCGATTAGCCGCTTATATGGGATTGCTGAAAACTATCAACTTATTTCAACAAATAATTGACTATTTTCCTTTAAGAACCAAAAAAAGTTGACCATTTGGACAAAACAATTGACAATCACTTTAAACCTACATAAAACAAAGAGCAATAACATGTCCAAAACATGTTATACAATACACAAACACCTACATAGGATGAATATACCAAGTCGAGGCTCTGATACCACTGAAAGATAATGCCAACACTTGGTGGATCTATGCAAAGGGTAAGCATGTTTTTAAAACTTTTTCAAAACCACAAGCAAAACAATAATGGACGCAAAACAAATCCCTTGCAAGACTCGGTATCAAACATCCATATGAAAATATATAACCATTCATCCATAAGGGGTTGAGAATTGTATACCCCAAGTGGATGAACATATAGTCAATTGTCTAGTGCACTCGAAGCTCCAAGTTTTCGACCTTCTTCCAAACTTACACGTACTGCTATAAGTTGCTCCTAAACCTACTAGCTTGGAGGACCAATCCACCCCTAAACATATAGTAAACCTAATATGTCCACACTTGAGCCACACCGAAACCTTTCATTGGACTTTTGTTAAGCCGTCTCATCTAAGGTGAGCTAAAGTTGGTGGTTCTTAAGGACAAGAAACGGTCGTCTCACAACCAAGGATCAACTCAAGATGAAAAAGAAGCAAGAAGAGACCAAGGTCAGCTTCTCAAAGCAAGAAGAAAAAGGTGAACCGGAGCAAGCACGAGAAGAAGAAGAACCAAAATCGATCGATAGCCTGATTAGCACGAGAGACTCTTTCTCGGTGGTTCTCTTCTTCCTTCTCTTTTAAATCTCCTTCTTCTCCCCATATTAATTCCCACAATAAATGCTCTGCAAAGAGCATAATTACATGGAATGGTAATGCTTTGTTGCCGAAAGCGACAGAAGATAGAAGCACACGGGATTAATGTCGTTCTCAAAACTATCAACTATTTATAGGACTGGAACAACTATTTCTTTCGAACAAAGCAACCGACCATCCATAAGGCAACTGTTGATCGTTAGTGCCTCCAACTGTAACTTGTGGTGTATTACATCTAGGCCCCGTTATTAACTCTTAATAGCCTTTCCATTATCTCTTAATGGTCTCCCAATCTTGTTGATCATTTTGTTAACTCTTTAACAACATCCAACATCATTAAGGATAAATAAATGAATATAGACTCATGTGCCGATATACACGAGACACGAGAAATGACCTGGCATAGTAAAAATAATAGAGTAAATCTTACTCAAACATCAGAGTTGACAGGGACTGATGGGACTGCCTGTACACCATGCCGACTCTATCGCTAAAGTTAGCTCCCTTGCCCATGGCCCACGCTAACAACTACCTGGAATGATGGAAAGCAAAGTGAGTCGAGAGACTCAACAAGCATAAAGAAAGAAGGGCTGAAGGTTGTACATATCCAATAAACTTTTCTCCAGAACACCAACCCCCAAGAACATACAAGCCATGAGACGCTACCACACAAAAGTATAGCATAATGAAAGCACATACCGGTCCTTGGGGCCCACAACACGGCACCCAAGTCTCATACCAACCTGCCACTACCCTGAAAGGCAACATAAATCTCCAACAAACCTGCGTACAATGTCCCGGGTCGGTGCTCCCATCACCCGTGTGTCTGTGTCAGTACTCCCAACACCCGAGCCATAGGCTCCCTCGAAACGGTCTTCCCGTCCGAGATCTGATAACTATCAGTAACCATGCAATGCACATAAAAATGCAATGGCGTAGTGAGCATCAACGTGATACACTGGCGCCCATACATCCAGGCATCAGGCCATGCTCCGCCCATATAGTAAACCACACGCAATGCATATGCCCGTGCTGGATGCAACCTAACCAAGCTAGAATGTCCGTGTCCAAGCATACTCAATAAATGAATATCCCAACATGCAACTCATACCCATGTGCATATCAAATTATGAACAATAATATAATGAATCTAATCGTGCAGTAAATCACATACTGGCAGAACTAGTCAGCAGTGCTCGGCACCGGTCAACGGCCAGTGACTAGGAGTGTCCACCCGACGGTCCACTTCAGGGCCGTACAATAGTCTAGCCCAACGTCACCAAACAGTCGACCCTTGCCCCACTGCTCGATAGCTCTAATCGAACCATTAACAAACCCGAGAAAATCGTAAATAAACCCACATGTCTAGGAACCTAGTCCCCAAGCTAGGTTCGGCATCATTCCGAAAGGAATGGGGGCAGTACAAACCCCCGTAGGCTTTCAACAATTAAATTCTAGAAGTTCAAATTTAATTCAAATTAAAACAAATGAATAATAATTCAATAATTAATGCTAAGCGCCGAATTAGAGTAAGAGAGAGGATAAAATACGGAAAATCACAGGGTCTTTCACAGGAATTAAAGATCATGGGGAGAGGGTCAGGAGCTTACACCCACATTAACAACAATGGATCACTAATCTAATGCGTTACTCAATATGCTTGACTTTTTAGGTTCACCTCCATTTAGTATCAAGACACGTCAAACTCTTTAAATCCGATTGAACACTTCGATATACTAAAAGGATCTCTCCATCTTCCCAAATCATCCTGAATATCCTCTAGCCATGACTCAAGACGACCCTAATAGCAATGAAGTCCATACTTCTAGTAAACCTATTAAGGCTTTCGATTACTATGAACTATAATTCTTCCATTGATTAACATTCCGATCGAGTGAGAGTCATGGACTAATTAAACTCAAAGGACTCGATAACTATGCTAGATTCAATATGGTGTGATCGAGATGACACATCGAAACTCTTTTTTACATCGAAAATTCCTTTCCAATCGTGTGCACCCTAGCTAGGGGTTTTCCAACCACAACCAACTACGACCATATAGGATGTTCACCACCACCACCACCCCCCCCCCCCCCCAACGCCAAAGGTCATTGGATCCTATTAGTGAGCATATGTTCCATACACCACTGCAAAGAGACCACACAAAAAACATCCCTACCTCTCACTCCAAATGGTTTCGCTCAACAACAAATCCCTGACACCAATGCACAAGACAACTCTATTGCCTCTGATCAAAGAACCAGATACACTATTGAAAACCAATAACAAAATCCTCTCAATCATGTGATCTATTATAATCATCACATTCAATAGATGTTCAACTAACACCTACCCACGTGTCTACTAGCTACATCTCCTGCATTTTGTCATGTGACTCACCATTCATTATCATTAACATCTCATGCTAACCAATGGTAGCAGCACATATGCCAGTTCATAATTGATTAATTATATTCCTTTTTTGATAAATCTAAGGACCATGAATTACTCTAAGAAATCTCGAACTAAAAATCTTTGCCACATTATTAACAACTTAAGAATAAGATCTTTATCAGGATGTCTATGGACTTATTCATATGATAAGAATGAAAGTTATGAACGAAGATATGATATTTTATTAATACACAAGAATACATCATTAGTCCCTATTATGTATACTCAATGTCATCTAAGTCTAGTATTAGGGCATTAACACTAACAACTAAAGCCCTAAAATAGATATAAAGAACTAGTATAAAGGGTAAGTCTTACTTATCAACTAAGGACTCTTCACATTTGTCACAAGCTTTTGGCCTTTTGACTCATTTTGGTCCTTGGGAGATGGGAAGTCATAACCATAGCAACCTATGCTAAAGTAATGACAATAGAAAGGCATTTAAAGGTTTCCTACCAAGCTTTTTGGTTATCTCACCTTCTTTTTTGCTACAAATTTTTCATTTCATTCATTTGTCTCATATGTGCATATGTGAGTCTTTTTCTTACATGTTCAAATTATATCTAAAGCATGACTCTTGCACCTTATCTTCAATAGGTGTACTTCAACTTTATTTATGTATAATTTCAGTTCTTATTTTTTTTTCTTGTATAATCGTGTGTCTACCTTAATACTCTCATCTCAGCTATGTTGATATTTTACACACTTTTCCACTTAACTATTTAGGCTTTGTTCTCTTTACAGTTTTCAGTTCTTTTTTAGTTTTCAAAACAGTGAAAACATATTTACTTTCATATTTTTGAAAACAAGAAAAAAAATTATAAAGAAAACTTAAAAATAACAAGAAGTCATTTTGCATGTTTTCATCACAAGCACACTCAAAATTTTCAAAATGCGAAAATCATTATAGACAAAAAGAACGCATTTTCAGCAATCTCAAAAAAAAACTCAAAACACAAAACTCAAAATGAACTCAAAATTCAAAACTAAAAATTGAAACACGAAGAGAACAACCCCTTAACTCTTTAAGTTATACAATATAGATGGTTTTATAGTCGTCTAATAAACTTTGCATACAACTTTACTATTTTAGGATCATGTTGAATGCACTTTTTTTAGTTTAATCATCTATAATAGTAAGGAAATGGATGAAAACAATTTCCATAATATCTTCTTCAAAATCTTACTTTTTGTCTCCCTGTGGTGGAAAAAAATGGATAAAAAGCTTAATAATATATTTTGACAATATTAACTTTAATAGTTTTTAAAAAATTCAAAGTTAATGACTTAAAACACTATTTTTTTTTTTTTAATCACAAGGACATTAATGGTCATTTTGTAATACATGTATTACATGTTCCTCTCAACCAAAAAGGGGAAAAAGGATAAAAGGTGAAATTCAAGAAACTCAAATGGGCACAAAATGGACCCCGGAAAGTTAACCCTTGAATGTTTTATGAATTCTTGAGGCCAAGAAAGTTAAAGACTAAAAGTTTGGGGTTAAAGTGGAAAATTAATAAATGTTAGGACATGCTGCAAGGGCATTTATGAGAGTTTTGGAAACATTGGTGTTCCAAGTAGAATAAATGAGGGTTTAAATGAAATAAGGAAATATATTTGGGGTCCATATGGGATTTTTATGAAAGTAAAATAGAAATAAGAGGAAATTGTGGGGTGAAATGTGCAAATTAAGAAAGTATATATATACACACCCATGCACATAATCTGATGGAAGAAACTAGACACAGAGAAAAGGTTGAAAGAAAGAATAAAGGAATAAGGGAAAAACTAAGGCCTCGTCGTCGATGATTAAGTTTGTTGGAGAAGTCATCAGAAAAGCAAAAAGAAACTGTCGACAATAGCTTTAACATGAAATAGGAGGCCAAACTACGACGAGGCTTTTCTATCTTTATTTATATTTTTTTGGCAAGTTTAGTCTCTAAAATTGCCTAAGGAGGCCCCTAGAATCTTGCATGTGCTAATTTAAGGGAAAGTAAGCAAGAAATTAAGGTTTAGACCAAATTGTTTACCCTATGTATGGTGCATTACATGTGCATGGAATTGTTTTGGCATGAACATGTATTGTTGTTGCATAAATAATGCTTTGAAACAAGTCATTAGGCACCCAAGACAATAATCTAGGGTGTATCCGTTATGTCTATCTTAATCTAAGGAACTATAAGATAAGCTTCTATAAAAAAAACTCCTAGACTCCTAGTGTTGAGTAGTGTAAGCTAGCCTTAATTCGATGTAGCAAATTCCCATCCAACGAAAAGGGTTAGAAGTCTAGCAACCTATTCAAAGTGAAGTACTTGCCAGATTAGTCGAGTCCCTTAGTTGAACGAAATGTTTTGTCCTATCATCAATGCATACATGTTGCATATCCTTTGCACTAGTGCATCTATGGTATGCCATATTGAGTTTGTGTACTCATGTATGCATATTTCTCCTCTATTGTCTACTCTTTCTTTTGTAATCAATGGATGTATAGATATCCAAGGGCAAAAAGATATTCGTTGATTAATTTGATTGATTAGTTCACGAGCATTGTCTAATCCCAACATGTTGAAGTTATTATTTTATAAAATAAGTTTTAAGTTTGTCAATCATGCATGCGAGGCTTGATGTTTTAGTTATATGCTCATTTGTGATGTAAATGTTGTGGTACGTTAACACAAAAAACTTAGGGTGCGTTCTCTTTACTTTTTAATTTTTAGTTTTGAGTTTTGAATTCATTTTCAGTTTTCTGTTTTGGTAATCTATTTTTAGAAAATTAAAAACGCGTTCTCTTTGTCATTTTGAAAAACTATTTCTCAAAACAGAAAATTAGAAAACGCGTTCTCTTTGAAATTTTAAAAATAATTTTTTAATGATATTTTATTCAATAAATTTGATTATTTAGTAAATTAAAAATATTTAATGTTTATAAGTTATTAAAAAAATTCTACATTTTAAAGTTAATGAATTTTGTATTTTTTTTTCATTATAATAATAAAATATGAATAAATAAATAAATAAATGTGTTTTGAATTTTGAGTTTATTTTGGATGAAAACACTCAAAACAACTTTTTGTTGTTTTGAGTTTTCTTTATAAATATGTTTTTTGTTTTTAAAAATGCATTTTTAAAAACAGTAAAGAGAACGCGTTTTCATTATTTTAAAAAATTGAAAACTAAAAATGACTTGAAAACGGCAAAGAGAACGCAACCTTACCTTTTCTTAAAGTGAAGTTACACGAAATGAGTACTTATCCGCTGCATTCATTTCTCATTTCTCACCTAGTGGGTGAGAATACTAATACCACTAATTTAAATCGATTATTCTTATTCTCACGTTTTCAATCGGGCATTATCCTTAAATGAATGAGTTATTTGTTTCTTGTGACACCGTAAAAGAGGCGTAGTATTAGATATTTGTTGCCTAATAATCTTCCAAACCATCTATTTTCATTTTCTCCCAAATAAGAAAAATAATTTACTTTACTCGCTCATTCCATGTTCTCAAATGAGTAAAAAATATTTTACAGTTTCATTACATTTAATTTTGTTTCCTTTAATTTCATTAATAAATCCCTCCCAAACAAACCCTTAAGCGTAATTTGAACTTTCAAGGCAGTAGTCGGTGGAGACCCTAAAAACGACAAAAGTTCCTTCTTCTTGCTTAGCTGCCACTTCATATTATTCATTATCCAAACTAATTTCTTATATATTTTTTGTTAATTTCTTTATCAGAAGCACTATAAAATGCCTTAATAATAATAATAATAATAATTTAAAAAGGATGTGCTAATGGTATTCTTGTAATTATAAGGCAATACAATGAATTATATTCCTTTTAAAATAGGATAATATTCTAAAAGGTAATTGTTTGTATGGACACAAAGATTATAGATATAATTTAGAATATGCCTTATTAAAATTAGATTATACATTTAAAAAGAAAAAAATATCAAAGTTACCTATAATTGTAAAGATACTATATTTAATTACATTATTGTATATAAGTTATATATATATATATATATAGAAATCCCTATCATTTATATATATATATGTGAATGCAATAGTTTTTGATCATAGAAAAGAAAAGAGAAAACAAAAATCCCCTTCTCTTGATTGGCTTCATCCCTGCATTTAGCTTTCCACCACACAAATTAATTTAGAATTCTCTCTCTCTCTCTCTCTCTCTCTCTCTCTCTCTCTCTCTCTCCTTGCAGAAGTACTGGGCTTTGTATGAGGATCATCATGAATACACTTCCAATCAACCATGGCAGAGCAATCGGAGTTCTATTTCTCTTCTTCATCACCCACTTCACCTCTTCTCCAGGTAATTATAAATATATATATAATGCCATTAGTATTATAGTCGATGATAGTAGATTGATAATCATTGAAATCTGGATATATAAACTCACGATATTGCATGTTCAGGCTGTCAAGCGGCTGAAGAGGAGCCGTCAATCCGGCTTCAGGCTGGAGCTGGGAGGTTTCAGCCTATAACGGAGGGCCCAATAGATTACAGGGTGGCGGTGGAGCTTGCCGCGGCAAGCGGAGGTCGGCGGCGGCTGACGCCGTTCCAGCTGTGTGTGCCGTGCAAGTGCTGCGCCAACGCCGCCGACCCGAGCAGCTGTGCCACCATGCCTTGCTGCTTCGGCATCGACTGCCAGCTGCCCAATAAGCCCTTTGGGGTTTGTGCTTTTGTGCCAAAGGCCTGCAATTGTGACTCTTGCAAAACTTAGGATTTGAATCTTCTTCTTCCTCCACCCCCCCCCCCCCCCCCTCTCTCTCTCTCTCTCTCTCTCTCTCTCTCTATATATATATATATATATTGGTTTGATAGATGTTTTTGTGAATAAAAGAGGGAGATCTTGATTGGTTGTACTACACATAATATTGGAACAGACATACGCTTTGAGTGCTTAGTGAGTTATGATTTGTCAAAGAAATTAACAAAGTGAAGGGGTATACATTTATACACAAACTATAATTCAAATGATGGAGTAACCTCTTTTCATAGTATTTGAAAGGGAAATGACATTCTTACAAAAATCTTTATTTAGTTATCGTCATTAACAATAATAATGGGGTTTTTAGCAATTATGAAGAAAAAAGATGGGTAAATTTTGGTGTACAACAAATTAATAGACACATGAACTTTGTGCAATTATCCATTTGATAATATATATATATTGTCTGTCCAAAGAAAATTGAAAGAAAGAAGATGAAAATTGGTGGCGTTATAAGTTATAACCTGGGAGCCAGCCACAGGAGAGAAGAGAAGCACCAAGCAATCAATCAGTACTCTGCGTGGGACCGGCGGCGGCTGAGTTGTTCTTTCTATGGAACAAACTCTAGTTTAATTGTTGTACAGGTGCATGGAGAAGCATACTCTTTTGAGTGAGTTTGTTTTGGTATCAGTCTTAGCCTCTGGTGCTTATACGTCAAGAAAAGTAAATCACAAGTTAAGTCTTTGACCCTTGTATAAGGTAAGAATCGAACTACCCACTAGATTGACACTGACATATTGCTCATCTGACTACTCAATCTATGTTTTGAGAGCTTGAGTTTATTTGTTTTAGTCAAATGGTGTATATCCTGATAGAATTATATATATATATATATAGTAATTGTTATCTGTATTTGTGAATTATAAGGGATATGATGCGCATGTGAATTCTTGCTGCTTTCACATGGACATGCATGTGGGCTGTACACATACGTACGTATATTTATCTCCAACTTGAATTGGTTCAATGGTGCTTTAGTTTCCTCTATCTCCATGGTCAAGCTTTAGATTAAGTTTATGTATACATAGATTTTTTTTTTTTTTTTTTTTTTTTTTTTGTTAATTTTGTCACTTTGACATGAATTATACATTTGACGATTTCTCTGGGGCCGTAAAAAGGATTTTTTTTAAATATTTTATAACTGACATATTGATCTTCACCATATTAAAAGACCCACTGCGCCCCCCCCCCCCCCCCCCCCCAAATCACCCGAATCTCTCTTTAGTTTAAAAGGAAACAAAAGAGGGGGTTGGGGGGTTGGTTTATCTATCTTCAATTATTTTATACATAAAAAAAAAAATCACCTGCTGTTATCAACTGGCTAATAGTACTTTTGCTGTGCCTAAAATATAAAAGAAAACTCGAGCAGGTCTAACTCTCTTCCAACACTTCCAAGGACCCAAAAATTAAAACCTAAATTCGTACCATTTCCATTTGTGTTGGTGCATACGAATATGCTGTAATATTTCTAAATGAGTTTGGGAAGGTAAATCTGGTTTTTCTTGAATTGTTTCTAAATGGGTAAACTGCAAAAACAAAAAATAAAATAAAAAGGATAGAAGGCAATATATTCTAAACAAACAAATAAAGATCTTGATTCACCAACCATGATATAAGTTGGTATTGCACAAAGAGAGCTTCAGAAAAATAGTTTCATGTAACCTCATCAGAAATTCCTCACTAATCAAATCATGATGATGATGATAGATAGATAGATAATAAAAATAATGGCTCAAGTTGCAGTGCTGCTGTAAATTGAAATGTAAATTATAAATATTTTTTGAAAGAGGTTCACATAGAGCATCTGGCTACCCTAAAAAAGCACAGGAAACATTTTTTTTTTTTAACTCAGCTGTTTTCTAAAAACTCAAATTCCCTAGAAGGAGCCTGGAGAATGGAAATACAGAGAGCTCCATTTCCCGACAATCTCTCAAAATTTCGTCATCTATCATATGGATGGATACTATAACCGATCATCAATTCTATATTTTGTTAAGTTACTGCAACAGAAACTCAAGATATGATTGAATACCCATGCGACCCCACCTTTCATGGTCACGTTAATCGCCAGACACATAGGTCTTATCCTCGTAGTACCTTCGCTCACTTTCTGCCTTCTTCTCGTTGCGTTTCTGAATGAAAATCAAAATCCAATTTCTTAGTTTCGATATCAAGATACAGTAAAGGTAAAGAAAACACATCTGATTGAGCAAAAAATTATTCAAGGCATTAATCCCGGGGAGAGTCATGGGTTCAACAATGTGAGGAGGATCAACTCAGCCATTCATGTAACTTGGCGCTCATAAAAGTAGATGCTCAAATCCAGATTCTCAGAGTCAGTCAATCCCCATATAGAGCCATCCAGTGGTGAGTGTTTCAAATCTAAATAAAAACTTCTGTTCTCATTAATCAAAAGAAAAGAAAGAGATAATGACAGTTTCAGAGAGAGGCAAACCTGATAGGCCTCGTGATTTGATACAATTCTCCTTATAATTGTGGTGGTTGTAATATCCAAAGGACTCTCCAACAATTTAAAAATACCCATACTGATTGGGACAGAATATGGGTTGTCCTTTTCCTGGAAAACAACAAAAGTCACCAACTAAACACCACATATCAATATTTATAAAATAATAATCAGCAACCATTCTCAAATACCTCTTGAAAATCATTATCTTCAGCCACCGATCCATGGACAACTATAGAGATATCAAAAGTTGTAATCTGAAATAAAAGAATTTCCAACATGTAATAGGTGATATAATTATCTTTGAGTAAGATCAACTAAACAAGTAGCTACTTGAAGAAACACATCAAGCCAGACTAGAGATTAACAATGTTCCGACTTCCA
Organism: Diospyros lotus; assembly: GCF_014633365.1. Lineage (NCBI taxonomy): Eukaryota > Viridiplantae > Streptophyta > Magnoliopsida > Ericales > Ebenaceae > Diospyros > Diospyros lotus. The sequence continues at coordinate 32,370,925 of NC_068350.1, forward strand.
ACAGCTATAAATGCAGGAAAATGGTCAATCTGAAGGCATCTTCATCTTGTGAAATTTTGTATATGTCATCTTAAGTTTTCCAAATGCAGTGCCACGTGTAGCAGTGGTGCAATTTCTACTAAAAATATTGGACATTGTAAAGAACATGAGGTGGTGGCAATCTGGCTCTAATCCTATTTGTTAACAAGGGATGTTATGATTAGGAGCTCTTTAGATAACTCAATCAATACTTTTAATTGCCAATTCTCTCAACACTCCTCACCCGAAATTCCAGCAACAACAGAAATATAAAACTGTAATTGAAAACAGTAAAAAAATAAGGAGAAAGACAACCAAACCGAAAGAAGAGACAAGGATTTATCCTGGTTCGAACTGATATAAATCAGTCCTACATCCAGCCGCAGTACATGAGCAATCCACTAGAATTCCAGTCCAGAATCAATACACAAGAAACCCACAGAAATCCTCTCCTCTCTCTCTATCACACACACTGCCTTCAACCCGAGATTACAAAGAACTTCCTAACTTCAAGTCTTTCCTCTCACAGCAATTCTCATATTCAGAAAGAGTAGAAATCGAATGATCATTCCAGTCCGCCTATCTATCTTATTTATAGAGGGTTGGGTGGAAATTATAAGGGTTAAATTAAAAACAGCGCAATGTCTATTCTACCCTTTTATAACCGACTTAATTAGAACCTATTATATCATCAATTTGGTTTCTTCTGATTCTTTCTGATCTTCTAGAATATTCTCCATGCAAAACTTCAACAAAGGAGCACTGGAATTCAGTTCTTTAGATGGATTAAACCTCTTACACCCGCACACACTCTCATACGTATTGACAGAACAGAAATTAAAGAACAATAACAGAGATTGAAAATTTGACAGAAATGTAAATCAAATCACAAGAAGAACACAAGTCTTTATCCTGGTTCAGATCATTCTTGGAATAATACTTCATCCAGCCTTAGAACACCCACAGCAAGCAGTCTTTATTTCTTGGAATTGATCAGTACACCTTCTCACAAGTACAATCTTTCCTCTCACTGAGATTACAAAGAACTACCGAATACTCTAGCCTTTTCTCTCATACAAAGAAAGCACTCATAAATTGATACTCAAATGACAAACCAGCCCTCTTATTTATAGACTTAAGGGACGGACACTCCAAGACATTTTAACCGGGTTAGACATTTCCGGTTTTAACCGTCCCCAACTAACTGCCTATCTATAATCATTTGACTTGACTGTCTTCACTGATCCTAGGCTTGACTCGAGGCAAACTTCTAACACTATTCTTGATTTCCTCTGTTTCTCCACTCAGATTTTCTGCTGCCTTCGTTAATTGCTCCTAAATTTTGCGAATAAATCACATACATACGGGCATCTGCCTTATTGTTTCTGTTGTTATTCACATAATTACCTGTATGTTAATTTAAAAAAAAAAAAGAAGATAAAAATTATAACCAAGCTAGAAATAATTGAAGAACCTGAAAGTTTTGGGGGGTACTAGACCATTAAAAGGGAAAATAGGATTTCACATTTCCTACTATCACGTAATCCTGAGCTTCCCCAATCCTGCCAGTGGGGGGAAAAGACAAAACTCAGGCAAAGTAACAATAATTGCATCTATAACAGGAATCCACTACTACCTCCTGGTTTCTGAGTATTATTTACATTAACTCATCCTGGCAATTTCAACAAACCCCTGCCATATGACCTGTGTACTCTTTTCCACAGTCAACAAGCATATCATGCCACATAAAAGGCCAAGGCTACAAGTGCAATGTATTCCATGCTTCTATTGGCACAATTTGGGCACTTAGAAGCACCTCAGCATAAAACCCTTCTTCCAATATGTTAAAACTCCTCTTAACTGTATGCCATGCAGCTTTATCCTATTTCCATTCTTAAAACATCATTACCATTTATATCATATAACAGTTCTACACAGAAGCAAGTGAAATAGGCACTAAAAAGAAATTACACTTCACCAAGTATTATTAGAATACAAAACTAACCATGTCTTTTGAGACGTCCCTTGGTGCACCAATTATCACCTCATCTACATAACGACAAGCCAAAACGCTTAAGCTCCTTTCATGAAGATTCATGATTGGACGATGTGCCCCTCGTTTAGCACTGCAGGATACAATCAGAAAATACAAAAAAAATAAGCTTCTCTTTCCTGAAGAGGTTGAGAACAAATGAAACCGATATGTTGTATGACACTACTGTCAAACTACCACTAAAAATTTACTAGACATTAAAATATTTTATAACTTCGGAAGCATCAGAATTTCTCTAGAAAATATATAAAAAATGCAATAGTGAAACCAGCATAGTGCTAACGTTTAGAGTACAAATCCTGGTCAATTCAAAGAGTAATTGCTACAAAGAGGGACAAAAAGGATCAAGACAGTAAATTTCAAGTTAAAGAGCCTGTGTGGCCTGTACATTTGAATCCAACAGATCGGAATGGAGCTATAACCCTTAACTATGTCTCTCAGCTATGATAAATGGACAATATGAAAATTTTAGGGACTATTCTCTTCGCGTTTCAATTTTCAATTTTAAGTTTTGAATTCATTTTCAATTTTGTATTTTGAGTGTGTTTTGAAATTGCTAAAAACGCGTTCTTTTTGTCTATAACGTTTTCCGCATTTTGAAGTGTTGAGCATGTTTCTGATGAAAACAACTAAAACAACTTTTTTTTGTTTTGAGTTTTCTTTACAAAATTATTTCTTGTTTTCGAAAATACGTTTTTGAAAATATGAAAGTAAACATGTTTTTACTGTTTTGAAAAATTGAAAACTAAAAACGGCCTGAAAACAGTAAAGAAAACAAGGCCTTAAAAATCCATGAGCAAAACTGTTTTTCAAGAGCTAACACACTGAGGATGCCAGTCTAAACAGTATCATTTTTCCTTTTGAAAGTAAAGGAAAAGATACACTTTAATAATTCAAACATGTCATATAGTGTGAATTTTCAGGTTCTGACACATCCTATGATGCAACTACTAGTTCTTTACAAATGCCCCTCTTATTTATAGCATCTGTTAACACAAAACATTGTTGCCTCAGATAGCTGGTCCTGCAAAAATCAGAAAGTTAGCGGTGGCAAATAGGAGATTAGACAGGTTAAATCGGACTGTTAATTTGTCAAACAAAAGCCAAACCTATCCAATTACTAAGCACGTCCAACAGTAATGTATTGTAACCTGTTTTTTTTTTTTTCATGTTTTAACTTTGCTAATATGGCCTAACCATTTATCTCACCAGACCCTCTAATAAGGCATAATACCAATTTCCCTTTTCAGAATAATTGATCTTATCTAACTTGATTATTATACCTGAACCATTCATTTGCTGCCATTCTTTCAGCAGACTTGTTTAAAAATTATCTCACACTAGTTCTTTTATTCTAATTTTTATGATTTGTTTATAAATTATTTTCTCCTAGTTTCAGTTGTTTAATATCCTTAACCCATTCAGTAACTCATATCGCAAACTGGACTTCACATATACTCCTGCATTTTCATCTCTTCATTCCATTCCTTTTCCTTAATTAATTCCCCCTATCCTTTTCTAAGGCAAATTCTTTTTTATGTTTGTGGACAATCAACTTTTTCATAAATGTTGTTTAGTGGATGTTATAAATTGGGAGCACTGGCAGCCTTTAAACACACCCAAGAAACCAATTAAACGCCACTCAACACACTCTCAACTCACTGGTCAACAACCCACGACACATGAGATGATAAAGAACAGAATTTGAAGCATAAACAGAACAAGAAAGAAACATCAAACCACATGAGGATGACACCGGTTTTTATCCTAGTTCATGCCACGTAAATGGCACTATATTCAGCCTTAGAACCACCTTCGAAACCAGTCTTTATTTACAAGAATTTGATCAGTACAGTAGTAGCCCTTCTCTCCCTTCTATTCTTGAGCGCCCGAATTGTTTTTCCCCAAAATTACAAAGCTAACAGCACCTAGCCTTCCTCTCAGAAACAATTCACAAACCATATAATGAGAAAAGTCTACTGCACACACACCCCTTGCCCTCTATTTATAGAGTAGGGCAGATATCCCAATGAAGACAAACATATTTACAGTTTAACCTCCCAACTATCACTAATTACTGATTGAGATATAAACTTCTATTTAATTCTTCATTGGCCCTCAAGTGCACTGCTTTCACTAATCTTCTTATCCTATACTCGAGACAACACTTTAACAGTGAAAATGAACATAGTTATGTTACATCAACTTGGATATGGATGTGTCTGTCCAAGTTTGGGATTCACCTATTTCCCATATCTAAGGTCGCAAGGACACAGATGGATTTTATATCTCTTTCCTTTTCGTTATTGTTGCAGGTGAATTGTTGTTTACAAATTACATGTGTGGAAATCTTTGGATAGAAAGTGTGTTCAACACATAGTTCTATAGAAATCACTTTCTACTTCTAACTTCAACATATCAAATACATATCCCGTATCATATCTGAAATATAATTGTCTAACACGTACTTTATAAATGTAGGAAACACAAGAATCCTAGTTTTAAATCTATATATAAAGTGATGTCTTTTGTTTACCTATTTGGTCAAAGTACCTATCAAATGTATTCTTATTTACCAATACATTTGTTTTCTAATATGCACATTTAGTTTTTACATGTATGAAGATATATATACACAATCTTTCAGAACAACATTCAAAATGATTATTAAACATTTGGAATGCTCTAGAAAAATGCAGGGCATCCAAATCTCTTGTGGGGCAACCATACATTATTAACCCACCACCCAACCCCAACACACAAAGAAGGAAAAAAAAGGCTAGGCTAACTCCAGGAGAATTTGATCCCTAATAGGTCACTCCACAAAATTCTCCACTTTACTCCAAAAAGGGTTGTAAATGGGGTGGCAACCAGCAGAGAAAAGATGGTGATATTGATGATTTTACTCATGGTATTACAGGAAGGAGAATGCTTGTAAGATAATCAATAGCAGAGAACAAGGACATAATTCCACAGTTGCTGCTCAATGGAACTAAGGATTTAAGGGAGGTAGATGAGGAGCATGGCCACAGAAACTCGTTGTATGGTTTCGCTGATATGAAACTTAGATCCAATCGAACCACACCAATGATGTGAAACATGCGAAGAAGCAGCTTGTGGCCAATGTGGATTTAGAAGTTTGCAGAAGTTGAAAAGTATTTTGTAGTAAATAAGCTAGCGAAGCACTTTTAAGTTTTCAAGAGGTCACCCCATGCCTAACTTTACCAGTTGGGTAAAGAAAGGGCCTAAATAAAGGTAACAGAAATTTGTCATGTTCTCATTTGCATTGAAAAAAATTACATAGATGAAGGTTGTATGTAACACAAATTTGGTATGCCTGACACGTCCCTGAGTGTTCGAAAAACATCTGTGCCCAGCACGTTAGACACAGTATGGCACCCAAATTGAAGTGTCCATGCTTCCTAGATTTAGATCCAGGTTCTGATTTTTCTTAACATCCCAACAGTCATCATCTCAACTAGGATTATGTATTCATTGAAGTCAATGAGTCTGACCTTAAAGAGTTCTCTATTTTAGCTCAGTAGTTCCTATAACTGATAAAGTGTGTTGTGGTAAAACTGAAATCTTATTTACACTCTTGCTGTACATGATTGGTATATTTATATACACAAGGGAATCCTCAATCACATCTCTAACAGATTTGTGATTATCCTAAGAATCAGCAATCAAATAACAACAGATTGTGATTATCCTAAGAATCAGCAATCAAATAAAAAAGGAAACCATTTAACAGAAAATCTCCTCCTAGTTCTGATTCCCTTAATTGAGTATCTTAATTACTTATAACCTAAAATAGATGATTTGGGATCCGGACATCCACACTCCCCCTCAAGCTGGGGTGAAGATATTAATCATCCCAAGCTTGGAACTTAGGTCTTTGAAGCATTTTCGAGGCAAAGCTTTAGTTAGGATATCAGCAACTTGCAATCTTGTTGGAGTATTGACTAGATTGATAACATTCTCTTCAATTTTCTCCTTGATGAAGTGACGATCAATTTTCACATGCTTAGTATTGTCATGATGTACAAAGATTTTGGCAATGCTGATGGCAGATTGATTGTCAGAAAAGAGTTTCATTGGTCCATCGATCTTGACTCCAAGTTCGCTGAGTAATCTCTTTATCCACATCCCTTCACAAATGTTATGAACCATAACGTGGAAGTCTGCTTCTACACTGCTCCAGGAGACCACTGACTATTTCTTACTTCTCCAAGTAACGAGGTTATCCCATACATAGATGCAGTATACAAAGGTAGACATTCGATCTGTGACTAAACCAGTCCAATCTACATCGCTGTAGATTTCCACCCCTTTACTTGAACCTTTCTTGAAGAAGAGAGCTTTCCCTAGAGTTAGTTTTAAATATCTCAAGACTCTGTATGTTCTTCCCTTGGATCACTCATAAACTAGCTCATCACAATAACTGCGAAACCAATATCTGATCTAGTGTGAGAAAGATATATGAGTTTTCCAACTAACTTTTGATAACAGCCCTTATCAACTAGAGCACCCTTCTCTCCCCTTCCAAGCTTGGTGGTGGCTTCCATTGGGGTATCAGTAGATTTACACCCAAGCATCCCACATTCCTTTAGCAAGTCTAGAACGTATTTTCTCTAAGGTACAAAGATTCCACTGCTAGATCTTGCCACCTCCATTCCTAGGAAATATCAAAGATGTCCTAAATCTTTGATCTCAAAGTCTTAGGCAAGGACTTTCTTTAGACTATCCATTTCCTCTATGAAATCACATGTGACAATGATGTCATCAACATATACAATCAAGATAGATATTTTAGCTTCCAACAACCTCTTCATGACTAGAGTATGATCGGCTTGACATTGAGAGTAACCATGAGACTTGACCACTCTTGTGAATGTCGAACCATGCCCTTAGTGACTGCTTAAAACCATATAGAGATCTTTTCAGCCTACACACTTGATTCTTCGTAGTCTAAGTCTCAAACCCCGGGGGAATCTTCATGTATACCTCTTCTTCTAAGTCACCATTTAGAAACGCATTCTTCACATCAAGTTGAAGCAGTGGCCAATCTAGGTTTGTTGCTAGAGATAGGAGAACCCGAATGGTATTGAGTTTGACAACTGGTGTAAAAATTTCTTGGTAGTCCACATCATAAGACTGAGTAAAACCTTTTGCAACGAGACGGGCTTTGTACTTGTCAATACTTTCATCTTCCTTATATTTTGTCAAAAAAGTGAAAAATAATCCTTCAATCTTATTCAAATCAATGGGATACATGTTGTTAAATAATAGATCTTCCTGTTCAGTTAGGAAGTTCCTAAAAACTAAACAATAAAGTTTCTAAATCTAAATTTGGAAACTACACAATTTAGGATACAAATCAAAAAATGGAAAGATACAACAATATTCATAAGATACATTCCTAATCTAGAGAAAGGAATCAATCAATAGAATAGGAAACTGGATCAATCAGTAGAATAGGAAACTTGGGATTGACGTTGACAGTCAATCCCAATCTTGCACGGATTGTTGACACTCTCCCTCAAGATTGGGAGTGGATATCTTTCATTCCAATCTTGCATACAAACCTTTGAAACATTGCTGAAGATAATACCTTAGTTAGCATATTTGCCAATTGATCATTTGAGGAGACATATGGAGTACAAATCAGCCCTTTATCCAATTTTTCCTTAATGAAATGTCTGTTCACTTCAACATGCTTGGTTTTGTCTGATTTATTATCACAATAAAACCTCATAGGACCTTGCCATTGAACCTTTAGATCATCCCAACAAGATTTTTAACCACAATAATTCACACGCTCCTAAGGCCATAAACCGGAATTCAACTTCTGCACTTGACCTAGCCACCATATTTTGTTTTTTGCTCCTTCATGTGACAAGATTGTCCCCTAAAAAAGTGCAATAACCTGAGGTAGACCTCCTATCCACAACAAAACCTGCATAATCAGCATCAATGTAGGTTTCAAGGGTCATCGTTCCTCCTCTCTTAAACAAAAGTCCCTTCCTAGGTGTCCCCTTTAAGTAGTGAAGTATCTGATAGACTGCCTTTAAGTGAGTTTCTCTAGAGTTGTGCATGAATTGACTGACTACTCCCACTACATAAGTTATGTCTGGCCGAGTATGAGTTAGATAGATAAGCTTCCCAACCAGCCTTTGATAGGATCCCTTGTCAATCACATCATCTCCTAGAACTTCTCCCAACTTATGATTTGGGTCAATAGGGGTGTCTATTGTCTTACACCCTAGCATTCCCGTCTTACTTAGAAGGTCAATGATATATTTTTGTTAGGGAATAAAAATACCTTCTCTTGAGTGTGCCACTTCTATGCCTACGAAATACTTCAAACGCCCCAGATCTTTTATTTCAAACTCACTGATTAAGCATTCCTTTAGTCTCTGCATGCTCTTCTCATCTTTGCCTATAATTACAATATCATTGACATAGACAATAAGTATGGTTACTCCCCTTATGGCCGAATGTTTAACAAAGAGAGTATGATCTCCTTGACTTTGTTGATATCCTTGTCCAAGCATTACCCTTGTGAACTTGTCAAACCATGCCCGCAGGGACTGTTTGAAGCCATATAGGACTTTATTAAGCTTACACACCACCTTTCCTAATTGTGGAAGTCATAACCTAGTGGTAGATCCATGTAAACCTCTTCTTCAAGATCCCCATGCAAAAATGCATTCTTGACATCATATTGATGCAATTGCCAGCCTAGGTTAGCAGCTAAGGATAGAAGGACAAGGACTATGTTCAACTTAGCAACAGGGGCAAAAGTGTCCAAATAATCGACTCCATATACTTGAGTATACACTTTAGCTACTAACTGGGCCTTGTAACGATCCAAAGATCCATCAGATTTATATTTGATTGTATACACCCAACGGTAGCCTACTGAATGTTTCCCTTTGGGCAATGAAACAAGGTCCCATGTCCGATTCTTCTCTAGGGTTGCCATCTCAACTTGCATAGAATCTCTCCAATGCTTATTCCCTATACCTTCAGAAAAACTTTGTGGAATAGGAATGGTATGAAGGTTGGTAAGAAAGGCTTTGTGAGGGGATGACAATCTAGAATAAGAGAAGAACAAATGTAAAAGGTGTTTAATGCAAGCCCTAGTACCCTTTCTAAGGGTAATACGCCAATCAAGATAAAAGTTGGAGGATGTTGGTTCGAGCGTAGGGTTAACATGGGATATAAAGTTAGCATCATCAGGAATGAGAGGCTCAGCAATAGGGTTACCTGATGATGTTAGGTGAGCTAATGGTGTTGTTGGTGCTGTCAGATTCAAGAGTATGGTTTGAGTCAGATTTTGTGACCTGCATAGGAGTAGTAGCCGGCAATTTTTTCCTTGAGTATACTTGTAATGACCGAGGAGTACTTGGGACAGGCTCTTCCAATGTCATGCTCAATGTGTCCTTTAGACCAGTGGTTGGTAGAGGAAATGGTAATAGATCATGATCATTAGGAATAAAAGGTGGACTTTGATCTGAGGGTTGGGACTTAGTAAAATAGGATTCGCCTTCTACAAATGTGACATCGGCTGACACATAATATTTCTTTGTAGGGGGATGATAACACCAATAGCCCTTTTGAGTAGATGAATACCCAAGAAACATGCATTTTAAAGCTCAAGAATCTAACTTACCCCTATTAATAGTTGGAATATGGACAAATAAGACATACCCGAATACTTTAGGTTTCAACCCTTGACCAGGCACATGGCAGTCAGGAAAGAACTTGGTTAACAGTTGAATTGGGCTGCAAGATCCAAGGATTTAAGAGGGCAGCCTGTTGATAAGAAATGTGGTTGTTAGGGTTGTTTCTCTCCAATAATGTTTGGAAACATTATGGTGGAATAGAAGCACTCGAATAACATTACGAAGATGCCCAATGTTCCTCTCGACCACTCCATTCTGTTGAGGAGTGTAAGGGAAAGATGATTCATGGATGATACCCTTCTGTTAGAAAAAAACAAAGTGGGATTGATTGAAAAAATCCTTGGCATTGTCTGATCTAACCCTTTTGAAACCTATCCCAAAGTATTTTTTAATCATATTATAGAATGTAGGGAAAATATTACTAACTTCAGTCTTAGTTTTCAAAAGATATAGCCATATTACTTTAGTACAATCATCAACAAAGACAACAAACCACCTTGCTCCAGAAATAGTAGGAACTGATGAAGGCCCCCAAATATCATTGTGAATTAAGATAAATGGAGAACTAGTCCTTTTATTAGATGAAGCAAAAGAAACTCTCTTATGTTTTGCAATCTCACACACAGCACAATGGAAACTATTGACACTTAGACCCCTAGACAATTCTGGAAACATCTTTTTAAGAGTAAAAAAGGAAGGATGATCAAATCTGTAATGGTGTAGCCATATTAGATCCTTGTTGGACTGAACTAAGCATGACACAGGAGGAATCTGCGCTTATGTGTCCTGTCCATCCAATCCCTCAAGGAAGAACAGCCCAACCCTAGCTTTAGCAAGCCCAATCCTCTTCCTCATGCCCTGTTCCTATATCTCACAATGGGTTGGATAAAAGATAACATTGCAGATAGTGTTTAAGAGAAGCTTTTGGATGGATATCAAGTTAGTAAATAGTATGGGAACTGTTAACTTAGGAGCACTTAGAATTAGATTTCCTGGTCAAATTACATTGCCTCACCAAGCAAGCGCGCACTCACTGATTTGAACAACAATAGAGATAAAACCGAAATGAAAGAAACAGAATGTAAATGACAAAAAAATAAACCAAACCACAAAAGAACACAATATGATTATCCTGGTTCAGATTGCCCCTTAGGACAACCTTACATCCAGCCTCTAAAGCCTCCCGAGAGCAGCCTTCTTTGATTCAGAAAGAATGATCACAATACAATCCCTCTCCCTCACAATTACAAGCTTTTCCAAGATTACAAAGACTATTCTATCACACAACCTTTCCTCTTGTGACTTTCTCGTGAGAATGATTATGCATCACCTAAGCCTAGATCCCTGACACATTTAAAGAAAACTAGGCGTTCACCACTAGGAACTCATAACTGGTATAGACATTTCCGGTTTTATCCCTCCAACTTAATTTTAATTACAAGCTGAAAAATCGCCTATCTATAACCCCAAATTCCGATGCATCCTAACTGCCAATATGCTGGATTTACTTGAGACAACACTAAAGGAACATGGAGCACATTTCTAAGGGTGAGATGTTTATTAAGAATAACATCTTCTTGGCCAGCAACAATGTTTAAAGAACCATCAGCTAGGGTGATTTTTCGGGAACTAGAACAAGGGCTATAGGTAGTAAAGTGATGAGAAAAAGGTGTCATATGATCCGTAGCCCCCGAGTCTAAAATCCAAGAGGTAGTGGGATTTTTTCCTGAAGCATATAGAGCAAGAGAATTAGAAGAGATACCTGTGAGAGCCAGCGAGCAAGCACCCCCTTTTGCAGTCCCTTTTTTAAGAGATTCTAAGAAATTTTCAATTTTTCAATCTCTACCTGATTAAACTCCAAGGTGTCTCCTTGTTCAGATCACTTCTGGTCTGATTCTTGGTGACCATTGGCGATGTACACTTCGCCTTGATTTTTTAGTGACCCACTCTTGGGAGGCTTTTCATGGAGCTTCCAACACCTCTCTATGGTGTGCTAGGTTTTTTTACAAAAGGTACACCATAGAGCATCCCGATCCATAGCCTTCTTTTCCTCTCGTCCCTTACCTTCACCATGAGTATTCAAAGATACCAAGGTTGACGCCTCCACTGGAGCAGTTTCCAACATGACACCCCTTCTTCCTTCTTCTACACGAACAATAGAAATAACCTCATTTAAAGATGACACATCCATAGTTCTAAAAGGCGCAGCGAGCGCAAAGGGTCTTGGAGCCTGAGGCACGAAGCGCACGAGGCGAGGCACACCTTTGCGAAGTGAGGCGCACCTTTTAGAAAAAAAAATCAAAATCTTGTAAAATCATAAAAAACTATCAAATTATCAATAATAACACATGCATATCATTAATGATTCATTATCTTCAAATTCTAAACCAACATCATCAAAGTTGATTCATTCATCATGCAAATTCTAAACTAGAAACATCATCAAAGTTCAAACTTAAAGTCTCAAACTCAAACAAGTACCAATCATCATGCAAAGTTCTAAACAAACATATAAACACTACAAGTCCACAATCAATAAAGAAGTTTTAATCAATCATCATCAAGGAGATCATCAACATCAAGGTCAATATCTTCATCATCCCCTTCAATCAAAAAAATATTTTCATTTTGAAAAATGTTATTTTTCTAAGTCTGAAAGATTAGCGCATTATAAGGAGACATATAAGAAAATATTTTCATTTTGAAAAATTGTCTCTCGGTATTTTGATAGCTAATATTCATTGTTGTTAAAATGATTTTTAATGAATTTTTCAAGAAATAGTAGATATGTATTTTGAGAGTGGTAAAATCGCTAAATCATGAGTTTGTACTAAAATCAAAATTCTATTTTCTTATTCTTATGGATTTTGATTTTTTAGATATTTTTATTGAATCCAAATAGGGGGTACTTTCTTATTTATATTTATTTATTAAAGTAAATAGAAGGTAAAATATAAATCAAAGAAAATGTGAACATTTACTTAAACTAAAAAAATGTAAATATGTTGTAATGTATACATGTTGAAACTGAGAAGAGGGGAGGAATTGGGCTGCCTAGATTTTAATTAAAACCTAGGTTTCATGAGGCGTGCCTCGCCTCAGCCCAAGCGAGTGCCTAGGCGTGCCTTTAACAACTATGGGCACATCCTCCTTACCAAGGATTTGCACCCTTACCGCATCAAACTCCATGTTTAGGCTAGCTAGGAGATCATATGTCTGCTCTTTCTCCACAAACTTCTTGTGTAAGGCTGCATCTTCACCACACTTCATTTTAAGACACCGGTAATGATCCAACTCTTGCCACAAAGTTTGCAATAAATTTGCATACTCAGTGATAGATCTGGTCCCCTATTTTGTGGCTGCCACCTTTTCCCAGATTTCATAGATCTGAGCCGCATCTCGAACCTTGGAGTATGTGAGCTTGATTGCCTCCCAAATTTCTTTGGTTGTTGTTAGAAACATTACCGTGTCACTAATTTCAAGGATCATGGAATTCCATAACCATGACATCACTAAGGAATCCTCTTCATCCCATGTTGCAAATGCCGGATCTCCTTCTTTAGGTCTGGTCCCTTCTAGGTGACTTAATTTCCTTTTTCCCTTAAGAAATGTTCGAATTAACTAGGACCACTTCAAGTAGTTCTTACCATTTAATCGGTAAGCCACTTGAAGACTCAGTAAGTCTCCTCTGGAGCCTCCACCGTTGTTTCCAGCAAACGGAATTTCCGTTGTGTTGGTAATACTAAAATCAACCCCATCAACTTGGGTATTTTGTGAAGTGGACATGATGTCCGAAAGATTGAAGAAAAAAAGTATTAAAGGCGGAAGACGGCCACAATAGTTCCAAAGAAACGAGGACTATTGTCCAGGCTCTAATACCATGTCAAAAAGGTGAAAAATAATCCTTCAATCTTATTCAAATCAATGGGATACATGTTAAATAATAGACCTTCCTAATCAGTTAGGAAGTTCTTAAAAACTAAACAAGAAAGTTTCTAAATCTAAGTTTGGAAACTATACAATTTAGGATACAAATCAAAAAATGGAATGATACAACAATATTCATAAGATACATTCCTAACCTAGAGAAAGGAATCAATCAATAGAATAAGAAACTGGATCAATCAGTAGAATAGGAAACTTGGGATTGATGTTGACAGTCAATCCCAATCTTGCACGGATTGATTGATATCACGGATTGTTGACATATTTCATAGTGAAGATCCATTTGCATCCAACCAAATTTTCCCTAAAGGCATATCAGTTATTTCCCATGTTTGGTTCTTTTCTAAGGCACGTATCTCATCAAAAACTATTGCCTTCCATGAGGGATCTGTCAATGCCTCTTGGATATTGGTGGGAACTTGGACTGTATCCAAACTGGTAACAAATGCTCGGAATTTTGGTGATAGACCCTTATATGAAATTTAATTATGAAGAAGGTGCATTGTACATGATCTTACTCTCTTCCTAAGTGCAATAGGCCAATCCAGATCATTCTCAGGTGCCTCACTAAGTGAATTGTCAAGAATGGTGTTACCTTGATTCATTGAATCCAAATTGGACAGTTGTTCAGGTTCGGTCAGTGATCGATGTTCTTCCTGATCTTGAGCACGTCCTCTCCTCGAGTAGACACGAAGTTCTGTATTTGTTGGTAAGTTACCATCATTAGGATTAGATGAAGAGTGAGTTTCGGACTGAGGATGAGACCTAGATTGAGGAGTATTTGTAGAGTTGAGAGACACCAAAGAAGGTGGAACAAAAAAGTTCAGAGCATCCCAAGACTGACATTCCTTGGTAAAGTCATTCTCCCCCTGAATGGTAGGATTGGGATAAAAATGCTGATGTTCAAAGAAAGTGACGCCCATTGAGTGATAGTACTTGCCTGTGGAAGGAGAAAAGCACTCATATCCTTTTTGGTTAGGAGAGTAGCCCAAGAAAATACACTTGAGGGCCTGGGATCAAACTTGCCACGATTATGAGGATGAAGATGAACAAACACCGAGCATCTGAACACTTTCAGAGGAATAGTTGACACAAATCGAGAATGGGGATAGGTCACAAAGGGGGCTTCGAGAGGCGTTTGGAACTAAAGGACTTGAGAAGGCATTCGATTAATGAGGTAGGTAGTTGTGAGAATGGCATCCCCCCAAAAATGTGCTAGAACATTAGTGGAAAACATGAGGGACCAGGCGACTTCAAAGAGGTGAAAAATTTTCCGTTCAGCAATACCATTTTGCTAAAGAGTATCAACACAAGAACTTTGATGAATAATCCCTTGTTGTAAAAGATAATCCCCCAAGATAGAGCTGAAATATTCCTTGGCATTGTCAATTCTCAAAATTTGGATTTTGGTATGAAACTGAGTTTGAATCATAGTGTTGAAATTTCTGAAATCTTAAGCAACCTCAGATTTTCCTTTTAGAAGGAATACCCAAGTTAAGCGAGTCTGGTCATCAATGAAAGACACAAACCAACAAAATCCCAAAACATGTCTTGTCCAAGAGGATCCCATACATCACTATGAAACATGGCAAACAGATGGGATGGTTTATATAGTTGAGGTCAAAAGGAACTGCGAGTATGTTTTGATAATTGACACACTTCACATTGGAGTAAACTAGAATTTTTATTCTTGAATAACAATGGGAACAATTTCTCAAGATATGTAAAATTCGGATGGCCTAATCGAAAATGCCAAGCATGGCCTGATTATTAGAGCTGGGAATAGAAACATTAAAAGAGGTACTGCTACAACATAATTACCAACGTGCAGATTTCGGCCATGTAGAGAGTGAGTGCTTGAAAGAAGGTATAACCCCGAGTACTGCCTAACACTGCCAATCATCCTCCCCATATCCAAATCCTGAAATTCACACAGATTTTTGGAAAACTTAGTGATGCAGTTATAGTCATGAGAGATTTTGCTGGCAGATAGTAAGTTGCAGTCCAAATCAGGAACAAATAAAACAGATGGTAGATGAAAAGTTTCAGTTAACTTCACTGTTCCCACACCAGCTACTTGGGATTGAGTGCCATCAGCAATCCAAACAGTCCATCTTTCTTCACAAGGGCAGATTTGAAAGAATAGCCTTGAATTTCCGGTCATATGATCTGAGGCTCTGGTCTACCATCCATACATTTGAAAGACTGCTTTTAACACTGAAAGCTTGAAGGCTATTACCTTCATGAGCTGTTGTGCCGACTGCAATGATGGAGGAGGATGTACTGCTTTGGGAGCCCAAAAATCTGCTGCAGGAACTCCAATTGTTCTTTTCTGAAAAGTGCTGGTTCAGGGGAGGTATTCTGTTCCTTTGAATTGGCCACATTCCCTCTACTTTCCCTTCGGTTTGAAGGTTTCATATCTGCTGGTTTTCCATGTAAATCCCAGCATTTATCCTTGGTATGGCCCAGTTTGTGATAGAACTCACATTTTGGCCGCTCCTGTTTCTGTTTGCCGTGATTTGATGAGGGGTGGTTGCCACGGGCAGCAAGTGCAGCAGCTTCGGAAGAAGGATTCTGAGTTCCCAGCATAACCTTCTTTCGACTTTCTTCATGTCTAACTGTTATGTTTTGCATTGAGCATGGAGTAGAAGACTTAGAAGAAATCAGTAGAGACAAGTCGGTTTCAAGCGGAAATATTAGTTAGATAGAATGAGTCTAACAGTAACGGTATATGAGGGCAGTTTAGACATTGAGTGAGTCTTATATTTTAACCCCTTGTATTATCTGCCCTAAATGCCTATAAATAAGAGGCATGAGGCAGCTGCTTGTATCATTCATTCAATATCGCACGAGTGCAGTGAAATTGAGAGGAAAGCCTAAACGTGTTAAAGCTTTGTAATCTCGATTGTGAATTGTACTCGTGAGTGAGGATTCTTGTGTACTAATTTCTTCAAGATTTAGTGGATTGCTCTCAGGATCAAGAGGCTGGATGTAGGATTGCTATTTGGCGATCTGAACTAGGATAACTGATTGTGTCTTCTTGTGGTTTGAATGCTCTTACTCTATTTTCAATTCTGTAACGTTTCTTTATTTTCTGTTTCTGTTTTGGATCAAACCATGTGTGTGTGTGTGTGACTGTACTGGCAAAAGATTGAGAATCCAGTGCTCCCAATCTAACACTAACTTTGGCAAAGGCTTCTCGGAGACTTGGAGTGGGTCTTGTAGATAAGATTCTGCCCCAAACATCATCCAAGTTTTTGTGTAAACTGATCAAGAATTTGTACAGCTGCTGCTGTTCAATAACCTTCCTGTAGTACTGATCATCTTCCAGACACTTCCACTGGTGTATAGTGAACATATCCAACTGCTGCCAGTGACAAATCAAAATGTTAAAATACAGTGTGATGGTCAGATCCCCCTGCCGCTGGTCATGGAGGATGCACTCTATCTCAAACAATTCTGATGTGTTTTCCATGTGAGAGTAGGCCTCCTTTGCAGCAGTCCAAATTTCTGCAGCTGTATCATACAGGAGGAAGTTCTCGTCAATTTCGTTTGTCATGGAGTTAAGAAGCCATGACATAACGAGATTGTTCTCCGTCTTCCATGATCGATATTTTGGATCCTCCTTCTTGGGTTGCACAGCTTCGTCGGTGAGGTATTCATCTCGCCCTTTCCCTGAGATGAAGATCCGAACCGACTGCGACCACTGGAGGTAATCGTGACCATTCAACTTATGGCTGGTGATGGTGAATGAGGAGCTGTCGGTGGCTCCTGCATGACTCAGGATGACATCCGCCGATGAGGAACCCTTCTCAATAGCCATAGATGTCCTGGACGAAGGCTAGGTTGTCACGAACGAGGTTCAGATGATGGTGATGGACGACAGATACAGTGACAAGGGATGAGACCTAAGACATTGCAGCTGGCATTACAGTGGAGTAGAGGGTACCTCATGACTGAGAAGCTGCTCAATCTCGGATGGGTCACCGGTGATTATGGCCGGAGACGACAGAAAAGTAAAGAACCAATGATTATGGCTCTAACACCATGTGGTAAAACTGAAATCTTATTCACACTCTTGCTGTACATGATTGGTATATTTATATACACAAGGGAATCCTCAATCACATTTCTAACAGATTTGTGATTATCCTAAGAATCAGCAATCAAATAACTCTTAACAGATTGTGATTATCCTAAATATCAACGATCAAATAAAAAACGATACAATTTAAAAACAGAAAATCTCCTCCCAGCTGTGATTCCCTTAATTGAGTATCCTAATTACTTATAACCTAAAATAGATGATCTAGGATCCAGACATCCACATGTGTCAATAAACTGGAGCCAGTCACACATGAATGCGGAAGTGGAGTTCTAAAATTACCCCTTGTTCTTTAACATGACAACTTGATACAGGGATACCACTTGCAACACAAGCTAGGTAAACGATCATTTTATCACCAAGTTCTCCCATGAACGGAAACAATATGGTAATCAGATGATACCTTTAATTTCCATTCAGGATAACTAAGAACTAGAAGAAAGAAAGACAAAGGACACTGAGATGTCTTTCCTCTGAACACAAGTAATAGCACTGACTGAGAAACAAAGCTAAAATACTCTTCTTTCCAAACACTTCTATATATTTCTGAGAAAAAAAAAAAAAGCTACAAGACATTTATATAGTAGTAGTACTAGTAAGGCAGTTGCTTCATTCACAATAATTTTGGAACAAGGGCATTACTAGTATTAAAACATAAATAGTATGTAGGCAACTTGATTCAAAATTAGGTAGCTCTGAAGTAATTACATGAGGATAGCAAGAATATGTTGATTGATAACTAAGCTGGTGTTAACTACTTGACAAGTAGACAGCCATTTCAACAACCAAGCAATGCAGTTAGTACATGGAGACTCAACCAAATACATCAAAAAATATTTATAAAAAAAAACTTCCACCCTAAATCCAGTAATACTATTTAAAACTACCAATTCAAAACAGAAAGGCATCATAAATATTCAAAGATCAAGCTTCAACCTTAATATAGTTCTCTTCATTAATGTTTTCAAAAGAATTTATTCGTCATTGGATCGTGTGTGAATTGCAATAGACATTTTGGCAACTCAATTATTTTCTTTTTCGTATTTCCCTTTTCATGTGAAGCATTGTTGAAGAAACTCATACTAGTCAAAGAAAGATCGAAACAAAACAAAGGCACATTTCATGTGGAGTTGACAAGTGGCAGCCTAAAAGAAAAAGAGGTATGTCCATTATGCATGCACAAGTATACACATAAATTGCAGTTTATAACTAGATACAGATAGCTATCATTTTGCAAGGTTTAAGGATAGGAAGGATAATCATGCAATGGTAAGATCATAAATTATTAAGTGATCAGTGTTATGTTTTGCATTGAGTATTGGAGATCTAGAAGGAAGAGAGATAGATCCCGGTTTGGTCTTTTGCACAAGTCAATTAGTTGACCGCTTAGTGGTTTAACGGTCACTGTTAGTTGAAGGGCAATTTAGGTATTGTTATATCTTTTTTAATTCCCTTGTAATATCTGCGCTTTTGTCTATATATAGAGGGCACAGGTAGGCGCATAGATCATCATTCATTTGTAAATTTCTCTATTATGAACAAGTACAGTGAGAAAGGCTAGATTTTGGTAGTCCTTGTAATCTTGGAGAGGATTGTGCTCGTGTGAGAGAGAGTCTTGGAAACTCTTGTATCTGATTTCATTCATATTGGATTGCTCTCGGTCAAGGCTGGATGTAGGACTGATTTATCAGTTTGAACCAGGATAAATTCTTGGTGACTATTGTGTGGTTTGATTGTTCTTAACTTTGATCCTTTTAATTCTGATTCTGTTCTTTAATTTCTGTTTATGTCGTATGATAGTACCAGTGAGTTGAAAGAGTGAAGAGTGTTATTTGTTGACTTCTTGGGTGAATTAATAGACTGACAATGCTCCCAATTCTAATAATCAGTTTTTTAGAATCTTGATAATTTTGCAAAGAATATAGAAGAGGGAAAAGAAACATTAAAAAAAGGGTTTATTGTCACTCTAAATATTGCTAACATGTTTTCCATTATTTTTTGATTGACATCAGTATCTCAAATGAAGTATGATCGTCTCCACTAAGTTAGTGATTGCTAGCAGAAAACTTGATAATTGGAGCAAAGAAACATGCATCTGTGTCAGAAAACTATACTTAAAAAAATGCAAATGTAAATGCTAGCAAGAAGCTTAACTACTAATATGGAAACAAAACCATATAACATAAATTACAGCCATGATGAAGATGCCCTCAAGGTAAATGCACACACGAGGCATACATACAAAGGCAAAGGAGTTTAACAAGTTCAGAAAGCCTGATGGCATGCACTCAAACATATTCTTAGTTTGACTGGCCTTAAATAATGTCTCAAAGCACATAACTAGAGAACACACATTAAACATGCAATAAAGCCACAATTACGGGAATATGTTATTTGCAATATGATGAAAGTAACATAAGCTGAAAATTTCATGCACCATTTATTCCCATTTGGAGAACAGAATGACAAAAAGATTTTAGATGCCCAGTAGTCGCTACTTTAGGGAGCAGGTAGGGAGAAAGGAGCATCCTGGCCACTCTAATTTCTTTTTTAGTACCCCATCAAAAATTATGGAATTCAACAGTTATGCAAAAAGTATCCACTCCAGATCCCACATGAAATCCTAATAAATGACCTATAATTAATTTAGGTTGGTGTTGTGTTGATTAATAAATCATGGGAATAAATTGCAATCTGAAAGTATCTATGTCTCATCATAATTTCACTTCTAATTTTGTTCAACACATGATGAATAAAGGAATTCTCCACCTTGAACATTCACCACCAGCCAAAATGACCAGGAGATCAGATTAGTTCCCCCTGAATGTTCCAGAATGGAAGACGGAAAAATATAGAAATAGAATGTAAAAATTGTGACTAACGACAACAGCCATCTTAACTGAAAACATGCATAGAGAGAGAGAGAATTGACCTGACAGTTTGGTCAGTATGAATTCCAACAAGTAAAAAATCTCCAAGCCCCCGAGCAAGCCTCAATATCTATACAAATTTGCAAGATATTCTCATGACTCAGAAAAGTTGCAGGCCTGATATAAGTGGAAGATATACTATGTATTCTACCACAAAATTTGCAATTTATAGGAACCAAATATTGCATTCACGAAAACAGGAGCTTAATCTAACCATATCAAAAGGGACTTAAACATTCATATTTCTTCACATAAAATTTAAAAAAAAAAATAGACAACAAGAACAGCAAATGGAAGGGAGTAATAGAAAAGCTTCTGGTTTAAACAAATGCTGAACATGAGTTTGGTAAGTCCAACAATCAGATTGTAATTCAGCAGTGACTTGTCTCTACAGCCAATCCACATGAATACACCAGAGTTTGTGATGCGGCAAGGCAGTATGGCAACTGAGAGTGCTTTACATACATCTAGACCATGAACTTCATCATCAATTCATTTGAACAGTAAAACTGAACAAGAGTGGCCCCATACCTCCACATGTCCAGCATGGAAAAGATCAAAAGCTCCATCAATATAAACAATACGAGCATCAGGTCCAGGACCCTATAACCATAGCAGAAGGCAATGTCAAGAATCAGAACATACCTCAACAATTATACTTTACAAAAGGAAACAATTCCACAGAGAGAGAGAGAGAGACAGAGAAAACACTGAAAAGACCAAAAAAATGAAAAAGAAATAAAATTCAAAAGGCCAAATAACTTAAAAAAGTAAAATGCCCCTTCAAAGTAGCAGTATTAGAAAGAAAGGCAAAGGGAGTGGGTTGCCAGTTGGTTTAAGCTACTTTTTAAATAAAGGATATCTTCTTGGAATAAACCATCAGTTCTTGGAAGACTAGGGAGAGGGACTTGGGGTTTTCTTAGGAGTATTCTTTAGTGAAAGTTGATAACAGTGCCAGTTTAGCTGATAATCTGGGCTACAAAGTGCATGCCTTAACCTTCTAAATATCTAGGACTTCCACTGGGCTCATCATTTTAAGTCTAACTTTATTTGGGAAGGAGTGTTTGAAAGATGTGAAAAGTGAGTTGCTTATTGAAAAAGAGAGCACTTGATGAAAGGTGGAAGGGCCTCATACTCATTAAGAGCATGATTTCTGATTTCCCCACATGGTTTATGTCTCTGTTCATAATTCCTGCTTCAGTTGTGAAGAAGTTGGAGAAATTAAAGAGGTTTTATGGGATAATCTAGGCAAAGAGTTCAAGTACTATCTAGTTAGTTGGGAAAAAATTTATTCCCAATGTCAGGTGGTGGCCCAAAGAACACCAAAATGTGGAACTTCAGTAAAACTCTATTGGATAAGTGGTAGTGGAGGCTAGCATGCGTCAGAGATAATCTTTCAAAGTGAGTAATGTAGGTAAGTATGGCTCAGTGGGGGCAGGGGATAGCTTATGAGCTTTATTTTTACTCTGCCTTGACGCTTGCTGTGGGTATCAATGGCGGTGAGTATTTCTCTTTCCTTCTACTTCGCTTGCTCTGGAGGTGCCCTTCAAGTTTGCTTGTTCTGTGAGTTCCTTTGTGACAAAGATAAAACTTTCCATGGAATTTTTGAAAGAAGAGAACACCTCCCAAGGTAGCCTTTTTTCTGTGGATTGCCTCACTCAGCCATTCCTATTCTGGATGCTTGAGGACACATTGTGAATTATTGGCACATGTGCAAAAGGGATGGAGAGTCAATTGACCATTTATTATTTCACTGTTCACTAGCATCCACGATATTGAGCTTTTATCTCATGTTTTGTGTTCAGAGAGGTGGCTTGCCAAAAACCAAAACAAAGAAACGTTTGGAGGACTAATCATTTGGATAAAAGCTCAATTTGGCCGCTGAACTTCTTGTCGTTTGTCACTTTAGCCCTTAAACCTATTTTGGCCCAAATACACCCTTGTACCATACGAATTGATCTACTTTGACCCTATGACTAACAACCATCAGTCATATGGTCAAAGTGAACCAATTCGTAAAGTATTGGGTTGTATATGGACCCAAAAAAAAAAGGGTTCAAGGGCTAAAGTGACAAAAGACAAAAAGTTCAGAGACCAAATTCGGCTTCTTTTTTTTTCCCTTTAATGTCATATACCTTAGTTATTTTTTAAAATCTTGCAATTGTTATTTTTAGCTTTTAGCTTGAATTAATGACATATTCCTTTGTTATCAAAATGAATAAGTTATTTAAATTACAAATATGAATTTATTATAATGAAATATAGGGTATATGGTACCAATCAAGCACCCATTACCCTATCAATACAAGGATGAGAGGTTAAACAAAATATCCTAATGGCAGGGGCAGAGCATTTAAGAGGCTGGCGGGGCCATGGCCCCCCAGACTTTCAAGCACAAAAGCTTACACCTTTTGTGTGTTCTTCTCATTCCATTTCAGAGAGTAAGAGAGAGAGAGAATGTGGCATGGCAAAAAATACTGAAAAGTGATGCATGCTGATCGATGAAAAAGTTTAAGTGGTCAAATTTGACCTTAGATATTTCTTCTATTTTTTACAAGTTATATCATCATTTAATATTGTTTCACTTTACTTTTGACAGCAAAATTTAACTTTATTTTATTTCTGAGATTTTTGCTATGAAGATACTGTAATTATTAGTCTCTAAAGATTTTTTAAAATTTATTCATGCAAGATTGGTAAAAGAATAAAGTGACTAAGTGAGTTAGATTATATTTTTAATTAATGCAATATTTATTTAATACAGATATCTTGTCATAATTAAATTCTTAATTTTTTTAAGTAATATTTATTTCTTTTTGCGCCAAATCACTATGTCATATTAATTGCAATATATATATAGATATTTTAAGTTTTGGATTCGAAACATATCTGAAATTGTTCACTTGTACACCATACCAATGATAAATTTGTAGAAGGAAGTATTTTCTGTATTTTCTTATTCTGTTGTATTCAAGTTGCTGTGTTAATTTAGCCGATAGCTGTATGTATTGTTGTACTTTTGATTCACTTTCATTTTATTCAGTGAATTACGAGAGTTTCTTCTCTCTAGATTGTGCCCTAGTCTGCTATTTTGTTTTCCCTAGCATACTGTTCCAAAATTCAGTACCTTATTCAGTATGATATTGGCAATTATGCCCCCCCCCCCCAAAAAAAAAATAAATAAATAAATCTCACACTCCGCCACTACCTGAGGATACAACTATGAGGACAAGGGGAGGGGGATAAGGATGGACATGCAGGGGTACAAGGACAAGTGGAACGGACCCCTACCCATACCATCCAACAACAACAACATATCCAGCCTTTATCCCATTATGTGGGGTCGGCTACATGAATTCTAGACTTTCATGTATTTCTGTCTTTTGTCATATCCTCATTTAGATCCATATACTTCATATCAAATTTTAATGTCTCTCCCAAAATCTTCTTGGGTCTACCTCTACCTCTTTTTGTGACTAATTGTTCCATTTCATCAACTCTCCTCACAGGAGCGTCTCTTAATCTCCTTCTCACATGACCAAACCATCTTAGTCTAGTATCTCTCATCTTCTCCTCGATTGGCACTACTCCTACCTTATTACGAATAACTTCATTTCTAATTTTATCTTTTCTTGTATGTCCGCACATCCATCTTAACATCCTCATCTCCGCTACACTCGTCTTTTGCTCATGCTGGTATTTGACTGCCCAACATTCTGAGCCATACAGCAAGACTGGTCTTATAGCTGTCCTATAAAATTCTCCTTTCGATTTTAATGGGATTTTACCATCACATAACACCCCCGATGCATTTCTCCATTTTAGCCAACTTGCCTTAATTCTATGCGCGACATCCTCATGGATTTCTCCATCTTTTTGAATCACTGATCCCAAATATCGAAAATGGTCTTTTCTTTGTAAGATTTGGTCTTCTAATTTTATTATAACATCATACACTCTTGCATTTTTACTAAATTTGCATTCCATATATTCTGTTTTCTTTCTACTTAATTTAAATCACTTAGATTCTAAATTGTTTCTCCACAACTCAAGCTTAGTGTTCACTCCTTCTTTTGCTTCATCCACCAACACTATGTCATCTGCAAATAGCATACACCATGGCACATCTGTCTGAATATCTTTAGTGAGTTTATCCATTACTAGGGCAAATAAGTATGGACTTAGTGCAGAACCTTGATGCAGTCCTATTGTAGTTGTAAATGGTTCAGTATCCCCTCCGCATGTTCTGACCCTTGTCTCTACACCATGATACATGTCCTTAAGAGCTTGTATATAGGCTATTTTGACTCCTTTCTTCTCTAAAACCCTCCATAATACTTCTCCAGGGACCCTATCATAGGCCTTTTCTAGATCTATAAACACCATATGTAGGTACTTCTGATGATCTCGATACCTTTCCATTAGACGCCTCAGTAAATATATAGCTTCTATTGTTAACCTATCAGGCATGAAACCAAACTGATTTTCTGACACCTTTGTTTCCTTTCTAAGCCTCTGCTCTATTACTCTCTCCTAGAATTTCATGGTATGACTCATTAACTTAATTCCTCTATAATTTTCACAGTTTTGAACATCTCCTTTGTTCTTGTATATAGGAACCAAAGTACTCTTCCTCCACTCATCTGGCATCTTTTTTTATTTAAGGATGGCGTTAAATAGTTGCGTTAGCCAGAAGATGCCCTCTTCTCCCATGCATTTCCATGCTTCTATTAGTATATTATCTAGTCCCACTGCCTTGTGATTTTTCATCTTTTTTAATGCTTGTCTTATTTCATTTGAACTTATGCGTCGATAGAATGTGTAGCTCACATTCCCTTCAGAGTTACTAAGATGTCCCAACCTAACTCTTGTGTCACCACCATCATTGAATAATTTTGTGAAATACTCCTTACATCTCTCCTTAATCGCTCCCTCATTTACTAAAACATTTTGATTGTCATCTTTTATGCATTTCACTTGATTTAAATCCCGTGTTTTTCTTTCTCTTGCTTTAGCTAATTTATATATATCCCTTTCTCCATCTTTTGTATCAAGTCGTTTATATAGATTCTCATATGCTTTTGACCTTACTTCACTAACAGCTCTTTTTGCTGCCTTTTTTGCTTCTTTATAATTTTTTTGATTTTCTTCATTGTTGCATTGATATACCGCCTTATAGCAAGTTTTCTTATTTTTAATTTTCAATTGTACCTCTTCATTCCACCACCAAGACTCCTTGAGGTTAGGGGCTCTACCATTTGTCTCTCAAAGGACTACCTTTGTCGTGCTTCTCAGAGCATTAGCCATTTCTTTCCATATTTGGTTTGTCTGTCTTTCTCCATTCCATTCCCTTCTACCCCTTAATTTTTCTTTGAAGATTAGTTGTTTCTCCCCTTTTAAATTCCACCACCTGATTCTTGGATTTTGTTTTATGTGATTTTTTCTCTTCTAATTTCTTACTTGGACGTCAAGTACTAGAAGTCTATGTTGAGTAGTCAAACACTCTCCCGATATCACCTTACAATTCCTACAACATAACCGATCCTCTTGTCTCATGAGGAAGTAATCTATTTGGGTGCTTGAGGTGATATTTTTATATGTGATTAAGTGTTCGTCCCGTTTTTTGAACCTAGTATTGGTTATAATGAACCCATATGCCATAGCAAAATCTAGGATAGATTTACCCTCATTATTAATTTCCCCGAATCCATACCCTCCGTGTACCTCTCTATATCCATTTCCGTCTTTACCCACGTGCCCATTTAAGTCACCTCCTATAATCACTTTCTCTCCTCTTGGTATCATTTGTATGAGTCCCTCTAGGTCCTCCCAGAATTTTGCTTTTATCTCATCACCTAACCCCGCTTGTGGTGCATATGTACTAAAGATATTCATAGTCATTCTTCCTAGACTAATCTTCACCATAATAATCCTATCCCTTATTCTCTTTACATCCACTACCTCATCTATTAAGCTTTTATCCATAATAATCCCCACTCCATTTTTCGCTCGATCAGTTCCTGTGTACCATATTTTATATTCAGCTTCTGATAAAATTTTTGTTTTTTTCCCTACCCATCTCGTCTCTTGAAGGCACATAATATTAATTTTTCTCCTAATCATCACATCCACCACTTCCATAGCTTTGCCTGTTAATGTTCCTATATTCCATGACCCAATCCTTAATCTATGATTTTGTTTTTGGCCTTGACTTTGGATTTGATTTTGTTTTTGGCCTTGACTTTGAATTTGATTTTGTTTTTTATTTTGATTTTGGTTTTGGTTTTGATTTTGATTTTGGACTAGCTTCTTTACCCACATCCGTCCAAGCAAATGCGGGAACCCTTGCTCATTTATCATTGCATCCGGGCGCCGATGCAGCGGCCCTAGCTCACTTGTCACTACACGGGGGCAGTGTAGCACGTCGCTATGAAGGGTTTTGCCCACGCCCAAACGATTTTTCATAATTTGTCTAGAGTTCATGTTTTGGATCCGACTAAGTTTTACGTTGGCTGTCGGCTACCTAACACAACCCTCCTCCTTTATCCGGGCTTGGGACCGGCAGTGGATAACATCCCCGGGCGGAGTTCTACCCATACCATCCAATGCAAAAAAAATTCTAAATCTCAAGGTTGGCTTACTTGTAATGGATTATAATGATCTTCTATATCACGATTATGTATCCTAAAAAAATGGTGACTATCTGATGCATCCAAAACAGGCATGACAACAAATCCGATCAAGTTGGAACTAATAAATTCATTTTCAGAAAATTTATTAGATCTATAATCAGATCCAAAAGTAAGTTAGGGTAATATTTTTTGTCATTTAGTAAGTTCAATCCCTGAACTTTTTTTGGCTCAAATACACCCCTCTACTTCAAGCTTGGTCTGATTTGACCCTATGACCAACGGTCTATTAATAGTCCGATGGTTATAGGCTAAACTAGACCAATTCGTAAAGTACAAGGGTATATTTGATCCCAAAAAAGAAAGAAATCTCAAGGGCTATAGCAACAAATGACGAAATGTTCAAGGGCCAAATTGAGCTTTTATCCTATTCATTTTTATGGTTTTTGGTAGGCTAGAGAGGAAGAGGAGAGCTTTTGAAAGTTGGTTCAGCTTTTTTAACTTTAAGGGAACTAATATTGTTTCCTTCTTTTTATGGGTTAGGGAAGCTTGTTCCTCCCCCTTGTAGCTTTTTTTTGGCTCTTTTTAGATTATTCAATCATATTTCAATGTTTTACAGGTTACTTTCACAATATCAACTATGTGATAGAATATGACCATATCAATTATCTTCATTCACCGCCATCTTATTAAACTCTTCCACATGAAGATCGTGTTGAAACCTTATCTCATCATTCCCTTGTTAGGGAGTTGTGTCAAGAAGAGCATCTGGCATGAAATTTTGCCATATTATTCTTTTGCATGGATTTACATTATTGATGTGACTTTTATAAGTCAATTGACATTATGAATGTCGTACCACCGACCCTAACTTTGTTAGGACAAGGTACGGTTATTATGATGATGATGTTCTTTTTAAATGATTCTTCCTTATAAAGGTGTTTATATGTTTCTTTTAGGGTTTGCACAACCAAGGCATCTCTTATATATGTTAAGAAAATAATTCAATTATTTGGAAAGAAAAGGTGTAAGCAATCTAAGAACTCTCCTAGGGTTTTCCTTGTTTTTTGGACCATCACACTCTGATCTAATTTGATGGTTATAAATTGAGAAAGTAGGGCCAATTGGTAAAGGACTACCACTGCTAGTGTAAAATGTCAGCAGAATTTGTTAAGCATCTTCTCTTAGATAGGCCCCGTTTGGGATTGAATTTACAAAAATAAGTTAAGGTGAGGTGGGTTGGATTACATAAAACTATTTAGTAATTCAATTTGAACCCATGACCTTGTAGTTACAAAGGAGCAACCTTAGTACCTTACCATTTTCATTGAATGTTAATGTAGATAAAATTATTAACACAATAAGACAAAAAGTAATTACTAGAACAGACATGTGAAACAGTACATTACTTGGAAGATGCATAACTGTTTCTGAAGAAATTTGTATGCAACAAAGTTCTTGTAAAGTAAACTTGGCAAAAAAAAAGTTCACATAAAATAAAATTACAAGCTCCTTTCCTTGGAGCAAAACACATAGCCAAATGATCCTTCTCTATCCACATACTTACTAAATTAACAAGGAATCCCCGTATTTCATTGACTAAAAAGTACAAAGTGGCCACAAAATTTAGAAAGAAATATATACTGATAGTAATGAACAAGCAGATCTCAACAATGAGTACAAACTGTTCAGCTAATAGGTACTACCTTCCCATTGGAGAATTGCACAATTCTTCGAGATGTGGGTAGAAAATGAGAAATGCGTGTTCCACTGCCAGATCCACGATCTTCAGATTTTTGGCTGTGACCGTGACTGAATTGTCTTTGCAAAGAAGAATGGTTGTGGCCTTCACCAGTAGACCTCTCTCTCACACAAAGAAGCATACGACCTATTTGTAACATTAGAAAATATAATTTCCACAGCCAGTGTAGACTTCAGGAACATAAATTTGCTTATAATAAAGTATAATTGTGTCTCTTACATTATACTGACTAAACAATTACTTTTCCAGGGTAACAGCAAAGTACATTGTTGGAGAACTGAATTTTAACATTTCCATCAACTATAATGAGATACGCAGTTCCAGGACAAAATTGTTTATATTTTTATCATTTTCTTATCAAGGAAAAAAGATTTGAGAATAAAGAAATTGCCAATGCCATGGTGAATTAGATAAGGTATAAAGGAGAAAGAAAGGAAGAGAGAGAGAGCGTGATAGAATTAGTTGTTCTCTTTCTTTGTTAAATGCAGAGGTACTTGTTTCTTCTCTTGGCTATTACATATATAATCCAGCCTTTTTTGTAGTTTTCCTTGTACAACGGCAAATCCTAACCTGGATGTAACCCTCTAAGCCATACTATTGTTTTAATATTATTGATCTTCATCGAACATAATTTTTAACTTCATTAAATAGAATTTTCAATATTTTGATTTCACAAGGACCTAGTACCCCTTGGGCAAATATGAGACCTGACTATATACTACAATCCTTGATTGGTGGGAATCTTATACAAATTAGAATTATGAATAGTTATTCCTAAATGATACTTTCAAATCTGTAATAACCTTTACTTTTAACTTCTTTCATTATCATCATCACAAGCGAGAACCCAACTATGTAGAGTCAACTACATAAATTTTAACTCTCCAATCATCTCCTTCTGTAAGGGTCATTATATCCCATGTCATATCTAACAACATCCTACCAAGTTTTCTTTGTCTTCCTCTACCTCTTTTGCTACAAACTTCTATTTCATCCACTCTCCTCACAAAAACATCTATTGGTCTTCTTCCACATCCAAACCATCTTAATTAGGGATGTAAATGTGTCCCCAGTGGGTCTCAATTAACCCCATTTAAAATTAAAACATGTATAAAATGGGGATATTTTAGGTATAAAGTTTATTTGAAAATTAACTAAAAATAAGTATGTAAATGGGGTTAATTGGGGACCCATTTACACCCCTAAATTCTTAATCGCATCTAGTGCATCTTATCATTAGTCAGTGCCACTCCCACTTTATTGTTAAATTCTTCAAATAGATTTTTTTCACTTTAGTTTCAGAAGGACATCCATACCCCTTGGATCCTTTTAACTATTAGATGCTGCAAACCTCAGTACTGTAAGAACCCCAAACATATTTACATATTTAGAAGTACGAATGCTTGTGCTTCAAATCTTTTGACTTCAATTTAAGGACTTGCAATTCACATTCGCATTTGTACTAAACTTGTAATCTTATGTCCTGAATATTAATAGATTAGCAATCCATGTTTAACACTAATTACTACATTGCATGTATTTAATAGGGAAATAGTTTTATTTCCAAAGATTAGTATACTTCCAAAAACTTTAAGCTACTTTCATTTTCCAAAATGATTCCCATATGTTTCCAATTTCCTTTTCCTTTTTAAAAAGATCCAAAAGTTTCCATTTCTAGAGTAGGAAACAAATTGATCCGTGCCCAGTAGTTCATTCCACCATTCCAAATCCCAAAGGGGCAAAAAAAAAAAAGGAAACAAGGAAATAAAAAAGCTGGCAATACAAAAACCAAGCAATATAAACAGGTAAGAAACTCCATACCAACAATGTCAGTGCTCGAAACTCCTTCTGTTCGCTTGATCTGCTTATATCGACCAGCCTTCTTGGCAAGGGCATAAGCATCAGTTCCATCAGGTAGAATGCATGGGTCATCCCCATGAATAATATAATCTATATTGTACTCATCAAATAGCTTCTTCATGAATTCATCAGTTATAGCATAAGGTGCATCAGGTATGACCTCATCCACCCATTTCACAGCATTGACCATAATCATCCTACAAAAAGACCAGAATAAAACAAAGAAGTTAGTTTTTTAAGATTGAAATATAATTTCCAAAATTTGCAGGACAAACAGTATATTTTCTAAAGAAAATGATATGCAAGTAAACAATGCTACAGGGAAAGATCCATGTAAGAAGTTATACTAATTTCATCACACATACAAATAGGTGTGTCCGAGAGAGAGAGAGAGAGAGAATTGTGTACAGTTTTTATCAGTAGTGTAACAATTAAGAATGTGGCATTTCACCAAGGAGGGAAGTGCTTATGGAAAAGAGTGATAGAAATTAAGTATGTGTTTGCTAAGGGTTGCAATATTGGAAGTATCTCCTCTCTATATGGGGTCAAACTCTAGAAAGCTATCATGAAAGTCAGGCATGGAGTTTTCTAACTTTATTCGTTTCAGGGTGTGATAGGTCAAGGCTGAGTTTTCAGGGTTGAGAGAGGTTCCTTACGGAGATATTCTCAGACCTATTTGCTCCTACTTCTTAAAAGGAAGTTCATGTTAGCGAGTCGAGACTTCTACCTCTCATCCAATGGGGTAGCACGGTCCTTACACTTGAGACATAGTCTTCAGGGGTAAGAAATTGACTTGACAATGGCTTTTTACAGCTTATGGGCTTAGATCCTATACAAGGAACGTAAATGTTCTTTCCTTATACATTGTTCTCTATGACAAAAGGAGACTTGACAGAAATTGACTTGATGATGGCTTTTTACAGCTTATGGGTTTGGATCCTATACAAGGAACCCAATTGTTTTTTCCTTCTACATTGCTCTCTATGACAAAAAGAGGCTTGACCTCCCTTGGAAAACCATCTAGAATATGATTTTTCCTCCTATAGTTGCTCTTTTTTTTTTTTAACAGGTGTCCTGAATGCTATTTTTACTTTTGGCAATGGGGGAAGCTTAAACAGCTAGTCCTTTACTGGTGTTTTATGTGCACGAAAAGCAACATATGAGGTGATCATCTTTTCCTCTACTATATGGTCACCCAAAAGGTGGAAACTCTTGTTTGTTTGGCTTTAATGTACAATGGGTTATACCATCCTCCATTCTAATTTTTGTGCATGCTCGGACAAGTTGTCTGTGGAATAGCCAACACATAGTTTCAGATTTGCTTCCATTTTTGCATTTTTGTGACGTATATGGAAACTTTTGAGACTGTTTCATATCGCTTACTCTAGGATGGATGCTTGTTTCTGCATGTCCTCCTTTTACAATTTATTGATGATTTACTAGTTTTCATTGTGGATAGTGTGAACTTCTAGTTCTCTACCCTCCCTTTGTACAATGTTCACCCCCTTCTTCGGACATTTTTTGTGTTTTATATATCATTATGTATAAATTAAGAAAAAAATGTGTTACAAACTGTGTCAGGGGAACCCTTTCTTTTTTCTCCTGCGCTTTCACGGCCAGTTTGCATAAGTTACCATAATGTCTGAGTTCTTGGGAGGCACAAATCAGAGAACACATCCTCGGCACACAATAACTGTATCGAAGAACAAATGATAATATAGGAAAAATAAAAGATAAAAACCAAATCATAGCCAAACTCAGATTCACGTCCAACCAATCGATGGTGAGGAAACTCATGATGCGTTCAGCAATACCCCACGAATCGACGAAACATTTTGCCCCAGGGGACGAGGATTTGAAATCGCATTGAAATACGAGACAATTACGAAAAGGAATACAAACCTACCTCTCCTGGAGCGGAGTAACAGGCGGGCCCTTGTTAGCAGTAATCTCCGCGTCGCTGACGACGCCGACAACCAGCTGGTCGCCGAGAGCCCGGGCCTGGCGGAGGGCGTTGCAATGGCCGTAATGCATCATGTCGAAGCAGCCATCCATGTAAACCCTAACTGGCCCCTTCTTCTTCTTCCAGCGTAACGGATACGCGAAATAGAAGCCGAGGGCGGAGACGCCGAGCACCACGCCTCCAATCAGCCAGGTCCTGGCGGCAATCAGCCTGCAGCTCTGGAAGTTTCCGGCGTGATCCGCCATGGTTCCACCGGGTGCGAGAATGCGAAACTAACCTTGATCTTTGGCGTGAATACGACACGCGAACTTCTTCATGACGCCTGGAAGTGACGGCAACGCATCTGGTTTCCCATTCGCTTCGATTCGATTCGGTTCCCTCCCAATTGATTCGTTGCTCTCCTCTTCTCTTCTCGTCTTCTTTTACCTTTCTCTCCTTCCTTCCATTTCCTTCTTTTCCTCTTTTCCTGTAATTCATTTTCATTCATGCACACCGCTATTTTCTTTTTGGTTCTTTCGTTTGTTTTCTTTGAAAATATATCTTTTTTTTCAAGTATTTATTTATATAATCTCTTGTGAATTCTAAATTAAAAAGTAAAACAACTAAGAGTAAATGTTTAAATTTGTTATAATTTTAAAATAAATTTTTAATTTTTGTAATTCGTTCATTAAAATTATAAATTTATTATAATCATGGAATGTCATTAATAATTATTAGTACTTATTATTAAATGATGACCTAGTAAATGAATTAAATAAGACAAAAATATAGTGTATAAAATAATATAATTTTTAATTATCTCATTATTTTTATAACATAATTTTTTTAAAAAAATAACTTATTATAGTGAAAGAAGTAGAGTTAAACTCTATTATAAGTGAGTTAATATTATAATTTTTGTATGATTCTCTCTTCATCACTATTTTTTTTTTTTTAAGAAATTTCGCTTTGAAAGAATTTAATGAGAAAAGTGAGGAGATTCACTCTTTTGTGATATTTTTGAAAAATTTTATTTGAATAATGCTATTTTGTCTGAATTGATTGACGTACAGGATGACTAAAAGACAAAAATATCATTATCTTGAAATTGCTGCTCCAAATAAAAGTCAAGCGGACTTTATCATCAATGAAGCCCGCCCGAACTGAATGTTGAAGTCCACCCGCCCAGCAGCGGGCGAGTTGCTAGGCAGACTTCAACTTAGATGAAGTCCGCGCGCTACTATGCGGGCGGACTTCATTCAAATTGAAGTCCGTCGCTACGAACTTCAATTTGATTATATTTTATATTATAATTTTAATTATTTTTTATTTTAATTTTAATAACAGTGTGCTTGGCGGACTTTATCAGAAAGCATATCATGTTTTATAAAAAAAAGATAAATTATTTTCTAAATGCATTGATAGGTTATAAAATATTATTAATTATTTTTGTTATTATAGTTTTAGTAGAAAGAAGTTTTTTAAAATTAAAATTAATAAAATCTTATTTACATTTAATTATGTCGCGAGAAAGAATAAGTAACTTGACTATATTGTCAATTGAAAATAATTTACTTTTTTAAACTAGAATATAAAAATTTAATCAGTAATGTGACATCTCAAAAAGTAAAAAAAAAAATAATAATAATAATTTTATTATTTTTTAAAAGGCTAAGTTATCACCTAAGGCCCACCAACCCCGTGAGCTAGCTTGCTTTTCAGATGAAAAGTCATCAAGATTTATAACACAAGAAAGTTCTCTTTTTATTCATGATAATATTTAGTAATTTTTCTTTGTGAACCTTCTAAATTGATTTTGTTGCAACTTTTTATTTGCATTTTTATTCATTTTTGTGTTAATTTTAATTTTCTATTAAAAATAGAAAGCAAACATTGCATTTGATAGTATTGTATTTTTTTTTTCAAAATATTAAAAATAAAAGCTAAAAATGATGTTTGATAATTTATAATAAATGTTGTTTGTTTTGTCAAATAAATAAATATTATTTTATATTAAGAAAATATGACACTCATATCGAATAATTAGTTTTAAGAAATTCAACTTTGTCACTATTCAAAAGTTAGAAATTATAACTGCCATTATTATTCACTATATAAGCTCCATCAAAAAATAATAACACAACAATTTGTGCTCAAATTTGGTAGTCTTCTAATCTTTTCTAGTTTGCTCCACACTACTTTGGCATTGGGTAAAAATTAAAAAATTATTTTAAATTTTTCTAAATGAGAGATTAAGTATGCAAAAATAAACGCTTCAGTTCTAAGAGAACACTCGTATAAAAAGGCCATTATCGAGTTGATTCAAGACCATTGGTTTGAGGACTTCCCCCTCATTTTGTGATCGCTACTCCCTATAGAGGAGGTGAAATGCAAGGTGCTTCTCATGTCAATCTTACTTCTTTTAGTCATACATCAACAACCACCATATTATGTAATTATAACACTCTTTTGGTTGCCCCTAAGATATAGGTCAAATGGTGTATAAGTGATATGTTAGAATTAATATTAATAGGTTACGAGTTTGATACTCGATTTAGGCAAAGGCCAAAGACCTGCCTGAGATTTACCTCCTCTGTTGAAATCAAAGACACGAACGACAAAAAAATCATGCAAGGGCAATAATCTCAATCACAGTCCCATGCTTTGAGGCATGGCATCAACTGAACTGAGAATGGTGTTCGCATTCCTATGGCTGGAACTGGAAGGCTTCTATTTGTCACCAACATAATCCATATTATTCCTTCCAAGTATTAGAATTATGAATGATTCAGCAGTAGGAAGCACTAGCGCCATAGTGTCTTTTTCATTATCGTTCAAACAAACACAAAAAGTACAAATGGATAAGAGATCTTAGAACAAGTTTACATCTGCAATTCAATAACAATATATACCTTTACTTTGTTTTAGCTTCCTCTTCTTCTTTAGAATGCCTCCAGAGCAGAGAGTAAAAAGAGATGACATCTGAATCCAAAGAAGGAAACTATAAATAGCATCTGGAAGACATAAACCAAGGGGGAAGATGATAAATAACAAAAATATGCATATAAAAAAATCAATGCATTACTTCCCTGACTGCCAAAGTTTAAGAATAATAAAGCCCCAAAAATAGAAGAAATTCTAAAAAAGAAGGAATGGAACAAATTGTTATGATATCTAACCCAACAATAATATTGTGGTCGTTTTGGTAATCCTTCAGGAAACCCTGCAAACAGCGCTGCTGCCGCTGCTGCTGCCCTATGTACAGGATCACATAAATCCCACATTGCTTTTTTTGCTTCTTCATACAAACTACCAAACAATACAATAAAAAAAAATGCAGAGAGAGAACTTGAGCTCTTCCTCTTCTTAAAGTCTCCACGAGAGGTTGTCCATGAAATTGCATGTCAACCTTGTCTTCTGTCTTTATCAACTTCTCCTCCAGTCCTACGAACAGTAGCTGCCTCTAAAACTCTTGCTTCTGCCTGCTGTCAGAAACTAGACAAAATTTTCATCCCTCCCTCCCCCACCTTTATTCACCATAACAAACATTTGTGGCTGTAACTACTTCCATGCCACCCCACCAAAAAACTTGCTCAGGTGAAAACCCTGTTGCATCAAGGAAAAATAGACATCACAAGGCCCCTGCTTCTCGGATTCCTATATTGTCCGTATTTTTGAGTGATGAGCCACCGGGGTAGCCTCTTCATGGGTTCACGTTGCAATCGCTTAGGAAATGATTTTCTCGGTTCACAAATGTCCTCCAGTAACCCTTGTATTTTGGAATGCCCATTTCGATCCATGGTTTCATATTTCCATTATAATGTAAGACTGCAGCCTTCTGAATGGATTCAGTATCCAGGCTATAATCATGGCCCAGTCCTGACAATACCCATGTATCATCAAGAGCATGAACTAGGCCTTGAAAAGCAAACAAGCTTGCGCGTAGTGCAGCAGCTTGAAATAATTCCTCCCCTGCGTTTGGCTGCTGTTCACATTGAAAGGAAAAAAGAAAATACTGGTCAGTAAAATTGATTAGTTAACTGCATGGTTTCCTCAATGGAATACATCAAGATGTAAGTGCACCAACCACCAGTGATCAAAATCACAAATTCTTAAAAGACAGATATTTCTGAAGACACCATGTCAACTAGAAAACTCAAAATGGCACAACAAAAAAAAAAAGGAAAAAGAGAAGAAAGAAAGCAATCAAGAAGAAGCTGAAGAAAAGGAAGAAACTGCAAAGTAGCATGTCAATATGAGAAGCAGTAAACGTATTCCCCCAAAAGAACAAGCCTCCATATTTTATCACAAAAACTAGCACTTTATGGTCTTACAAGGATATCTCCATTCTAACACCATGTATCTAATGTAAATTAACCAGATTAGCAACCCATGAAATACCCGATGAAATAGAATGATCTTTGATAGGGATATAGATCAGTTTGTGATTTAAGAAAAAAAAAAAAAAATAGATGACATGTTAAAAAGAAATGGCACTGACCTTTTGTACCAATTTCCAAAATGTTTCTGTGACATCTAGCTCCCTCCACCTAACTAGATCAACAACATTCAATCCAGACATCCAAGCACAGGAATTTGTGTTGGAGATATTGTCACCCAAAAAGTTCCTCAGCTGACCCAACCTCACAGCACAGAACTGTGTAGCACCAATCACTTTTCCCTCTATGTCCAGGCTCCAGAGGGCTGACAAGTCTCGTTGGACGACAACATCGTCATCTAAAACCACAACTTTCTTAAAATTCCCAAAGATTTTAGGAAGGAGATAATGTAAATGAGAGAAAATAGAGATGTATTCTGTTCTAATATGAGTTGTAGACAGTGTATCAGTGCTGGGAAAGGAAATACGAAATTCTTCAGCGGAGGACATATGTAATGCCGTAGCCTCCATGTCACTCAGATTAAAATCTTCAACATTCAATACATGTATAGTAGCATCCTTGTAAGTGTTTTCATAGAACCAAAGCTTCATGGCAAAGTAATTCTGCTGATCTGTCAGCACGTGAAAGACTTGATTCCCACTTTCCTGAAAAAGCAGGAAAAGTATATCAATGACTGAAAAAAACCAAATTTCCAATTAGGAGCAACAATTTGCATAAGATAGCTAAGAAGACATACTTTTGAGTGCATTACAGTTGAGTTAATTACTGCAGATGATGCTAGTACATTGTTGGAGAATATAACATAGTGGTGCAATGCTGGATTGTTATATTTATCAGCCACTGACGGCTCCATATCAGGAGGAGGAGATCTGAAATATTCCAGAGTCAGTCGCATCGACAGACAGTGAAGACTTTTAGGCATAGTTTGGGCAGAAAGTTGGTAGAGGAAGGCACTCTGCTTCATGTGGAAGTTAGCTTCATCCTCTGTCAGATCAACTAATTGCCTCAATTTCTTGTCAACATTATTGCAGTCCACAACAAATGACTTTGCTTGGGCTATTACGGTTTCCATCTTTTGTAGTTTGTCCTCAATCCTGATGTAAAAGCAAAACTGGTCAGTATGTTTTGATAAGCAAAACTAGGCCCAACTTATCAAGAATGATTGTAAAATTCAGTGAACATTTGGTGGACCTTCACAAGTGGATAACATCTTTTACATAGGCCAATTCATATGACACCAATGAGGTATAATTTTTCTGCTATAACGTTTCTCAAAAGAAAAAAAAAAAAAAAACAGGTGATGAGTTACATGAAGCATTTGGATTATGAG
The DNA here is from genome assembly GCF_014633365.1 of Diospyros lotus. Taxonomy (NCBI): domain Eukaryota; kingdom Viridiplantae; phylum Streptophyta; class Magnoliopsida; order Ericales; family Ebenaceae; genus Diospyros; species Diospyros lotus. The sequence continues at coordinate 32,409,590 of NC_068350.1, forward strand.
GAACACATGCTTGATCTATAACATATTTCAATCTATAACTGAAGAAAAAAAGACAAAATAACAGGCTATCACCTCATTAAACACAGCCTCTCTAGCAGTAGGCTAGGCCTTCAGACACTAAAGGAAATCCATAAAAAGGTTAGTTATTCTTCAAAATGGGCCTTAAACACTGCAAGGGGAAATCCATCAGCTCTTGAGAATTAACTTTGAGAACCCTCTTGTCAAAACACCAATGTTGGCACATGTAATCCTTACAAAAAGAAATAACAATGAAGTTGCCCCATGCACCAAGGGCAACCCCAAGAGTCATTGAAGTTAGACTACTCCGTCCATATGTCCCTCCTCTGCCTCTCCCTGTACTCTTGAGGACAATAAACACTAGAGATAGCCCACTAAAACCCATCCTTTGTAGTATTGAATCCATATAATATGAGTAGGAGCCTGACACATCTCCCTTGGACAAAATTCCATATACCAAATGATGAGATCTCTATCCAAACCCAGCACATCTAAAGAGGAGCCAAGAATAGGAGTTTGTTTCAGCCAATGAAACATTTGGGCTTATGGCCCTCTTTCAATAGATTAATTTCCACATTTTACCAATTGATTCGAAATAGATTCCACTTCAAATCCCTAGTGATTCATTGTATGAAGAGTTTTCACCAGAGTCGGTTACCACCTTCCAGGCTCAGCTACCAAAGGCATTGAGCAAAAAGGACGTTACGATTGATGAATAGCCATCCAATAGATAGTCCCACCTGGCCTAGCTATCGAAATGCAGCCAGATGCCAAATTTTCCTGAACCTATAGAAGTGATTATGAATCTAATCTTAACTATCAGAAGATTATGAATCCAAATCCTATCATAACTATAACAAGATAAGATAAAAATGGAAAGGTAAACCTACATAAAATATAACAAGATAAAACCTAATCAAAATCTAATCTCTCAAATCAATATATGAAACTTATCAAAATACTCCTATCATCCTCCCTCAGTGGGAGAAAAATTCAACCCTGAGGTTTGTAAATCTGTATTGCTCAATCACCCAACTTAGGGAAAGTGGTTGGATGGCCTTTCGTCACCATCTATGATATACCTGTGTCACTAAAGGCCATTGTCACCAACATTGACTTGCTGCTGGCATGTCTATATTGTGCTATCTCTTGTATAACTTCAGTAGGGTAGGGCTAAAAAATGGCGATGGCTTGTTAGAAATCCCAGTGTAGGTTAAATCTGGAGGATTCACCAAATGAACAAGAAAGCACTGAACTTGTCCATCCCAAGCAAAAATGTTCTGCACACATAAAATAATGTCAAATTTATATTAGTGTGCGTGGTAGAAAGGTAATTGTAATGAGACTTGACTTGAGTTGGTAGGCAGGGACAAAATTGGTCACCACGAGGTTCGCTGGGAAGAATAGAATGATGTAGGTGGCTAAGAGCTTTATCTAAGTCAACCTATTCAATGGATTTCATCTTGTGATAAAGCCTAATAGGGAGGATCACCTGTAAAACAAAACCAGGTGGATGCATAGGAACTGGCAAAGGGCAAAGACGTTTCAGGAATTCCTCAAGAAAAACATTAGGAGATTCTTCAATTACTGAACAAACTTCTCTGTGTTCATCCTTGAGAACTTCCTCAACTGCTGTAACACTTTCATCCATCACCTCAAGTTTAGGCTCTTCATGGTTACTAATTTGAATTTCCTTTTTTCTACTATCTATTTGATTTCATATCACAACCTTCAGCTGCTCTTTTATTTTCTCCCACTATGAAAGGCAAGAAAGAGCAAGTTTGGGTCAACTGACCAAAAAGACCATAGTTAGAACACCATGGTTGTGACTCAACATTTGACAATGGCATCCTAAGCAAAAGACAACCTAACATTACTTTGTGATTCATAAGAGAGAGAAACAATATCACTTGTATTCAATAATTAAAGGAATTAATTTTCTGCATGCATCATGTACTTATTTATAGGCAAAATCTAGTCTACCACATGATTATGAATCCAAATCCTATCATACATAAAACAAGATAAGCTAAAAATGGAAAGGCAAACCTACCTAAAATATAACAAGAAAAGCCTAATCTAAATATAATATCTAAAGTCAAAATAGGGAACTTTTCAAAATATCCCTCTCAGTTTGAGTAGTGCCTATTGAAGGTAAGATGTGAAAAACACGGTTAAGAAAGCTTGGACATATGACAAAACAACCAACAAACACACTCTTGTGAAGTGAGCAAATAAAATGGAAGAAATTTTTAGTAAAAGATTGAGAAGAAGACTAAAGAAAACTTTGTTAGAAACTATTAAAAATAATATAAGTGATAATGGCCTTACAAAAGATATGGTTATAGATAGAGAGGGCTAAAGTTCTACAATTCATATAGCCAAATATACCTAGTAGGATTAAAGCTTGTGATTGTTATTGTTGTTGATGAATGAAAAAACACAAGCTTGAGCTTAGTTAAAATCCCAGTAACAAGTAGTTACTTCTCATCTTTGTACATTGAATATGGTTTGTATTACCATTTTGTGGATTAATGAAATATTTATCTTCGACTAATAATAATATTTCAATATTATTATTAATTAAATGATATCTTCAAGTTGGTTAGTACCTCGTTATAATTTTATTGCTTTTTGGTTATTATGTTCATCAACATTACTAATTAAAAAATAAAAAATATATATTATTAAGAAGTTTGTAGCAAATGATTTAGAGGAAGATAAAAAATAAAAAAAAACTTTAGCGGGCAGAAAGCCTTAAACATAGCGTCGGATATAATAACCTTACAGAAGATATAACCATAAATAAAAAATGGTTGCAAAGCTACAATTCATGTAGTTGACCTCACCTTATGGGAACAAGTCTTTTGATATTGTAGTTGAGTCATTATCACATAATGGTCTCCTTTTCTATTTCCCCAATTTATTGTCTCACTCATGATTGTTTTTGTATTTGTAATGACATTTCTTAGTTTAGAGATAAAGAGAAGCCATCTAGCATACAACCTTGAAAGAACGAGTGATTAGATGGTTGCACCCCAAATCAAGTCATTGTGTCAAAAGTCCAATAAAAGGAGGGGCCTCACATTCATATCCTCCAAAAAGCAATGAATCTTTGAACAGGGTCAGCCACTGGAGAGAGAGAGAGAGAGAGAGAGAGAGAGAGAGTTGATATAATTGCCCTCATCATCCTTTCCCAATTCTCAAGATCATTAGATATAAGGAAAATCCCACTGCAAAAAGGTCGAAGCAAACACAACAATCTCAAAAGTGGTTGACTATTCTCAACAACATATGGTCCTCAAGCAGCCAAGGGCTTTGGGAGAAACTCAACATAAAATAAATCTTCATTTAGCCTCCAAACGGGCAGTACTCAGTAGAATCACATAGAATTAGCAACTGCAGAGACAATCTTAATTCTGAAGCTAGGCTCATGGTCACAAGGCAAAACTCCACAAATAGTCTTAACTCATGGTGATACTATTAATTGGGCTCTTTTGGGGTAATAGAGCCGCTTCAATTTTAGTGAACTCCGTAAACATTACAAAGTCATTACTGGAACTTGGAAATGCTTAGCTCCACTCGCTGAACACAAGGTTTCAAATGTTGAAATGTGATGATATGAAAAGCATCGCATATTCCTAGGCAAACAAGAAAATCAACATAATCAGATGCTAGTCTAATATTTTTGTGAGTTGTGATCACACCTACCCCAAACATAGCAGTATTCACAGGTTGTCTTCCTCAAGCTAGGATGCAGATCTAGTTGAACTCTAAGACTCCCAACAATTGATGCATCACTGATAATGAAAGCCTAAGACAAACTCAACCCACAGAGGCAACTCAAACACCTCCAGCCATACTCCCACATTCACTGATATTGGGAAAAGCATCCCATTACCTTTCCCACATAGCCTCACCCATCTGAAAAGAGATCTGGATTTGGTACTCATAAACGTCCTTGAAACTGTCCAGCCCATCTCCAATGGCCCTAAAAAATTATCCATCCATAGATGTATGGGTAAGCCAAGAACAACCCAGCTCCACTCTGATTTAGAAATTTGACCCCGTGCAACCCTTAGAAGCCCACAAATCCAACCGAAGATCAAGAGTTTGAAACAACTAAAATAGATCAAGCTTGATCTTGTAAGCCTCCTTAGCCAAGCGACGAGCAGAGGAAGAAGGCACCATAGTTGTCAAAGGCTCAAGGTGTATTGAGGCATAGGAGAGCTTGGAGCCTAGTGTCATGACCCAAGTAGTAAGTAAAGGACAATATAGTAATAGTATTATAATAATAGTTAGGAGATATTTTAGAAACACATGGGGTGCATGTGCTAGGCCGTTATTGAGCTTGTAATGCCTATATAAGGCTACTGCTATTGGTTTGTTGGGTATGCTGAAAATTGATATTGAATCACTACTTTCTCTCTCTCCAATTCTCTCTCTCGTTTCTCTCTATCCTGCTCTCCCTCATTTCTCTTAATTTTCTCCCTAATTCTCTTCAATCTCCCCTTCCTTTCATCTTTGTTCTTCCCCAATTCCTCTTCTAACCCATCACGAACCCTAGGTCCATGACACCTAGGTGCAAGGCACAAGGCTTTTGGAAGCGAAGCGCACATTTAAATAAAAATACTTATGTATCATTATTTTCAATACGTATGTTGTTAAAAGTTGTCTAGAGTATATGCAAATGAAGTATTAAATAGAAGTTGTATCCCAAAACTATAATTAGTAAAAGTTATGGGGTGAAACTGTAAATATTTGTATCTTCATAGGGATATCCACCCACTATTATAAATAGAGGGCAAGGGGTAGCAAGAGAGAGAGAGTTTTCAGTTTTTCCTGTTTGTAAGACTATTGGTTATCCTCTTGTACCTAAGTGTTGTGGGAAGAAGAGATCAAGATTGTGAGAAAAGTGATTCTTGGAGCGATCTGGTGAAAATCTCTTTGGTTATTTTCATTGTACTTGGGAGCGCTGTAATAGGAGGGAGTAGAGGACATTTATACTGCTGTAATCACTCTTGGTTTCTAGTGAATTTTTCTCGGAGAGAAGGCTGGATGTAGGATTGCACTTTGCAGTCCGAACCAGGATAATTCTGTGCTTCTTGGATGGTTTGATTGTTCTTCTCTTTAATTTCTTTGCTGTATTCATTATCTATTTTGTTGTGGTTTGATTTCCGGGTGAGGAGTGAAGAGAGATTGGCAAAACCTAAGTCTTGAATCGGTTTCTAAGAGCTCCTAAACATAACAGATTGGTATCAGAGCCAAGAACCCTTTCAAGAATTGCCAAGAACCCTAGAAATCTTTAGTTTTAATCCCTGTTATGGCTTCCGCACCTTCTTCCGCTAGGTATGACATAGAGAAATTTGATGGATCAAATGATTTCGGTCTATGGAAAATTAAAATGAGGGCGCTGTTGGGAAATTTGGGATTAGAAGAGGCTTTAGAGGCAGAATAGAAACTGCCCGAGAATGCCTTAGAAGAACAGAAAAAAGATTATAGTAAGCGTCGGAAAGAAATCAACAAGAGGGCCTATAATACTCTAATTCTAAGTTTAGGAGATAAAGTTCTTAGGGAAGTTTCAAGGATGGAAACGGCTGAGGCTTTATGGTCTAAATTAGAGATTTTATATATGACAAAAACACTGTCAAATAGGCTGTATCTAAAGGCAAAGTTTTTCACATTCAAAATGCAAGAAGGGCAGAAACTAAATAATCACATAGATGAGTTCAATAAAATATGTCTTGATTTAGAGAACATAGATATTAACTATGATGAGGAAGATAAAGCCCTTGTATTATTGCATTCTTTTCCAAAAACATATGAAACCTTTGTTGATATATTAAAACATGGTAGGGAAAAGTTATCCCTAGAAGATGTTTTTGGAGCATTAAACTCTAAGGAGTTGCAACAGAAAGTAGAAGGAAAATCTACTGGAGATGTCCTTACTGCTAGAAGTAGGACTGAAAAAAGAGAGTTTAAATCAAAGGGGAAGTCAAGAAGCAAGTCTAAGAATGGCAAGAAACAGTTTAAATGTTTTCACTACCATGAGGAGGGCCACTTCAAGAGAAACTGCCCAAATAGGAAGAAAGAAACCCAGGAGGAAACCAACCCCGAATGCTCAAGCACCATGTGTGGCTTTGGCTATGAGAGTGCGGATGTCCTATAGTTTTTTCTAGGTATGCAGTAAAAATAGCATAGGTCCTAGGGTTAGGGTATTCTTCTCATAGGAAAAGGGTATTTACCCATAGGAAAAGGGTATTTACCCATAGAGTCATGGTGGAGGGGGGAATGGTTTGTCTAGGCATCAAAGTAAGGTTAAGGGAATTGGAGATGGTAGAGAATAGGAAGCATGGTGGAGCTATTCCAGATTATTAGAAGCTGTAAAATATGTCCCTGGTTTAATAAGAAAGCCTAATGTCCTTAGGAATAATTAGATAGTGAGAATTGGAGTCCTAAGAAGTTGCAAGGATCTCTTAGGGAGATGGTAGCAACCCTCAAGAATGGAGGTTATGTGGTGTATGCTTGCATTTATATGTGGATAAGCTGTAGCCACTAAAGAATAGCCTATGATAAGGTTAGGCTGTGTCATTTGTTGAGGATGGCTCACAATGGTGAGCAAGGACTAAGAAAGGCATCTAAGGCTAGGGATATTAGGGGAAGGGAAAATTTTGCAGGTGTATAGGAATAGAAACCAGGTAGTTTGACTAGGAGAAGTCTCCAAAATCAGACCTTGTATATGTCAAAAGCCCATTATAGATTAGTTCTAGGATCTAGGGTGACCTATCTAGGCTTTGTCTCATGGTGGAGCTAGGTGAAGTGTTCCTAGTGAAGATGGTGTGTTCCTAAGGAATTCCCAAGCGTATATGAGCTTGCTGGAAATTGCTTCTGGTGTGAAGGGTTAGGTGTGTGGAGTTGTGTAATAGGTATACCTAGGTCTCCTAAAGCTAGGGTTCTTACCTATGAGGGAAAACTCTACTAATAGGACATGGAATTAGTTGATTCCAAGGCCAAGGGATGGAATTTGGAATGCTGGCCAACAAGGAGAATCCTTTGGGATGTCCTAAACTAACCTATGAACCAGGGTATAGCAATAGGGAAATCTGGAAAATGTTTTGATCAGATTCATTGTGTAAGCTTGAGCTGAATTGTGAGAGGGAGGAAGCTAGTGTTTAAGATAGCTTTGGCTCTTGCAGTAAGGGTCCTTGTGAACAGTGAGGGGAAAAGGGTGCGTGCAAGGGTTGTCTTATATGGTGAAGCCCTTGGTTGATCAAAATCTGGATTAAGCAATGAAAGGAAAGGAGAGTCATCTTGTAGGTAATGAGCAAGGGAATAGAAGGTCTAGTGTTGCCTAGGATGGGTAAAAGATAGAACCTCAAGTAACCTACCAGTGAGGTATGGAATGTTGGGTTTGAAGGATGCTTAGGCTCAGGTTTGAGTGCTAAGGAGCAGGCTGGAAAATAGAATCTCTTGTATAAGAAGAGGTGATGCACTCTTGTCCAAATGAATGGCATGGAGCCATGTAAATTTGGGGAGAATCTTGGACTTAAATGGTATATCCCTTAGGTTAAAGGGGTGGAGTGCTGTTGTAGTGTCAATTTGTAAATTAAGGAAGTGCTGGAAAATGGGAAAAGTCTAGGGAAATGGCTAGACATGGCCATTGGTTATAGCAGCACATGAAGGCTTAATTTGGGTTAAATAGGTGTCACTAATCAGCTAGTATCCATGGAAAATTAAGAGAGAAATTGGTCCTATAAGAGTAGCCTAAGGAGTTAGAGGTTAGAGGGAAAGGTAAGCAAGGTTTATTGCTTAGAAGGTCTCTCTATGAGTTAAGTAATTCCTAAACCAAAATATTATAAGAATTGGGGTCTCTTATGATGGTCCAAGGGGTTAAAATTGAGTGCATAGGAGTGGCCGTGTCAATTTCAATGGTATGCCTAGGAAGAGTAAGGCAGTGTCAATTTCAATGGTATCCAATGGGAATCTCAAGGTGTATCTGAGGTGGTAATTCAGTGTTTGAGATTGTTGGAAGGAGGAGAAGCTGGAAAGATAAGGCATAGAGGTTGGAATAGAAATGGACAGCTTATGGAAGCCTAGGATTACCCAAATCTTGAGCATATCTTGGTAGGCTGGTAGTTAGAAGAGTCTCAAGAGAGTTAAGCAGTTCTCAAAGTTTGAAACAAACATAAGAAGGGAAGACAGTGGTAAAGCCTAAAGGCCGGTTTTGGGAGCTAGGAGGAAGTCTAGCAATGTTTAAGGCCAATCCGGGTAAGGTGCACTGTTGATGTGATGCTGTGTAAAAGTTTAGACCCTTTGGGATTAAGGAATAACATCATGTATGGATTTGGTTTATGGTGGAGTGTGCCTAGCTGGAAATTATGCATTTAGGGTGTATATGTTGCATTTTGTATGCAGCAGGATCCCTAAAATATAGTCTAGGCAGGAGGAGTTGAAATCAGCCAATGGGCAGTCCAGTTGGCTTAGTTTTTTAGTCCCTCCATGGAGTATATCAATCATATCGATGTTAGGAAAAGTTATTCATTAGGAAATCCCTTGAGGAGGATAATATCTAATGAGAGTTGCAGGTTTAGTTATTGCAGCTGAAATTTATCCAAAGGTGATCCATTGTTATGTTTTATAGCATTGATATGTTTTCGTTGATGTGCTTGTGTTTTTTGAGTGATCAGGTGCAGCAGGAAGATCCATGTGAGAGCAGGTCAAATTCATCTATTGGAAGGCCAAGGTTTTGATGGATGAAGGTTGAAGTATACTCAAGAAAATGGTGGAGAATTGTTAAAAGTTGTCTAGAGTATATGCAAATGAAATATTAAATAGAAGTTGTATCCCAAAACTATAATTAGTAAAAGTTATGGGGTGAAACTGTAAATATTTGTATCTTCATAGGGATATCCACCCACTATTATAAATAGAGGGCAAGGGGTAGCAAGAGAGAGAGAGTTTTCAGTTTTTCTTGTTTGTAAGACTATTGGTCATCCTCTTGTGCCCTGAGTGCTGTGGGAAGAAAAGATCAAGATTGTGAGAAAAGTGATTCTTGGAGCGATCTGGTAGAAATCTCTTTGGTTATTTTCATTGTACTTGGGAGCGCTGTAACAGGAGGGAGTAGAGGACATTTATACTGTTGTAATCACTCTTGGTTTCTAGTGAATTTTTCTTGAAGAGAAGGCTGGATGTAGGATTACACTTTGTAGTCCGAACCAGGATAATTCTGTGCTTCTTGGATGGTTTGATTGTTCTTCTCTTTAATTTCTTTGCTGTATTCATTATCTATTTTGTTGTGGTTTGATTTCCGAGTGAGGAGTGAAGAGAGATTGGCAAAACCTAAGTCTTGAATCGGTTTCTAAGAGCTCCTAAACATAACATATGTATAAAGATGTAAATGTAAACTTATAAAATCATAAATGAAAAATAACCAATGGTATTTAACTAAATAATGGGGTGTTTCGTTGCTTTCTCAAATATCTTTTAATTTTTTCTAGTTATTATTGGTTAGATTTTACAAAGTCCATCAAAAACCTAAAAATAATTATATAGGAGCAAAAGGCATGCCCTTGCACATCTGGGTGAGGCGTGCCTTAGCAACTAGGTGTGTGCCTCATACAATGAGGCACCCTCTAAGCCTTGTGCTTGGGCATGCCTTTGACAACTTTGGAAGGCACCGCCAATGTTCTTTACCACCATCCTAGCTAGCACTTCCCACTTGCCCTTTGCCATCTCTACAACTTCAACAAATTAGCAACAAGGCCATTCCATTGGGAATGAGCCCTTACTAGGCAAGAACCACAAAAGCAACCATGTATATCAAGAAGCAGAATCAATCTCCACATTAGACTTCTCCTTCAAAGAAAATCTCAGCCAAGAGAGGATGGACAAAGCCTGAAGGAAACCTTCCTTCAACAACACTTTATCCAATGTTGACAAATGAACAAAAGGCCTTCATAATCTACCTTAACTCTCTAAACAGCATTCATCATGATTCCAACAACTAGAAATATGATATCGTATAAGAAAGTCACCTAAGGACAGTTTTTATAAGCACCATGTTAGAACCAGTTAAACACACCTACTTTCATTCAACTATTAAAAGTCTAAGAGAACAACAATTGTACCACACACTTGACCTTACTATTCCTTGATTACACCCATCGAATCAGACTCCCACTCCCCTCTTTATCCAAACAAATAGCCATCTTCGCACTTTCACTGTTCAAAAGTCTTCCAGTGTATCTGAAAGATCCTGTGCCTCATTTGGGCAGCTAGGCTTTGTCACCCCCATAAAGTGAAGCAGAACAAGGTCCAAAAATACAGAGATCACCAAGGGAATATCATTTCAGAGGAATAGATTTTCAGAAAAGAACTACGATCATATTATCTAGGACAACTAAAATATGGATGTTCTTCAAATAAGAGGAATAAGTACTTGAATAACTTTCATAGGCACACAATTCTTCTGTCCTTGAAATGCATCTAAGCAGTCTACTCAGTAATGACGGATGTAGAGCTTTTTTCTGTTTGTGTGCTGTATATCAATGGCTTTCTCTTTCTGCCTCCAATTACACATTTTTTTAACAAAGCATATATGCATACATATTATTAATACTTAAAAGGCGTTAGTTACTCATAATTCCATGATTTGATCTTATTAACATGATTTGGATCCACAAGGAATTTTTGTTAAGACTGCAGAAAGTATAATATGAGAAGCAGCTAAACTTATAATACAATATTAGCTGCTTAAGAAAAACGAGGCAAACCAAGAACGGGTTGTTCGTGGATATATGCATCAGGTAAACCAGATGCATAATGTCAGTCCAAGCATATTTCATATGAAAACTAAACCCTACATAGTGATTCAAAAAAGAATTGTCATGGTTTTCAAACACAATAAAAAAAAAGTCATGGACAACTGCATTTGAATTTCAGGTAACACGAATGGTAAATAGGCATGCAAGACACATCTATTTTTGTGCGAGGATACCACCTAGCAGGCAATACAGTCAACTCTACCGATATACAAGAGTTAGTACAGCATATTAGGTAATTCATCATCACTTACTGGCGAGGGAGATCTGCATCTGTGGTAGTTTCACTAAGAAGTCGCTCAAACTCTTGAATATTTTGCTTCATCTCACGGGACAATTTTTCATGTGCTGGAAGCTTTGCAATACTAGGATAGTAAGCTCTAGCCACAAAAAGTTGGTCCTTCATTTTCTTCACTGTATCATCTTTCATTTTTTCTCTATGTTCTTGACGCCATAGACAGTAGCTCCCGAATTTCACTTCACATGATTTTTCAATCTCATCAGTGACACTTTTCATATGTTCAGCAACTTCAACCATTCCACTAGTTCTAGTTGTCATATGTTCAGCAACTTCGACCTTTCCACCAGCTCTAGTTGTCATATGTTCAGCAACTTCAACAATTCTGCCAGTTCTAGTTCTCTGAAACAGATTTTAAAGTAGATCACAGTTTATGAAGCCCACACATCACCAGAAAACAAATAACGGGATAAAAAAACTACAACAATCATTGTAACAGGGACATACATTTTCTCTGTGACGTGGTTTTGGTGCATCAGAAGACACAGTAGATCCTGCCAATAATTCCCCCAAGCCCCAAGAAAACAGAAAGTAAAAATGAATAAACAGACTAAGAAAACAAATAAGCCCTAATTAACATCTTTTGATAGGGTAAGAAGACTATAGAAGCAACATGCAAAAACAGGTCATACCAATAGTATGAACTATTAGTAACAGCTGCAAAAGCTACAAGTTGATTAAGCAGAAGAGTCATACCAATAGTATTGTTAACAGCTGCCTTGACTGGTTCTTTTTTAAAATCCTGATCAAAAATAAAAACAAGACAATGAGCAAATTTCATATCAAACATGACTTCGAACTACAATATATAACCATATGCATAGGAAATATGATTTGAAATGCCTACTATAAGTAGAAATCAACATGCCAAAGCTTAGACCCCCATTGGTAATGTTTATATTTCTTCTTTCTCGTTAATGTTTTAAAAATTTGAGAACTAAAAGAGGAAAACATGTTTGGTGGCATTATTGTCACAGTTTTACTTGGCAATAATTTCAAAACAATTTAAAATGATGAAACCAGAAATATTTTGACTTGCATCAAAAACTTATTTTCACTGTTCTCACTCACCATAACCAGCAACCTACCTCTTGCCACTATAATTCCCAAGTATTACTGCAGCTAACCACAATCACCTTCCCAGTGTTATTAAAGGCGCGCACCTAGGCACGCCTTGATACCAAGTGCAAGCCTGACACCTAGAAACAAACCAGGCAGGCAAGATCTGCCCAGGCGCACCTGGGCACAGCCTTGGGCTTAGGCGTGCCAAGGCTGCGCCTGGTTTGTTTTAGTTTAATTTTAGTATTACTTTTCAGATTTTAAAAAAATACTAAATTGGAATTGATTTCTTGCTATATTTTAATCAAATCTAATCCTAATTCAAATTATACCTAAATAAAAGAAATCAATATATTCTGAAAAACTGAAACAAAGAGACTTAAGATACAAGAAATCCCCAAAAGTCAAGTGTGCATAGTTGTCACGTCCAGCAGCTCTCTTCTCCCTTTTTGGCTATTCTCAGCTATCCTCACCCTCGGATGGCACTCACGGCACAGCTCCAAGACGACCAGGACACCTCTCCCTTCTCGGCTCTCTTCTCCCTCTTCAAACAAACGTTTGCAACGGCATAGCCCTCCCTTCTCGCTCGGCTCTCCTCTCCCTATTCAAACAGATAGCACAGCCACCCTTCTCGGCTATCCTCTCCCTCTTCCAACAGACAGTTGCGACAACACAGCCTTCTTCCCTTCCCTTCTCGGCTCTCCTCTCCCTCTTCAAACAAACAACACCCTTCTTAGCTCTCCTTGCCCTCTTCAAACGGACAGCACAGCTCCACAACTTGTCTCCCTTCTCGACTCTGCTCTCTTTTCTTCAAATAGACAGCACAACTACTACATCATCTACCTTCTCGGCTCTCCTCTTCCTTCTTCAAACGGACGACCCAGCTTTAGGTAGCAATGGGAAACAACAAACAGTTTCTGGGTATGTTTGTTCATTGTTGTCTCCTCTCTTTATTTATTTTCTAGTTTCGAGTTACAAGTTTCAACACAAAGGGCAGCAAGCTAGCAACAGTTGATTTCTTATTGTTGTTGGATATTTGTTTATTCTTGGAGGAGTTATTTTATTACTCCTGCCGAGTTGATGAGGCCGAGCTGTCGAGCTTAGGGAAGGCCGAGCAGTCAAGCTAATGGCCAAGTTGCCGAGCTACTAAGCTCGTTATCATTTGATTTATTCTCTGTGATTTATCTTGCTGTTATATCTTATCTTTCCCTTTTATTAGATTTGTTTATATTTAAGATTGTTGTAATCTAGTTCTAAAAAGTAGGAACCTAATCTCTAAAATTTAGGAGAATTCTTAAGATCTACTGTGTATATATTTGTGACATTCTCAAGGGAATAAGATACGAAGTATTATTCTTTCAAAAGGAGATTTCTTCATGGTATTAGAGCAAGAATTATTTCCTCTTGTTATCAAACCCTAAGTAGCCAATTGCTGCAACGACCAGCCACCTCTTAATCTCCTTTCTTCCTTCTAACCAATAGTACCAGAATTCTTCTACAATGGCCACCAACAGCAGTAAGTCTACCCAGATTATTCCCGCACCAAGCAACAATGCTGTAACCATGGATAATAACAGCATGATCGCTATTACGGGACACAAGCTCAGCGGTCAGAATTATCTCCAATGGTCACAATCAGTGTTGATGTTCATACACAGCAAGGGCAAAGACGACTACTTGACCGGAGTCATAGCCAAACCAGGAGAAGAGGAACCAGGATACAAAGGTTAGAAGACAAAAAATAACATGGTGATGTCTTGGCTCATCAATTCTATAACGAATGAAATAGGTGAGAATTTCCTTCTTTATGATACTGCACAAGAAATTTGGGAGGCTGCTAAGGAAGCCTATTCCCATATCGAAAATACTTTGGAGTTATTCGACATAGAAAGCGTGCTTAATGACCTAAGGCAAGGTGATTCCCATGTCACACAATACTTTAATTCATTAAACAAGTATTGGCTTCAATTGGATAATCCAATGGAAGTGCACAGAGGATTCACCAAAATACAAGAGTATTGTGGAAAAGAAGAGACTATACAAATTTCTCATCGGTTTGAATAAAAACCTAGATGTTGTACGTGGGAGAATTCTCGGAACAAAACCCTTGCCAAGTCTTAGAGAGGCCTTTGCTGAAGTCCGAAAGGAAGAGAGCCAGATGAAGATTATGCTCAAGTCTACAAGTCCAACCTTGGAGCAATCGGCTCTAATCACCCGCGGAAGCCTTCAAACAAAAGAAGGGCAGACCTTGGTGTGATCATTGTCACAAGACAAGACACACTAAGGATACTTGTTGGGAAATTCATGGTAAGCCACCTGATTGGAAGCTAGCCCATGAAAGGAAGAGTAGAGGTGCTTTAGCTTCCACGGAGGAAACCACAACAACCTCATCACCTAATCTGTTCAGCAAGGAACAGATGGAATGGCTTCAAACTATGTTAGAAAAGATCCAATTTTCTCAGCCCTCTAACTTGGCGTCCGATTCCATAGCCCTTAAAGGTAAATCATCTCATGTTTTAACTGCCAAAAGTGAGTTTTCTGCTATATGGATTGTTGATTCAGGGGCTTCTGATCACATGACCAGAAAATCTAATATACTAACTAATTTTCAACCCTGCAAGCAAGATTGGGTGGTAAGGATTGCTGATGGTTCACTATCAAAGGTAGCTGGAATTGAAATGGTGACATTTAACCCTAAAATCAGTTCTCTTGGTGCCAAATTTAGACTGCAACTTAATATTAGTGAGCAAGTTATCTACCGATTGTAATTGTATGGTTAAATTCTCACAAAATTTGTGTGAATTTCAGGACCGGAGTTCGAGAAGGACGATTGGCAGTGTTGAAGCATGTTCGGGCCTCTACATCCTTAAAAAGACTTCTTCTAGCAGTAAAGTTGTTCAATCCAGCAACTGTTCTTCTCTTAAACCAGCTGTTTATTTATCTAATTTTCATTCCAATAATGGTGCTATCATGTTATGGCACTATAGACTAGGTCATCCTAATTTTGTTTATCTTCAGAAATTGTTTCCCTCATTGTTCAAGAATAAAGATCCCCATTTGTTACAATGTGAAATCTATCAATTCTCTAAACATATACGAAACACTTATCCTAGCCAAGTTTATACTCCATCTTCGCCTTTCTCCTTGATTCATAGCGATGTGTGGAGGCCTTCTAGGGTTAGAAACATTACTGGGACTCGTTGGTTCATATCATTTATTGATGATCATACTCGCTTAACGTGGGTATTTCTTATGAAAGAAAAATCCGACGCTGGTTCTATCTTTCAAACTTTTCATTCAATGGTGCAAAGACAATTCAATGCCAAAATTCAGATCTTGAGAACAGATAATGGAAAAGAAAACTTCAATTCTATCCTTGGTCATTATCTTTCCCAACAAGGCATAGTACACCAAAGCACTTGTGTTGATACCCCCCAACAAAATGGGGTTGCAGAACGAAAGAACCAACACTTATTGGAAGTTGCGAGATCCCTATTGTTCTCTACTAATGTTCCTTCTCATTTTTTGGGTGAGGCTATTCTAACGGCCACCTATCTAATCAATAAAATGCCCTCACGCATCCTAAAGCATCAAACCCCTAGTCAACTTCTTCTTACTTCCTTTCCTCACACACGGATCCTTTCACATCTTCCCCTCAAAATTTTCAGTTGTTGTGCATTTGTTCATGTGCATAATCATATGAGAAGCAAGCTTGAGCCTCAATCTCTCAAATGCATATTTGCTACTCTCCTCATCAAAAAGGGTATAAATGCTACTCTCCTGAACTTCAAAAATTCTTTACCTCCATGGATGTCACATTTATTGAAAATCAGCCCTATTATCACAAAACTGACATTCAGGGGAAGAACATTCAAAGATACTTTCTTAGAATATCAGTTTTGAGATTCTATTGACTGCCAACCTGAATCTAACACCTCTACCAGCCATTCTCCTTCTCCTACCAAGGAATTTCCTGCTTCTACTGTTACTGAACTGCAAGTTTACCCTAGAAGACAGTCCAAACCTAAGGAGAATGAGGCTCTAACATGCCCCGGGACTGTTCAAGAGGTTGAGCCGAAATCACCGGTAGAAAGAGGTAGAAATACAGCTGGTGAGGATACTATTATTGTTTCTATTGATGATGAGGATTTACATTGGCCTATTGCCTTGAGGAAGGGTGTGAGAGCATGCACAAAACATCCTCTACAAAATTATATCTCATCCAAGGGTCTGTCACCAAAATTCAATGTGTTTGTTTCAAATGTAGACAAAGTGCAAGTTCCTAACAATATCCAAGAGGCTCTTCAGCACCCTAGATGGAAGGAGGTCGTTCCTGAGGAAATCAAGGCCTTGGAAAAGAATGAAACGTGGGATATCACTGATTTGACTCTCGAAAAAAACCCTGTGGGCTGCAAGTGGGTTTTCACGGTAAAATATAGGGAGGATGGAGAGATTGACAGATTCAAGGCTTGGTTAGTGGCAAAGGGCTTCACCCAAACTTATGGTACTGATTACCAAGAAACATTTGCTCTTGTGGAAGCTTATGGTTAAATACCATCAAAGTTTTGTTGTCCCTAGCAACAAATTTGGATTGGCCTCTACATCAGTTAGATGTGAAGAATGCTTTCTTAAATGGAGATCTAGAAGAGGAAGTTTACATGGAGATTCCCCATGGATTTGAGACTAAACTTACAAAGAACAAAGTTTGCAAGCTAAGGAGATCACTCTATGGACTTAAACAATCCCCAAGAGCCTGGTTTGAGAGGTTTACAAAGGCAGTCAAGAAGCATGGATTTAATTAGTGCCAAGCTGACCACACCTTATTCATCAAAAGGTCCTTGGAAGGTAAATTGACTATTCTCATTGTATATGTGGATGATATCATTGTTACAGGGGATGACATTATTGAAATCAAAAGCCTTAAAGAAGTACTTGCAAGAGAATTTGAGATCAAAGACCTAGGGAATTTAAGATACTTCTTAGGTATGAAGATTGCAAGGTCCAAAGAGGGAATTTCAATCACACAAAGGAAGTATATCCTGGATCTCCTTAAGGAAACATGAATGTTGGGTTGTAAACCAGCTGAAACACCTATGGAATCTAAAGCAAAATTGGACATTGGCAAAGAAAATAATCCAGTTGACAAAGGAAGGTATCAAAGGTTAGTAGGAAAGCTTATATGTCTATCACATACCAGGTCGGATATTGGATTTTTTGTTAGTGTTGTAAGTCAATTCATGAATGATCCCAAAGAGGAGCACTTGGAAGCAATTTACCGCATCCTAAGGTACTTAAAATCAACTCCAAGCAAGGGGTTAATGTTCAGAAAAACAGCAAATCGAGGAATCACAGTCTATACAAATGCTGATTGGGCTAGTTCAATTCTTGATAGAAGATCAAATTCAGGGTATTGTTCATTTGTATGGGGAAATCTAGTGACCTGGCGTAGCAAGAAGCAGTCGGTTATATCTAGAAGTAGTGTAGAGGCCGAATTTAGAGCAATGGCTCATGGATTTTGTGAAGGAATATGGCTGAAAAGACTACTCCAAGAGCTGAAAATAGATACAACAGAACCAATACAGGTGTTGTGTGACAACCAATCTGCTATAAACATTGCTAAAAATCCGGTTCATCATGACCGGACTAAACATGTGGAGATTGACAGACACTTTATCAAAGAAAAACTAGAAGAGGGAGTATTCAAGCTGATCTACACTCCTAATAGTAACCAAGTGGCTGACATTCTCACTAAAGCTCTATCTAGAAGAATATTCGATGAACTGAGTTGTAAGCTTGGCTTGAATAACATATTCAGCCCAGCTTGAGGGAGAGTGTGGAAATTGTTGGAAGGCCGAGCTGCCGAGTTGATGAGGCTGAGCTGATGGAAGGCCGAGCTACCGAGCTGATGAGGGCGAGCTGCCGAACTGAGGGAAGGTCGAGCAATCAAGCTAATGGCCAAGTTGCCGAGCTACTAAGCTCGTTATCATCTGATTTACTCTATGTGATTTATCTTCTTGTTATATCTTATCTTTCCCTTTTATTATATTTGTTTGTATTTAAGGTTGTTGTAATCTAGTCCTAAAAAGTAGGAATCTAATCTCTAAAATTTAGGAGAATTCTTAGGATCCACTATGTATATATTTGTGGCATTCTCAAGGGAATAAGATACGAAGTATTATTCTTTCAAAAGGAGATTTCTTCAACTCCTCACTGTTCATTATTGTTCTATAAATAGAATAGTGGTCAACAGCACTCAGCAGCATGAGCTACAATGACCCTTAGGCCTTAGCAGTTCAATACTGTTCATAAATAAAACAGTGGTCAGCACTCAGCAGCATGAGTTGCATAGCTATAATGACGAATGACCCTTTGCGGTATTTTTTTTTCTTAAGATGGTCTTAATTAGGATTTAAGATTTACAAACCTCTTTTGAATTTAATCTAATTTTAGTTAAAGACCTTTCTTACAAATTTTTTTAACTTATGTGATACTTATATTTTGATTGCTGAAATATAATTGGATTTGCCGTGCTAAAATTTACAGGTATGTAACTTGTTTTAATATTTCTCTTAGTTAGTACTTAGCATATGTTGAATTTTTTATTTTTTTTATAACATGCTTGTTAAAATATCATTAGAAGTTAGGACCTATTTTATACCTTTTTCTTCAACTAGGACATATATATTTTTTTTAATTAACTTGCACCTAGTTCCACTAAACTCGTGTCTCACCTTGCGCCTTGCAACTCAGACTCCAAGACCCTTGTGTGCCTTGGGCCTTTAATAACTACACCTTCCATTGTCACCACTACCACCACTCTCTAGACTCTACCGCCTACACAATTACTACCAACATAGATGCCATGAATCATTGCCACTCCATGCACTCACCCACAACTCTGGCTGTCTCACCACATTAACCATCACCAATGCCATCATCTCCACAACTACCTAGATTCACTAACAAATCATCAAAGACGCTACACAACGTCACCTCTACTTTGCACCACCACTATTACAAAGCATTTGCTTCCAAAACAGCTGCAGATATCAAACATGTCTTTTTGTTTATTAAGGACCTAATTACAAGTGAAAAATTCACTGAAACCAAGGACCTAACTATTGAAATATATAATTTATCCACACATGAGATCCTCCCTAAATGAAATCCTCTGAATAATAATGTCTCCAGTCTTGACCTTTATCCAAAACTTCAGTAGCTATGCTACCCACTAACCAATATATGTCTATTTAAAGATTTTGGAATTTCTCCCTTCTTGAGCAAACCAAAACTTGGCTGAGTTTCCAGAACTTATGTCCAATAATTTTAGATGCCTCACCAAACAAGTAGGCAGGGTGCAAGCTTTTCCTCAACATTGATGACTCATTTCTTACAAATGAATAATGCATCTCACTCCTCAAATTCACAACAGCTATTCAAACCTATCCCATCAACCATCAGCAAACCTTTACATGAATCATAAAAAATCTTTCATAAAGTTCTGTAATCCCTAATCTTCTCTTCACTGCTGATCAACATGTACACTAAAATCATCTTTGGTGAGGTTGCGAAGTATGGGTTTGTGGTTCCCCAGAAATAAACCCAAATAGCCTCCTTTAATGCATACACTAAATAACATAAACTGGATGTTACTACTAATCAAGACCATATAAAATGCGTAGAACAGCAGGAAAATATCTGCATCACTTCAGACTAATAAAACAAAAAAGATCAAATAAAACTAGATTCACCAATGGACAAAACTGTTCCTCAACAAAATCTTGGAAACATCAAAATCTGCATTTTAGGTTTTGGTATTACTTGGGGAATTCAATAAGAAAAATTTAACTATTTAAGCTTCAAATAAGGAAAGTGCAAATAAAAGCATAGTTTATAATTGTGCCATGAAACTATCATACATTCCTAATGAATTTCCTAATAGTAGTCGATACAACATACCAAGCCTTTATCCCACTATGTCATGATGGCTACACAAATTCTATCTTGCTGATCATTTCTAAACATGGCCTTTCTGTAAGGCCACCCTTACAACTATTATCAAATGATGATTGAAGGAGAACAAGAAAAGCATGCAAAAAAAAAATTGATAAACTGAAGTACAAACTCTAACATGGAGAGAGAAAAACAAGAAAAAAAAATCATTTCCAATGGGACCTTAAAACATCACAATCTCTCAAGCTTCTGGTTTGGAGCTATATTACTAGATGAGACTAATACCTAAATGAATTACAAATTAAATACGGGCACCAAAACAGAATATAATTTTGCCCCAACATAGCAAAATCAGAGATTCTAAACAATCAATTTTTTTTTTTGGCATAGCTATTTTCTATAAATGTTTTCTTAGGAAGGAAAAAAACATAATATAAGTACATCAGGTGAATTACATCAAGATCCCCTTGGTAAATTTTGCTATTTTTGTCCTACCAGTCTGGAGCCTAGGGGCATTATCCTCCCTCACTCACTCTCTCCCTCTATGCAACTTCTTCTTTCTTCAAAGACTGCAAGATTATCTAAGTTGTTGGTGGCACTTGGAATCTGAAGCACTTAGGGGGTGAGAAAAGGAGCATTCCTGGGTCTCAAATACCTCAAAGATGACTTATTTCATCCTTTGTTGATCCAATACTGGCAGGTTGTCCTCAATCAAGGTTCCTTTTCATAATGGATATTTTTTCGTCTCAAGGGAAGAGAGAAATGGCAATAACAGCTTTGAATAAGGAGAAGCAAGCTTACAAACAACAGGACCTACTTAAAACCAATGGAAGATCCATGGAATCAAGCCATGATATCTGTACAGCTGAAACAAATTAACTTCCACGGAATCAATAGTATCTGAACGCATCTATAGAAACCAAATCTCCAAAATTAAAATATTTCTCAATCATCAGCCACCCAACCTGCTACCTTCACTAATTGGCTAACTTAGCAATAAAAAGGAAAAAACATAAAATCTACAATCAAATGGGAAAAAAATCCCTAGAAACAATTCAGGAGTATCAGAATCTAGAAATCTGAGTGAATTATGTGTGTTTAATTCCTAGAAAGAATGGAAAACAAAGAGGGAAACAAAATGCACAAAATCAGCAAAATAATCACTTCATTTAGGGGTGTTCTATCAATACAACATGAATTGCAGAGAAAGAAGTTGCTGAAAGAGAGAAAGTAGAGAGAGGAACAAATAATTATGATGAAAAGTAGAGATGTATAAAAAAAGGCTTATTTTTAGGTAAATTTGTAACATTGTTGGTCTCCAAACTAACATAAGGGTTGAATTTAAAAAAAATAAAAAAAATAACAAAGCCAACCATAAGGACCCGAAATAACAAAATTAAACTACATTGGGTGTCCATAAAATTGGTCTAAACCACAGGGGAACTGGCTGTAATTTGGCCAAGTAAAAAATTATGAATATCAGTGTTTTGCCTTTAAAAATTCTTAAAGGAAAAGAAAATTGCGAGTGATGTTCTCAGAAATATATTCTTGTAATTATCTGGAGAGACAATAGAGTAGATTGTGCTATTTCATTGGATATCTAATTGCTTGAACAAATATAAGTTTGAGAATATCTTCAATTTTAGTAATAGTATCTACAAGCTTACGCTCTTCGTCTCATCATTTTAGTAGAAATGGCACACTCCATTCCACATCATGTATCAGCTGGTAACATAAGTTCTGAGTTATTAGGCCAAAAATTGTTGAAGGATCCTTTATAGAAAGAATAATAGATTTTGGTTCCATCTTTGGTCAATGTTTTCATTCTGAAGTCAATGTTCTCAACCTTCTTTGAAGGAACACCAGCCTAAGTGGCTAATGATCTTATAAAAGTTTCACTTCAATGAGTCTGATAGCCACCCAGACTTGCAAGCCATCATTCACAAATAGAACAGAATAAGGAGAAGAGTCCAATTCAGTTTCCAATTACTTAAAAAAACAGTGTTCATAAAGTTATTATAGGTTTCAATATTTTTCTCTGGATGATCTTAACAATGATTAACTGACAGATGGATCTTTCAAGTTCAAATTTCAGTCTCAACAGGAGCCCTGAGTTAAAGTCTCCTAAAAGTCAACTATTATGTACCCACATATATTTCTTTTAATCAGGAATACAGGTAGCATATGTAATTGTAGAAAAATAAAATTGTAATTAAGGGAAAAAAGCTTTGGAGATGGAAATTCTATCCCAATGAATTCTAAATCAGGCCAGATGTGTCAGGAATGAGTAGAGCTGGATCTAAAAAACTGTGACTTCGCACTCAAAAGCAACAGAGGAATGTATGGAATGTGGATAAACAACAGGTTCATACAACTCACAGGCAAGTTGGACAAAAAATGGATTATAATATAATTGCATGTTTTCACTTTTCAATTATTGGCTACAGCAGAAGAAAATTGGCTTGGAAGGGCACAACTGGCCTTGTTATCTCATCCAGCACACTGGGATTCTCCTTGTTCTCGAGATAGGGGCTGATATTTTTAATCCACCACATCAGACCACCTGACAATCTAAACAAAAACCTCGTATCATATTATTTTGGGGACAGAGGCCAATAATTATTAGTTATGGTATGAACCCATACTTCCAGCCCATTCAAGAGAGGATTTCAACAAAAGTTGTTCATTCAGTTGGAACCACTGGATTTTGTAGATTTCTAGAATGTAAAGAATTTTCAACAACTTGGGACTGAGGGGCAGTAGCCAAGATCACTTTGAGAAGCTAACAACCCATTTTAAGAGCTATCTAGAGGAAGGACTAATGACCCATTTAAGGTTTGAAAAATGAATTAAGTTAAAACTGATATCTAATTGCCTAAAACCCACCACATGGCCTGCAGTTATCAGATTGACAATGCTCCAAGAAAATAAACTAACAAGGGGAACAAATCGAGAGTAATAGTTCCAGCCACTAATTGTTGAGAGGTGTTGGGATGCAGCCAAGGACACATCAAATAAATATTAATTTTATACGATTAGGTTTTTTCGTTTTGTCCTGCTTATGTAATCTATTAGTTGTTTTTTTAGTTTGAATATTACAAAATTCATTCTAGATTTGAAGTAGCACTGGAACAGTATCTTAGGATTATTTTGAAAGAGTTCTAGTTGTTTTAGGATTTTTAGCCTATAAATATGGCTGATTCATGTAATCCAAAAACATGTTTTTGACAATGAATAAGAAAGTTAAGTTTTGAGAGAACTTTGAGCTCTCTCTCTCTCTTTCCCTCTGCTGCATCACTTCTCTTCTCTTCTTCTATATATTTTAGTTTTCCTCTCTGATATCTCTTTTCTCTCTCAGATTTCTACTTCTCTGCTATCCCTTTTCTGCTGCATCACATATCTTCTCTTCCTCTACATATCCTAGTAGCCTTCTGTGCTGCATCACTTCACTTCTCTTCCTCTACATATCTTAGTCTTCTTCTCTGCTATCTATTTTCTCTCTCAGATTTCTACTTCTTCCATGTTGCATAGCAAGTAATTGGCTGAAAAATGTTTTCTTTTGGGATTCAAGGGATTCCAAGTAGATTAGTTTTCATCCAATTAGCTAAAATCCACAAAGCACAGACAATTCCTAGGGGCTGTCGTACTTGCGTCGCCGGCATCTCAGGGATCGATATGTGCTGGGCATGCCCATGTGACGTGCTCAAAACTTTTTTAATTTTTTCTTTTAAGAGGACACGTGTCCTCTCAACACACTTTCAAAGACTTAAAAATAAAGATTTTTTTAACAACTCTAATTTTCTGACTTGGTAATTGCATGACTCTTCCCTTTTTCCATGTTCTCATCACTAGACTCTTTTGTTTTCTTACTCGTACACACTTGAATCCTCTTGTCTTTGAACATTAACTGGATTTTGACACACTTGTACCCTCTTAGTATTGTATTTATTTATCTCTTAGCTCTAGTATTTATTTTCTTTGAATCTTAAATACTTGTTTTGGACTTTTTGGTGTTTGAATTTGAAATGAGTAATGACTTGTGAGTTGGTTGCTAATTAGATTAGAATTATTCATTTGAAATTTTGAATTATGAATTTTAAATGCATATTTATGAGTTTGAAATATAGTTTTTACTTTAATATGTCATTAGAAATATAAAAATATATTGTATTTATTAATGTATCCCGACTGAATCGTGTCCTATATTTTTGGAAAATGTCGTGTCCCATGACTGTGTCTGTGCTTCACAGGCTAAAATAGAGGAGCACCTCTTCTTGAATGTGTTTGGTAATTTCATCCATTACTAAAGCAAAGAGATAAGGACTTAAAAATCCTTGATATAATCCAATTTAGCAAAAATAAATGCATAAAAGATGTTATGGTAAATATTGAAGATCAAGCATTCAAAGAAGATATCATTTAAACCAAGAAAATGTATATATATCATTTCAAATATCTTGGGTCAACTGTCTAAAAACATGGGGAAATTATTAAAAAGTTACTCACAGAATTAAAGCAACCTGGTTAAAATGGAGAAGTGCATCTAACATTTAATGCAATAGTAAAATTCCCATTAAAGCTAAAAGAAGAAAAATGTTATTGAGCTACTATAAGACCAGCTCTATTGTATGGCATAGAATCCTAAGCAATAAAAGATCAACATGTGTAAAATATGAACTTAACAAAGATGAGGATGTCACATGGATATACAACAATATAAGAAACAATGTCCATCATAAGGTTAGAATGGCTCTTATTAAAGATAAGATATTCAAAATGCAACTAAAATGGTTTGATCATGTAAAAAGAAGATCAACAAATGCTCTTGTAAGAAGAGTAGATGGAATGGAAGAAGTTTTCAGTAAATGAGGTAGAGGAAGACCAAAAGGACCAAAAAAAAACATTGGTAGGGAACTCTTAAACATGACTTGCATTATAATAGTCTTACAGAAAATATAGTCATCAATAGAGATAATTGGTGAAATAAAACCAATGACCTGATAAGATTAAGACTTAATACGTTATTGGCTAAAATAGAGGAAGACCAAAGATATAAAAATAACACAGGAAATAAGGACTCTAAAGAAGTTATGGCTATGGATAGAGATAGTTGGCAAGCTAGTCTGGTAACAAATCCACCTAGTGGGATTAAGGTTAGTAAAGCTGTTGATGTTGGCTAAAATATATATGGTCTTAAACTGGCAGTGGTTTTGTAGTTTAGGGATGTCAAATGCATTGGGAAGTGCTTAATGTTGGATTTTTTTTTTTTCCCCTAAGAAGGAAAGAAGCATCAGTTGAAAGGTAAATTAGAGGGGAGATTTGATGTAATTAATCATGTGATTCAGCAGGTGGGCGACATCCATCTAAGGAAGTTTTACAATTTGCAATGAATAACTATTCAACTCAGTAGTTGGGATACATCCATCTAGAGTAATTTTACCATTTGCATTTCCAATTGACACACAGTTTCCTACTTCCATTCCTGAATGATCATAATTGTTAGATGTCTACTCAAAAATATTGAAGAACCTCCAAGTTTGCCTACATCACAAACTCAAAATAATGCCACCGAGATGGCGCAAACTAGCCAGTGTACAACTTTATGAATAACCTGATGTGCCAAAAAAAGTAATCGAGATTCAATATGACTATGAAGGCAACATCTGAGATTAGAATCATTCAGTACAACAATAGCTCTTTTTCCCCTTCAAGGACTACTGGCCAAGAAAAGAATAATAAGGGCTCCTTTGTGTTAATTACAGGACCTTCACAAATTTAATAATGAGGAATAAATTTTCTACTCATGTTGTGGTGGTACATCAACATGATTTCAGGCACTACCGAATCATATCTTCCATCAATTCTCAATAAATTTCTCTTACTACCCTTTGATGGCATCCTAGTCTAGATCTAGTCTTGGGCAGAGCACCTATAGCATGTGAACATAGTATGGGATGTTCTAAGGAATAAGCAGCAGAGAATGAATTGTTCTACAAATACATTCTGCCAGCAAAATGTTTAGTAATTGGAACACGTTACCTTGGTAAAGGAGCATGTGTGTGTGCGTGTGTAAGAGAGTTAGGTTAAGGCAATGACTGATTTGCCATTGCAAGAAACTACCATTGCCCCCCGGGGCATTCTGTGTCAGCTGGGTGTCGATGTTAATTGATATTATGGGGGACAAGGGTTCAAATGGAAATCAATAACAGATAAAGCATTTTGAAACTCTTAATCATGCTACCCTCAGGCACTGTGCTATTGGATATGCCAACTCTTGTGAAAAATATTGTAGCAAAAAGTGATCATTTTGGTACTGGTCTCCTTGAAGTGCTCTCCCAAGAAGATCAGCCTATCAATACATAGCAAGGGCTTCTCCGGTAAAGGCTTTTAAGGAAATCGACCTGTGCAAAAGAATTTGTGGCAGTGGTATAGATGTTTCAAAAATGACAGCATTATCTATTATACCATGATTTTAGATTCACTCATCAAGGTAGTTTGAAATATATTTGAAAGGAATAATTTTTTCAGAGTTGAAATAACATGGTTAGTAAATCACTGGGGGCATGGACACTTCATTCCAGGTGTCTCACCCATTGGACAGGTATACAGGAATACTTAATTATCAAACACTGCAGGAACTTGTTGGTCACGCCAAATGGTGTCCTAACACTTTTGTTTTCAGACACAGCTAGAACACGCAACAAACCCATAATAGACACGCTGAAGTACAGAATAGGTTTTCAATAGGATTTTTATAACTTTTTTTGGGATAAAATTTCTATACTCTTAAGTTTTGGGGGTAAAAAAATAAAAATAAAAAGTGAACCTAATTATAACTAAGAAATTACAAATATTTGTTATTTTCTATAATGAATGATGTTTATAGTGTCATTATTTAGGATCTAATGGTATCTTTATGGTGGAGTGATCATATTTCATCAATAGTTCCGTAGATTGTTACCATTATTATAAAATGAGAGTAGTATCTTATTCAATATTTTTAGTACTTGTCGTTTATTATGTTCATGAGAACTATACGAATAAAAAATGTAGGGAAAAAAAAAAGATTGTCATATTCCTGTAGTATCTGAATTCTTAAATTTCTCAAATTGTAGTATATTGTATCTGTTTCCATACTTGTATCAATACCCAATCCCTATCAGTACTTCTTAGGATTTGAATTTCAAATTGCAAGTAGGATCATTAGATAGACTATGGTCGCACATGTTCTCAATAGTGGTTTTACGACAATCAACTGAATGCTGCTGCGTATGTTCCCAGATTGGCTGTCTACAATGAAATTAAGCACGGGCCAAATGGGCATGATAAGCTGTGGAGGATTTGCAGGAAGTTGCAGAAAAAACTGAACTGTGATTTCAGCTAAAGGTTGCCACCAATGGACAATTAACCTACAAGGTCAAGTTGATCATACCAGCAGGACATACGTTTAATCAACAAATGCTCCATAAGTTTCAAGCCATCAGATTGGGGGTCATTCCAGACAATTCAGAAACCTACAAAAGGCCATACCACTGGAGAGGAATGATGAGAGATGCCCAACAGTTCATAGCAGATTGCGTATATGCCAGCTAGCAGAATAACAGGTCACATCTCTTACCAGATTACTGCAGCTTTACAGATTTCCAAGCCTGTTTGTGAGGATATCATTATTGAGGGTACATCTAAATCAGAAGGAAAATAAGCCATTTTGTGGTTGTTAACTGCTTAAAGCAAGTATTAGCCCAGGGGTGGCAGAAATCTTTGTGGAGGAAGATATAATGCTGCATGCCTTTTTGAGATCTGTTGCTACTGGTGATGAGCCAATATATCAGAATTTCTTTGAAGGATAATTCAAATTATAGGGACTAAACCAGGCCAGAATTCCATCAGCAAGCAAATGGTCTTATCCTAGGTGCTTTGTTGGGGCACAGCCAACAACAGGTAAAGTGGACTCAGTGGGCATAACATCAATATATTTGCCACAGGAATTACACCCTCTCATACAGTACATGAGTTAGTTCAGCCTTTGATAATTGACTAGCCCCACAGGTTATCTTGAATAGATGCAGAGGGAGCAATTTTGAGGTAGAGATAAGATGTTGCAAGAACTTAATAACCATCTAGTATTGGAACATTGAGTCTTTCATTTTAACGACAATAAAAGCAAGTATGGTATTACATAATGCAACAATTTCCTCTTTTTTCAAAGTTCAAAGAATTGATATTTAGCCATAGCTTTTTGTCGATTACATACAGCCATCAATTGATTGAGGAGGTATTTATGGTTTCTAGAAGGAGCTCTCATGCAAGGATGCAACCAGAAAACTATAAGATGAATTGCAACAGCAATTTGCTCATATCTACCTCAAATGATAAGTTTGATTTTAGACAAAGAGGGGGTGATATTGTGATAGTTTATTTCCTATCCTCCAACCTTGGACACACGCCCCGGGGAGGGGGCTGTTATTTAATGGTGAGAACTCTCCTATCAAGATCTAGATTAACAAGCTATACCTATCAGTTTCAGACACTACACATAGGGAATAGAAGGGGGGAGAGGTTGCAAGGAGAGATCAAGAGGTGAGAATTCTTCCATCAAGGTCTAGATAAACAGGCTGTGCCTATACTTTCAGACAGCAAACAAAGGAACACTCTTCTTTCCCTCAACAGATTAAATATGAAATTAAAGCACTACCATTCATGACTTAACAGTGCAAGAAGTTGAGTCTTAACCATCAGAGCAGAATGCAATGAACCTTAGGAAGAGTTGGTTCCAATCTTCTGATGAGGTCATCTACATGTGCTGTTGATTGGTCTCCCTGCCAATGAAATGAGTAAATGAAAACAAAAACTCACTAGTATTAAAAAACAAAAACAAGAAAGAAAAATAGGAGAGCTCCATTTCGGGGTTTAACAGCAAAATAAACATGCAAAATCTATGAGAAATTAAAGCAGAGTTTTTTTTTTTTCCAAATATCCAAGTTCTTCTAGTGACTACTGGAGAAGTCCAAGTTGCCAAATAACCAAACAAAAGGCATTACCTTAGACTGATTCCCAGATTTACCCCTGCTGTGTCGATCATAAACTTTAAGATCAATCTGATTGACATCACGAAAAACACAAGGGAAAAAGAAAAAGAATCAACACAAATGTGTCAAAATTGGCAGAAGAAATTTTAAACAGTTGCTGCAAATTCTGAATTTATAAATGCCTCTGCATCCTTACAGAATCTGAAGTTCGTTGTTCGGTTGGATATGCTGCAAGAGATGCAAAAGGAAAAAGAAGAAAGGAAGTTATTTACAATTAAACCTTCGATTAGGAAAAGGAAAAAATCAAAGACATAAATATGGACATTCCTCTGGCTAGGCAAAAATTGTGAATCCGTGCGAGGCAATGCAAGGATCAGGAGGATAAGAATGTGAGATAAAGCCCCAAAGTATTATATCAGGATCTCAAGCGAGAGAAAAAAAGAAGCCGAACGAGCTTCGAACCAAAACACGAAGATCCGAGGTACATTATTTAATTAAGAACGATTCTGTCTCCTAAGAAATACAAAAAAGAAGATAACAGTACATAATTGGAATACATCAACCGGAAGTTAACGGTTAAGGCCCTGAATCGTGCTGGCATACACTTAATTAACCGCCATAACATGCAGATTCAAGGGGGGAGGAAACTGGCGGCGAACGGATCTAAGACAGCACGGAAAGCGCATTGCCAATCCACTACAGAAATAGAATCACGAAACAAAGAACATAACAGATCTAGAGAAAGAGAGAGGGGAATACCGGGAGTAGAGTGAAAGCCGTTGTGGAGGCCGAGCAGGAAGACGAGGGGAACAAGCATGGAAAGCAGAACGAGGCCGAGCACTCCGACCACGAGGCCTCTCCACCGCCTCTTCGCCGGAGGGAGACTGCCGTACGATGACGATGACGAACCCCCGCCCTTCATCTCCCTCCTTCACATACAGATTCTCCTCTCGGCCTTTCGTCGTTCTTCTTCTCCGCCCTCAGATTCGTGATTGCGGAAGCAGCAACTACAATTCCTCTCCGACCTAATCGGTGAATCTATCAATCACGGGACAACGGACGGACTCTGAAGCGTCCGCGCTCCAATGCCGGCGAATGGCTGCATTACCGGAAGCAGCAATGATTCGTACGCAAGTGGCAGCGCCGACCGACGCTCCGATCTTCCTTCTCCTTTTATTTATGGTTGCCTGCTCCTCCGATCGATCCCCGCCCCACGGATCACTACTCGCGTTTCGTAATTATAATTATACAACCTGGAAACAAATACACAATGACGAAACGGGATGCGGGATGGCCTTTCGATGTGACCCTCTTTATTTAGCGACACGTGGCCCACTCTGGTTGGACCCTCTTTTACCCTAATTTTCTATCCTTTATTACTAACTAATATATAGTTATTAGTGCCAAATTTAATTAATAGCAATTTGCTTTTAGTTTAATCATTTAAATGCGCGTTTAATTTTACTCATTACCATTTGTCCATTATTTATCTTATTAAATAAATTTCAACTTAGAGATTATATTTTTCTTTTCTCCATACGTAAATAATGAACTAATAAATTACTAAAAAAAATGACAAAACAAGATGATGCATGCATTTTGATGTGGATAATCAAAGAGGACTTAAAATAAATAAAGAAATGTTCATATCAATGACTAAGTAATAGAAATAATTAATAATTAATTGAATATCATTTCAATAAGCATCTCACATTTACTCGTGAAAATGATTGAAAAATGAGTCTAGATTTAGACATGAGAATTGTTAATTATTGGATGACTATTAAAATTATTTTTAATAAATTTAAGATTTTTTTTGTCAACCCAAGACGAAGTCAAGGCTTATTTAAGATTTTGAATAAAATGGCGGATAAGATTTTAGCATAGATTGAGATAATTTTTATTTAAGGTTAAATATTACCACTTTTAATGAACTCTAATTTAGAGACTATATGGTAAAAAAATAAGTAACGATAAAGATAGCTAATATCTAGAAAGTGTTTTAAGTGTAACTATGTGTGACACTAATTTAATGATTGTCCATGTGGAAGGAAGCAAATAAAATTGAATGCAAAGAAGCGAGTGATGTGATGATGACAAGAGGGGGTAGTATAGTGTAAAATTATAAATATTGTATTAAGATATATAAAAAGATTTAAATTTATAATTTTATGTTGTCGTGAGATACTAATGGTAACTTAAAATATTTTTGAGGATAAAACTAATGTTACGGGTATTTTCTGGATCATTTTTTATGGGCTAGAAATAGTTCAGTGGATCAGTCCAATCTCCTAAAGTTCAACGGGTCCAAGGCCAAGAACGTCAGAGCAATGTCACACGTCGTCGAAAATTGAGCTTAGATCGTGGGACCAAGCATGTTTCCAACAATGCTTTTAACTCATTGCCCGATTATTCAGCTCGCATAACAAAAAAATCACGGAATAACCAGAAACGATATCTACCTACCTTGTCTAAGGCAAACCAGATCTCTGATAACGCATAATCTATTATTGATTTTATAAAGCTGATAGGAACATATTGTCTCCATAATATTATCCTATCATTTTTAGATTTTTATGAAAATTGTAAACACCTCACACTATAAATAGAGGTCATAAATCATTGTAAATGAGAAATGAGATATTGTTGGTTTGTCGGAATAATCAGAGAACAATCGTGAATTATGCATCATTCTGCCCGAACCATATAAAACTTCATTGCGAACAGTTTGTTATTGGTCCTATTTGTTTATTCTCTTAGCATTTGTGTTTATTTTCTCAGTACGGGCCGACAAATCACGGTCAACTTATTCTAAACGTCGACAACTAATATTTATATAAACACAAAAACGACATATGTCTAATGCTATCAATAATTCAGAATTAGGTGCTTATTAAAATTTTTTTTATCATATTATTGTAATCATCTTATAAAATAAAAGTTATAAGTTGGTAGGTATATCTACTTA
Source organism: Diospyros lotus (assembly GCF_014633365.1). Taxonomy (NCBI): domain Eukaryota; kingdom Viridiplantae; phylum Streptophyta; class Magnoliopsida; order Ericales; family Ebenaceae; genus Diospyros; species Diospyros lotus. Next base: position 32,441,735 of record NC_068350.1, read on the forward strand.
ATTATTTTATTGTCCATTTAAAATTCATTTTAACCTTTATGGACGATGGAGTATTTATTTTGTGAGGTTGGAGCCCCCCAATAGATCCATCAAAACACAACATTTGTGATTTTTAGTTTTTTTTTTTAATTTTAGTTGTGTTTAATTTTTTGATTCAACTAAAAAAATAAAAACTCAAAATGTTATTCGATAACTTTAATTTGTTTCTAATTCTATTGTTGTCCTTATCAAATCCTAAACCCTAAATGTCACAACTACGAATTTGGATCGAAAACAAACTACAAACAAATCATAAACCGCACAAACGAACTCAAAATTTAACATGAAAAACTCAAATAAGAAAAATTATGAGTAGAAATAACAAAATATCACTAATTTAATATTAGTACTACAAAGTGATATTGCTGCACTAATTATCGTGTATTGGGCACTTATTTATAGATTTATAATTATTTATAAATATACACAAGAAATTATATCATAATCAGAAAATTATTCATAAGGATATTTTTTCAGGTGAAATAAATTTCATTTAAAATCAAATTTAAGAATATCTTAACTACAATCAAATTTAAAGTTCTAATTAAGGCCAAATTAAGGATCACAATCACAAACAAATTTGAATTTCGAGTCACAATTATAACAAACTCTATCTTGACAAGAAATTTAAATATGAAATTATCCACAATTCTGCATTCTAACAAAATCACATATAATTAATCTTCTTGATGATTATCAACTAAATTTGCACCACAAGGAATGCCAATCAAATATAGGCATCAAGATCCACCTGAGCATATCTTTATTAATCTTAATGACCCCGCATTGTAAATCTACTTTAATGACTTTATTTTTATCTAAATTTATTTGTGTCAAAATTACATGCATGTTAACCTGTCATAATAAAAATCAAATATTATGATTTAATAATAAAATATTATATTTTAAGATAGTCATTACGAATATCAAATAATTATAAATAATGCTAAATAATTGACAAACAAAATCCAATAAAAAACACATAATACCGGATTTGGGCAGCAAATTTGGGAAAAACAGATTCGGTTGCGTTCTCTTTACTGTTTTCAAATCATTTTTAGTTTTTGATTTTCTAAAATAATAAAAATACGTTCTCTTTACTGTTTTTAAAAATGCATTTTTGAAAACAAAAAGAAAATTGTAAAAAAAACTCAAAACAAGAAAAAGTTGTTTTTAGTGTTTTTATTTAAAATAAATTTTAAACTCAAAATATATTTATTTATTTATTCATATTTTATTATTATAATAAGAAAAAATATTATAAAATTCATTAATTTTAAAATGTATATATATTTTTAATAATATATTAATATTAAATATTTCTAATTTACTAAATAATCAAATTTATTGAATAAAATATCATTAAAAACTTATTTTCAAAATTTTAAAGAGAATGCGTTTTCTAATTTTTTGTTTTGAGAAATAATTTTTCAAAATGACAAAGAGAACACGTTTTCAATTTTTTAAAAATAGACTATCAAAACAGAAAACTGAAAATGAATTCAAAACTTAAAATTGAAAATTAAAAAGTAAAAAGAATGCAACCTTCATTTTTTGTCAGATTTATAGTAGGGTCAATGGAGTTGGGTCGGACCAGATCTAAATTGGATATGGGCTAGGATCTGGGTTGGCTATACCAGCCAACAATGGCGGACAAAGATAGGATCGACGTCGGAGCAAGTCGTCGATTGACGACAAGGCGAGGCATCCGACGGGGTCAATGGCGGCGGGTAAGGTGGTTGGAAGCAACGACCGTGGGAAATGAAGGTTGTCGGCCGATGATGGCAGGGCGAAGGAAGTTGGTCGGAGAAGATGACCAAGAAACCGAAAAAAGTTGCGAAGCTTCGATGATTGGAAACGACGAAGGCAGCGGTTGTTGGGAAGACAGTCGAATAGGCAGAGATCGACGATGGCCGGCGCAAGGCGATGATACAAGCTTGATGGCGAACCGATGGAAGAAACAGAGGCTTCGACGGTCGTCACGAAGGAGATTGGCTAGAGAAGACACTGAAACGACTGCAATGATTGATGACCAAGGTAGTTAAAATCGGGATTTTAAGTGGGATCGAAAAAGGGTCCATAAAATCGGATCGTAAAATCGAATCGTAAAATCGTAAGATTTTAGAGATAATTAAAAATATCCTTTAATTTTTGTAAATATATATTTACAATAATATAATTTTATAGAAAATAAATTAATATAATTTAATAACCTAATTATTCATTATTATATCTCAAAAGACGATGTTTTCAAAATATAACTCAAAAACTAGTAGGTTGGTATAAGCAATTTATAGGCAAAACATAAGCAATTAAGAGGTAAAATATAACTTAAAATTCTTTAGAGGATGCTTCCAATGTCTTCCATCATATTTAAGTTATAATTTTTACTTGATTTAACATTGATTAAATCAAGTAAAAACTCGATTCAAGGTTGGGTGGTCCATTAATTAATTACCTGTTTGTTTTGATTTACTTATACAATCAATGTTAAATCAAGTTTCAATTCAGAGGCAAAATATAGCAATTTGTTGCATAAGTTTCAATGTCAGATGCTATGTGACATTTAGACGTTGGAAACATTCTCTAAATTACAACTTAAATCAATGGAAGTCTCTAAATCGTAAAATCGTTTGAGGGTTTTTGAAGGGTAAAATCGTAAAATCGTACACGTAAAATCGAGATTTTATAAGATTTTACCTCAAATTAGATTTTACATGGGATTTGAATCGTTTTGGGGTTTTCAAAGCGTAAAATCGTAAAATCGTATACATAAAATCGAGATTTTAACAACTATGTTGATGACAGCGGTGATGTTAGGCGAGGAGGTAGTGGTATTAGTCGACGGTGGCTGCGATGGTGGAGACTAATGATAGGGGAAGGCCAAGGGATGGTCTGCAACGGCTGCTCCAAAAGCAGAAATCGACGACAAGCGGTGGCGGAGGTAGCGTGGTCGGCGGCGGTGATAGTCGACTGCAGCAACAACTAGAAATCCTAGCTAAAAAATGTGGGGTTATGCTATTTGTACATCATTTGTTATACAATTTGAGCTACACAAAGTACATAAATGACATAAATACCCCTCGCTTCATTGCGCTCACCATTTTGGATGAGGACATTTTAGATATTAGTACATCATTGTGTAGCTTAATGTGTGCATAATGATGTATCAATACCATTTTAAAAAAATGTGATGCATAAATTGCAGATCTATCAACAATTCATCATTTGATCCAACGACTCTAATACTAGTTTATTACGAATTTGGATCGAAAACAAATTATTTACCACACAATTGAATACGGAATTTAACATGAAAAATTCAAATTGGGAAAAACTATGGATAAAAAAAATAAAGTATCATTAATCTAATATTGGTACTATAAAAATGATATTGTTGCACTAATTCTAGGATATTAGGCATTTATTTATAGAATTAAAATAATTTGTAAATGCATACAAAAAATTATATTCTGATAAGAAGATGATTAATGAGAATATTTATTTAGACGAGATAACTCCTAGTTAAAATCAAATTTGATAACGTCCTAATTATAATTAAATTCAAAGTCCTAATTATTGTCAAATTAGGAATTTCAATTGCAGATAAATTTAAATTATGGGTTATAATTATAACAGTTACAAAAATGAACGTTAGGGACCACTTCTCCAAGATTGAAACAAGAATTTATAACTTCACTAAAATTACATAAAATTCAAAAGGTTTCATTCTACTACATTTTAGGTTTTCAAATGTATTCATCCTTACAAAGTCCGCAAAGACCTACAACTGTTAGGATTTTCTTTGCAAAGACACTATGTTGATGCTGCTTTCCCTGGCATGGTTGCCATTTATGAAGAGTGGAAAAGGGAAGCACAATCATAATCCTTAATACATACATTACTACTACACACTGAATTGGACTCGACCTGGCTTGTTAATGTAATAGAGCTGCAACAATTTCATTCCTCACTGATTCAACAAAAATTGTAATTGTTAAACACAACAGTTTAGCAAGAGGGAGTAAACAAACAAAAAGACTAGAAAGGAACTGGCTACTTAGGTTCAATTTTGGCCGAGAGTGAGTATCCACCACTGTAGTCGAAGGCATCGCTATCAGAGGCATCCTTTCTAGGCAAGGGATCGTTGTAAGGGTGTCTAGGAGCGCCTTTCGTAGAGTTAAAGTCTGTGGCAGATGAGGATGCAGATGTTGAGTTTGTATTTAAACCATCATTCTGCAGGATGATTTCCAGTGACTTCACCACTTCACTCATCGTTGGGCGGTCTGAAGCTGATTCTTCCACACACTGCATGGCCAAATCCACAAACCTGATGAAACCTGTAAGGTTTCCCATGTTTCTAATGGCTGGATCCACCAACTCCTTCAATCCATAATGCTCGTGGTCATTCTTTTTGATTGCCATTCTCACCTCCCGAACAATGTATTTTCCCTTCTCGATTGGTTGCTTTGCGGATACTAGTTCTAGCATCACCACACCAAAGCTGTATACATCACTCTTGTCGGTCAATTGTTGTGTCATGTAATATTCAGGATCTAGGTAACCCTGTAATCAACAACAGGGTTAAAGTATTCGTTCACAAAGCATCTTTGACAAAAAAAGATTAAGGTAATTTAGTTAGTAGAGTTGGCTAGAAAACCTGCAAGGCTAATAACAGAAGCCATTGGAAATGGACAACGGAATAAAATGAACAAGAAAAAGATAACTAAAATCTATAAATAAAGTCTGTGACCAGCTGCCACTCTTGACAAAAGTTAAAAATGTTCATTGAAATAGATCTAGATGGAAGGAAACTTGTGAGTATTGGCATTCCCAATTTAACATGGATATAAATGGACACTTTTATTATGCAACAAGGATACGTATTGGCATTTCAGGTATAAGCTCCGGGCTAGAGCCCTTGCTACTCTGCTATGCTATGTAATTATTATAACAAATACCTGAATCACAAAGAAGGCTTTGTGTTCAATATGTTAATCCTCATATCAGTCACTGATGATCTTTAAAAGAAAACTGATCGCCTACCCCAAATTGCAACAATGAAAATATTAATAATATCTTATAAACCATTGTGGAATGAGAGCAAGTCTTGGTAGCAATTGTAAGGTTATTCTTTGCGACTGAAGAGTTTGAGATGTGGAAATAGGCTATTTGCAAAGGTAAAGATGCATGCAAAAATGACCCTTTCCTAATCCTCACAACATGGGAGTCTCATGCATTGGGGATGACCTTTTTTATCTTCTAAAAAACTATGAAATGTCAATGTAGGCAGTCATTGTGGGAAGGTTTTCAATGATAATTATAAAGAAGCTGTCCAAACCCCTTCTCTTCAACCATAACTGTCATCAGAATTCGAACTGACAGGATCCTGTTTTGGCCCTTCCTCAGTTCATCTATAGCTACATCTAGTTGGGGATCAAAATGTCAACACAACACAATGTCTTAGTATTAACTAATACGTGGCATATAAATTATTCAACATCTTGTAACATAGTAAAAAGTCACTTCCAAATTTCCCATTTTCAAAAAGGTTGGTTCATTACCCAAAAAAAAAAGGGTTAACATCACAAGTTCTTGTGAAAAAACTAGAGGGTTTACTACTCACAAGTTTACCTATTTAGACTGGGGCACACCTAACATTTGATAATTACTCTCTCTCTCTCTCCAGAAAAAGGACATTATGTGAGGAATATACAGTCAGTAAGAGATTTGGACCTTCAAATTTATTATCAAATCAAATAACATATTTAAAGAAAGAAAGTCTTAGGTTTACTAAAAAAAAATTCCTCCTATTGCTAACATATCGATTTTAAGGAAACAGGACATGCAGGGATTATACAGCTGTCAGCAGCAACTGATGTTATAGGACACATGGGCTTATATACTTGTCCAATTAAGGTAGCCACGTGCACAAACAAACAGGAGATGGTGCATGCCGATGTAGGAGAAAAATGTCTTCTGAGGCTAAGCAAGTGATGTAAGAGCAATAGTGAAATTCCTAAGCTTGACTTGCTGGAACAGAGTCAATTAGTTAATTAACGAAGCTAAGCCTTAAGCAGCTCACCCATTGTAAATTTCCAAAAAAACAATTTTTTGATCCTTCCTATTCAAAGCATGATAGTGTAAAAGGAATCCAAGATATTTCTCATTGTAATTTTGTTAACTAGGTCATGGTTTTGCTTGTTCATTTTGACCGGTTTTGCAAGAAAAGATAACAAAGGTAAGAAAGCTGTAAAATATGTGAGTATAGTTAGTTAGGCATCGTAAAATAGACCACCTAAAATTGAGAAATTTTTTATGGTTGTCATTCTTACCAGTGTGCCTTTAACTTGAGTTGAAACATGCCCTTTTCCACTGTCTGAAACTAGCTTGGATAATCCAAAATCCGCAACTTTTGCTGTTAGATTTTCATCCAACAGAATATTGGAGGACTTGACATCTCTATGAATGATTGGGGGATCTGCAAGCTCATGAAGATAAGCTAATCCTCTCGCTGAACCAAGAGCAATACGAAGTCTCCTTTTCCAATCTAGATAAATGCCTGATCTCCCTGGAAAACATAACAAGCAGAGTAAAGTCCTTTCGCTGTAGGAAAACTACCATTGGGGATTTTTCAATGTGAGAAGAGAAGATGATGACGATGATGGGACCCTTGGCCTGTGAAAAATATGGCTTGGGACTCCAATTAATGAACTAATTCATTTTTTTTTTGTCGGCACACCCAGTTAAAGAGTAGTTCAGTTTTTGTTCTCTATGGTGATATAGTATGGAACATGTAGTGTGAGTCTAAGAGAATTCATACTCTTGCAATTCCACTAAATTATGGAGGTTGTCAATCATCTTTCTCGGTCGAAAAAAGCTTATCATGAGAGAAACCAACAAACAATTGCATTTATGTTACATCCTTCTCTGTTGCCTTTCATCTTTTTGAATGTTTATCAACTAAATTCCACCCTTTTCTGGAGCCAAGTGGTACCAAAGATGAGCATTTAAGTCTTCCCTATGCTATGAAAGTTTTATATGCTTGAAACTTGAAAGCATAATTAAACAAATATTTACTGGAATAATAGTATTCCTAGTGTATGTCATGTAGGCAATTACAAAAGATTGACGGTATACTTAGAGCTTAATTTTTTATAAATGTTACTGTTAGGGGGGTTTTTCAAGTGGGAAAACATAAAAGAATTGGTTTCACCATGTCATTCTAATCAGCTTATTGATCAAAATGTCTCTGAAGCATAAGGAAAAGGCAAAAAAGTTTGTCAATGCACAGAAAGAATTTGGAAAAATGACCTATAACCTTGGGTACATACCTAACCCCGATGACCGACTGATAGAACCGTAGAGGGGATATCTTTTCACATAGAAGGCAATGGTGTAGAAATGGGGAAGAAAATTCAATGTATTTCCATCGCCCTTTGAGCAATGAAATTCATTTGATTCTTAAATGGAAATTAGTGTTATTATTGCTCCTTATTTTTATTAGTGGTTAAAGAAGGAGATGTTATTTTTTTTTTCTTTCTAGGTAAAATTTAGAAGAATATGATGTTATCTCATGGAGGTTGCCTGTCATTTTTCCTCTTCATCAATCAGTTATTATAAACTTACCACAAAAATCATAGATTTCATGTCCCCAACACTTTCCATCAATTATACTTGTTTCTCATGAACCAATTCAGTTTCAACAAGATTATAAAATTTTGACCTGGCAATTAGCTTACCAGATAAGCTCTCTCTGAGTGTTCCATTGGGCATATACTCGTAAACCAACATCTGTTCCCCTTGTTCAAAGCAAAATCCAACAAGGCCAACGAGATTCTTGTGATGAACTCGTGACAGCAACTCAATTTCAGTCTTGAACTCAAGCCCACCTTGCATGGAACCTTGCTGTGCCCTTTTGATTGCAACTATCTGTCCTCCAGAGATCATGCCTCTGTATACCTAAAGAATGTATGAAATAAATAAGTGGTAACTTTAGAAAGATTATTAGGATGCATCAGCCGTGAAATTTGATCACTTACCTTGCCGTAGCCACCGGATCCAACCTCATTGCTTTCAGAGAAATGACTGGTGCACTTCTTGAGTTCATCATAGGAGAACCATCTAGCTCCCTTTAACTGTGGTGCACCACCACTATCTTTTCCACTTGGAGCCCATGATGCTGGAAGACAGAAGGAAGAAATGAGCCAAGAAATTTTTAACAGCTGCATTGCTTAAAAATATATACTCAAGGCAGGCATTTGCTCATTTCAGTTAAATGTAAGAATTACCAAATGGTTTGCTCATTTCTATTGCTTTTTCAGCACGTTTCTTTTGCCGAATAGCATATGCTCCTAGCCCAACAAGCGCCAGGACCAAAAGGGTACATCCAATTGCTATCCCAACAATTGTGCTTGAGCTGATGGGACTTCCCTTATGATCTGTTGAGGATAGAATGTGTACATTAATTAGAAACCAACCTGATCTTTCCTTAATGATCAGTTAAGAAAAAGGGCAACTTTTGCTACCTGGAAAAATGTAAGGAGAGGCTATGAAAAAATAAGGTCCAAACTCATGAGGAGGCTTATAAGTTTGATTACTGAAAGCAAAGCCCAGCCTCAGAATCTCTGACCTATTGAAATATTGTCCTGGGGATGGAAAGAGCTGCAGGCTCAGCTGAAGATAGTCATCAGTATCAAAGAAGGGGTTCTGCAAAGAAACTGAACCCGGAGTAAGGCCCAATTTCACCCACAGGTTCATTTCGAAAGAATGAAAGAGAGTAGCATTCGACAACTCCCTGAAGGAGGGTCCTCTAAAATACATTGTCCCTTCATATGGAAAAGCACAGTCACAGCTCTGAGGGTTGAGTGACTGGCCAGGCGAACATGATTTGCCACCGCAGTTGGCCCTGGTAGAATAAGGTCTGGGTTGCTGTTGAAGCTGACAGTAATTTGTATTTGCCAGAGCAATGTTGCTGCTGCACACTGGGTTTCCAATAAGTCTGGAATGCATATTATCAGGTATAATAGTTATTTTTGGGGGTTAGACAAAAATTCTCATTGCATAGACTGTTTGAAATTAGGATCCATGAACTCTCACATTAATGTCTTTGTATAACTAGAACCCAGCATCACAGATGATATCTGGTTGTTCTGCATATCTACAAGCTGCAATTGTGGGCCAATGATATTGCCCATATTCAGTGTGTCATTAAATTGATTGTTCTTCAATTTCCTGTAGGAGTTCAAAAGAATTAAATGGCACTTCTATCTTGCTTCTTTGTTGCAGACTATCTTAATAACATTTCGTTATCTTTTAAGATAAGAAACACTCACACTTGCTGTATCTGTGGCAAGCTGAAGAGTCTTTGTGGCACAGACCCTTGAAGTGAACCATTTTCTATGACCCTGACATCAAGACAGAACTTCTATATCAGAACTCACTAGTTCAAGGAAGTTCCGATTTTTTTTTAACTTGCTAAGAACTCACAAAGTGGTGAGCAATTGTAAAGTATAGAACCAAGTTGGAGCTCCTGAGCTTAGAAAGGGATTGTTGCTCAAGTCCCTACGAGAACAAGAAATAGCAATGTTATCATTTAAAGTACACAGCTTGTAGGTCAGGAAAAATTGTATTGCATTGACTCTGTTGCTCTTTTCTTACACATAATTGAGTAAGGTCATTCCGGACAGGTTTGGTAATGGGCCTGACAGGTTATTGTATGCCAGGTGCCTACAATAAAACATTCAATCATTAGGGAGTAGATTGTAGACAATCAGTCTTAACTTTACAAACGAGCTCTAATTGCACTCAATTTAAAAATAATACCCACAATTCAACAACTTTTGTCAGGTTGTTCAGGTTCCTCGGTACAGCACCAGTCAGGATGTTTCTGTCTAGACGACTGCCGGAAGTTGGATTGACATGCAACCAAAATCAGGAAAAGATGGTCATTGTAAAGAAAAGGCAGAACAATATTAAACGACGGGCCGTCATAGATTTCAGATTCCACTTACAGAACCTCGAGCGTCTGTACAAGTCCTAATGTGTCTGGAATTTCCCCTCTTAGTCTATTTCCATCAAAGAGTCTATCATTGCCATAAAACAGCCGTGAGTAGGAGGATGATGAGGGCAACACACCGGTAGGGATGTAGTAACTTACATGTGTATCAGTACCATATCAGAACTAAAAAGTTGGCGAGGGATTGTTCCAGAGAGCTGGTTTTTATTGAAATGGCTGCGAATACATAAAAATCAGGACATTCCAAGTGCAATAGAAAGTTGTGCAATGAATATGGGCCAGGCCTAAGCTATATTTTGAACTCACAAGTGCTTTGCCTTCTTTAGGAGATCTAAGCCTGGGCTGTTGGGTGTTGAAACAGGAATGGGTCCTGTCAACTTATTCTCTGCAATGTCCAGCCAGTAGAGCTTGGCGAGATTACCCAAGGAAGCAGGTATTTTACCAGTGAAGTTGTTTGAATTTAAAGCCCTGGAGAGGCAAGAAGTAGTTGATTAAGTATAGGAGATTAACTTAGTAGTATCCAGTTAAAAAGCTGTTTAGTGATTGGCAGTTCTTACAGAAACGATAGCTCCACAAGATTGCCCAATTCATTTGGGATATTGCCACTGAACCCACATCCTGCCAGGATTCTGGATGACATAAATAAATACAGAACAACTTCCATAAATATGAGGTATACAGGCCAAAGAAAGCATATAGCAATGAAACATAGTATGAATTCAAACAAGATGAAAGGTAAGCATTAATACAGCAGGTGATTGAATCTTACAATATGTTCAGCTTTCGCAGATCACCTAACCGAGAAGAGATGGAGCCTGTGAGCTTCGGGTTGAAGGAAAGATCCCTGTAGCAAAACGGTGGTTAAATTCAGCGGTTCCAAGTTTTAATACTGATCTTTATGAACAATGCTACTTTCACCTATTGAAGGGGTTCCATGCATTACTTTAATAATCTGGTGCAAACTAACGGACTAGCCTTTCATTTACTTTAAGAAAGAAAGAATACCCACAAGGATGTCAGCTCGGTGAGGCCCCCAATATCACCATTAAGTCCACCTACGAGTCCCATACTTGTTAATCCCCTGCAAACATTGACAAAATGATAAGATGCTCATAAAAGTGGCTGTGCATATTACCTGTAGACAAAGAAACTAATAAATCATTATGAGCTCAACTAAAAGATATATCTCTTCAATTAGGTGAAATTACAGGCAAAACTCACAATGCCGTCACCCTTGAATTGTTGCAGGTGACCCCATCCCAGGATCCTCCACAAGGATCAGCAGAATGTGACCAGCTTGGTGGAACATTCCCCCACTGGTCCTTTAACGACCTGAGTACCGCAGCTGCACCACCACCATTTTAGGCTTTGCATTGAACCAAGAATTAAAAGTTGCAGTTGCTAACTTAAGTTAAGTGAAACAAAATTTAAATAAATAAAGTTAGAGCCCTCTTTTGCTGCAGAAATCCATTCAAGAATGCACCTTAGAAAAATCTTATTACATAAATCACAAATAGGAAAGAATTGGTTGACTCCCTTGGATGGGTGTCAGACAGGGTAAAAGCAGAAGTTACTAAAAGATCCAAGTGAAATATGTCTACAACTATTTCTAATTCTTCTTGTAGGAAAAGGAATAAACAATTTTAAAAGGAGTCCTGAGTGCAGTAGGCTCCGTTGTGCAGGGTTGAGGGAGGGCCGTTTTTTCTACATAACCTTATCCTTGCTTTGCAAAGAAGCCGTTAGTCTCTACAAGTGAAGCCCCTGACCTTTCTATCAAAAATTTCTATCAACATGATCATGCATTTAGCAGCCTTGTTCAAGTTCTTGGCAGCTAAGATCCAATTAAATTATGCGAAAAACAATTAAAAGAGGATTTTTGGCTAAAACAACTACCAGAATGAGCATCTAATGACATGATCGCTAGTCATAGAACAATCCTACCGCTACCCCATTGGCCCAACTTTTGATCTGGTAAAGTTTCCTGAAAAACAGTTCTGAAATCTGAAAGTTTTATAACACATTTGGATTATAGTTGAAGGGCCTGAGAGAGAGAGAGAGAGAGAGAGAGATGAATTTGGCATTAAACCCGAAAACTTCCTTCCATCTACCGGAACCGGATGTAGTTTTTGTGAGAATTAATAAATTCCAACTAGAATTTCAATGACGCTCTCAAAAAGAAGTTGCTCTTGGAAGCAATAACAACAAACATATCTGATGCACATTCAATTACCATCGTTAGAGTCGGTGGAAGAGGAGATAACATGAATCCCGGCAGCACAGCACACCAGAAAGAAGAGCAGCTTGCCGGCCGCCATGGCCATGCCCAAATCAACAACTCAACGGAGACGAACGAGAACCCACTCTGTCGCTTGCTCCGAGAATTCAGCGTTGAAGTTTCCGGCAGCTTGCTTATAATTAATTATGACAGGGAACGAACCAACCAACCAACCACTTTGTGCCTCAAGTGGTTGCGGATGAAGAAGAAGAACATGGCATTATTACCGGCCCTGAAAAATATCAACCGAGAGAGAGAGAGACAGAGAGAGAGAGAGAGAGAGAGAAGAAAGAGAGACAGGGGGTGTAGGAGTGGCTTGGATTTGTTTCTTTTGCACTGATTTTCCCTTGTCTTTGAAGCGAATCAATCCTCAATGGTAATCATCGCCATCATCATCATCATCATCCTCTCTCAGTTGCCATCATTATCATCATCAAGAACTAATCTTGCTAGCTCGGGCCAGGCAAATAGTGCCCGTGAATTTATAAATTACAGTCATTTTTTTTTTCCTTACTAAATTTCAAAACCATACATAATCTTATTACTTGTAAAAAGGAAGAAGAGATGCAGCCCGGCGCCCTATTCGACGTTGACGTACGTCATGTTGATTAGTATAATAACTTCCTGAAGCATATATAGTTTAAATCATCGTTGCGTTGGGACGGTTTACCATTTCCTCCGCCCAGCCATGATCCCCCGACAAGACAAGACGAGACAAGACAAACCGGCATCAGACGACGTCGTATTGCTGTTTTCTTCTTTACTTACTCCTCCCGCGTGGGCTTGAATGAGCTTCATTTCGCCGTCCTCCATTATGCCCAAAATACTTTATTTTTATCTATTAAATTAGTATTTATTAATTAATATATAAATAAAAAAATAAAATATAAAAGATATTCTAAATTTTTATCATTTTTAATATAATTGTTAAATTTATCTAACGATATTTAAAAAAAATTATATAATTTTTTATCTAATATTTTCTAAATATGCTTATCTTTCTTTTTTTTGAATAAACATATTTTGAATTTTATAAATAAAAAATAATACACACATCCTAGTATATTTTAAAAAATTTAACAAAAAATTTAATAAATTTTTTAAAATATTTTCTAATCTTATTTCATCATTTTATATTTTAATTTAAAAAATATCTTAATTTTATCTTAATATAACTTTATTTTACTTATTTTAATAAACGTTACCTAAACAGAGTCGCGTGTCCTCAATATTTTAGTGTGTAAAACTTATTTTTTATTTATTTAAAATTTGTAATGTTTGATTCAATAAATTTTGGATAAGTTGATGACACATTTGTCATGTATTTTAGATAAAATAAAATTATTGTTATTAAATTATTTTGATAATTTTAGACTATTATGATAATAATTTTCGAACGTAATCATGAGAACTCTATCTACTATTATATTTGATTTAAATCATAATTATGTCAACAAAATGTTATCAAATATTAATCAGTGTTTACTTAGCAAATTGGGTTTTTATTTAAGTGATATTTCGGTAACACTTTTTATTTTAAAAAAATATAAAAAAAAAATAAAACATAAGCTTTACAAGTCGCTTTTAATACCGGTAGGTGGAGGCCAGACTCTCAGTTATTAGGCCAATAAATTAGGATTGAGCCACTGTGCCCCTTGTTCTCATCTCCTCCTCTCAATGTATTATATTCTAGATAATGTCATAAAAATTATAATTTTTAATTTAATAATAATAATAATAATAATATTAAGAATCATCACTAATAACGATATCATCAGTTATGCGACACGTGATTGATTATATTGTTATTAGTTATAACGTTTAACATAACTCTAATAATAATTCCCTCTCCTAATATATATAATTCCCTCTCCAAAATATATATATATATATATATATATATTTGGTAACATTGAATCAACATTTTAGGTATCAATGGTGAAGTTATGGGTTGCACCCGACCCGACCCAGCTTTATCTTTCATTGATTGGCATTGCCCCACTCCTACAGAAATGGATTATGATCCCTTGCCAGTCTGATAGCTCTCCTTCGCTACTCGCTTAGCCTCCTTCCCTGACCTCTTCTTCCACCCTTCAAATCTTGAGGACATCCATTTAATGTTATCGTCGCCTTTTGAGATTCCACGCGTTACACCCTTTTCAGGGACCAATTTGAATTAGCTGTTTTCGCTCCTTATTTTTATTCTTATTTTTTGAAAATACATAAAAAAATACCTATAGTGCATTGTTTTTGATTAAAAAATGATTTTTTTATTTTTTATTTAAAAAAAAAAACAGCGACACGACTTTGAGTTTATGCATGTACTTTCATTCAATCAATTAATTAACCACCATTTTCATCAATTAAGCATTTCAAAATTGACGCATCACATCCTTTTCAATGACCAATTTGTCACATTAAAGACAAACTACATCGTCTATTGGTGTATTTATTAACAAATACAAATAAAATACATAAAAACTAATTAGTCACACAAATAAAATGTTTTTAATTTTTAAACAATGATATTTAATCTTTTTTTAATTATGAGCCTAAGTGATGGTTGACTGGACGGAAAACACAATATATATATATATATATTTTATATTAATTTTAATAACTGTAATAATTAATCTAACAATATATATTAATTATTTTGTAAGTCCAGCTATCAATTTTAAGTCCAAACTAGAGCGAAAGGTGAAGAAAAGTCCATGGGTGGGAAAAGGTGGAAGAATGGAGTTTGGTATTGTCATTAACTAGTGGGGGCCCACCCTATCCTTCCCACTCAATCAACATAATCAACTCAACCCATAAAAATAAAAATAAAAATTTGAATTATTATTAGTTGAGCTAACATTTCTTAAAATAACTAAAATATTATTGTATTAATATACGATTAAAATATTTTCCAGATTAAAATATAAAATTATTAAAATAAGATTGAAAAGTATTATAAGATTTTCATCAAACTATTTTTAATTTTTTTTTTAGAATTCATTGGAGGTCATATGCATTATTTTTTTTTATTTATAAGGTTTAAAATATGCTTATTTATAAAAAAAAAAAGATAAGTATATATGAAAAATGACAGATAAAAAGTCACGTGACTTCTTTTTTAAGGGTTGTTAAATAAATTTAACAAATACATTAAAAATGACAAAAGTTTAAAATATTTTATATATCTTATCTTTTTCAGCCTATAACTCCGCTTGGGGATGTTATCTACTGCCGGTCCCAAGCCTGGATAAAGGAGGAGGGTTGTGTTAGGTAGCCGACAGCCAACGTAAAACTTAGTTAGATCCAAAACATGAACTCTAAACAAATTATGAAAAATCGTTTGGGCGTGGGCGTAACCCTTTATAGCAACGCGCTACACTGCCCCCGTGTAGTGACAAGTGAGATAGGGCCGCTGCATCGACGCCCGGATGTAGTGATAAATGAGCAAGGGTTCCCGTATTTGCTTGGACTTATGTGGGTAAAGAAGTTAGTCCAAAATCAAAATCAAAACCAAAATCAAAATCAAAAACAAAATCAAATCCAAAGTCAAGGCCAAAAACAAAATCATAGATTAAGGATTGGGTCATGGAATATAGGAACATTAACAGGCAAAGCTATGGAAGTGGTGGATGTGATGATTAGGAGAAAAATTAATATTATGTGCCTTCAAGAGACGAGATGGGTAGGGAAAAAAGTAAAAAACTTTATCAGAAACTGGATATAAAATATGGTACACAGGAATTGATCAAGCGAAAAATGGAGTGGAGATTATTATGGATAAAAGCTTAATAGATGAGGTAGTGGATGTAAAGAGAATAGGGGATAAGATTATTATGGTGAAGATTAGTCTAGAAAGAATGACTATGAATATCTTTAGTACATATGCATCACAAGCGGGGTTAGGTGATGAGATAAAAGCAAAATTCTGGGAGGACCTAGAGGGACTCATACAAATGATACCAAGAGGAGAGAAAATGATTATAGGATGTGACTTAAATGGGCACGTGGGTAGAGACGAAAGCGGATATAGAGAGGTACATGGAGGGTATGGATTCGGGGAAATTAATAATGAGGGTAAATCTATACTAGATTTTGCTATGACATATGGGCTCATTATAACCAATACTAGGTTCAAAAAACGGGATGAACACTTAATCACATATGAAAATATCATCTCAAGCACCCAAATAGATTACTTCCTCATGAGACAAGAGGATCGGTTATGTTGTAGGGATTGTAAGGTGATACCGGGAGAGTGTTTGACTACTCAACATAGACTTCTAATACTTGACGTCCAAGTAAGAAATTGGAAGAGAAAAAATCACATAAAACAAAATCCAAGAATCAGATGGTGGAATTTAAAAGAGGAGAAACAACTAATTTTCAAAGAAAAATTAAGGGGTAGAAGGGAATGGAATGGAGAAAGACAGACAAACCAAATGTGGAAAGAAATGGCTAATGCTCTGAGAAGCACGGCAAAGGTAGTTCTTGGAGAGACAAATAGTAGAGCCCCTAACCTTAAGGAGTCTTGGTGGTGGAATGAAGAGGTACAATTGAAAATTAAAAATAAGAAAACTTGCTATAAGGCGGTATATCAATGCAACAATGAAGAAAATAAAAAAAAATTATAAAGAAGCAAAAAAGGCAGCAAAAAGAGCTGTTAGTGAAGCAAGGTTAAAAGCATATGAGAATCTATATAAACGACTTGATACAAAAGATGGAGAAAGGGATATATATAAATTAGCTAAAGCAAGAGAAAGAAAAACACGAGATTTAAATCAAGTGAAATGCATAAAAGATAACAATCAAAATGTTTTAGTAAATGAGGGAGCGATTAAGGAGAGATAGAAGGAGTATTTCACAAAATTATTCAATGATGGTGGTGACACAAGAGTTAGGTTGGGACATCTTAGTAACTCCGAAGGGAATGTGAGCTACACATTATATCGACACATAAGTTCAAATGAAATAAGGCAAACATTAAAAAAGACGAAAAATCATAAGGCAGTGAGACTAGATAATATACCAATAGAAACATGAAAATGCATGGGAGAAGAGGGCATCTCCTGGATAACGCAACTATTTAATGCCATCCTTAAATCAAAAAAGATGCCAGATGAGTGGAGGAAGAGTACTTTGGTTCCTATATATAAGAACAAAGGAAATGTTCAAAACTGTGAAAATTATAGCGGAATTAAGTTAATGAGTCATACCATGAAACTCTGGGAAAGAGTAATAGAGTAGAGGCTCAGAAAGGAAACAAATGTGTCAGAAAATCAGTTTGGTTTCATGCCTGGTAGGTCAACAATAGAAGCTATATATTTACTGAGGTGTCTAATGGAAAGGTACCGAGATCATCAGAAGGACTTACATATGGTGTTTATAGATCTAGAAAAGGCCTATGATAGGGTCCCTAAAGAAGTATTATGGAGGGTTTTAGAGAAGAAAGGAGTCAAAATAGCTTATATACAAGCCCTTAAGGACATTATCATGGTGTAGAGACAAGAGTCAGAACATGCGGAGGGGATACTGAACCATTTACAACTACAATAGGACTGCATCAATGTTCTGCACTAAGTCCATACTTATTTGCCCTAGTAATGGATGAACTCACTAAAGATATTCAGACAGATGTGCCATGGTGTATGCTATTTGTAGACGACATAGTGTTGGTGGATGAAACAAAAGAAGGAGTGAACACTAAGCTTGAGTTGTGGAGAAACAATTTAGAATCTAAGGGATTTAAATTAAGTAGAAAGAAAACAGAATATATGGAATGCAAATTTAGTAAAAATGCAAGAGTGGATGATGTTATAATAAAATTAGAAGACCAAATCTTATAAAGAAAGACCATTTTCAATATTTGGGATCAGTGATTCAAAAAGATGGAGAAATCCACGAGGATGTCGCACATAGAATTAAGGCAGGTTGGCTAAAATGGAGAAATGCATCGGGGTGTTATGTGATGGTAAAATCCCATTAAAATTGAAAGGAAAATTTTATAGGACAGCTATAAGACCAGTCTTGCTGTATGGCTCAGAATGTTGGGCAGTCAAATATCAGCATGAACAAAAGATAAGTGTAGTGGAGATGAGGATGTTAAGATGGATGTGCGGACATACAAGAAAGGATAAAATTAGAAATGAAGTTATTTGTAATAAGGTAGGAGTAGTGCCAATCGAGGAGAAGATGAGAGAGACTAGACTAAGATGGTTTGGTCATGTGAGAAGAAGACTAAGAGACTCTCCTGTGAGGAGAGTTGATGAAATGAAATAATTAGTCACAAAAAGAGGTAGAGGTAGACCCAAAAAAACTTTGAGAGAGACATTAAAATTTGATATGAAATATATGGATCTAAATGAGGATATGACAAAAAACAGAAATACATGAAAGTTTAGAATTCATGTAACCGACCCCACATAGTGGGATAAATACTGGATATGTTGTTGTTATTTATCTTTTTTTCAGCCTATACCTTTGATTAAGAAATATTACTTAAATTTTTTAAAATGCACTCATATTGTATTAAGTGATTCCACAGGCATGTTGGCCAGCTGGCATTTTTTGTTTTTTTATTTTTTAAAACCGGCCAAAACCCCTAACCAAATAAACAATTGAATTAATGATGAAGCTGAACAACGTTTTAGGGGAGAATCATTGCCAATTAACAAACTTGCCTTCTAAAATTGACACAACATAGCCACTACCAACGTCGGCCCTCATGATACGTTGGCTTGACTCAGTTTTCCATTATTTTTTTAATTTTAATAAAGTCAAATATATAGATTTTAATTCATTAATTATTTAGATTCCACATTAAAAAAATTAATAATTTTCTGGAAACAGAAGTTAATACAGGAAGAATTCAAACCATATGATTATTGACAGTTTATCTATTTATTAAATTATAATCAAAAACTAAAAATACTATAATCATAATCAAATTATCATTGATCATTAAAATTATTTTTTTTAATCTCTAGCCAAAACACACGTGATGACATCAAAAATATTTTTAAATAATTTAGTTAAACATTAAACTGATTTTTATAAAAAAAAATTCTTATAAAGATTAAATTTTTTTATTTGTAATCACAATTTTTTGTTCTCCACAATCATAATTATTTAAAAAAAATACCCTTATACAAAACCATTCCACTTATATTGTCCATCGCCGGCCATCATCCCGACCATCATCACTCATCATCGTCGGCGGCCCAAGCTCTTATTGGCGGTTGCCATTAGCTCCCATCATCATTGCACCTACTTTCTCTTCCCTCCCTCTCTCTCTCCCGTCGGCGTCGCTCCCACCAAACCCACTTTCCTCCTCTATCTTTATCTATTTCTCTCTCTCGTCGACATTCTCAGCGGCCGCCATCATCGCACCTAAACCCTCGGGTTCAGGTATGATGATGGCGGCCATAAGAAACGTCGAAGAGAGAAAAGGGGGTGCGATAATATAGTGCATAGTTTTTGATTAAAAAAGGATATATATTTTTAAAATTTTTTACTTAAAAAAAGAAAATGGAAACACTAACACGACTTTGAGTTTATGCGTGTATTTTCGTTCAATCAATTAGCCACCATTTTTGTCAATTAGGCATTCCAAAATTATATCTCTATACACAACCATCCCACTTACATTGGCCATCATCGCCGGCCATCATCCCAACCATCATCACCCATCACCGCTTGTGGCCCAAAGTTATACTGGCAGCTGCCATTAGCTCCCATTCATTACTGCATCCACTTTCTCCCCCTTCTCTCTCTCTCCCACCGACATTGCTCTCAACGAACCCACTTCCTTCATCTATCTTTTTCTCTCTCCCGCCGTTATTCCTTGCAGTCGCCATTATCAGACCCGAACCCCAAGGTTCAGGTACGATGATGGTGGCTACAAGAAACGTTAGAGAGAGATAAAAAGGAAAGTGAGCACGATAATAGGTGAGGAGGTGGGAGTTGATGGCAGTTGAGTTCGTCGCTATAGCTGATGGGAGCTTGGGCCACCAACAATGATGGGCGGTTGTAATCAAGTTGCGGTGATGGATGGCTTAAAAAAGAATAAAAATAATTTTTTCTCAAAATATGAGCGTCAAAAGAAAAAAAAAAAGTGATTGCATATAGAATTTGCCATAAAAATATTAGTTGGTTTCTAGAACTTACGTTATTTATATGCATACATGAATCTCTACTCTTGGCCGTATTAGATGGACTCGTGGGTCTTTCCTTGTCGGGAGAGAAAATTCAAACAATATGTACAAAACTAAATAAAGAATTAGTGAGCATTTAAAATATTATTAAAACTCTAAATACTCGTCCTTGCTGCCTGCCCTTACCAATTCAGGGCATTGTTGTGAAAAGATATTGAGCTGGATGTGGGGTGAGGCCGGCCGAACCCTAGCAGAGCCCTGTAGTCAGTCCTCTTTGGATTGTTCAATTATTGTTTCGTTAGTCACCATTGGTTAAAATAAATAAAATAAAATTATATTAAAATAATGTCATAATATTTTTTAAAATAAAATATAAAATGATCAATATAAATTTAAAAAATATTTTAATATTTCTATTAGACTATTTATTAATTTTTTAAAATCTATTAGAAAAAATATGAGTTATTTTTCTTATCTACAAGATTCTAGATAAAAGATTACGTGACTTCCTTTTAGTGAGTTGATAGATAAAATTAAAAAATATAATTTTATATTTTACTTTTTTAACTCATGTGTTGGTTAATAAATATTATCTTAGTAAAGACTTTTTTTCTGTTGTATAATTGTCACCGAGTTTGCACTAAATATATTCATTGAATACATAAATAAAAATTTATTTACAAATTTACTCTAAAATATAATCATATAATGAATTCTTATATAACTTTCTAACACCAAACCAACGTGGAGGGAGGGCATCCATGTCAATTAACAAGTTTAGTAGCACCACGTGGCCACTTGCCCCCTTGGGTTGGGTCACATTTATTAATAATTAACGTAATAATAACGTGCAACGATTCCAACCTTAGCTGCCTCAAGAGACAAAGTCTTAGTACTTTGACTAATATTAGAAATTATGACGAGGAACAATATCACTTTCTCATTAGAAAAATGTTATGTAAAAGAAATAACGATACATAATTTTCTTAATTTTTTTAGATATTACATGATTGATAAGACCGTCATCAATCATGATTCTTAATATTATTCTATTAGATAATTTTAATCAAGTGCTATTCGTACACGAAAATTATGTTTTGTTACCGAAGAAAGCAGACAATTTATTGAAATTTAATATCAAATAAGGTTGACAATGGGTTTAGGGGGTCTGAGGCTTGTGGATTGATTGGAAAGTGTAGATTCAGTCCTTCATATTTAATCTAAGGGCTGTTTGATAGTATATATTTTTTATAGAAAATATTTAATTATGTGTAATTATTACATATATTTTTTATGAAAATAATCAAATATTCTTAACTTTTCTATAAAAAAGTTGTGTATAGAAAATGCGTGTTTGATAGCATTTAGTTGGAAAGAAAAGTATTTTCTAACTTCCTCCTAGATGGAATTTTTCATGGAAAATAGAAAAAAATATGCTTTGATGATTATACCATGGAATTCAATTTCATGAAAAATATAGTGTATCAAACACCAAAGATGAAATTTAATTCTTGAATGTGACATTTTCTATGCATTTTTCATAATATCAAACATAGCATTTAGGTGGAAAAGAAAGTGTTTTCCAACTTACATGGAAAACAAAAACCATCTCCCCTTAGATGGAATTTTTCATGGAAAAGAGCAAAAAACAAGATTTAATAGTTGTACCATGAAATTCAATTTTATGGAAAATATAGTGTGTTAAACATCCAAGATGAAATTCAATTCCTTAAATAAGACATTTTCATGTATTTTTTATGCTATCAAACACACCCTTATTGTTAATCTTTACGTCCTTTGTGATTAGCTTCGTACTTATGTTAGCTTTGTTGGGAAGATTTTTGACTTGATTTATATAATTACCAAACAAACCTAAAAGATAATATTAACTTGAACGAGTGATAATCTGATATAATATTTATCAATCAAAAGTCAATTGTGCATGTATAAGAGTAGTGTTT
This sequence comes from Diospyros lotus, assembly GCF_014633365.1. NCBI lineage: Eukaryota > Viridiplantae > Streptophyta > Magnoliopsida > Ericales > Ebenaceae > Diospyros > Diospyros lotus. Next base: position 32,464,178 of record NC_068350.1, read on the forward strand.
ATAATTTTGGCAACACTTATCCCTTTTTACCAACAAGCCTATTATCCACCTTTTCTTAATAAAATGATATGACAAGAAGAAAAGAAAAGAAAAGAAAAGATGTTTTTAAGTAGTGTTTGTTAATTAAGATATAAATTAAAAAAAAATGAGATATGAAAAATATTTTAAACAAAAGTGCTTTCTATCGTATTTGTTAAATTTATCTGAAGATCCTTGAAAAAAAAAAGTCACTTTGACTTCTTATTTGATATTTTTCAGATATGCTTTTTTCTTGCTCCTCTAAATAAGTATATCTTAGACCTTACAAATAAGAAAAAATGACGCATATATCCTGTAGTACATTCCAAAAAATTTAATAAACAGTTTGATAAAACTTTTAAAATAGTTTCCAATCTTATTTTGACCATTTCATATCTTGATCCGAAAATCATTATATTCTTATCTTAATACAACATTATCTTATTCATTTTAACAAATGTTATCTTAGAAGACCGAAGTGCTCTTGGCAATTGCATTTGTTGTGTAGGAAACATTTCTACCACCCAAAACCTTGGGTTATTGCACTTTGACCCAATACGTTTATTGTATTTCGCATATGCTTTCTAATTTTGTTCAAATTACATGAACACCCTACAATTTTCATTTCATTATGCATGTGGTTGTTTAATTGGCATAAATTGTATTATAGTCATGAAATTTATGCAAGTATGATGTGGAAATTTATGATTATTGCATTACAATCTATTTTTAATGGCATACGTACATATATGCCATAATATTGTCCTTTATGAGTGATTGAAGGTATGTTATTATCAATGAGTGATTGGGCTTTTACCCTAACCAAATAATGTGGGTTTGATTGATAAATAATAAATAAAAATTACTACCTTGTTTGTTATATAATAGGTGTAAGAAGTCTATGCAAAACATGTAGTTGTGCATATTTGCACAAAAAATTATTTTGAAGATGTTATTAGGTAGCTCATAAGTTAATTTGACATATTCAAATGCGTCAGAGATGACCTGAATACTTTAAGGAGGAAAAAGAAACTGACAAATTATACTTAGAATGTTTTTTTGTTATAATATTTCGTTTTTCTTAAATTGTTCAAACAATGAACATGAGATGTCATGACTTGGCTTATTAATTCAATGTTTATTTTTCCATAATTGCATCTCAATTTAGACTTTATTTTGTGTAGTACTCTAATTAGTAGTCATGATTATTATTAAGGGGATAAGATAGGAATTTGCAAAAATTGATTGGTGTAAAAGTAATTTAAAAATTTTCTAAATTTTTGAGATAATAATGCACAAAAAGAGTGGGGTGTTACACATACACACACAAAGACTTATTGGTGAGAAAAGAATAGCGACGACCGAGAAGACCTCGTGGAGACAAAAGAATAACGTGGTTATAATGGAAGAAGATAAAGGAGGGGAGGAGAAAAAAATTGAGGACATGTATTTAAAAGGGGTAAAATGGTTAATTTATCAATAGTAAGGGAGGTGCATACTATTTTTAAAAATGTATGGGTGGTTGGTACAATTTAGCCAAATCTCAAGGATAGTTTATTTAATTTACCCTTAAATAAAAATAACAAACAAAATACAAGTATTTGTGGCTTCCACGGATATGGTGCAGTAGTAAAGCATTTGGAGTTTCACATGGAATATCGGGGTTCGAATCATTGTGACGACTTGGAAGACAAAATTATTATTGGAAGACAGCATTTAGCTGGAAGACAATAATAAGGTTGAAAGGTAAGTCCCGCATGGACTGCGTTGAATGTCTAGCTCTGAATATGTATAGACTATATCTGTATTTAAATTTATTTGGAGAGTGCATTGGGAGAGAATGCCACCTGTCCTTGAAAATTAGTCGAGCAAAACTCGAACACCCCAAATGAATTTAAAAAAAAAAAAATACAAATATTGGTCAATCGTTGATGATGATAGTCAACCATGACCATTGCCATCACCAGAATGATAAAACCTAGATCTAGATCCCTCTAGATCGAAAGGAACCTAGATTTTGAGGTTTATGCAAAGCTAAAATTGCATAGGGTGATGTATGCAAGGTGGATCGCGGATCAAGCCTTATCCCTTGAAATAAGACTTTTGTTTCTAAGTTTTTTTCATGTATTATTTAAGATGATGATGGTTTAATTTGCTTCAGTGAAACTAGATTTGAGATTAGGAGTGCATTTGATAGGGTAGAAAATTAGGGTGAAATTCGTTTTTCATTTAAATTTTAAAAATTTTTATCAAATAATTTTTTTCTCTATAAAATTTGAATTTCATTTTAGTTTAAAAAGTGAAGATTTTACTTAAAATCAAGAAATTAAAATTCATAAAGGGTGGGGTGAGAATTGGAATTCTATAAAATTGAAATTTCGTCCAATTTTCTATCCTCAATCAAACACACACGCTAGATGTATTTATATAATTAAAATTCCTACCTTATATGCCCATGCTACTGGGGGAAGGTCCTTGTTATTCAGCCTTTTATACATACCTTCATCCTTTGGGGTACTGGTGGTGATGGGCAAGACGCTTTTGTATGGTTGGATCCATCATTGGCACCCATTGGGTACTTTAGGGACATATTGGGGTACTGCTGGTGATGGGCAAGACACTTTTGTATGGTTGGATCCATCATTGGCACCCATTGGGTACTTTAGGGACATATTTCCATCTTCCACTACTTATGTTGCGTAGACAAGTTAGTGGATGGTAATTCATGGTGTCTGTCTTCCTTCAGTTAGATTAGTTGAATTGGAGGCGATGATAACAATTATGATTAAGTATTCCCAAGTTCTTAGTGTTGCAATGGTAAGGCTAAATGGACGCTTTGCGTGTTGAGTACATTTTCTATTGCTTATACTTTCAAAGTCTTTGCTTTCACTTTCAAGTAATTAAGGCTATGATTCATAAATAGTGATTACTTGTAGCGTGTATTATACTATACTAGGATGAGTGCTTTCTTTCTAGTTTGATTGGGTGGTTTGTTCTCTTGGATAGTGTTTGTTAAAATGAACAAAATAAGAGAGTATCAAAATAAAGTCAGAATATTTTTTGAACTAAGATATGGAAGAATTAAAATAAGATTAAAAAATATTTCAAGATTTCTATTAAACTGTGTTAAATTTTTTAAAATTCATTGAAAATTGTACTTTTTTTCCCTTTTCTATATGTTTGTTAAATGTATCGAGATAAGGGTTCTTTTTTCTATCAAAATATTTTTGTTACAAAATTCATTCAAAACTGTATATTAATATCAACAACAAAATTATGATTAAAATAATATTTTATTATTAATATGAATTTTCAAAAAATAAAATAAAATAAAAAATAATATTTTAGTTTCTAAATCGATATTCAAAAATAGATTCTAAAAAGATTTAAAAAATAAAAATAATTATTGGTGTAATTACAATAATTCTACTTAGATAATTAAAAATTATCAAAATATAAAATTAAAAAAAAAACAAACAGAACAGTTGACAAAGGAAGATCGAACAAAAAGAAAAAGAAGAGGAAGAAAAAGATCGCAAGAAAATCTGTAAGGTTGAAGATCGAAGGTTGAACGAAGGGGAAGATTTGAAAATTTCCAATCAACTATAAATTTTAATTTCCACTCATTTTGAACATTGTAAATTTCGAACCTTGAACGAAACCTAGCCCCCAATTTGTTTCAGTGGGACAAAGCAAGAGAGATAACGGGAGGACTGCGCCTAGCCGCCATTCCAGCGCCATTGTTTGTCCATGTTTGCTAGCGACATAGTGCTGTTCCATTGGCCATGTGATCTCGACATCTGGGGATTGACAATGGCAGCAAGTATTGGGACAAGTTCTACAAACGCCAAGATAAATAAGTTAGTGAATAGGGTAAAGTTTTGTGGGCGAGGAAGAAGATGAAGTTGTGAAAGGAAATAGGTGAGGAAGAAGACGAAGTTGTGAAGAGAAATAAGTGAGGGTTTTATATAAGGGCATATGGATAATTTGGGTTATATGTAAAATGTCAGATAAATTTATTTGAGGGGAGATGTCAGATCAATTTATCTGTAAAATGTCAAATAAGAGTCACGTGAGGGTTTTTTTAGATATTGTCAGATAAGTTTAACAAACATGTCAAAAAGTTAAAAAGTCTAGAATGTTTCCCATGTCTTACCTTTTCTATCTCATACAGTGGTTAACAAACACTACATTTGTGGCTAAAGGTATGCTATAATTAGTATTTGACCATTTCTATTTATGTCTTTTATTTTTTTAGGTATTGTTTGTTAAAATTAATAAGAAGAGGGAGTGTCAAGATAAAATTTGAATATTTTTTGGACTAAGATATAGAATAATTAAGATAAAGTTGTGAAATATTTCAAGATTTATATCAGACTATTTATTAAATTTTTTGAAATTCATTAAAAATTATATTTTTTTCTTTTCATATGTTTGTTAAATATATATGAAAAGTATTGAGATAAGGGTTTTTTTTTTTTACGAAAATATTCCTATTATCAAATTCATTCAAAATTGTATATTAATATTAATAACAAATTTATAATTAAAATAGTATTTTATGATTAATGTGAATTGTCAAAAAATAAAAATAAAATATAAAATTAATTTAAAAATTTACCAAATTCATTCTAATTTAAATATGTTTTAAATTTATAATTGTAATTGTTAAAACATATTTTTATATTAGATAATAAAATATAAAATTAAATAAAATAATTTAAAAAATAAGATTGAAGGGGAAAGGGGAATTTTGAAGATGGGAAAGAGAGATTTGGAAGATTCAATCTCCAAACTCAATCAAAAGAGGCTGTTTAATATATGAATATGCATGGGAATGGCAAAATATGGGTGATGATTAAAATATTTTTAAGAAAAAGAAAACCCATTCTATAATATATATATATATATATATATATATATACCATTGATAAAGGGATTGAGAGGCTATCAACATATTTATGCATAAAGCCACACCTATCTCAACCAAGTTACAAGTTAACCTATGGTGGAGACGAAAGAAGATGAAAGGCGAGGAAGATCAATGGTCGCATGGATGATGACAAGCAAGAAGATGAACAATAACCCTGAGGAAGAAGATGAACTTTAAGTAAGTGAGAAAAGAAAATGGGTGAGACTTTTATACAAGGGATATAATAGGTAATTTATGCTTATTTATAAAATATTATATAAATTTATTTGAACGAGGGTTAGATAAATTTATCTGTAAAAAGTTAGATAAGGAGTCACGTGAAGGTTTTTTTTGGGAATAGTCAAATAAGTTTAACAAACACATTAAAAAGAATAAAAGTCTATGATATTTCTCATATCTTAACTTTTTTACTCCATATATTGATTAACAGACACTACTTTAATGCATTATTACTTATCTAAAAAAAAAACTTGGTAAAATTTTCTACAATAAGCTATAGAGTCATATTATAACATTTTATGATAAACATGAGGTTTTGAATTTGAACACTCTTAATGTTGACATTATCTATTTATTTTTAATAAAAATGACAAGAGATAAGGGGTGGCAATCATTGCATGGTTTTATGTATATATTTAGGGGTATTTGTTAATCAAGATAACATGGAGAAAATATTAGATATGAGAAGCATTTTAGATGTTTAGTCTTCCCAACGTGTTTGTTAAACTTATCTGACTATCTCCGAAAAACTCGTCATGTGACCTCTTATTTCCCTCTTTCAAGATAAATTTATTTGAGCTCCTCTATCAGATAAATTTATTTGATATTTTGCAAATAACCCTCAATTACCTATATGCCCCTTGTAAGATAGTTAATGTCATTTAATACATTTTAAAAATTTAAATTTATTAAAAGAACTTATTCATTTAAGTCTTATAATTATTATTATTTAATACATTTTTAACTTATAATATATTTTGACAATTTTTAAAATTTAAATGATATTATTCCTTTCACCAATTTTTAAATTATTTTATTCAATTTTATATTTTATTATCTATTATAAAAATATGTTTTGGCCATTTTTAGTTATTTAGGTAAAATTATTGTAATTCCAACAATAATTATTTCAACTTTTCAACTCTTTTTAATCTATTTCTGAACATGGATTTAGAAAATAAAACATTATTTTTAATTTTAATTTTAACTTTTTTGACAATTTATATTAAGTATAAAATACTATTTTAATCATAAATTTGTTCTTGATGTTAACAAAAAATTTTGAATAAATTTGGTAATAGGGATATTTTAGTAAACAAACTCTTATCTCGGTGCTTATCATATGTATTAATAAACACATAGAACGAAAAAGTATAATTATAAGTGGATTTTAAAAAATTTAACAAACAGTCTGATAGAAATTTTGGAATGCTTTCTAGTCTTATCTTGACCATTCTATATCTTGATTCGGAAAACATTCCAATCTTATATTGCTACCTCTTATCTTGCTTATTTTAATAAACGTCCCCTTAGCTTGGCATTAACTATCTTATAAGAGGGCATATAGGTAATTGAGACTTATCTGCAAAATGTTAGATAAATTTATTTGAGGGGGGCGGTTAGATAAATTTATCTTGAAAAAGGGAGATAAGATGTCATGTGAGGATTTTTTTAAAAATAGTCAGATAAGTTTAATAAATATGTTGGAAATGCCAAATATCCAGAATGTTTTCCATATTTGACATTTTCTCCCTCTTATCTTAGTTCACAAACATCCCCTCAAGGTATAAGGTATAAACATGTCCTCCAATTCTTCTCTTATAGTTATTTGCTCCTCTAACTTGAAAGTAGACCTATTATACCCCTTAACTTTCAATTTTGCTACAATCACACATCTCATCTCTCACAAGATTGTGCATGATATGCACATGCACTGTTAGTGGTCAATAAGGGAGGGGGGGAGGAAATAGAGGTCGTCGATGAGGCAACCTACCCATTGTCGTTTTCACCTGGCTGACCGACTCACCGATCGATCGACCCACCCATTGGCCGATTGACCTACCCATTGGTCACCGCTTCATTTCCTCATTCTTCATTTGCTATAGACCTTTGTTTCATCCCTTCTTTCTTGTTGGTGATTTCTGTTTCCTCCCCCTTCTCTTGTCGACGACTCACTAACAGTGCATGTGTATTTCACGTGCAATCTTGTGAGAGATGAGGTGTGAGATTGTAGCAAAATTAAAAGTTGACGAGTATGATATTTACAAGTTAGAAAGACCAAATGATTATAAGAGAAGAGTTGGAGAGCATATTTATGCCTTATATCTATATTTAATTATACCAAGTATGGAGTTGCGCGTATGTGTGCGTACATGTGGCTATGAATTTGTATATCTACGCGTGACAAGGACCAACCTCTTGAATATTATTACTTACACACATATATAGTGCCGTGAGAATGTCTTCTTGGGAGAAGAGGGAACCTTAATTAATGGTCAAATAGGTTAGCAGCGTGCAACCTATTTGAAGGACTTGGGTTCTCCACAGTACTTTTAACTAGGGGAATCTTTACATTTGGAAGGAGACTTGGTTCCCTTTTATCCAAAATTTGGAGGAGCTGTCGTTGGGTAGATGAAGTCTTCATGGAGGGACCTCTTCAGTTCGTGTTGTATTTTTGTGACTTGGGTCTACACATATTCCCTCACTTGTCATATATGAAAACATTAAGCATGCTTGCTTGTCATTTCTTGAGGTAATGCCATAATGTAAACCAAACTTCAACTTTTTGTGTAATTTCAAAGGCCCCCACATATCTAGGCTTTAGTTTCTTTTTGTTTTTTATTCTATGAATTCCTTTCCACAGACGGGTGAATCCTGGACTATTATTAAAAAATCAAAACATTTACTTTAAAAATTTAAATTTTGTTAACAGCTCACTAATAAATTCACCCTTGTACGCAGGGATATATTTGAAAATACTTAGTTGCCTATATAGAGTTTCATCTTTGGTCTCTTAACATCCACAAAAGATTTCTAGAAACTTTGGGCAGTTTGAACTCATTCTCTAGTGAATATTTCTTTGTGGTTTTTGTAAGAATTATTTTGTAATTCCCCATATAATTGATAGAAAATATCTCATAAGATAACCCGTAACAATTATCTAATATTTTGCAAGATAATTGATATAAATATTTTACTAGATATTATGACATTTATTTAATAAAATAATAAAATTAAATATCATATATATTGACATTAATTTGATGAGATAATAAAAGAATTTAATAAGATAATTGATTACTTTAAAATTCTATTTAGTTTAGAAGATGTTGATGACTCCTTAAGAGTCTTGATGAGAGATTACATCAACTATTATAAATAGGGATTTGATCATCTCCGCATCTAACACAGGAAAATAATTATAGTTATATATTTTATGTCAATTATCAAGTTTGGTGTGAAGGGGGAGAAATTAGATTTCGACCATTTTTGTATTTAACTGACAATCATCTTTATGACTTAATTCATGATAGAGCAAGATACATGTTTATTTAATCGCATTAGGTGAATTATATGAGTCCTTTTGATTCATGGGCATAATGAGTAATTATTTTTTATTGTTCACAAAAATAATATTATGATTTACATGTAGTATAACATCGATTTTTAGACACTTGTTTAAAATTATTTAGATGATGTTCTCTTCATGTTTTAGTTTTTAGTTTTGAATTTATTTTTAATTTTGTATTTTTAGTGTCTGTTTTGAGATTTTTAAAAACGAGTTATTTTTATTATTCTGAAAAATTATTTCTTAAAACATAAAACTAGAAAACGTTTTTTTTTAAATTTTGAAAAAAAAATTATTTTATGATATTTTATTTAATAAATTTGATTATTAAATAATAAAATTAACTTTTTTAATATACTATTTTATATTAAATATTATTATATATTATTCTATATTTTTAATTATAATATATATATACTACATTTTTAAAATCTTAAATAAATATATAATTTTATTTTTCTAAATTTAAGAATAGATTTTTATTTTTTTCCTTCTTTTTATTTATTTATTTATTTTTCTATTCTCTCTAGTGCCTGCATCTTCTCCATTGTCTGCAACCATCACTGGCCGGAGATTCATACAATCAGAGCCTATCATTAGAAAGGCCAAGCCAAGGGGGTTAACATACACAAAAATAAACCAAATTTAACAGCTAAATTTTTATAGATTTAGTTTTTAATTTTCAACGAAAACTCAAAAATGTAGTCAGTCGCCACTAGCGACTATGGCTGGTGGTTTCATGACCGTCGGTCGTCGTTTGGATGTTGCTTGGCCGGTTGACACACAAAACCCATCGATTTTTATTGCTATACCATGGCCGTCGTTCGGATGTTGCTCGGCTATCAACATCATCAAGCCATCATTGTAGACTTCATGTGGCTGTCAATGATGAGGATGAAGGAGAAAAAAAGAGTCGTCGACGACGAGCGAGGTTGATGGTAGCTTGAGAAGAAAGGGAAGAAAGAAGAAATGAGAGAGAGAGACGATGGATTTTGTGTGTGAGATAGGGTTGGGGGTGCTATATTATGCGTTTTATTGTTTTTAACTAGTTTTGGCCAAAAACACCTAAATGTTGTTTTGAATTTTTTTTATATTTTTTTTATTTTCAAAAATATGTTTTTAAAAATAATAAAGTAAATGTGTTTTATGTGTATGAAAAAATTAAAAACTCAAAATTAACTGAAGACAATAAAGGGAGCTTAGCCTCAATTTCTGTCTTTGCGTAAAATAATTTGTAGGAATCTCATTGTCGAATCAAGTCTATCGTCGGAAAAGTTGGTGGTGGTTGCCGGCGATGACTGACGACGAAAGGCAGTCATGGGCTTGTGTATCTTCGGTCAGCCATGGAATTACGCTTCGCCGTGATTGACCGGATGAAAGCCAAAAGCTCTGGTCGGGAGACTTGCTGGCGGTTTTGGCCACCGTGAACGACCTTACTCCATCTCACCATCGCAGACTCTGATCTGCCTTGACCTGTATCGTCTCCTCCGATCGCTGCCGCTGTGGGTCTTCTTCTTCACCGAGGTCACGCCACCGGCGACCATGAGTTTTCTGGGTTTCGTGGCCGTAGCTGACTGACAGCCGTCGTCCTCATTGCGCTCGACGCCGGCGGCCATGGCTTAATGTTTACGCCATGGCCGAGGCCGTGTCGCCGGTGGCTGTGTGGCTCTATGACCGTCGCTGTAAGCTTCCGCCATCACTGATTGCCGGTCTCCTTTCCATCGCATCTTCATCAGCTACGACTTCTCTTCTTCGATGGCCTTCGTCATGACTGTTTTGGAAGATCCGTCGTGGCTACTTGTCTTCCACCTTCGCCGGCCGTGGGTCTTCGTGTTAGAGAAATCAAATGATCTAACGTGCTTAAAAATATGTACTCAAGGCAGGCATTTGCTCATTTCAGTTTTAACTGTAAGAATTACCAAATGGTTTGCTCATTTCTATTGCTTTTCAGCACATTTCTTTGGCCGAATAGCATATGCTCCTCTCCCAACAAGCGCCAGGACCAAAAGGGTACATCCAATTGCTATCCCAATAATTGTGCTTGAGCTGATGGGACTTCCCTTATGATCTGTTGAGGATAGAATGTGTACATCAATCAGAAACCAACTAGATCTTTCCTTAATGATCAGTTAAGAAAAAGGGCAACTTTTGCTACCTGGAAAAATGTAAGGAGAGGCTATAAAAAATTAAGGTCCAAACTCGTGAGGAGGCTTATAAGTTTGATTACTTAAAGCAAAGCCCAGCCTCAGAATCTCTGACCTATTAAAATATTGTCCTGTGGATGGAAAGAGCTGCAGGTGCACCTGAAGATAGTCATCAGTATCAAAGAAGGGGTTCTGTAAAGAAACTGAACCAGGAGTAAGGCCCAATTTCACCCACAGGCTCATTTCGAAAGAATGAAAGAGAGTAGCATTCGACAAGTCCCTGAAGGAGGGTCCTCTAAAACGCATTGTCCCTTCATATGGAAAAGCACAGTCACAGCTCTGAGGGTTGAGTGACTGGCCAGGCGAACATAATTTGCCACCACAGTTGGCCAGGCCGGTAGAATAAGGTCTTGAGGGTGGCGGTTGAAACTGACAGTAATTTGTATTTGCCAGAGCGAACATAATTTGCCACCACAGTTGTCAAGTCCAGCATTAAATTTTAAGTCCTAACTAGAGCGAAAGGTACAGAAAAGTCCACGGGAGGGAAAAGGTGGAAGAATGGAGTTTGGTATTTCATTAGGACCGTTACTGAAAATATGTACAAATTCATTGATCCAATCGAAGTTTACTCAATGATGAAGTCCGGACTTCTTTGCTTGGACTTCATCATGAACTCCAATCGAGCTTAATTCGTGAATTAAGTCGGATCGAACTTAATTTATAAAGCCTGATCGGGCTTAATTCATAAAGCATAACTAGGCTTCATGTAGAGGCAGCATCGATGAGGTGACGAGATAGTGCAGCGGTGGTCGACGAGAGACGTTACGACGAGGTGAGAACAGGATGCATCGACGGTTGGCGAGGCGCGTCGTGAGGCGACGCAGGGTGAGATGAAGGCAATGAGGCACGTTGAAAGGTAACGTGAAGACGACGAGGCGGGCCGACGATGAGGTGAGGTGGAGCTTGCTGGAGACAACCATGGTTGAGAAGAGAGGAGACAATCAAGGATAGTGGTGGTGAATCTGTAAATTAGGTGATGACATTTTTTTGATTTAACACTTTTGATCATTCTCTTGATAACTCACTTATTTGTACAAGTAGCATTTTCCTTTTTCATTAACTAGTGGGGCCCCTACCCTATCCTTCCCACTCAATCAACGTAATAAACTCAACGCCCCCAAGTGGCATAGCCCAGTGTTGACCGCGAGGATGGAAAAACGTTTTTAGTCTTTATATTTTTGATGTGTCAGTGTTTAAACTTTAGCTACTATAATTTCTTAATTTACATTTTTTGTTAGAATTGTTGGTCAAGACAGGAGCGTCTGCGATGGAGCGTCATAAAAAAAAAAAAAAAATAAACTCAACCTATAAAAAAATAAATTTAAGTTATTTTTACTAAATTAGCGTTTGTTAAAATAAGTAAAATAAGGTTATATTAAAAAAAATATTAGAATGCTTTTCGAATTAATATATGAAATGATTAAGATAAGATTGAAAAATATTCAAAAAATTTTATCAAGTTGTTTGTTAAAATTTTTAAAATTCATTGGAGAGTATATGCATTATTTTTTTTATTTGTAAAATTCAAAATATGCTTATCTAGAAGGAAAAAGTGATAAATATATATGAAAAATGCCAGATAAAAAATCACATGACTTCTTATCTTTTTTGGTTTATATCTTGGTTAACAAATATTATTTAAATTTTTTGGAATGTATTGAAAGACATATGCGTTATTTTTTTTTATTTATAAGATTCAAGATATGCTTATTTGGAAGATAAGAAAGATAAGTATATCTGAAAAATGTCATATAAAAGTCACATGACTTCTTTTTCAAGTACTGCTAGATAAGTTTAACGAACACATTGAAAATGATAAAAGTTTGAAATACTTTCTATACTTTTATTTTTTAATTTATATCTTAATTAACCAACACTACCTATGTTAATACCCTAATTATAGGACAAATCAAAACCATTATTTTACTGACAGTTTACAAGTTTAAGCGTCTATTTGATTTTGCAATGTGTAATGTGAAATGTTAATTGTGTAATAAAAAACATTTTTTTATATTATTTTGTTTCGTTATTCAATGAGCTCTTTGGGTTTATAATTTTATAATAATATTATTTAGTACCATAATTAATTTATTATAAAATATTTGTCTAAAATGCTTATTCGATATGGATTTAAACATTAATAATTAAGATTCTACATCTTAATTTCATTGTTAATTAATATAATATTACTCTCTTAGGGCTTGTTTGTTATCGGTGCATCGTAGTTATTGTGTCATGTTTTTTGAGCCGTGGTGTGAAAATAATAATGTTAATAAAAGTAGCATTTTTGTGTTGTGTTTTTTGAGTCGTGCTGTAAAAATAATATTAATAAAAGTAGTGTTTGGTATCTAAGCATTACTTTTTGACCAAAATACAGGAAAAGTGTTTGATTAACATTTTCTTGCTATACCATAAATATACAAATTATAGCAGTAAGCATTACTTTTTGACCCAAAAAAAACAAATAAACAAGGATTATACTTCAAAAGCACAATAATACTAAATAAACCCTTAATGTAAATTTAATACTAGGCATGATAAGAAATAATATATTTGAAATTAGGGTGCTTATTATACTACATTTCTTTTGTATCACAAAAATCGAGGGATCTTCGATACATAGATAGTCTTTGACCCCAAACTATCACACTTTTCTTATAAATTGCGGTCCATCCACTTAGGCTTTAGGCTAACGGATAGGATGGATAAGTTCGGGGTTGAAACCTACCCTGACCTCTCGAATAAAAATAGATAATGCGTTGCCTGCACAGATCCAAACTTAAACCCACAACCTTGTGATATCCAAACTCTCTAATGTGTGTGGAGGACTATTTGCTCTAGGGGTGTACATGGTTCAGTCTGGCCGGTTTTTGGCCAATTTATTGCGCTGAATCGCACATACGATTTTCACATGTAATCAAACCGACCGGTTTGATTTGGCATGAAAAAATCGCACCAAACCGCATCACGTAACGCGATGCGATTTGGTGCGGTTTTCACGGTTTGCAACAACCCCAATCGACATACAAATAAATCCAAATCCAAATATCTTAATCAGACAATGTCCACCAAAGATCTCAAGCTTCCGCACCAAACCAAAACCATCTTAATAACAAAACATTCAGGACTGGAAGTGCAAATGGAAGAGATACCTTATCAGAAATGGAGTTGGTATCGTTGGATCTGCTGATCTAGGATGAGGGGGAAAACAGATTTGAGTCGTCCATGGACTGGTGCAATTGACGACGAGGGATGGGTCGTCGCAAGTCTTCATCACTCGTGCGTGGACTGGTGCAACCAGCAGCTGGGGTCGTCGCTCGCTTGTGTGTGGACTGGTGCGGCCAGCAACGGGGGTCGTCGCTCGCTTGTGTGTGGACTGGTGCGGCCAGCAGCGGGGGTCGTCGCTCGCTTGTGTGTGGACTGGTGCGGCCAGCAGCGGGGGTCGTCGCAAGTCTTCATCGCTCGTGCCTTGTGGTCTGGTGTGGCGGCTGACGGGGGATGGGTCAGGTGGTTTGGTGTGGCAGCCAACGGACGATGGGTGGGTGCAAGACTGGTGCGGCAGCCGGTGAGGATGGGTGCGTGTGAAGCTTTGAGAGACGAAGAGGGTGAGATGAGAGAAATGCTGAAATGATTTAAGGTTTCCCCCACCCCTTTTATATTTTACATTTTATTTTTTATATTTTTAATTATTATAATATATATTGGGCGGTTCGGTTTGAAACCGAACCACGAAACCCCCAAATCGCAAACCATGCGGTTTGGGGGTTTCTCAAATCGTGTTGGATCGCCACTCTAAAAAAATCGCACGGTCTGGTTTGGTGCGGCCGATTTTTTTGAACACCCCTAATTTGCTCCGTCTCAAATGATTTTGTACTACGTTATTCCACATGTATGTTGGCTAGCTTGCATTTTTTGTTTTTTATTTTTTAAGCTAGCCAAAACCCCTAACCAAATAAACTGTTAGAATTACGGTTACATTAGGATAAGTTTCCTAATGATAAGATAATTGTTATGAATTTGAATTTTAACAATATAATGGGATAAGTAATTGAAATTTGAATTAGATTCAAATTCCTATAAAGCTATGTCTATCTGTATCTTTGTGATACCTATAAATAGACATAGAGTCTAATAGAAAAATAACGACAATTAGAATCAGTTTTTAATCACTCATATATTGTGTTCGACATCACCATTCGAGCCTTGGGCGGACAAGGGGTGGACGGATAAGAAAACTTTTATAGTTTTCTTCTACATTTGTTAGGCAAATCAGATTTAAGTATTTCGCTGCGATTCTGGTATTTTACATACCGCTTTGCTATTTATTCAAAATTCCTACAATGGTATCAGAGCCATTATTTATTTGTCTACACCGTTATGATGTTGACCAATTGTATTTGCGAGTTATTTGTAACTTGTGATATTTTTATGCTTGAAATTATTTTCTGCGTGAAATAATTTGGTCTCTCTGTTTGCTTCGATTCAGTCACGTTTGTTTGTAACTCAAGATTATTTTTTGCGAAATTTTTTTTTGTCCATTGCGTTCCAATACAGACGTGATTGGTAGCCATGTTCGTCATGGCCGCTGGGCTTAAAGCACCTTGGTTAACCTCACGATGGCTGAGGCATCGTCGGAGGCAGTCGTGTTCGTCACGACCGATGGCTGAGGCCAATCCCAGCGATCGCGTAAGTCATGACCAGTGGGAGAACTGTGCAGGCGAAG
Organism: Diospyros lotus; assembly: GCF_014633365.1. Lineage (NCBI taxonomy): Eukaryota > Viridiplantae > Streptophyta > Magnoliopsida > Ericales > Ebenaceae > Diospyros > Diospyros lotus. The sequence continues at coordinate 32,479,624 of NC_068350.1, forward strand.
GCTGAAATCGGCCATGGCCGATTTCTGGTGAGTCTTGGCTCGCTGCTGTGAATGCTCCGCCATGGTTGATGCCTTTGTCTTTTGTTCTCCGTCTTGGTTTTGACGTGGGTCGTTGAACGGCTGCCTCCATAGCCGCTATTAATGGAAGGAAAACGACGGCCATGGATTGATTTGTTCACTATGGTCGCGGCTCCTTTTGTCTTCGAGTATGGCCGATGACTGACTGTGGTTATTGCGAGCCATCGTCGGACTTCGCGGCCGACGACATCGAATGGAGAAGAAGAGGGAAGAGCGGCCTGCGGTGGAGGAAGAAGAAAGTGGCGGCGCCGGTTCAAGGGTGCCCAGCAAACCCTATGTGCAGGGAAGAAGATAACCCACTTGACCTATTATGTGTTGGGTCAAATCCGAATTGGGTGAGACTCGATCCATAGGCAGATCTGTGAGTGGATTTGAAGCTGGCCAATTGATTTGTTCAATTGGGCTTGGGCCATTTGTTTTAATTAAATTAGGTCTGCTTTTTAATTTAATATTAGTTGGGCTTAATTTTGTTTTGGCCATGTTGTTGGGTTTTTTATTTAATTATTTGGATTATACTTTTGGGCCATTAATTAATTAGTTTAATTTTGTGCCTAAAATTATAAATTAAATAATATATCCATTTTGAGATTAAAAAAAAATTAGAATTATTTTTGGGATATTTAATTATGGAATATTATTTTTTGTAATTAATAAAATTGTTTTCATGACTTTTATTATGTGTTTTAATATTGTCATGATAATTGTTTGGTTTATTCTTTTAGACATAAATTAATAAGTTTAATTTTGAGTCTAAAATTATAAATAGATGTGATGTGGCATTTTTTGCTAACTTAATTAATTATCTATTGTTTGCAAATATTTTATTTTATTTGCTTATTGATAATTAATTTCGGTTTAGTACCAATCTTGGGCCTTGTGTGGGTCCTAAAATATTGTTGGATATTGTGGATTAGTTCCACATAAACAATTAAATCACAATGTTTTAGTTGTGCATCAAGGGTAATGACTTTGAAGCTTGGCGATCTATTGATCTCGAAGTGCTAGCTAAATGTTTGATTTAATTGTTTGCTTTGAACATGTGCATTGAATGTCTTTTATTGTCCCTGATTCAGTGATCAATGGCCACCAGTTCAGTTGCTGAAAACATGACTATGATAGATAAGTTGGATGGGTCCAACTACTCCACATGGGAGAAGCAGATTCAGTATCTACTTCAGATGGAGAAAGTATGAGACGTTTTGGAGACTTCACATCCCGTGCCGCAAGGGGAAAATGTTTCCTCGGCGACACAGCGAGCCTATGACAAATAGCGACTGTTATGCCCGTCTTGGGATGCTTGTTAGCATGCGGGTCGATCTCATGGGCCAGTTTGAGTCTTGCCTACCATGGAAATGTGGCAAAAGTTGAAGATCACTTTTAGTCAGATATCTGCAACAAAGCTTTGTGCTTTACAATTAAAATTTCAACAGTATGTCAAAGACCTGAGGCACAGCATGGCTGAGCATTTGAGAGTGATGGGTTCACTTATCAGAGATCTTCAGAGTGCAGGAGTAGCGCTTATTGATGAGCAGCAACTCCTAGGGGTGATCAAATCCTTGCCTGACCCTGAGTGGTCTCAGATGAAGCTCCTTATGACACACAGTGAAAATATCAAAACTTTTGATGATATTTCACGTCACTTGGAGCTTGAGGTGGAGCATGTTAAAGCAAACAGTGCGGCAGCTTTTGTAGCCAAGGTCGACAGACGTGAGGGCTTCGAGCCCAAATGCAAGAGACAAGGATCGAAGGCGTCAGGGCCTACACCTAATATTGGCAAGAGCAAGAAGGCCAAAAGAGGGACACGTGGAAAGAAAGATTTGTCTAAATTGAAATGTTATAATTGTAAGAAGAAGGGTCATTTCGCTCGGGATTGTTCAGAGCCGAAGAAGGTATATTTCTCTTCTTATTCCCATTTGATTCATGTTTTCTTGCATGCATTAGTTGCATACTCACGTCCTGAGTGGATTGTGGATACAAGAGCAACACGACACATAAGTGTTGAGAAAGAAGGGTTTGTGGATTACCACCGGGTGCCAGCGGGAACTCAGTACGTCACGCTTGGGAATGGCACACAAGAAGAAGTTCTTGGGGTTGGTTCGTTCCAACTCAAGATGAAGAATGACAAGATTCTACTCCTGAAGGACGTTATGTATACTCTTGGAGTCTGGTGTAATCTATTATCGGTAGCATGTTTATTAGGACAAGGTTATTCTTTTCTTTTCTATGATACTAGCGTGAACATCTATTTTGATGATACATTCTTTGGTGGTGGTTTCTTAGTAGATGATTTTTTCAAACTTAATTTGGATTATGTTTATGATAACCATTCTATTGCTTTAGTTTCTTCTTTTTCTTCTATCGTAAATGTTGATTATGATTTATGGCACAAAAGACTTGGCCATGTGGGCCAAGAAAGGATGGCAAGGTTGGCGAGAGAAGGTCTATTGGGATCTTTCAGTAAAGTGAGACTTACTGTGTGTGAGCCTTGCTTTGCCGGTAAGGCCAAGAGGAAACCTTTTGGTAAGGCTTCCTGTGCATCTTGTCCTTTGGAGTTAGTTCACTCCGACATATGCGGTCCTATGAATGTGAGGGTATGTCACGGTGCATCATACTTTATTACCTTCATAGACGATTATTCACGTTTCGGTTATGTGTATCTGATTTCTCACAAGTCAGAAGCTTTAGACGTTTTGTGCATGAGGTTGAAAATCAGATGGATAAGAGCTTAAAAACTCTTCAAACCAATAGAGGTCGTGAATATCTTTCTGATCAGTTTAGAAGTCTATGTGAGGAAAAAGGTATAGTTTGACACCTAACAATTCCTGGCACTCCGTAACAAAATGGTGTTGCAGAACGCCGGAATAGGACTTTGTTGGAAATGGTTAGATCGATGTTGGCGCAGGCGAATCTCCTGATTAGTTTCTGGGGAGATGCGTTGTTAACTGTAGCCTACATTCTTAACCGTGTTCCAAGCAAGTCTGTGCCTTTTACCCCTTATGAGTTATGGACCGGTAGAAATCCAAACTTGGATCACTTGCGGTCTTGGGGATCAGCTAGATATGTTCATAGCTTGTCCCACAAGTATGGAAAACTTGGACCAAGAGCCAGCAAGAAGGTGCTCATTCAGTATCCTGCGAGTTCAAAAGGATAGATCATGTATGGTGAACATCCTAGTGGGGGTTTGACTGAGATAGAATCTCGGGATGTAGAGTTTCTTGAGGATGAGTTCCCAAGAATTGGTGAGGTTGATAAGGACTCCCAATTGTATGAGTTACAAGAGGAAATGCCTTTTGTCAATGGGAGAATTCCTACAATTAGTGGGAGTGAACCCATAGACAGTACTTCGGAGACTCAAGTAATTCGACGCAGCTAGCGTGGGCTTATCCCTCGTCGTCATTTCGATGATATTGAGGGAAGGGTACTTTTATGTGCCATGTCGGATGATAGTGAGCCGACTTCTTATGAAGAAGTCTTAACCTCCCCAAACCGAGATCAATGATTGATCGCTATGAAGGAGGAAATGGACTCGATGGATAAGAACAAGGTGTGAGAACATGTTGATCTTCCACCAAATAGAAAGGAGATTGGTAACAAGTGGGTCTTGAAAATCAAATGCCGATCTGATGGATCGATTGACAAGTATAAAGCCCGACTGGTCGCGAAGGGCTACACCCAAATGGAGGGTGTAGATTTCTTAGAGACATTTTTTCCAGTGATGAGATTTGACTCTATCTGCGTGATTCTAGCCATCGTCGCTCATTTAGATCTTGAGCTACACCAGATGGATGTCAAGACAACATTTCTCAATGAAGAACTAGACGAGGAGATATATATGGATCAATCCATTAGTTTTGTTACTGAAGGGCAAGAGGGCAAAGTGTGCCGTCTCAAACGATCCATATATGGTCTCAAGCAGTCGTCTAAACAATGGTATCTACGGTTTCATGAAGCCTTCACCTCTATTGGTTTGACCATGATGGAGAAAGACCATTGTGTGTATATCCAACGGACAAAAGATGGGTTCTTGATTTTGTCCTTATATGTAGATGATATCTTATTGGTTGGAAACAACTTGGAGATGATCAACACCATTAAGGAATGGCTATCCTCTGTCTTTAAGATAAAGGATTTAGGGGAAGCGAGTTATATCCTCGGAGTTAAGATCTCGAGGGATCGCTCAAGGAGGCTTTTGAGTTTGTCTTAAGAAACTTACCTTCGTAGGATCCTTAAACGGTTTAATATGGATAGCTCAAAGCCTGTTGATACTCCAGTTGATAAGGGTTACACCTTGAGTACTAGTCAGTGCCCTAAAACAGAGGAAGAAAGGAAACTAATAGAAAAGAAACCATACGCTAGTGCTGTTGGGAGTCTCATGTATCTTATGAAGTGTACTCGTCTTGATATCTGTTTCGCCGTTGGGCTAGTAAGCAGATACCAAAGTAATCTTGGTGAGATACATTGGAGAGTTGTCAAGAGAATCATGAGGTTTCTACGTGGTACTTATGATTATACTTTAGCTTTCCAAGGTGGAGATATGAAAGTACATGGTTACACTGATGTTGATTTTGGCGGAGATAAAGATGATAGTGTCTCCACATCAGCATATGTTTTCACTCTTGATGGAGGTTCTATTTCTTGGCGAAGCAAGAAGCAAGATTGTGTTGCTCAGTCGACCATGGAAGTAGAGTATGTGGCTAGCTCAGAAGCTGGAAGACATGCATCTTGGCTTAGTGCTTTCCTTCAAGAGCTCGGGGTAATAGCTCAAGCTGACGAACCTGTCGAAGTTCGGATCGATAACACGGCTGCGATGCAGTTCGCACATGATCCCAAATTCCATGATAGAGGAAAGCACATAAGAAGACAATATCACTACATTAGAGGATTGATCAGGGACAAAGAAGTGATTTTAACTTATATTCCTAGCGCTAAAATGTTGGCTGACCCATTGACAAAGCCACTTAGTAGGAACGTATTTGAATCCCATGTGAGGCGTATGGGATTACGTAGAATTTGAGTTTTACATTTGATCACTGTTTACGACATTCATATTGATTTATATTGATGGATATTTGTTATCTTCTTTTTGTTTTCATTATATGACATTGTGTTGTTGATAAGGAAAACATGGAAATAATTGCACATGTTCGTGAATGTCACCAGGCTTGGATCGGTCCTCTCACGCGAACGATCACCCTGACACTTGTGTGGTGTGCAGGATGAGACAACTTACTCTTGGACTTATGTGGTCAGTGTAAGTGCCTTGATACATGAGGGGTATCCAAGGTTGTCATTGTCGCCTTAGTACGACTAAGATGAGACTTATTTGAAGAAGTCGAATATGAATATATTATGAATTCCATATTAAGTCTAAAAATAGCAGGATGTGAGTACTCATAAGTTGAGTGACTCAGGCTAGTGCCTATGTGGTGATTGGGCCGATATTTGTACGGTGTTTTAAGTGTGACATCCCTGATTAGTGGGAGCTCCACCGTAGCATGCACATCATACAGCATGCGCTTGTACGACCGCTATAGGGAAGTGACAAGATTGTTCTCTCTCTGTCACTGCGTGGGACCCTATTCACATATGCCTTCTGACCTAAAATTGTTTCATGAAGTTGAGGTTCAATTACACTACTTTAGCATGTTATCCAATTGGTCAGCAAGAAAGCAGCTAGGCGGGCCATGTCTGGGCAATTGGTTGAACCAAGAGATGGATTGTTTCGAATTTTGGGAAAGATAATTTATACCACATCATGTAAATTTTGCAACTTATAATCCAGAGGATCATCTGTGTGATGATTATGAGTGTAAGAACTTCGATTGATGATCAAATGTAGTTCAGAGTTACTCTTGAGAGATTTGAAGCATTTGATAGATGTGTTATTTATTATCTAAGGCATAGATGGTATTGCCCTTGTTTATTTCTTTTTGCAACAGTACTATGTTGGCATTGGTGATTGTTTGATATAGTACTTTTATCATTGTCATCAAAGTCGCACCCTTTGACGTCCTGTATGAGAAGATGAGTTGAGTATTATCCCATGTATCCGAGTGAGAGATTGTTAGAATTATGGTTACATTGGGATAAGTTTCCTAATGATAAGACAATTATTATGAATTTGAATCAAATTCAAATTCATTAACATTTGAATTTTAACAATATAATGGGATAAGAAATTGGAATTTGAATTAGATTCTAAGTTCCTATAAAGCTAGTCTATCTGTATCTTTGTGATATCTATAAATAGACATAGAGTCTAATGGAAAAATAACGACAATCAGAATCAATTTCTAATCGCTCATATACTGTCTTCGGCATCACCATTCGAGTCTTGGACGGATAAGGGGTGAACGGATGAGAAAGTTTTTATAGTTTTTTTTTACGATTGTTAGGCAAATCAAATTTGAGTATTCCACTGTGATTCGGGTATTTTACATACCATTTTACTATTTATTCAAAATTCCTACATAAACAATTGAATTAATGATTAATCTAAACAACGTTTTAGGGGGGAATCATTGCCAATAAACAAACTTGCCTTCTAAAATTGACACAAGATTGCCACCACCAACTTCAGCCCTCCTGATACGTTGGCTTGACTCAGCTTTCCATTATTATTTTTTAATTTTAATTTTAATAAAGTCAAATATATAAATTTTAATTCATTAATTATTTAGATTCCATATTAAAAAAATTAATAATTTTCTCGAAACAGAAGTTAATACAGGAGGAATTCAAACCAAACAATCATTGACAGTTTATCTATTTTTTAAATTATAATAAAAAATTAAAAATACTATAATCATAATCAAATTATCATTGATCATTAAAATTATTTTTTTTAATCTCTAGCCAAAACACATACCAAAAATATTTTTAAATAATTTAGCTAAACATTAAACCGATTTTTATTAAAAAAAAAAACCATTTTTATAAAAATAGAAAAATTCTATTTGCAACCACATTTCTTGTTCTCCACATCCACCTTTTACAATTACATAATTATTTTTCAAAAATACTCTTATACATAGCCATTCCACTTTCGTCGCCCGTCATGGCCAACCATCATCGCCGACGGCCTAAGCTCCTCCTACTGGCAGCCACCATCAGCTCCCACCTCTCATCTAGCATCGCACCCACTTTCCCCCCCCTCTCTCTCTCTTGTTGGCGTCGCTCCCATAGAACCCACTTTCCCCCCTCTCTCTCTCGATGGCGTCGCTCCCACAGAACCCACTCCCCCCCCCCCCTCTTTCTCCCTCTTGTTGGCGTCACTCCCACCAAACCCACTTCCCTCCTCTATCTCTCTTTCTCCTGTAGGTGTTCCTCGCAACCGCCATTATTGCACTAGAACCTTGGGTTTCGGTCCATTCAGACGCTCCCAAACCCTAGGGTTCAGGGGCTTTGGAAGCATCCCGAACTCAGGGACTTAGGGAAACTGACGCTCTCGAACCTTGGGGTTCGGGTACGATAATGGCGGCTGCGAGGCAAGGGATGATTTCAGAGGCATCCTTTCAAGGCAAGGGATCGTTGTAAGGGTGTCTAGGAGCGCCTTTCGTAGAGTTAAAGTCTGTGGCAGATGAGGATGCAGATGTTGAGTTTGTATTTAAACCATCATTCTGCAGGATGATTTCGAGTGACTTCACCACTTCACTCATCGTTGGGCGGTCTGAAGCTGATTCTTCCACACACTGCATGGCCAAATCCACAAACCTGATGAAACCTGTAAGGTTTCCCATGTTTCTAATGGCTGGATCCACCAACTCCTTCAATCCATAATGCTCGTGGTCATTCTTTTTGATTGCCATTCTCACCTCCCGAACAATGTATTTTCCCTTCTCGATTGGTTGCTTTGCGGATACTAGTTCTAGCATCACCACACCAAAGCTGTATACATCACTCTTGTCGGTCAATTGTTGTGTCATGTAATATTCAGGATCTAGGTAACCCTGTAATCAACAACAGGGTTAAAGTATTCGTTCACAAAGCATCTTTGACAAAAAAAGATTAAGGTAATTTAGTTAGAAGAGTTGGCTAGAAAACCTGCAAGGCTAATAACAGAAGCCACTGGAAATGGACAACGGAATAAAATGAACAAGAAAAAGATAACTAAAATCTATAAATAAAGTCTGTGACCAGCTGCCACTCTTGACAAAAGTTAAAAATGTTCATTGAAATAGATCTAGATGGAAGGAAACTTGTGAGTATTGGCATTCCCAATTTAACATGGATATAAATGGGCACTTTTATTATGCAACAAGGATACGTATTGGCATTTCAGGTATAAGCTCCGGGCTAGAGCCCTTGCTACTCTGCTATGCTATGTAATTATTATAACAAATACCTGAATCACAAAGAAGGTTTTGTATTCAATATGTTAATCCTCATATCAGTCACTGATGATCTTTAAAAGAAAACTGATCGCCTACCCCAAATTGCAACAATGAAAATATTAATAATATCTTATAAACCATTGTGGAATGAGAGCAAGTCTTCGTAGCAATTGTAAGGTTATTCTTTGCGACTGAAGAGTTTGAGATGTGGAAATAGGCTATTTGCAAAGGTAAAGATGCATGCAAAAATGAAATGACCCTTTCCTAATCCTCACAACATGGGAGCCTCATGCATTGGGGATGACCTTTTTTATCTTCTAAAAAACTATGAAATGTCAATGTAGGCAGTTATTGTGGGAAGGTTTTCAATGATAATTATAAAGAAGCTGTCCAAATCCCTTCTCTTCAACCATAACTGTCATCAGAATTCGAACTGACAGGATCCTGTTTTGGCCCTTCCTCAGTTCCTCTATAGCTACATCTAGTTGGGGATCAAAATGTCAACACAACACAATGTCTTAGTATTAACTAATACGTGCCATATAAATTATTCAACATCTTGTAACATAGTAAAAAGTCACTTCCAAATTTCCCATTTTCAAAAAGGTTGGTTCATTACCCAAAAAAAAAAAGGGTTAACATCACAAGTTCTTGTGAAAAAACTAGAGGGTTTACTACTCACAAGTTTACCTATTTAGACTGGGGCACACCTAACATTTGATAATTACTCTCTCTCTCTCTCTCTCCAGAAAAAGGACATTATGTGAGGAATATACAGTCAGTAAGAGATTTGGACCTTCAAATTTATTATCAAATCAAATAACATATTTAAAGAAAGAAAGTCTTAGGCTTACTAAAAAAAAATTCCTCCTATTGCTAACATATCGATTTTAAGGAAACAGGACATGCAGGGATTATACAGCTGTCAGCAGCAACTGATGTTATAGGACACATGGGCTTATATACTTGTCCAATTAAGGTAGCCATGTGCACAAACAAACTGGAGATGGTGCATGCCGATGAAGGAGAAAAATGTCTTCTGAGGCTAAGCAAGTGATGTAAGAGCAATAGTGAAATTCCTAAGCTTGACTTGCTGGAACAGAGTCAATTAGTTAATTAACGAAGATAAGCCTTAAGCAGCTCACCCATTGTAAATTTCCAAAAAAACAATTTTTTGATCCTTCCTATTCAAAGCATGATAGTGTAAAAGGAATCCAAGATAGTTCTCATTGTAATTTTGTTAACTAGGTCATGGTTTTGCTTGTAAAATATGTGAGTATAGTTAGTTAGGCATCGTAAAATAGACCACCTAAAATTGAGAAATTTTTTATGGTTGCCATTCTTACCAATGTGCCTTTAACTTGAGTTGAAACATGCCCTTTTCCACTGTCTGAAACTAGCTTGGATAATCCAAAATCCGCAACTTTTGCTGTTAGATTTTCATCCAACAAAATATTGGAGGACTTGACATCTCTATGAATGATTGGGGGATCTGCAAGCTCATGAAGATAAGCTAATCCTCTCGCTGAACCAAGAGCAATACGAAGTCTCCTTTTCCAATCTAGATAAATGCCTGATCTCCCTGGAAAACATAACAAGCAGAGTAAAGTCCTTTTGCTGTAGGAAAACTACTATTGGGGATTTTTCAATGTGAGAAGAGAAGATGATGACGATGATGGGACCCTTGGCCTGTGCAAAATATGGCTTGGGACTCCAATTAATGAACTAATTCATTTTTTTTTGTTGGCACACCCAGTTAAAGAGTAGTTCAGTTTTTGTTCTCTACGGTGATATAGTATGGAACATGTAATGTGAGTCTAAGAGAATTCATACTCTTGCAATTCCACTAAATTATGGAGGTTGTCAATCATCTTTCTCGGTCGAAAAAAGCTTATCATGAGAGAAACCAATAAACAATTGCATTTATGTTACATCCTTCTCTGTTGCCTTTCATCTTTTTGAATGTTTATCAACTAAATTCCACCCTTTTCTGGAGCTAAGTGGTACCAAAGATGAGCATTTAAGTCTTCCCTATGCTATGAAAGTTTTATATGCTTGAAACTTGAGAGCATAATTAAACAAATATTTACTGGAATGATAGTATTCCCAGTGTATGTCATGTAGGCAATTACAAAAGATTGACGGTATACTTAGAGCTTAGTTTTTTTTATAAATGTTACTGTTAGGGGGGTTTTTCAAGTGGGAAAACATAAAAGAATTGGTTTCACCATGCTATTCTAATCCGCTTATTGATCAAAATGTCTCTGAAGCATAAGGAAAAGGCAAAAAAGTTTGTCAATGCACAGAAAGAATTTGGAAAAATGACCTACAACCTTGGGTACATACCTAACCCCGATGACCGACCAGTAGAACCGTAGAGGGGATATCTTTTCACATAGAAGGCAATAATGTAGAAATGGGGAAGAAAATTCAATGTATTTCCATCGCCCTTTGAGCAATGAAATTCATTTGATTCTTAAATGGAAATTAGTGTTATTATTGCTCCTTATTTTTATTAGTGGTTAAGGAAGGAGATGTTATTTTTTTTTTCTTTCTAGGTAAAATTTAGAAGAATATGATGTTATCTCATGGAGGTTGCCTGTCATTTTTCCTCTTCATCAATCAGTTATTATAAACTTACCACAAAAATCATAGATTTCATGTCCCCAACACTTTCCATCAATTATACTTGTTTCTCATGAACCAATTCAGTTTCAACAAGATTATAAAATTTTGACCTGGCAATTAGCTTACCAGATAAGCTCTCTCTGAGTGTTCCATTGGGCATATACTCGTAAACCAACATCTGTTCCCCTTGTTCAAAGCAAAATCCATCAAGGCCAACGACATTCTTGTGATGAACTCTTGAAAGCAACTCAATTTCAGTCTTGAACTCAAGCCCACCTTGCATGGAACCTTGCTGTGCCCTTTTGATTGCGACTATCTGTCCTCCAGAGATCATGCCTCTGTATACCTAAAGAATGTAGGAAATAAATAAGTGGTAACTTTAGAAAGATTATTAGGATGCATCAGCCCTGAAATTTGATCACTTACCTTGCCGTAGCCACCGGATCCAATCTCATTGCTTTCAGAGAAATGACTGGTGCATTTCTTGAGTTCATCATAGGAGAACCATCTAGCTCCCTTTAACTGTGGTGCACCACCACTATCTTTTCCACTTGGAGACCATGATGCTGGAAGACAGAAGGAAGAAATGAGCCAAGAAATTTTTAACAGCTGCAGTGCTTAAAAATATGTACTCAAGGCAGGCATTTGCTCATTTCAGTTAACTGTAAGAATTACCAAATGGTTTGCTCATTTCTATTGCTTTTTCAGCACGTTTCTTTTGCCGAATAGCATATGCTCCTAGCCCAACAAGTGCCAGGACCAAAAGGGTACATCCAATTGCTATCCCAACAATTGTGCTTGAGCTGATGGGACTTCCCTTATGATCTGTTGAGGATAGAATGAGTACATTAATTAGAAACCAACTAGATCCTCCCTTAATGATCAGTTAAGAAAAAGGGCAACTTTTGCTACCTGGAAAAGTGTAAGAAGAGGGCATAAAAGAATAAGGTCCAAACTCCCGAGGAGGCTTATAAGTTTGATGGCTGAGAGCAAAGCCCAGCCTCCGAATCTCTGACCTATTAAAATATTGTCCTGTGGATGGAAAGAGCTGCAGGTGCAGCAGAAGATAGTCACCAGTATCAAAGAAGGGCTTCTGCAAAGAAACTGAATCAGGAGTAAGGCCCAATGTCACCCACAGGCTCATTTCGAGAGCATGTAAGAGAGTAGCATTCGACAACTCTCTGAAGGAGGGTCCTCTAAAATACATTGTCCCTTCATATGGAAAAGCACAGTCACAGCTCTGAGGGTTGAGTGACTGGCCATGCGAACATGGTTTGCCACCACAGTTGGCCAGGCTGGTAGAATAAGGTCTTGAGGTTGGCTGTTGAAGCTGACAGTAATTTCTATTTGGCCGAGCAATGCTGTTGCACACTGGGTTTCCAATAAGTCTGGAATATATATTTTCAGGTATAATAGTTATTTTTGGGGGTTAGACAAAAATTCTCATTGAATAGACTGCTTGAAATTAGGATCCATGAACTCTCACATTAATGTCTTTGTATAACTAATATCCAGCATCACAGATGATATCTGGTTGTTCTGCATATCTACAAGCTGCAATTGTGGGCCAATGATATTGCCGATATTCAGTGTGTCATTAAGTTGATTGTTCTTCAATTTCCTGTAGGAGTTCAAAAGAATTAAATGGCACTTCTATCTTGCTTCTTTGTTGCGGACTATCTTAATAACATTTCGTTATCTTTTAAGATAAGAAACACTCACACTTGCTGTATCTGTGGCAAGCTGAAGAGGCTTTCTGGCACAGGCCCTTGAAGTGAACCATTTTCTATGACCCTGACATTAAGACAGAACTTCTATATCAGAAATCACTAGTTCAAGGAAGTTCCCTTTTCTTTCTTCTTCTTCTTCTTTTTTTTTTTTAACTTGCTAAAACTCACAAAGTGGTGAGCAATTGTAAAGTATAGAACCAAGTTGGAGCTACTGAGCTTAGAAAGGGATTGTTGCTCAAGTCCCTACAAGAACAAGAAATAGCAATGTTATCATTTAAAGTACACAGCTTGTAGGTCAGGAAAAATTGTATTGCATTGATTCTGTTGCTCTTTTCTTACACATAATTGAGTGAGATCATTCCGGACAGGTTTGGTAATGGGCCTGACAGGTTATTGTATGCCAGGTGCCTACAATAAAACATTCAATCATTAGGGAGTAGATTGTAGACAATCAGTCAAACTTTACAAACAAGCTCTAATTGCACTCAATTTAAAAATAATACCCACAATTCAACAACTTTTGTCAGGTTGTTCAGGTTCCTCGGTACAGCACCAGTCAGGATGTTTCTGTCTAGACGACTGCCGGAAGTTGGATTGACATGCAACCAAAATCAGGAAAAGATGGTCATTGTAAAGAAAAGGCAGAACAATATTAAACGACGGGCCGTCATAGATTTCAGATTCCACTTACAGAACCTCGAGCGTCTGTACAAGTCCTAATGTGTCTGGAATTTCCCCTCTTAGTCTATTTCCATCAAAGAGTCTATCATTGCCATAAAACAGCCGTGAGTAGGAGGATGATGAGGGCAACACACCGGTAGGGATGTAGTAACTTACATGTGTATCAGTACCATATCAGAGCTAAAAAGTTGGCGAGGGATTGTTCCAGAGAGCTGGTTTCTATTGAAATGACTGCGAATACATAAAAATCAGGACATTCCAAGTGCAATAGAAAGTTGTGCAATGAATATGGGCCAGCCCTAAACTATATTTTGAACTCACAAGTGCTTTGCCTTCTTTAGGAGATCTAAGCCTGGGTTGTTGGGTGTTGAAACAGGAATGGGTCCTGTCAACTTATTCTCTGCAATGTCCAGCCAGTAGAGCTTGGCGAGATTACCCAAGGAAGCAGGTATTTTACCAGTGAAGTTGTTTGAATTTAAAGCCCTGGAGAGGCAAGAAGTAACTGATTAAGTATAGGAGATTAACTTAGTAATATCCAGTTACAAAGCTGTTTAGTAATTGGCAGTTCTTACAGAAACGATAGCTCCACAAGATTGCCCAATTCATTTGGGATATTGCCACTGAACCCACATCCTGCCAGGATTCTGGATGACATAAATGCAGAACAACTTCCATAAATATGAGGTATACAGGCCAAAGAAAGCATATAGCAATGAATCATAGTATGAATTCAAAAAAGATGAAAGGTAAGCATTAATACAGCAGGTGATTGAATCTTACAATATGTTCAGCTTTTGCAGATAACCTAACTGAGAAGAAAGGGAGCCCGTGAGCTTCGGGTTGAAGGAAAGATCCCTGCAGCAAAACGGTTGTTAAATTCAGCGGTTCCAAGTTTTAATACTGATCTTTATGAACAATGCTACTTTCACCTATTGAAGGGGTTCCATACATTACTTTAATAATCTGGTGCACACTAACGGACTAGTGCATGCTGATGTGGATTTCAAGTGTTTTGTTTCTGTTTTACTTTGCATTTGAATAAGTCAAGTTGTTCCACTTTTCTAGGAAGCGGTTAGTTGTTTGCTGTGATCATGGGATAACTTCTAGCCATGACCTTAGTCATGGGATAACTTCTAGCCACGATCTTAGTGATTTGAATTTTTTGTCCTCTATTTATTCTGTAAGGATTTCAGAAATTATTTGATTTTTATGCATCTTATTCCTCACATTTGTGCTACACATTTTTCTCTTTCTATCTGTGTTCTTTTCTTTCAAATTGCAACAGTGGTATCAGAGCTTCTTTCTTTAAGGGACCTTTGTATCCATGGAGTCTGAATCCAACTTGACTACAATTGCTCCACAGGTGTTTGATGGCACCAACTACCAGATGTGGATAGTGCGCATGGAGACCTATTTGGAGGCCCTAGATCTCTGGGAGGCAGTGGAAGAGGACTATGAGGTACCTGGACTTTCTGCTAATCCTACTGTGGCACAAATAAAAGCACATAAGGAGAAGAAGACCAGGAAATCAAAGGCAAAAGCTTGCCTATTTGCAGCAGTGTCACCAACAGTTTTCACTTGAATTATGTCATTCAAATCAGCAAAAGAGATATGGGACTATCTCAAGAGTGAATATGCAGGTGATGAGAGAATTAAGAGCATGAAAATTCTGAATTTAATTAGAGAATTTGAACTTCAAAGGATGAGAGAGTCTGAGTCCATCAAGGATTATTCTGACAAGTTGCTGGGCATAGCAAACAGAGTTAGATTGTTGGGAGCAGAATTTAAAGACTCAAAGATTGTAGAAAAGATTCTTGTCTCAGTCCCTGAGAGGTATGAAGCATCAATTACTGCTGCTCTTGAGAATACTAAAGATTTGTCAAAAATTACTCTTGTAGAATTGCTAAATGCTCTTCAAGCACAATAGTAGAGAAGGCAAATGAGGGAGGATACTGAAGTTGAAGGAGCCTTAACTGTCAAGCATTAAAGCACAACAAAAGGCAAGTGGAAAGGCAAGAAAAATGATGTTGAAAACAGTGCCACCAATGCTACACAAGCTGATGCTAATGGCAAAAAGAAGACTCAAAAGAAGTCCTATCCTCCATGTCATCACTGCAATAGGAAAGGCCATCCACCTTCAAATGCTGGAGAAGGCCAGATGCAAAGTGCTCTAAGTGCAACCAGAAAGGGCATGTAGCAATCATTTGTAGATCTAAGACTCAGCAACATGAAGAAGAAGCCAAAGATGCTAATCAAGAGGAGGAAGATCACCTCTTTGTGGCAACCGGCTTCTCCAGCATGAATTCAAGTGAGAATTGGTTGATAGACAGTGGCTGCACTAACCACATGACTCACAACAAAGAGCTCTTCACTGAATTGGGTAAGGCAAGCTCATCAAAGGTCAGAGTGGGTGATGGAAAATACATAGCAGTACGAGGAAAATGTATTGTAGCCATTCAAACTTGTCTTGGTACAAAGTTAATTTCTGGTGTGCTTTATGTACCTGAAATAGATCAGAACTTACAAAATGTGGGACAGTTGATTGAAAATGGAAACAAAGTTTTGTTTGAGAGAAAAACCTGTCTAATTCAAGATGTAGTAGGGAAAACTTTGTTTAGAATAAAGATGAGTGGAAAAAGCTTTGCTCTAAATCCATTGGAGGAGGAGCAAATTGCTTTTTTAGTAAAGGGTAAAATCTCTAAGTTGTGGCATAAGAGGTTAGGGCATTTTAATTATAAAGGCCTATTGCAAATGAAGTCAAAGGAAGTAGCTATAGGACTTCCAGAACTTGTAAATCAAGTCCCATCTTGTAAGGCTTGCCAAACAGGAAAACAATCCAGAAAACCCTTTCCTAAAGTAGCTTGGAGAGTCACTAAGAAGCTGCAGCTAGTTCATACAGACATAGCTGGCCCTCAAAGAACACCTTCATTGAATGACAGCCTTTATTATGATATTTTCATTGATGATTTAACTAGAATGTGCTGGATCTATTTTTTGAAGCACAAGTTAGAGGTTGCACAAGCATTTTGGAAGTTCAAAGCTAAGGTTGAGAATGAAAGTGGGGTGAAGATTTAGGTTTTGAGGTCTGATAATGGAAGAGAGTATACTTCTGAGGCCTTCAACAATTTTTGTGAAGATGCAGGCATACATCATCAGTTAACAGCCCCATACACTCCACAACAAAATGGAGTGAGTGAGAGAAGGAACACATGTATACTGGAAATGACTAGATTCTTGCTGCATGAGAAAAATCAAAACTATGGGTAGAAGCTGCAAATGTAGCTGTGTACCTGCAAAACAAGCTTCTCTCAAGGGCAGTGGGAGATGTGACACCTTTTGAAGCTTGGTATTGTTATAAACCAAGTTTACTCCATCTCAAAGTGTTTGACAGCTTGTGTTTCACTCATGTGCCTCATGCCAAGAGGGATAAATTGGATGAAAGAGCACTACCTGGAGTCTTTATTGGGTACAACTCTACATCCAAAGCCTACAGAGTCTTCCAACCACAGAATGAGAAGATAGTTGTAAACCGAGATGTTCAGTTCTTTGAAGAAGAAGAGTGGGATTGGAATGACAAAGCAGAAGAGAGGCAGAATTTAAAGCTAACTGACTTTGTTTCTACAGATCAGAATTTGGTGAATAATGAAGATGCTGTGGATGATAGACCTGTGAGAGGTACCAGGCTACTCACTAATGTTTATCAAAGGTGCAATGTAGTTGTTTGTGAACCTACCAACTATGATAAGGCCAAACAAAGCAAGGAATGGAGAGCAGCAATGGAGGAGGAGTTGTTCATGATAGAAAAGAACCAGACCTGGAAGCTTGTTGATAAACCTCAAGACAGAAAGGTTATTGGGGTTAAGTGGGTGTTCAGAACAAAGCTCAATGCAGATGGGACAGTTAACAAGTACAAGGCAAGACTTGTGGTGAAAGGGTATGCACAAATACCTGGAGTTGACTATTCTAATACATTTACTCCAGTTGCAAGGTTGGACATCATCAGACTTCTTCTTGCTATTGCTGCACAGATGGGTTGGCAGGTGTATCAACTTGATGTTAAGTCTGCTTTTTTAAATGGATATTTGGAGGAAGAGATTTATGTTGATCAGCCTGAGGGTTATGTGAAAAAAGGGAGAAGAAGATAAGGTTTATCTCCTAAAGAAAGCCCTTTATGGTTTAAAACAGGCTTCTTGAGCCTGGTATAGCAGGATTGATGAGCACTTGAAGAACTTGAACTTCTATAAAAGCTTGTCAGAGTCAACTTTATATGTAAAGAAGGTTGAATCTGAGATTCTTGTTGTGTTACTATATGTTGATGACCTGCTGGTGACTAGGAGAAATTTGAGCATGATTTAGCAGTTTAAACAGGAAATGAGGGAGCTTTTTGAGATGACAGACCTGGGGTTGATGGCTTTCTTTTTGGTTATGGAAGTCAGGCAAAAAGATCATGAAATCTTCATATGCCAGAAAAAGTATGCTAAGGAGATTCTAAATAAATTCAACCTTGAAGAATGTAAGGGCATGAATACTCCTATGAATGCTAAGGAAAAGCTAAGCAAGAATGATGGAACAAAAGGAGTAGATCAGGTGCAGTTTAGAAGCATGGTTGGCTGCCTCATGTACCTTATAGCCACCAGACTTGACATCTTGAATGTAGTAAGCATTTTGTCAAGATTTATGCATTGTTCTACTGAAATGCATCTCAAAGCAGCTAAAAGGGTGTTAAGGTATGTCAAAAATACCTATAATTTTGGAATTAAGTTTGAGAAGTGTGAGGAATTCAAGCTGATAGGGTATTTAGACAGTGACTGGGGAGGTTCTGTAGATGATCTAAAGAGCACTTCAGGATATTGTTTCTTCCTTGGGTCTGGTGCATTCTCTTGGTGCTCAAAGAAGCAGGACATAGTGGTTCAATCAACTGCAGAGGCTGAATTCATTGCTGCTACAACAGCTGTAAATCAAGCTCTATGGTTAAGGAAAATTCTGGTTGATCTAAACCTAAAGCAGAAGGAGAACACTGAGATTCTTGTTGATAATTAGGCTGCCATAGCCATTTCAAGGAATCCAGTGTTTCACGGGAAGACAAAGCACTTTAATATCAAGCTTTTCTTCCTAAAAGAAGTACAGCAAATTGGAGAAGTGAAGCTAGTCTACTGCAAGTTTGAATGTCAAGTGGCAGACATGTTCACAAAACCTTTGCCAACTAGCCGATTTGAAGATTTAAGAGCTAAACTTGGTGTTTGCAGTTCCTAAACAAAGAGGAGTGTTAGTTGACGTGTTTAGGAGTGCATGTTGATTTGGATTTCAAGTGTTTTGTTTCTGTTTTACTTTGCATTTGAATAAGTCAAGTTAGTTCCACTTTTCTAGAAAGTGGTTAGTTGTTTACTGTGATCATGGGATAACTTCTAACCATGATCTTAGTCATGGGATAACTTCTAGCCATGATCTTAGTAATTTAAATTTTTTTCCCTCTATTTATTCTGTAAGAATTTCAGAAGTTATTTGATTTTTATGCATCTTATTCCTCACATTTGTGCTGCACATTTTTCTCTCTCTATTTGTGTTCTTTCCTTTCAAATTGCAACAACTTTAAGAAAGAAAGAATACCCACAAGGATGTTAGCTCGGTGAGCCCCCCAATATCACCATTAAGTCCACCTACGAGTCCCATAGTTGATAATCCCCTGCAAACATTGACAAAATGATAAGATGCTCATAAAAGTGGCTATGCATATTACATGTAGACAAAGAAACTAATAAATCGTGGGGTCCTTGTGGGCAGCCAGCACTGGGCCTCCCATTGACCATGGCCGCCGTGTACCTGATTTACCTCCTCTCTCGTGGCGTGGGGCAGTCAGAGAGGGGCCCCCGGGGTGAGGGATTTCACCTTTGGTACCCAAGAAACTAATAAATCATTATGAGCTCAACTAAAAGATATATCTCTTCAATTAGGTGAAATTACAGGCAAAACTCACAATGCCGTCACCCTTGAATTGTTGCAGGTGACCCCATCCCAGGATCCTCCACAAGGATCATCAGAATGTGACCAGCTTGGTGGAACATTCCTCCACTGGTTCTTTAACTACCTGAGTACCGCAACTGCACCACCACCATTTTAGGCTTTGCATTGAACCAAGAATTAAAAGGTGCAGTTGCTAACTTAAGTTAAGTGAAACAAAATTTAAATAAATAAAGTTAGAGCCCTCTTTTGCTGCAGAAATCCATTCAAGAATGCACCTTAGAAAAATCTTATTACATAAATCACAAATAGGAAAGAATTGGTTGACTCCCTTGGATGGGTGTCAGACAGGGTAAAAGCAGAAGTTACTAAAAGATCCAAGTGAAATATGTCTACAACTATTTCTAATTCTTCTTGTAGGAAAAGGAATAAACAATTTTAAAAGGAGTCCTGAGTGCAGTAGGCTCCGTTGTGCAGGGTTGAGGGAGGGCCGTTTTTTCTACATAACCCTATCCTTGCTTTGCAAAGAAGCCGTTAGTCTCTACAAGTGAAGCCCCTGACCTTTCTATCAAAAATTCCTATCAACATGATCATGCATTTAGCAGCCTTGTTCAAGTTCTTGGCAGCTAAGATCCAATTAAATTATGCGAAAAATCAATTAAAAGAGGATTTTTGGCCAAAACAACTACCAGAATGAGCATCTAATGACATGATCACTAGTCATAGAACAATCCTACCGCTACCCCATTGGCCCAACTTTTGATCTGGTGAAGTTTCCTGAAAAACAGTACTGAAATCTGAAAGTTTTATAACATTTGGATTATAGTTGAAGGGCCTGAGTCCTCAGAGAGAGAGAGAGAGAGAGATGAACTTGGCATTAAACCCGAAAACTTCCTTCCATCTACTGGAACCGGATGTAGTTTTTGTGAGAATTAATAAATTCCAACTAGAATTTCAATGACGCTCTCAAAAAGAAGTTGCTCTTGGAAGCAATAACAACAAACATATCTGATGCACATTCAATTACCATCGTTAAGGTCGGTGGAAGAGGAGATAACATGAATCCCGGCAGCACAGCACACCAGGAAGAAGAGCAGCTTGCCGGCCGCCATGGCCATGCCCAAATCAACAACTCAACGGAGACGAACGAGAACCCACTCTGTCGCTTGCTCCGAGAATTCAGCGTTGAAGTTTCCGGCAGCTTGCTTATAATTAATTATGACAGGGAACGAACCAACCAACCAACCACTTTGTGCCTCAAGTGGTTGCGGATGAAGAAGAAGAACATGGCATTATTACCGGCCCTGAAAAATATCAACCGAGAGAGAGAGAGAGAGAGAGAGAGAGAGAGAGAGAAGAAAGAGAGACAGGGGGTGTAGGAGTGGCTTGGCTTTGTTTCTTTTGCACTGATTTTCCCCTGTCTTTGAAGCGAATCAATCCTCAATGGTAATCATCGCCATCATCATCATCATCATCCTCTCTCAGTTGCCATCATTATCCTCTCTCAGTTGCCATCATTATCATCATCAAGAACTAGATCTTGCTAGCTCGGGCCAGGCAAATAGTGCTCGTGAATTTAAAAATTACAGTCATTTTTTTTTCCTTATTAAATTTCAAAACGATACATAATCTTACTTGTAAAAAGGAAGAAGAGAAGAGATGCAGCCCGGCGGCCTCTTCGACGTTGACGTCATGCTGATTAGTATAATAACTTCCTGAAGCATATAGATAGTTTAAATCATCGTTGCGTTGGGACGGTTTACCATTTCCTCCGCCCAGCCACGATCCCTCGACAAGACGAGACGAGACAAGACAAATCGGCATCAGACGACGTCGTATTGCTGTTTTCTTCGTTATTCTTCCCGCGTGGACTTGAATGAGCTTCATTTCGCCGTCCTCCATTATGCCCAAAATACTTTATTTTTATCATCCTATTAAATTAGTATTTGTTAATTAATATATAAATTAAAAAAATAAAATACAAAAAATATTTTAAATATTTATTATTTTTAATATATTTATTAAACTTATCAAAGACTCTTAAAAAAAAAATCACATAATTTTTTATCTGTCATTTTTTAAATATGTTTACCTCTCTTCCTTTCGAATAAATATATTAAATTTTATAAAGAAGAAAAAATAACATATATGTCCTAATATATTTTAAAAAAATTAATAATAAATTTGATAAAAATTTTAAAATACTTCCAAATCTTATTTTGATCATTTTTTTTTGTTTAAAAAATATCTCAACTTTATCTTAATACAATCTTATCTTACTCATTTTAACAAACGTTATCTAAGAAAAATAACGTGTACTCAATATTTTAGTTTGTAAAAATTATTTTTTATTTATAATATTTGATTCAAGAAATTTTGGGTAAGCGGTGGTCGACGACACATTTGTCATGAATTTTAGATAAAATAAAACTATTGTTATTATATTATTTTGATAATTTAGACTATTACGATATCTACTATTATATTTGATTTAAATAATAATTATGTCAACAAAATGTTCTCAAATATTAATCAGTGTTTACTTCACAAATTGAGTTTTTATTCAGGGAAATGTTATTGGTACACCTTTTTGTACACTTTGGGTTACATAAAGGTGTATCAATGATAAAAAAGTCTTTCGTGAGGCGTATAGAGGCGTGTGAGGCGTGGGGTATTTTGGTCATAATACTCCCTTATGTAATCCAAGATGTACAAAAAAATTGTACATCTAACATGATTCTTTTTGTACATCTAGCATGATTATTTTATTTAAGTGATATTTCGGTAACATTTTTTATTTTAAAAAAAAATAAAAAATAAAATAAAACATAAGCTTTACAAGTCGCTTTTAATACTGGTAGGTGGAGGCCAGACTCTCAGTTATTAGTCCAATAAATTAGGATTGAGCCACTGTGCCCCCTTGATTGTGCCCCTTGTTCTCATCTCCATCTCTTAATGTTTTATATTCTAGATAATGTCATAAAAATTATAATTTTTTAGTTTAATAATAATAATGTTAAGAATCATGATTAACGATAGTATCATAGTATCATCAGTTATGTAGTACTTTCTCATTACAAGAAGTTAAGAAAATTATGTACCATTGTCTCCTCAGCCTAACATCTCTTTTAATAAGGATGCGACAAGTGATTAATCATACTGTTATCAGTTATAACTCTTAACATTACTCTAATAATAATTCTCTCTCCAAAATATATATATATATATATATATATTTGGTAACGTTGAATCAACATTTTAGGTATCAATGGTGAAGTTATGGGTTGCACCCGACCCGACCCAGCTTTATCTTTCATTGATTGGCATTGCCCCACTCCTACAGAAATGGATTATGATCCCTTGCCAGTCTGATAGCTCTCCTTCGCTACTCGCTTAGCCTCCTTCCCTGACCTCTTCTTCCACCCTTCAAATCTTGAGGACATCCATTTAATGTTATCGTCGCCTTTTGAGATTCCACGCGTTACACCCTTTTCAGGGACCAATTTGAATTAGCTGTTTTCGCTCCTTATTTTTATTCTTATTTTTTGAAAATACATAAAAAAATACCTATAGTGCATTGTTTTTGATTAAAAAATGATTTTTTTATTTTTTATTTAAAAAAAAAAACAGCGACACGACTTTGAGTTTATGCATGTACTTTCATTCAATCAATTAATTAACCACCATTTTCATCAATTAAGCATTTCAAAATTGACGCATCACATCCTTTTCAATGACCAATTTGTCACATTAAAGACAAACTACATCGTCTATTGGTGTATTTATTAACAAATACAAATAAAATACATAAAAACTAATTAGTCACACAAATAAAATGTTTTTAATTTTTAAACAATGATATTTAATCTTTTTTTAATTATGAGCCTAAGTGATGGTTGACTGGACGGAAAACACAATATATATATATATATATATTTTATATTAATTTTAATAACTGTAATAATTAATCTAACAATATATATTAATTATTTTGTAAGTCCAGCTATCAATTTTAAGTCCAAACTAGAGCGAAAGGTGAAGAAAAGTCCATGGGTGGGAAAAGGTGGAAGAATGAAGTTTGGTATTGTCATTAACTAGTGGGGGCCCCACCCTATCCTTCCGACTCAATCAACGTAAAAAACAAAACCCAAAAAAAAAAAATTAAAATACTTTCCAAAAGATATGAAATGATTAACATAAAATTAAAAATTATTTTAAAATTTTTATCAAATTATTTGTTAAAATTTTTAAAATACACTAGAGGACATATGTTTTATAAAATCTAAGATATACTTATCTGAAGGAAAAAAAACGATAAGTATATATGAAAAATGTCAAATAAGAAATCACGTGATTTCTTATTTAAGAGTCGTCATATAAATTTAATAAATATATTAAAAATAATAAAAATTTAAAATATTTTACATATTTTATTTTTTTTAGTATATATCGTAGTTAATAAACACTACATAATTTTTTTGAAATGCACTGGAGGATATATATGTTATTTTTTCTGATCTATAAAATTCAAGATATGCTTATCTGGCATAAGAGAGAGAGAAACATTATGAAAAATATCAAATAAGAAGTCACGTGCTTTCTTTTCTAAGTGCTGTTAGATAAGTTTAATAAACACATTAAAAAAGACAAAAATTTAAAATACTTTCTATATCTTATATTTTTTAATTTATATCTTAATTAACAAATACTACCATAAGGACAAATCAAAATTATTATTTTACAGATTGTTAACAAGTTTAAACGTCTATTTGATTTTGCAATGTGTAATGTGAAGTGTTATTTGTGTAATAAAAAACATTTTTTTTATATTATTTTGTTTCGTTATTCAATAAGCTCTTTGGGTTTATAATTTTATAATAATATTATTTAGTACCATAATTAATTTATTGTAAAATATTTGTTTAAAATGCTTATTCCATATGAATTTAAACATTGATAATTAAGATTCTACATCTTAATTTCATTGCTAATTAATGTAAAATTACTCTCTTAGGGCTTGTTTGTTGTTGGTGCATCGTAGTTGTTGTGTTGTCTTTTTTGAGTCGTGCTATAAAAATAATATTAATAAAAATAGTGTTTGATAATTAAATATATTGATATATTTATTAAAATATTAAAAATATGGATAAGTGTTTGATTAACATTTTCTTACTATACCATAAATATACAAATTATAGCAATAAGCATTACTTTTTGACCCAAAAAACAAATAAACAACGATTATACTTCAAAAGCGCAATAATACTAAATAAACCCTTAATATAAATTTAATACTAGCCATGATAACAAATAATATATTCAAAATTAGAGTGCTTATTACACTAAGTTTCTTTTGTATCGCCAAAATCGACAAATCTTCGATACATAGACAATTTTTGGTCCCAAACTCACATTTTTTCTATAAATTGTGATCCACCCACTCAGGCTAATTGGTAGGATGGGTAAGTTTGGGATAAAACCCGACCCCGACCCCTCGAATAAAAGTAGATAATATGTTACTTACACAACTTCAAATTTGAACTCACAACTTTACAATATCCAAACTCTCAAATGTGTGTGATGGATTATTTAATGATTTGTGTGTGAAGGACTATTTAACGATTTTGTACTAAGTTATTCCACAGGTATGGTGGCTAGCTTGCATTTTTTGTTTTTTTTTTTTAAGCCGGCCAAAACCCCTAACCAAATAAACAATTGAATTAATGATGAATCTGAACAACGTTTTAAAATTGCCAACAAACAAACTTGCCTTCTAAAATTGACACAACATAGCCACTACCAACGTCGGCCCTCATGATACGTTGGCTTGACTCAGCTTTCCATTATTTTTTATTTTTAATTTTAATAAAGTCAAATATATAACTTTTAATTCATTAATTATTTAGATTCCATATTAAAAAAATTAATAATTTTCTCGAAACAGAAGTTAATACAGGAGGAATTCAAACCAAACAAAAAATACTATAATCATAATCAAGTTATCATTGATCATTAAAATTATTTTTTTTAATCTCTAGCCAAAACACACGTGATGATACCAAAAATATATTTTAAATAATTTAGTTACACGTTAAACCGAGTTTTATAAAAAAAAAAAAATCCATTCTTATAAAGATAGAAAAATTCTATTTGCAACTACATTTTTTTGTTATTCACAACCACCTTCTACAATTGCACAATTATTTTTCAAAAGTACCCTTATACATAGCCATCCCACTTGCATTGCCCGACATCGCCGGCCATCATCCCGACGATCATTACCCATTATCGCTGATGGCCCAAGCTCTCATTGGCGGCTGCCATCAGCTCCTACCTCCCACCTATCATGTCACCCACTTTCTCCCTTCTCTCTCTCCCGTTGGCATTCCTTGTGACCACCATCATTGCACCTGAACCCTAGGGTTTGGGGGCGTTTAGACTCGTCAAACCCTAGGGTTCAAGAACTTTGGAAGCACCTTGAACCCTAGGGCTTAGGGAAGCTAATGCTCTCAAATCCTGGGATTAGGGTACAATGATGGCGGATGAACGCCAACGGGAGAAGGAGAGAGAAAGAGATATAAAAATGAGTGTGATGATATGTGAGGGGTGAGAGGTGAGTACTTATGGCGACTGCATTCGTCGCGGTCGTTGGTAGAAGCTTGGGCCGTTAGCGATGATAGGTGGTTGTTGGTGATGATGGGTGACTGCAAGTAAAGTGGGATGATGGGTGGCTATAAAAAAAATAAAAATATTTTTTTCTCAAAATGTGAGTGTAGAAAGAAAAAAAAGTGATTGCATATAGGATTTGCCATAAAAATATTAGTTGGTTTCTAGAACTTACGTTATTTATATGCATACATGAATCTCTACTCTTGGCAGTATTAGATGGACTCGTGGGTCTTTCCTCATCGGGAGAGAAAATTCAAACAATATGTACAAAACTAAATAAAGAGTTAGTGAGCATTTAAAATATTTTTAAAACTCTAAATACTACTCGTCCTTGCTGCCTAACCTGCCATTACCAATTCAGGGCATTGTTGTGAAAAGATATTGAGCTGGATGTGAGGTGAGGCCGGCCGAACCCTAGAAGAGCCCTGTAGTCAGTCCTCTTAGGTTTTTTCAGTTATTGTTTTGTTAGGCACCATTTGTTAACATAAGCAACATCAAATTATATTAAGATAAAATTAAAATATTTTTTAAATTAAGATATAAGACTGAAAAATATTTTAATATTTCTATTAGACTATTTGTTAATTTTTTAGAATGCATTAAGGGATATTTGAGTTATTTTTTCTTATCTATAAGGTGTGGTAGATAAATTTATCTAAATAATTCTAAATAAGAAGTTACGTGACTTCTTTTTAATGGGTTGATAGATAAAATTAATAAATATAATAAAAAATACTTTTATTTAAAATACTTTTATATTTCACTTTTTTCAATTCACATGTTAGTTAACAAATGCTATCTTAGTAAAGGCTTTTTTCTTTTGTACAATTGTCACCCTTATCTCAGTTTGCACTAAATATATTCATTGAATACATAAATAAAAATTTATTTACAAATTTACTCAAAAGTATGATCATATAATGAATTTTTATTTAACTTTCTAATACCAAACCAACGTGGAGGGAGGGCATCCATGTCAATTAATAAATTTAGTAGCACCACATGGCCACTAGCCCCCTTGGGTTGGGTCACATTCATTAATAATTAACGTAATAATAACGTGCAACCATTCCAACTTTAGCTGCCTCAAGAGACAAAGTCTTAATACTTTGACTAATATTAGAAATTATGATCAGTGACGGTGTTGCTTTTCCTTTAGAAAAATTGTTAGTCAAAAGAAATAATAATATATGATTTTTTTAATATTTTCTAATGAAAAGGTATCACATAAACTGATGAGATCGTCATCAATCATAATTCTTAATATTATTCTATTAAATAATTTTAATCAAGTAGTATTCCTACACGAAAATTATGTTTTGTTAACGAAGAAAGCGGACAATTGATTGAAATTTAACATCAAATAACGTTGACAGTGGGTTTGGAGGGTTGTGGATTGATTGGAAAGCGGAGACTCAGTCTCTCATATTTAATCTAAGGGCCTGTCTTTTGATAGCACATATTTTCTATAGAAAATGTTTAATATGTGTAATTATCACATATATTTTTTATAAAAATAATTAAATATCTTTAACTTTTCTATGGAAAAATTGTGTATAGAAAATGTGTGTTTGATAGCATTTAGTTGGAAAGAAAAGTATTTTCCAACTTCCCCCTACATGGAATTTTCCATGGAAAAGAAACAAAAACATGCTTTGATGATTATATCATGGAATTCAATTTCATGAAAAATATAATATATCAAACACCAAAGATAAAATTTAATTCTTGAATGTGACATTTTCTATGCATTTTTCATAATATCAAACATAGCATTTAGGTGAAAAAGAAAGTGTTTTCCAACTTACATGGAATTTTTCATAATATCAAACATAGAATTCTTGAATGTGACATTTTCATCTCCCCCTAGATGGAATTTTCCATGAAAAAGAGTCAAAAGCAATCTTTAATGGTTGTACCATAGAATTCAATTTCATAGAAAATGTAGTGTGTCAAACACCCAAGATGGAATTCGATTCCTTGAATGAGACATTTTCTATGCTATCAAACACACCCTTACATGGAAAATGTAAGGTGTGTTTGATTCCTTAGGGTGTGTTTGATAGCATTTAGGTGGAAAAGAAAGTGTTTTCCAACTTACATGGAAAATAAAAACCATCTTCCCCCTAGATGGATTTTTCCACGGAAAAGAGCCAAAAACGAGTTTTAATAGTTGTACCATAAAATTCAATTCCATGAAAAATGTAGTGTGTCAAACACCCAAGATAAAATTTAATTCCTTAAATAGGATATTTGTCATGCTATCAAACACACCCTTATTGTTCATCTTTACATCCTTTGTGATTAGCTTCGTACTTATGTTAGCTTTGTTGGGAAGATTTTTGACTTGATTTATATAATTACCAAACAAACCTAAAAGATAATATTAACTTGAACGAGTGATAATCTGATATAATATTTATCAATCAAAGTCAGTTGTGCACGTATAAGAGTAATGTTTATTTCTTCAGATTATTTTCTCCCTCAACACGTTACTCTTGGTAACACTTATCCCTTTGTACCAACAAGCCTATTATCCACCTTTTCTTAATAAAATGATACAACAAGAAGAAAAGAAAAGATGTTTTTAAGGTAGTGTTTGTTA
The DNA here is from genome assembly GCF_014633365.1 of Diospyros lotus. Taxonomy (NCBI): domain Eukaryota; kingdom Viridiplantae; phylum Streptophyta; class Magnoliopsida; order Ericales; family Ebenaceae; genus Diospyros; species Diospyros lotus. Next base: position 32,508,306 of record NC_068350.1, read on the forward strand.
ATTAAGATATAAATTAAAAAAATGAGATATGAAAATTATTCTAAATAAAAGTTCTTTGTATTGTATTTGTTAAATTTATCTAAAGATCCTTAAAAAAAAAAAAAGTCACATTGACTTCTTATTTGGTATTTTTCAGATATGCTTATCTTTTGTTCCTCCAAATAAGCATATCTTAAACCTTACAAAAAAGAAAAAATAACGCATATATTCTCCAGTATATTCTAAAAAATTTAATAAACATTTTGATAAAACTGTTGAAATACTTTTCAATCTTATTTTGATCATTTCATATCTTGGTTCAAAAATCATTCTAACCTTATCTTAATACAATATTATCTTACTTCTTTTAACAAATGTTACCTTAGAAGACCGACATGCTGCTGGCAATTGCATTTGTTGTGCAAGAAACATTTCTACCACCCAAAACTTTGGGTTATTGCACTTTGACCCAATACGTTTATTGTATTTTGCATATGCTTTCTAATTTTGTTCAAATTACATGAACACCCTACAATTTTCATTTCATTATGCATGTGGTTGTTTAATTGGCATAAATTGTATTATAGTCATGAAGTTTATGCAAATATGATGTGGAAATTCATGATTATTGCATTACAATCTATTTTTAATGGCACACATGCATACACATATACCATAATATTGTCCTTTATAAGTGATCGAAGGTATGTTATTATCAATGAGTGATTGGGCTTTTACCCCTAACCAAATAATATGGGTTTGATTGATAAATAATAAATAAAAATTACTACCTTGTTTGTTATATAATGGGTGTAAGAAGTCTATGCATAACATGCAGTTGTGCATATGTGCACAAAAAATTATTTTGAAGATGTTATTAGGTAGCTCATCAGTTAATTTGACATATTCAAATGTGTCAGAGATGACCTGAGTACTTTAAGGAGGAAAAAGAAAATGACAAATTATACTTAGAATGTTTTTTTGTTATAATATTTCGTTTCTCTTAAATTGTTCAAACAATGGACATGAGATGTCATGACTTGGTTTATTAATTTAATGTTTATTTTTCCATAATTACATCTCAATAAGGTTCAATTTAGACTTTATTTTTTGTAATACTCTAATTAGTAGTCATGATTAATATTATTAAGGGGATAAGATAGGAATTTACAAAAATTGATTGGTGTAAAAGTAATTTGAAAATTTTCTAAATTTTTGAGACAATAATGCACAAAAAGAGTGGGGTGTTATACATACACACACAAAGACTTATTAGTGAGAAAAGAATAACGACGATCGAGAAGACCTCGTGGAGACAAAAGAATGACGTGGTTATAATGGAAGAAGAGAAAGAAGGGGAGGAGAAAAAAATTGAGGCATGTTTTTAAAAGGGGTAAAATGGTTAATTTATCAATAGTAAAGGAGGTGCATACTATTTTTAAAAACGTATGGGTGGTTGGTACAATTTAGCCAAATCTCAAGGATAGTTTATTTAATTTACCCTTACGTAAAAATAACAAACAAAATACAAGTATTGGTGGCTTCCACGGATATGGTGCAGTAGTAAAGCATTTGGAGTTTCACATAGAATATCGGGGTTCGAATCATTATGATGACTTAGAAGGCAGAATTATTATTGGAAGATAGCATTTAGTTGGAAGACAACAATAAGGTTGAAAGGTAAGTCCCCCATGGACTGCGTTGAATGTCTAGCTCTGAGTATGTATAAACTGTGTCTATATTTAAATTTATTCGGAGGGTGCATTGGGAGAGAATGTCACATGTCCTTGAAAATTAGTCGAGTAAAACTCAAACACCCCAAATGAATTTAAAAAAAAAATACAAATATTGGTCAATCGTTGATGATGATAGTCAACCATGACCATTGCCATCACCAGAATGATAAAACCTAGATCTAGATCCTTCTAGATCGAAAGGAACTTAGATTTTGAGGTTTATGCAAAGCTAAAATTGCATAGGGTGATGTATGCAAGGTGGATCGCGGATCAAGCCTTATCCCTTGAAATAAGACTTTTGTTTCTAAGTTTTTTTCATGTATTATTCAAGATGATGATGGTTTAATTTGCTTCAGTGAAACTAGAAAATTAGGGCGAAATTCGTTTTTCATTTAAATTTTAAGAAATTTTATCAAATAATTTTTTTTCATAAAATTTGAATTCTATTTTAGTTTAAAAAGTGAAGATTTTACTTAAAATCAAGAAATTAGAATTCATAAGGGGTGGGGTGAGAATTGGAATTCTATAAAATTGAAATTTCGCCCAATTTTCTATCCTCAATCAAACACACGCTAGATGTATTTATATAATTAAAATTCCAACCTTATATGCCCATGCTACTGGGGGAAGGTCCTTGTTATTCAGCCTTTTATACATACCTTCATCCTTTGGGGTATTGGTGGTGATGGGCAAGACGCTTTTGTATGGTTGGATCCATCATTGGCACCCATTGGGTACTTTAGGGACATATTGGGGTACTGCTGGTGATGGGCAAGACACTTTTGTAAGGTTGGATCCATCATTGGCACCCATTGGATACTTTAGGGACATATTTCCATCTTCCACTACTTAGGTTGCGTAGACAAGTTAGTGGATGGTAATTCATGGTGTCTGTCTTCCTTCAGTTAGATTAGTTGAATTGGAGGCGATGATAACAATTATGATTGAGTATTCCCAAGTTCTTAGTGTTGCGATGGTAAGGCTAAATGGACGCTTTGCGTGTTGAGTAGATTTTCTATTGCTTCTACTTTCAAAGTCTTTGCTTCCGTTTTCAAGTAATTAAGGCTATGATTCATAAATAGTGCTTACTTGTAACGTGTATTATACTATACTAGGATGAGTGCTTTCCTTTTAGTTTGATTGGGTGGTTTGTTCTCTTCGGTAGTGTTTATTAAAATGAGCAAAATAAAAGAGTATCAAGATAAAATCAAAATACTTTTCGAAGTAAGATATGAAAGAACTAAAATAAAATTGAGAAATATTTCAAAATTTCTATCAAACTGCGTTAAATTTTTTGAAATTCATTGAGAATTGTACTTTTTTTCCCTTTCTATATGTTTGTTAAATGCTATCAAGATAAGGGTTCTTTTTTCTATCAAAATATTTTTGTTACAAAATTAATTCAAAACTGTATATTAATATCAACAACAAAATTATGATTAAAATAATATTTTTATTATTAATATGAATTATCAAAAAATAAAATAAAATAAAAAATAATATTTTAGTTTCTAAATCGATATTCAAAAATAGATTCTAAAAAGATTTAAAAAATAAAAATAACTATTGGTGTAATTACAATAATTCTACTTAGATAATTAAAAATTATCAAAATATAAAATTAAAAAAAAAAAAACAAATAGATCAATTGACAAAGGAAGATTGAACAAAAAGAAAAATAAGAGGAAGAAGAAGATTGCAAGAAAATCTGGAAGGTTGAAGATCGATGGAGATCGAAGGTTGAACGAAGGGAAAGATTTGAAAATTTCCAATCAACTATAAATTTTAATTTCCACTCATTTTGAACATTGTAAATTTCGAATCTTGAACGAAACCTAACCCTCAATTTGTTTCAGTGGGACAAAGCAAGAGAGATAACGGGAGGACTGCGCCTAACCGCCATTCCAGCGTCATTGTTTGTCTCTGTTTGCTACCGACATAGTGCTGTTCCGTTGGCCATGTGATCTCAACGTCTGGGGATTGACAATGGCAGCAAGTATTGGGACAAGTTCTACAAACGCCAAGATAAAAAAGTTAGTGAATAGGGGAAAGTTCGGTGGGCGAGGAAAAAGATGAAGTTGTGAAAGGAAATAGGTGAGGAAGAAGATGAAGTTGTGAAAAGAAATGTGAGGGTTTTATATAAGGGCATATGGATAATTTGGGTTATATGTAAAATGTCAGATAAATTTAACTAAAAGAGTTTTTTCAGATATTATCAGATAAGTTTAACAAATATGTCGAAAAGTTAAAAAGTCTAGAATGTTTCCCATATCTTACCTTTTCTATCCCATACAGTGATTAACAAACACTACATTAGTGGCTAAAGGTATGCTATAATTAGTATTTGACCATTTCTATTTATGTCTTTTATTTTTTTAGATATTGTTTGTTAAAATGAACAAGATAAAGTAGTGTCAAGATAAAATTTGAATATTTTTCGTACTAAGGTATAGAATAATTAAGATAAAGCTGTGAAACATTTCAAGATTTATATTAGACTGTTTATTAAATTTTTTGGAATCCATTAAAAATTATATTTTTTCTTTTCATATTTTTGTTAAATATATATGAAAAGTATTGAGATAAGGGTTTTTTTTTTTTTTTACGAAAATATTCCTATTATCAAATTCATTCAAAATTGTATATTAATATCAATAACAAATTTATAATTAAAATAGTATTTTATGATTAATGTGAATTGTCAAAAAAATAAAAATAAAATATAAAATTAATTTAAAAATTTACCAAATTCATTCTAATTTAAATATGTTTTAAATTTATAGTTGTAATTGTCAAAACATATTTTTATATTAGATAATAAAATTTAAAATTAAATAAAATAATTTAAAAAATAAGATTGAAGGGGAAAGGGAAATTTTGAAGATGGAAAAGGGAGAGATTTTGAAGATTCAATCTCGAAACTCAATCAAAAGAGGCTGTTTAATATATGAATATGCATGGGAATGGCAAAATATGGGTGATGATTAAAATATTTTTAAGAAAAAGAAAACCCACTCTATAATATATATATATTCCATTGATAAAGGGATTGAGAGGCTATCAACATATTTATGCATAAAGCCACACCTATCTCAACCAAGTTACAAGTTAACCCATGGTGGAGACGGAAGAAGATGAAAGGCGAGGAAGATCAATGGTCGGATGGATGATGACAAGCAAGAAGATGAACAATAATCTTGAGGAAGAAGATGAACTTTAAGCTAGTGAGAAAAAAAAATGGGTGAGGCTTTTATATAAGGGATATAATAGGTAATTTATGCTTATTTATAAAATATTATATAAATTTATTTGAAAGGGGGTTAGATAAATTTATTTGTAAAAAGTTAGATAAGGAGTCACGTGAAAGTTTTTTTTGGGAATAGTCAAATAAGTTTAACAAACACATTGAAAAGAATAAAAGTTTAAGATATTTCTCATATCTTAATTTTTTCACTCCATATATTGATTAATAAACACTATTTTAATGCATTATTACTTATCTAAAAAAAAAAAACTTAGTAAAAGGGAGATAAGATGTCATGTGAGGTTTTTTTCAAAAATAGTCAGATAAGTTTAATAAACACGTTGGAAATGCAAAATATTTAGAATGTTTCCCATATTTGTGAAGAATTTTAAGATTGTGAAGAATTTTAAGATTTCTATTAAACTGTGTTAAATTTTTTGAAATTCATTGGGAATTGTACTTTTTTTTATCTTTCTATATGTTTGTTAAATGCATTTGATAAATACCAAGATAAGAACTTTTTTTTTTAATCAAAATATTTCTATTACAAAATTCATTTAAAACTGTATGTTAATATCAACAACAAAATTATGATTAAAGTAATATTTTATTATTAATATGAATTTTTAAAAAACAAATAAAAAAATAATATTTTATTTTCTAAATCCATGTTAAAAAATAGATTCTAAAATGATTTAAAAAGTAAAAATAATTATTGGTGTAATTACAATAATTCTACTTAGATAATTAAAAATTGTCAAAATATAAAATTAAAAAAAAAATAAACAGATCAGCAGACAAAGGAAAATTGAACAAAAGGAAAAAGAAAAGGAAGAAGAAGATTGTAAGAAGATCTAAAAGGTCAAAGATTGATGGAGATTGAAAATTGAAGGAAGGGAAGATCTGAAAATTTCCAATTAACTCTAAATTTTAATTTTCATTCATTTTGAACACTATAAATTTCGAAACTTGAACAAAACCTAACCCCCAATTTGTTTCAGTGGGACAAAGCAAGATAGATAATGGGAGGACTGTGCCTAACCCTCATTCTAGCATCATAGTTCGTCTTTGTTTGCCAGCGACAAGGGCTTGTTTCAATGGCCATGCGATCTTGATGCCTCAGGATTGACAATGGTAGCAAATATTGGGATAAGTTCTACAAATGTCAAGATGAAGAAATATTAGTGAACAGGGAAAAGTTTGGTAGCGAGAAAGAAGATGAAGTTGTAAAAGGAAATAGGTGAGGAAGAAGATGAAGTTGTGAAAAGAAATGAGTAAGGGTTTTATATAAAGGCATATGGATAATTTGGGCTTATTTGTAAAATGTCATATAAATTCATCTGTAAAATGTCACGTGAGGGTTTTTTCGGATATTGTCAGATAAGTTTAACAAATTTGTCGAAAAGTTAAAAAGTCTAAAATGTTTCCCATATCTTACCTTTTCTGTCCCATACAATGGTTAATAAATACTATCTTAGTGGCTAAAGGTATGCTCTAATCAGTATTTGACCATTTCTATTTATGTCTTTTATTTTTTTAGGTATCGTTTGTTAAATTGAGCAAGATAAGGGAGTGTCAAGATAAAGTTTAAATGTTTTTCGAACCAAGATATAAAATAATTAAGATAAGGTTGTGAAACATTTCAAGATTTTTATTAGATTGTTTGTTAATTTTTTTGAAATTCATTGAAAATTATATTTTTTCTTTTCATATGTTTGTTAAATATATATGAAAAGTATTGAGATAAGGATTTTTTTTTTTTTACGAAAATATCCCTATTATCAAATTCATTCAAAATTGTATATTAACATTAATAACAAATTTATAATTAAAATAGTATTTTATGATTAATGTGAATTGTCAAAAAATAAAAATAAAAAATAAAATTAATTTAAAAGTTTACCAAATTCATTCTAATTTAAATATGTTTTAAATTTATAATTGTAATTGCCAAAACATATTTTTATATTAGATAATAAAATATATAATTAAATAAAATAATTTAAAAAATAAGATTGAAGGGGAATGAGAGATTTTGAAGATGGGAAAGGGAGAGATATGGAAGATTCAATCTCAAAACTCAATCAAAAGAGGCTATTTAATATATGGATATGCTGGGGAATGGCAAAATATGGGTGATGATTAAAAAATTTTGAGGAAAAGAAAACTCACTCTATAATATATATATGAATCCATCGAGAAAGGGATTGAGAAGCTATCAACATATTTATGCACAAAGTCACACCTACCTCAACCAAGTTACAAGTTAACCCAAGGTGGAGACGAAAGAAGATGAAAGGCGAGAAAGATCAGTGGTCAGATGGACGACGACAAGCAAGAAGATGAACAGTAAGTAGGTGAGAAAAGAAAATGGGCGAGGCTTTTATATAAGGGATATATAGGTAATTTACACTTATCTGTAAAATATTAAATAAATTTATCTGAAAGGGGGTTAGATAAATTTATCTATAAAAAATCAAATAAGGAGTCACGTGAAAGTTTTTTTTGGGAATGGTCAGATAAGTTTAACAACCACGTTGAAAAGAACAAAAGTCTGAGATGTTTCCCTTATCTTAACTTTTTCATTCCATATATTGATTAACAAACACTACTTTAATGCATTATTACTTATCTAAAAAAAAAAAAAACTTGGTAAAATTTTCAACAATAAGCTATAGAGTCATATTATAACATTTTATGATAAACATGAGGTTTTGAATTTGAACACTCTTAATGTTGACATTATCTTTTTTTTTTAATAAAAGTGACAAGAGACAAAGGGTGGCAATCATTGCATGGCCTTATTTATATATTTAGAGGGTATTTATCAAACAAAATAAGAGAAAAAAATATTAGATATGAGAAACATTCTGAATGTTTGGACTTGCTAACGTGTTTGTTAAATTTATCTGACCATGTTCGAAAAAGCTCTCATGTGACCTCTTATCTCTCTCTTTTAAGATAAATTTATTTGACCTCCTCCATCAGATAAATTTATCTGACATTTTACAAATAAGCCTCAATTATCTATATATCCCTTGTAGGATAGTTAATGCCATTTAATACATTTTAAAAATTTAAATTTATTAAAAGAACATATTCATTTAAGTTTTATAATTATTATTATTCAATACATTTTTAAACTGTCATATATTTTGACAATTTTTAAAATTTAAATGACATTATTCTTTTCATCGATTTTTAAAATTTAAATTTCTCCCTCTCTATATATTTTATTAACTAATACAATTCTTTTCACCAATTTTTAAATTATTTTATTCAATTTTATATTTTATTATCTATTATGAAAATATGTTTTGGCCATTTTTAATTATTTAGGTGAAATTATTATAATTCTAACAATAATTATTTTTACTTTTCAACTCTTTTTAAATCTATTTTTGAACATGAATCACATAGAAAGAAAAAGTACAATTATAAGTGAATTCCAAAAAATTTCACAAATAGTCTGATAGAAATCTTGGAATACTTTTCAGTCTTATTTTGACCATTCTATATATTGGTCTGGAAAGCATTCCAATCTTATCTTAATATTTCTTATCTTGTTTATTTTAACAAACACCCCTTAGCTTGGCATTAACTATCTTACAAGAGGCATATAGGTAATTGAGATTTATTTACAAAATGTCAGATAAATTTATCTAAGAGGGGGAGTCAAATAAATTTATCTTGAAATAGAGACATAAGAGGTCACGTGAGCCCTTTTTCGAAAATGGTCAGATAAGTTTAATAAATACGTTGGAAAGACCAAACATCCGGAATGCTTCCCATATATGAACTTTTTCCCCTCTTATCTTGATTAACAAACATCCCCTTAAGCTATAAGGTATAAATATATCATCCAATTCTTCCCTTATAGTTATTTTCCCTCCTTAACTTGAAAGTAGACCTATTATACTCCTTACCTTTTAATTTTGCTACAATCACACACCTCATCTCTCAGAAGATTGCACATGAGATACACATGCACTGTCAGTGGCCGGTGAGGAAGGGGAGAGGAAACAAAAGTCGCTGGCAAAGTGACCCACCCATCCCGGCTCTCGTCTTGGTTGACCGACTCACTGGCTGATTAACCCACCCATTGATCGACTGACCCATCGATCAATGGTAATTGACCTATCGCCTCCCTCGCTAGCGAGCTCTGTTTCCACCTTCTTCCCTAGCTATTAACCTCTGTTTCCTCCCCTCTTCCTTGTTGGTCACTTATGTTTCCTCCCCGTTCCCTCGCCGCCGACTCACTCATAGTGCACGTGTATTTCGTGCACAATCTTGTGAGAGATGAGGTGTGAGATTGTAGCAAAATTGAAAATTGAGAAGTATGATAGGTCCACTTTCAAGTTGGGAAGGCCAAATGATTATAAGAGAAGAGTTGATGACCATATTTATGCCTTATACTAATATTTAATTATACCAAATATGGAGTTGCGCGTACATGTGGCTATGAATTTGTGTATCTACGCGTGACAAGGACCAACCTCTTGAATATTATTATTTACACACGTATATAATGCCGTGAGAATGTCTTCTTGGGAGAAGAGGGCACCTTAATTAAGGGTTAAATAGGTTACACGTAGGGCAGGGCAGCGTGCAACCTATTTGGTAGGACTTGGTTTCTCCACAGTATTTTTAACTAGGGGAATCTTTATATTTGGAACGAGACTTGGTTCCCTTTTATCCAAAATTTGGAGGAGTTATCGTTGGGTAGGTGAAGTCTTCATGGAGGGACCTCTTCAGTTCGTGTTGTATTTTTGTGACTTGGGTCTACACATATTCCCTCACTTGTCATATATGGAAAACATTAAGCATGCTAGCTTTGTCATTTCTTGAGGTAATGACATAATGTAAACCAAACTCCACCTTTTTCTGTAATTTCAAAGGCCCCCACATATCTAGGCTTTAGTTTCTTCTTGTTTTTTATTCTATGAATTCCTTTCCACAGACAGGAGCCGATCCAGGCAGGTTGGCTGGGCTCAGCTAAAAAAATTGAGAGTGGACTGTACTAAATTTGGATTGGGCTATTATTAAAAAAATTAAAAAATTTACCTTACAAATTTAAATTTTGTTGTGGGCTGCTAATAAATCAGCTCGTCCACAGAGATGTATTTGAAAATACTTTGTTGCTTATATAGAGTTTCATCTTTCGTCTCTTAAGATCCACAAAAGAATTTCGTCTCTTAAGATCCACAAAAGATTTCTAGCTACTTTTGACAGTTTGAACTCATCCTCTAATGACTATTTCTTTGTGGTTTATGTAAGAATTATTTTGTAATTCTCCAGATAATTGATAGAAAATATCTTAAATATCTCCTCAAATAATTAGTAACAATTATCTAATATTTTCAAAAATAATTGATATAAATATCTTATAAGATATTATGATATTTATCTGATAAAATAATTAAATTAAATATAAGATATAATGACATTAATTTGATGAGATAATAAAAGAATTTAATAAGATAATTGATTGCTTTAAAATTCTAGTTGGTTTAAAAAATGTTAATAACTCCTAAAGAGTCTTGATGGAAGATTACTTCAACTATTATAAATAGAGGTTTGATCTTCCCTGCATCTAACACACGAAAACAATTATAGTTATATATTTTATGTTAATCATCAAGGTTGGTGTGAAGGGGGATAAATTAGATTTCAGACATTTTTGTATTCAACCAGCAATCATCTTTACGACTTAATTCATGATAGATCTAGATATGTGTTTATTTAATCGCATTAGGTGAATTACATAAGTCTTTTTGATTCATGGGCATAATGCATAATTATATATTATTGTTCACAAAAATAATATCATGATTTACATGTAGTATAACATCGATTTTTAGAAACTTGTTTAAAATTATTTAGGTGGTGTTCTCTTCGTGTTTCAGTTTTTAGTTTTGAGTTTTGAATTCATTTTTAATTTTATATTTTGAATGTTTGTTTTGAGATTTTTAAAAACACGTTCTTTTTATCATTCTAAAAAATCGTTTCTTAAAAACAAAAACTAGAAAACGTGTTTTTTTTTTGAAATTTTGAAAAAAAAATATTTTATGATATTTTATTTAATAAATTTGATTATTAAATAATAAAATTAACTTTTTTTAATATAATATTTTATATTAATATTGCTATACATAATGTGTAATACACTTAATAAAATATTATATATTATCCTATATTTTTAATTATAATATATATTCTACATTTTTAAAATTTTAAATAAATATATAATTTTATTTTTCTAAATTTAAGAATAGATTTTTATTTTTTTCCCTTCTTTTCTTTTTTTTTCTTTTTCTGTTCTCTCCGATGCTTGTATCTTCTCCGTCGTCGACTGGAGATTCACACGATCAAAGCCTACCATTAGAAAGATCAAGCCAAGGGGGTTAACATACACAAAAATGGACTGGATTTAATGGTTGAATTTTCATAGATTTGATTTTTAATTTTTCGCCAAAACTAAAAAATGTAGTCAATTGCTACTAGCCATTGTGCCTGGTGGTTTCATGACTGTCGAACGTCATTTGGATATTGCTTGGCCGACTGACACACATAACCCATCGGTTTTTATTGCTCTACCATGGCTATCGTTTGGATGTTGCTTGGCCATCGGCATTATCAACTTATCATCATCAAGTTTATGTGGTCGTTAACGATGGAGGATGAAGGAGAAAAGAGGAGTTGGTGGTGGTGGTGAACGAGGTCAATGATAGCTTGAAAAGGAAGAAAAGATAGGAGAAATGAGAGAGAGAGAGAGAGAGAGAGAGAGAGAGAGAGAATGGATTCTGTGTGCCAGATTGGGTTGGGGGGGTGGTGTTTTCCTCGTTTTGGTGTTTTCAGCTAGTTTTGGCTGAAAACACCCAAATGTTGTTTTGAGTTTTCTTTACAATTTTTTTCTTATTTTCGAAAATGCATTCTTAAAAATAAAAAAGTAAACATGTTTCAAGTGTTTTGAAAAATTAAAAATTCAAAACGGACTGAAAACAACAAAGAGAACATAACCTTAATTTCTGTCTTTGCATAAAATAATGTGTTCATAAAATAATAAAGGAATCTCATTGTTGAATCAAGTTTATCACTAGGAAAGTTGGTGGTGGTTGCCGGTGATGACTGACGACGAAAGGCAGTGTTGGGCTTGTGTATCTTTGGTCGACCATGGAATTACGCTTCGTCGTGATTGATCGGATGAAAGCCAAAAGCTCAGGTCGTGAGACTTGTTGGCGATTTTGGCCACTGTGAATGACCTTACTCCATTTCACCATCGCAGACTCTGATCGACCGCATCTGCCTTGACCTATATCGTCTCCTCCGATCGTTGTGCTGTGGGTCTTCTTCTTTATTGAGGTCATGCCACCGGCGACCATGAGTTTTTTGGGCTTCGTGGCTGTAGTTGACTGATAGCTATCGTCCTTATTGTGCTCGATGCCGGCGGCCATGACTTAATGTTTACACTATGGCCGAGGACATGTTGTCGGTGGCCGTGTGGCTCTATGACTGTCGTTGTAAGCTTCCACCATCACTGATTGTCGGTTTCCTTTCCATCTCATCTTCATCGGCTACGACTTTTCTTCTTCGATGGCCTTCGTTATAACTGTTTTGGACGATCCGCCGTGGCTACTTGTCTTCCACCTTCGTCGACTGTGGGTCTTCGTGTTAGACAAATCAAATGATCTAACATGCTATAAATATCAAAATAGCATTTAGATCAATGCGGATAATGGATAATATTACCCCCAGCCATTGTTGTTTGATATGTCTCTACTGGTTTGACTCTTCCAAGCTCTTAAACACCCCAAATGATGGTGTATGATGAAGATAAATGGATGATCAAGCTCAGGGACCAAAACCATGAATTTATACAACATTCTTCCATCAAGAATATGCATATATTACCACTTTACAACTCAATCAATAAGAGAACATAATTGGCATAAACATGGAAACATAATCATGAAAATATTTGGGTCATAATCAATTAAGGAATTCCTTTATAACCCATAGCATTTAGATCAATGCGGATAATGGATAATATTACCTCAAGCCATTGTTGTTTGATATGTCTCTACTGGTTTGACTCTTCCAAGCTCTTAAACACCCCAAATGATGGTGTATGATGAAGATAAATGGATGATCAAGCTTAGGGACCAAAATCATGAATTTATACAACATTCTTCCATCAAGAATATGCATATATTACCACTTTACAACTCAATCAATAAGAGAACATAATTGGCATAAACATGGAAACATAATCATAAAAATATTTGGGTCATAATCAATCAAGGAATTCCTTTATAACCCATAACCAGTACAATAATGAAAAAACGTTTGGGTCACCTTAAGGAACTTTACATTCTCCTACTTGGTCCAAATGTTTAACCTGATGCCTTAATTTAATCTTATTGATTGTCGTTTCTTAAGAAATAAATACATGAATCATATCGGTAAGTCATTTAACAATGAATATTACCTTCCATTTATTACAATGTATTTAGTTTCTTAAGAATTATATTTCATGTGGCAACATTACTGAATGAATAAACCCTATGTTTATTCTTGGTCCTATATAGATATGTCTTCTCAAATAGATTAAGGTGCATAATAATATGAGAAAAAATCACAATAAATATAAGAGTTTCATTCAAATACCAAATGTATACAATTACATAATGGAACCAAATCCCATTTTATCTATATGATCCTTGAATTTCATTTGGGGTCATGCCTTTAGTCAAAGGATCAGTAATCATCAACTCAGTATTGACATGCTCAATGACCACTTTCTTTTGTTTAACACGTTCCCTTATGGCTAAGTACTTAATGTCGATGTGTTTATTTCGACTTTCATTTTTGTTGTTCTTAGCTATAAAGACAACAGCTGAATTGTCACAAAAAATTCTTAATGGCTTAGAAATGGAATCCATAACCTTAAGCCCAGATATGAAACTCTCGATCCATACATTGTGTGAAGTAGCCTCAAAACGAATGGAAGTAGCAGTCAATGTCTGTTTGACAGTCCTCCATGATACAGCTCCACTGGCCATCATAAAAATGTATCTTGATGTGAATTTACAAGAATCAACACAACCAACAAAGTCGGAATCTGAGTAGCCAATCATTTCAAAATTATTCGTCTGTTTATACATAAGCATGTAGTCCTTGGTCCCTTGAAGGTATCTAAATACTTTCTTTGCAGCTCTCCAGTGGTCCATAATTGGATTACCCTGATATCGTCCTAACATTCCTACAATAAATGCAATGTCAGGCCTTGTGCAGACCTGAGCATACATCAGGCTTCTGATAGTAGAAGCATATGGAATGTTCTTCATTTGTTCCCTTTCAAAATCATTCTTCGGGAATTGGTTCAAATTGAACCTATCACCCTTCACAATGAGAGCTACACTTGGTGAGCAATCATTCATCTGAAATCTCTCTAAAACTTTATTGATATAGGTTTCCTGAGACAGATTACAGACCCAAGATGCCTCAAAATCTATCTCTATGGATCTTAATGCCAATGACATAAGAGATGTCTCACCCATATCCTTCTTATCAAAATTTTTAAAGAGAAAATGCTTTACCTCACATAGTAAACCCTTATCATTGGTTGTAAGCAAAATGTCATCCATGTATAAAACAAGAAAAAAAATCTTACTCCCACTGACCTTTCGGTATATACATTGATCCATGGGGTTTTTTGTTGAGCCAACTTACTCATATTAATTAAGTTTTGATGATTAACAAAAAGAGAATTTTCAATATACACATTATAGTATTTTTGGTGATTAACAAAAATAGTATTTTCCTTGAAAATATTAATTGTAGTATCGAATTATTTTTGATAAATTTATAAAATATTATTTTCTATTAAAAAATATTTTTATATAATTTTTGGATTAATTTATAAAATATTTTTCACAATATATGTATTGTCAAAATTAGTATTTTTTATTAAATTATTTTTCAAGTAAGTAAAAACTCATACAAATATTTTTTCCCCAAAATTTGGACCAAAAATTAAAATTTTCATTGTTGTTACAGTATGCTACAATCCGTTATAGTATTAGATCATTGGAATAGTAATCAGATTGTTGGAATAGTAATCTAACCATTGGTGAACAATGCACTACAGTAACAGTGAACAATATTTTTCAAAATGCTTATAAATAGCTCCAAAGTCATTTTTGTAATAGCCTTAGTTATCGTGAATTATAAATCGAAATTCTGTATTTTTAAGACCCTAAAGAAATTATAGAATTTTAAGATAAATATGAATTATTTTATTTAGTGGTTAAACAGGATTTTGTGTGTGTGTTTAGTATGTATATATGTATATAGCTTGCTGTATATATAATTTAGTATGTATGTATGTATGTACGTATATAGCTATGTAAATTAGTATGTATGTATGTAAATAATTTAGTATGTATATATATATATGTATATATCATATATATATTTGTAAAAAAAAAAAAAAGAAAAATCACCGAAAATCTGGAGCAGGCGCACGACCAAGCATGGCCGCGCCTGCAATCGGCCGAAAGGGAGGTAAGGGGAGCTTTAAATGCTCCCACGGTCGTCGGTATGGCTTTTAGGGCACGTGGGTGTCTCGATGGGACGTCCCGCGGCGGAGTTTTGACTATAAATAGCCGAGGTCGAATGAAGCTTCTCATCCAAAAATTTCGAGGCTTAGATCGGTCAATTGGGAGAGTGTTTGAGAGATTTGAGAGCGGGGTCTTGGTCTTTGAGTCCTAGGCAACATTTCT
Source organism: Diospyros lotus (assembly GCF_014633365.1). Taxonomy (NCBI): domain Eukaryota; kingdom Viridiplantae; phylum Streptophyta; class Magnoliopsida; order Ericales; family Ebenaceae; genus Diospyros; species Diospyros lotus. The sequence goes on from NC_068350.1 coordinate 32,524,049, forward strand.
AGTAACTTTGGTGGCCAACGGAGCTGTGAAGAAGGAGGAATCGAGCTCGCCGGAGTTTTGAAGCTTTGCCGGAGCCAAGGGGTATTTCGGCCGATTCAAGGTAAGTTCGACCTCTTTTTTTTATTGATTTTTGCACCATTGTGTTCGTAATATCGAGATCTAGAGGATAGGAGGAGAAAAATCGAGTTTCGAGATCGGATCGCCGGCCGGTGGCGAGGATGCTCTCCGGAAAAGAAGCCCCTAGTCGGCCGTGTGTAGCCACGCGCCCGCGAGTAGGAAGAAGGCGCGTGGCCTTCACGTGCCCGACAGAAAATAAAATAAGAAAAGAAAAGAAAAAAGAAAAAAATAAAAAATAAGAGAAATAAAATTTTGCAAAAATTTTATTTAAGTCTGGAATATTGTTTATGTCTTATTTTTGTGAAAATTTTTCTGGAAAATGCTAATTTTATTGATTATTTAAGTGGTTTTTCTATTATGGAAATAAAGAAAAAATAGGATTTTTAATTTGGAAAATTTCAAGAAAATTTCAGAATGTTAGAAGTATTATTTAAGAAATATTAGTGAAGGGAAATTGAATAATATGAAATTTTAGATAATTATTATGTAATAGTTATTTATTTAGGGAATTTGGTTATTATGGAAATAAGGGAAAAATAGGAATTTAAGTTGGAAAATTTCAAGAAAATTCCAGAATTTTAGAAATATTATTTAAGTAATTCTAGTAGAGAGAAATTAGACTTTATGAAAGTCTAGATAATTTTTATGCAATTTTTGGAGAAATAAGGCTTAGAAATAAAGAATTTTTTTAGAAATTATGAAAAAACAGTGAAATAATATTCTAAAAATAAATTAATGTTTTAGGAACCCTGAGGGCAAGAAGAATGAGAAATAGCCGCTCGGCACGATTTTCGAGGTCAACACGTCTTTCGAGACAACTTGGCTGTAAGTGTACTGTTTCGAACTTAGTACGATTATAAATGTTTACCTTCGAGAATGCTTACATCATATTTATATGCTATGATATGTACCCAACACATAGATTGCATCCATGACATGATTATGAAATACATAAATACACGTCGATGTCATTGATCACCAGCATATGAGGCCGTAGGGGGTACGAACTGGCACCGCTGCCTTACCAAGGGTGCACCCATACACCCCGGGTTCGATAGAGGTGGCCGCTAAAATGGTAGGTAGCCTGAGGTTGCAGTTGACACCTACAAGATAAGACATTGCATACACACATGACATAACATTATGTACCCTTATTTAGATGGTTTATCATCTAACTTGGGTTCGCCCCTGGAACATTCAACATTCTAGTCGAGACTTGCAGTGATGATACCGAGGTTGGAGATGTGTAGGGATGCGAGATGAGGAAATGAGCCATGTTATGATGTAATATAAATGAGTTTAAGAATTATGTACAATTGTTTTATTTTCAGAAGCTCATGTAATGACTTTGTAATAAATATTATGTCCAGATATTCATGTACGTATTGCCATGAGCAGGTTCGATTCAACTTCCGCTTTGTATTTATCTTCTAGTGTAAACATCTCATCTAGCACTAGATAAGGTCTTAGGGAATTTTGGAAAAAAAAAAAAAAAAGAGACCAAATTTCCTAAGGCATAACAAGCCCTGAAGAGGTGGGCTGTTACAATTTTGGAGATCATTCATTGCTCATATTGCCTATCCAAAGCACTCAAAAGCTCCCAAAAGCTATCAATTTAATTTTCAAGCAATCAGAGGCTCTAGAAACATTATTGCACATCCACCGAAGAGTCACAAGAAGAGAAGAAAAGTTCTTTAAGTCTTCAACGATAAATCTGAATTTTTTCATTTGAGGTTATAAATTTATTTATTTATTTAAATATTATTGCCTTATATAATTTGTTCTTAATTGCTTATTTGTGTCCAAGTGTGGACAAATTATTTGAAACATTTAAATTACCATTGTTGATTGTAGAGGTTTCCTAGAACCGTTAAAATCTAGCTAAATCTAGTTTTTAATGTAAGCTAGAGTGGAAACCTTGGTGTAGTGGTTGTCTAGAATCCGTTGTAATTTAGGTGTGTATCTAGTTTTCAAGGTGAGCTAGTGTGAAAACCTTGGTGATTTGATTTAGTGGAACCCCAAGGGTGGTTAGACCTTAGGAGAGTAGACTAGGTGTGCATGAAAACACCGAATTATTATAAATTGTGTTATACCCCATTGTATTTATTCTTTCTATATCTTGTTTCTTAAATTAATGATTAATCTCAAACACAATTTATAATGTTTAACATATATATATTCTTAAATAAAATTATTAATTAAGAATATTTATTAAAATTGTGAAACACTTTAATTACTCAATTCACCCTCTCTTGAGTACCCATACCCTAAGGGACCAACATTTTTAAGAAATTCAAATGGAGAAATTACTTCATGGAATTTAAAAATACCATTGACGGAATGCTTGTTTTAGTCCGTATATGGATTTATTGAGCTTGCAAACCAAATGCCCATCATCACTAGAAGGGAGTCCTTCAGGTTATTTCATATAGATCTCTTCCTCTAGATCTCCATTGAGAAAAACCATTTTCACATTCATTTGTTACAACTCAAGGTTAAAATGAGTTACTAATGCCAAAATAATGCGCAAAGAATCTTTCTTAGATACCAGATAAAAGCTCTATGTAATCGATTCCTTCTTTTTGATTGAATCCCTTAGCAACGCGTCTTTCCTTATATATTTCAATATTGCCTAATGAGTCATTCTTAGTCTTAAAGACCCATTTACAATCAATGGTGCAACGACCTGCTTAAATTGCAATTTAATTTATTTAAATAAATTGGGGTGCTAAATTAAAGAAAATATTAAATAATTTTAATTTATAGAATTATAAAATTATTTGGAAGAATTGGGGTATAAGTGTTATTATTAAGTGGGGTGTGGTAATTTCTGGAAATTATGGGGTCTAGGTGTAAATTTCGAAACTTGGTTGGGAGTCACTTTAAAATTAATGGCGTGCATACATAGAGCGAAAGATGCGTGCGGCGCGGACGGTTGCGCGGGAGAAGGTTCAGGCGAGGGACGCGGGATCTAGCTGAGCTGGTAGCAGGTAAGTAGGGCATCAGGGAGGCAGTTAAAAGGGAAGAAGAAGGGCGCTAAGAAGTTGCAAATTCAGAGAAAATCCAAGGAAAAATTGGTTTAATCCAAGTTTAAATATCCAGGTAAGTAGGGAAAAATGCATTATTAATTTCTTACTGTTGGAATTTAATTTTGGGTTCATTTTTATTAATTTTGGGAAGTTATACTCTTTTACAGGGTGTATTAACGGAACGGCGTGTGGGCGTAAAAATATTGAAAATAGCTTACTAGTGTGCTGTCACAGGCAACCAAAAATAAAACCTATACTCCTAAAAATATATCTAGTAGTGCGAGTAAGGATTGTTCCCATAGAGAGTATCTAGCCTAGTTTTATGCTATGTGAACACTGATGGAGAGGTTTTGAGTATAACGAAATCAATTTTAAGAATAACAACTAATCAATCAAATTAAAATATCAAAATCAATTAAAAGAACAAACCTTGGTCTAAGTCAACATCCACCATCGGAATCTTACAACTGATCATCGATATAAATATATATCAATTCACACTCTAAATATTCACCGTTAGAATTATTTTCTTATATCTCCTTAGTCATAGTTAATTAGAAAACAAGCGATCTAATCAACCCTAACTATTAAATAACCCAAAACAAGCGCTAAAGGTTTAATCTAATAGCAGCCTTACCAGTTAGAGAGATCGACGAAACTAAACAACACAAGCACAAGCGGTTGCATTTAATTTAGTTGAGCGTTCTTCCTAAGATCTAATCATTTCTGACGCAACAAATCATTAAATCTTAGTTGTTTCACAAATTAAAGGGATCAAATAATTACGGATTTGATATCTAACTTAGCAGTAGATTGCAACGAATAATAAACTAGTAGGCCTCATAGTAATTAAATGAAACAATCATGAAGATAGATACAAAAGAACATTCGATATTTAAAACATAAATTGAATGATAAAAATAAATTAAATCTCACAGCTTTATTGATTATGAGGCTCCCGTTTCCTTAAACCAAGAATAAAAACTTAGCCACACGTGATCATGGATTAAAATTTATAAGAAAATAATGAAGATAAAAGGAAAAGAGAACTTTCGTGCGCCACCTGTGCGTCGCTCCTGCACGCCTCCTTGCTGCCTCCGTTCCAGCCCCCTATTCTGAAAGCCTTCATTGTTATATATAATAGCATATGCGCAGAACCTATCTCTAATTGCTCCATGGGCCCCACATCAATTGCAATTGGAGTTCAAGTGCACGCAGCTTCCTTTGGGCTTCAATTTCCTTCTTCCAATTAACCTTTCCACTTTATAATATAATAAATATGTGGACCCCCAATTTCTCCATGATATACTCAGCTGCTTCTTGGACTTTAAGTTCTCACAGAAGCTTCTTTCCAATTGGGACTTCATAATTAATATATAAAGCATGCGCATAGCCCATTCTTCATTAATTTCTCTTCCAATTGTGCAATTACAGAAACTTTAACCCCGATTTTGACTTTTATCTAGATAGAATCTCTAAAAAATCAAAATATGAAAGTTGTAGATCGTTTTCTTGGCTTTCCGTAGCATCTTGAATTATCTCAATCAGAGCTCGTATGAGATAGTTATGCCCGAATTACAGAACAATGTTAAAACTGTAAAAAAAAAAAACGCAATTAACTAGGTTTTTTTCATTTAATGCCTCCTTTTGCTCCCTAAATCAAAATATAAGAATAATGAGTACATTTAGACACCAAATAAATATAAAAGACTAAACATTAAGAGAGTAAAATATGAAATTTTACATTCTTATCACTTACTAAAGGCAAGCTCTTTACACTATTTGCAAGTCTTCGTGATTTTGTTAATACCATTCATTTCCTTAATTCGATTTCGTTCCGAGTATTAATTATTTGTATTATGTGTTTCATTAGTATAAATTAATTTAAATTAAATGTGAGACTCACTGAAGTATTATTTGTTAAATACTTACGGGGTATTGTAACGCCCCTATTTCCTTGGAAATGATGCTGAACCAATTCCAGGACTAGGTTCTTAGAGGTTGGAATTCAATTGTGGGTCCCTTAGGTGCGAGCAATCGTGATAAGGGGCATGAGCTGTTGAGCAATGAGGCAAACGTCGATTGTTTGGTGACGAAGGTGAAAATCGTTAATTGGTCGAGGAAGGCTATCAACTGGTTACTCCTAGTCACAGATTGTCGACCGGTGCTTGGTCACTATCGACCGGCTCTGTCATTATGTGACATTTTGCATAATATTATAGTGCATAAGATTGGGTTTGCATTCATTGGGGGTCATGTTTGTATGTGTTGGGAGGGTGAACATTGGCATGACATAATTGGCCTGTTGAGTGTTGACTCGTGTATCTTAGGCGAGCATATGCATTTAGAGCATTCGCTTGTGAATTCCTACGTTAGCGTAGCATGGCCTGATGCTTGACTTATGGGGGTTTTGTCATCACGTTAATGCTGCAAAAGCTATTGCATTTACTACTTGCTGCGTTGCATGGTTACTGTTTGATATGGATTGTGGTATGGAGTTGACCCTCGATAGCTATGAGTGGGAGCTGGGCTCTAGATAGCTATGACTTGGGGACTCCGGTATGTGGTTATGATGGGAGCTTCAGGCTCGTGTGGATTGTGTTGTGCCTTGTGCTATCCAGTTCATGGATACGACAGGTTTGTATGCTGGGACTTGGGTGCCAGGTTGTGCATTTCTTATGTGGGCCCCAAGAACCATTATGTGCATTGGTATTTACATTTGTGTTGGTTCTTGAGTTCTTATTGCACGGTTTGGTATAGCACTTATATCATGACACGACATGTTGTAAGTGGTTTACAATGTGGGAATCCTATTCCTAACCCTACCATTATTCTTTTATTTGTTTGTTGAGTCTTGTGACTCACACTTGCTTTACATCATTCAAGGTATAGGAAAAGTGAGGGCTGAAGGTGAGGGTAGCAGTGTCTGAGTGCTTGGCTAGCTGTTTGTACAGGGTTGTTCTAGTTGACGGTCATGGGGTTGTTTTGTTTTGTGGTTTTGGGGTATAGGAGATTACTAGTTGTGCTTGCATGTCATGATTCTTATGCCCAGGTTTTGTTGGAGGGTGCGTAGATGTTGCCACCCCACTACTTTATTGTTTGTATGTGTATATACACTAGGCTTGCACTGTGCCAGTATGTTATTCCTTTACATGTTGTTCTATTAGGGATTCCTTTTAGGATGTTTTACCTCATTTTTCTGAGACTTCCGTCTGGGGCTCACGGGTTTCCGAGATCTCCAGGCAGGGGACCTCACAAATGGTTTTTGCACCATGAGGCAACTCAACAAGATCCCAAACTCCATTACTCTTTATAGAACTCATCTCTTCCTTCATGGCATTATACTATAATTCTGACTTTTTGCAACTCATGGCCTATAAAAATAACTCAGGATCATTTCTGGCTTCAATGATGTAGTTAGATTCTTGTAGATACACTATATAATCACTAGGAATTGTTGACCTCTTAGTTTTAGTGGATCTCCTTAATGTTGTATTAACATCTTCCCGAGAAGCTTGTGATTCAACAGGCTGTTCAGGAGGTGTTGGTAATTCTTGAACTACTTGATCCATTAGAATGTTGCCAGCAACTTGTGGAACTTGGTTGATTGGTTGTTTAACACTAGTTGGAACTTGAGGGGTGTTGTGAATTATAACCAGTCTATCATTTGAGGTGGAAGGTTAAAATTCTGAATGAAAATGTTCAGGAATTTTGTTCTTGATATGATCGCTCCCACTGATCAAATCCTTCTCAAGAAACTTAGCATTTCTTGATTCCACAATCCTAGTATTGTTAGATGGACAATAAAATTTGTATCTTTTAGACCTTTCTGCATATCCAACAAAAAACCCACTAATGGTCCTCGGGTCTAGCTTTTTCTTTTGTGGATTACAAATTCTCACTTCAGATGGGCATCCCAAATGCGCATATGTTGCAAACTCGGTTTCCAACCTTTCCATAACTCAAATCGTGTCTTTGGAATAACCTCGGTTGGAACCCAGTTTAATATATACGCAGTCACTTTTAGTGCTTCAGTCCACAAGGATTTAGGAAGATTGAAGTTGCTAAGCATACTTTGCACCATGTTCTACATGTTCGATTTCTTCTTTCTGCCACACCATTCTGATTTGGTGATCCAGGCATGGTGTATTGAGTAACTATTCCATGCTCCTGAAGAAACTTAGCGAATGGATCAAGTACTTGTCCATCATCAGTGTATCTATTATAATATTCTGCACCTCTGTCTGATCTCACAATTTTTATTTATTTTCTACATTATTTCTCCACTTCAACCTTAAAAATCCTAAAGGCATCTAATGCTTTACTTTTGTTATGAAGTAAATAGCAATACATATATCGTGAGTAATCATCAATAAAGGTGATGAAATATTTTTGACTATGTGAGTCCATATCTAAACTACATATATCAGTATGTATGATTTCTAATATGTTTGAACTCCTATTAGCACCTTTCTTGGACTTGTTGGTCTACTTTCCCTTAATGTAGTCCACACGTGTTTCACAATTAGTAAAATCTAGAGTACTAAGTACCCCATCATTCACTAATCTTTTAATTCTCTCTATGGAGATATGTCTTAATCTCTGGTGCCATAATATAGGAGAGTCATCGTTAATAATACACCTTTTAGTACCAGTATGAACATGCATTGAATTATAAATGGTATTGTCTTGTAAATTAATATGATAAAGACCATCAGACAAAATACTATTCCCAACACAATCAAAGTTATAAACAAATTGAATGATGTGTTTGAAAATTTTAAGGAATATTCGAAAGGCATAAGTCTGGAAACTGAAATCAAGTTTTGTGAAAAACTTGGAACATAAAAGGTCCTATCTAATTTTAAAACAAAATCACTACTTAAAGTCAAAACACACGTCCTTATAGCCTCCACATGTGAGCCCATCTCTTTTCTAGATAAGATGTTTTGCTCACTTCCCACTGGCTTCCTTCGATTTTGCATACTCTTTAAGGAGTTCGCAATATGGATTGTAGAGTCAGAGTCAATCCACCAGATGTTAATATTAACATTAACCATATTAGATTCATAACAAACAAACGAGGTTGGATTACCTTTATCCTCAAGTCATTTCTTGAATTTAGTGTAGTCATTTTTCATGTGTCCCTTCTTCTTACAGAAGAAACACTTGGACTCTTTCTTAATATCAGTCTGGGGGTGGTATTTTACCCTTCTGATTGGCCTGAGATTTTTCTTTTCCTTGTGTTGTAGTCAGCATTGCACTTTCACCATACTCCATCACAAGCCTCTCTTCCTCTTGAACACACATGGTCATTAATTCATTGATTGACCCTTTATTTTTATGCATGTTATACGAGATTTTGAATGGCCCGTACTGTGGTGGGAGAGTGCTCAGGATATAGTGAACCAGAAATGAATCGGACATTGTAATATTGAGTTTCTTAAGTTGAGTTGTAATGTCCTTCATCTACATGATGTGCTCATGCACACCTTTCACGCTGGTGAGCCTTAAGGATAAAAATTTCATAATTATGGTGCTTGCTAGCGCCTTATCTGAAGTGATGAATTAATCATCAATCGCTTTCAGCAAGTCGCATACCTTTTCATGCTGATCGATATAACCACGTATACCAGTAGAAATTTTAGTTTTAATGGACATCATGCTAAGGCGGTTAGATTGCTCCCAACGTTCATAAAGTGTGATGTTCATTGCAGTGCAAATGGGGAATAGTCAATGTCTATCCAGCCTAACTGGGGAATAATTCTCTATGTCCATATCTTAAAGTTATTACCCATTAATTCAGAAATATTGCAACGAATATCAAAGAAATTAATAGGTTGTGAAGCAGCATAAATATTATAAAATACTTATGTCAAAATTTTGAGATCTAAATAAATTATATGTTTTACCAATGTAAATCATATAAAAGTTGTTGTGGGATAAAATTTATTATATTAAATATAATTAATGTCTATAATTCTTCATGTGATCTTAAACATAATATATAATTTTATTTAATTAATAATATTGTGGCTAGTCCTTAATTAATTAAAATTATATAGATCACTAGACATTTAAAAAATATGCATAAAATTAAATTTTATGCGAATAATCTTTATTGCATATTTTAACTACGCATAATATATATTATATTATGCACCAAAAAATATTCTCATATATCATGTAATAAACATAAACAAAATATTGCATAATTAAATCATAATATTATGCACATATTATTAATTTTTATGAACTCATTTAAAATATTGCATAAATTAATATGAACATAATAAATTAATTCATGCAAATGATCACAAAATTCTTTATTTTTAATAGAATTGGGCCATCAACATCCTTAATTTTGCATGCCAAAATTAAAATATGTCTACTAGTAAATGTAAGTCCAATAGTAGTGAATTATAACTTGTAAGGCCCAAGCCCAGAAATAGATTAAAACAACAGCCCATGAAAACAAGCTCAAATTAAAACACTACCAGCAGCCCATCCCATTTAATGGCCCACACAAAAACAACCCAACCAAATTTAAAACACAGTAGAATAGTGTCATCTTCAACCTCTAGCTGGGTCGTTTTGACCCAGTTTCAATTCGTCAAATAGACCCGCTTAAATTTCATGATTTCAGCCATTAAATTTGATGAGTTAAATTACAAAATATTTAGAAAACAATTTCCTAAAGATTCTTAAACTCAAAACATCAAAATATTGTAGAAAACTATAGATCAAATATAAACTTCAACAAAAATTTGTTTCCAATTTTTTTTCCAGAATTCTGAAAATGCAAGGCAGAGGCAAATAGTGGCTCTGTTACCAACTATTAGACAAATCAAGTGATCTAACATGCTATAAAGATTAAAATAGCATTTAGATAAATGCGGATAATGGATAATATTACCTCCAACTATTTTTGTTTGATATGTCTCTGCTGGTTTGGCTCTTCCAAGCTCTTAAACACCCCAAATGATGGTGTATGATGAAGAGAAATGGATGATCAAGCTTAGGGACCAAAACCATGAATTTGAACAATATTCTTCCATAAAAAATATGCATATATTACCACTTTACAACTCAATCAATAAGAGAACATAACTGGCATAAACATGAAAATATTTGGACCATAATCAATCGAGGAATTCCTTTATAACCCATAACCAGTACAATAATGGAAAAAAACGTTTGGGTCACCTTAAAGAACTTTACACTTCCTACCTACAATAAAGAAGGCTGACGTGATGTTTTGGGGATGCAAGCTTCGTGGCTTGCGGACGACCAAAAAGAAAGAAGACTGGCGGCCAAAGTCATCAGCGATGAAAGGCTTGCGATGAAAATGGAAGAAGAATGAAGGGACGGCGGTGGCGCATCAAAGGGGTTAAAACCCTAAGGGACATGGAGAAGGAAGTTGTGGCAGCGATGCATAAAGTGAAAGAAAGCTGGAAAGGATAATGTTATATTGACAACTTCATTAGACGACTCATGTCAAAATTACACATCTACCCCAAATTGCAATTACATCTATTGCCTATACCTTCTTTCTCATTTTATCTATCATTCATACAAAATATAAAATTTTATGTATTTTGTAATTATCTTATGCATAAATAATTATATATATTTTTATGTTATTATTTATTTATATTATTAAAATTAAAAGGTTAAAAATTGTATATAAAATTATACAAAATCATAATATCATATTTTACAAGAGTAAAAAATTATATGTAAAATTATATAAAATCATAGTATTATATTTCAAAACTTGTATGTAAAATTATACAAAATCATAATATCATATTTTACAAAAATAAAAAAAATTGTATGTAAAATTATACAAAATCATAGTATTATATTTTTTTTAGCACTGGTTCTCCTTGCTTTTCCATTGGCATTTGGCAATACACTTTGCTACATATCAAACTTTATTTACCAAATACCTTAATCCCATTAAGCTATAAGCACTATGGCTCATCAGAAATTATATCCAGCCAAAATAAATCACATAAAACGTAGGAAAGATAAATCCCTAACATGGGCATTCTTTATCAATCCTGGGTAATCTGGTTCACATTCATCCACATGCCACTTAATAATATTCAGACATAATTTATGGAACTACCAATACCTTACTGAGGTACTTCTCACAAAGAAAACATAGGCATCATATGTATTTAGATCTCTAAATCCAGTTCAATGTGCAGCTCCTAATTGAAAAAAAATTAAAAAATCACGCATATGAAACATAAAAGAAACAAATCTCCCTTACACACATTGTACTTCAACTAAATGCCAAATATCGAGCAGATGAGAGAGGGACGAACAGCAGTGGCGGGTGCGACGTGGTTTCTGTGAGATTAGCGTTGGTGGAGGTGACGATAGTGCAAGCGGTGGTGGGGGGCGATGGCAGTGCGAGCAACGATGGGTGGCAACGGCGACTCGAGTAGTGGTAGGGGGCCTGCGGGTGAGGGCTACTGGTTGGGGGGCGACTATGGTGCGATGTTAGGGCCAACGACGATTTGTGGCCGGTAATGGATGCAACCGGGCTAGGGCGAGGTGGTTGCTTGCGACTGTGTGGGGGGGGGGGGGGGGGGGCGACGGTGGTCTATGGTTGGTGGTGGGGGTAAGGTGTTGTGGTGCTCGCGGTGGTGAGGGGGAGATGATGGTGCTAGTGATTGTGGCAAGGCGAGGAGGGGCGACAACGGACGATGCTCGTGGTGGTGGTTGGGTTGAGAGAGAGAGAGAGTGTGGGAGAGATAGTGAAAGAGGGAGAGAGAGTGAAATAATTTGATTTTTTGGGTTCAATTTATCACAATATTTTGGTGTCAAAATATCACGATAAATTGGGTTGTCAAAGAAGTTGTCTAAGAGAGTTGTTCATCTAGCATTGTCCAGCTAGAAAACCTTGGCTTCCTTGAAAGGATTGGATTCGCCCATGAAAGTGGCTGGATCGGGTAATCTGACCCACTAAAGGCGGTCTAGGATCCACATAGATCTGGACCATCAATTAGTCTAGATCCGCAACTAATATCCTAGCCCATTATCTTTTTCGGCCCATGTGGTCTGGATCATTACTCAACCCAGATTCGCAATCCAATAACTATTTTTCCATAATAAAGGGAAATAATTTTTTTAATTAATTTATAACTTGAAATTTATATTATGAATAATTTTTTAGTCACCAAAGTGGTCAAATTTTTAAAGTAAATAAATTTTGAGTTATAAATTGTTTCAATTGCCTACAAATTTTATATTTGTTGATGACATTAAATTTATACATGATATTTGTTTGTGGGTAAATTGAAGTTTGCATTATAAGACAATTCGGGATTAGCTCAAAATTTAATTATTTATTTTTATAATTGTCAAATATGAATGTGATAATTAGTATGTTCTATTAGTTTTACTTTCATATCCAAAGATAGTAAAATAAATCTAATTAGTGCATATATTGATATTTTACTCTTGTATTTGGTTTTGATGATGAAAAAAAATCAATTTATTTTCCTAAGTCATTTGTCAAGAATATAATTTGTTGGAGATTATGATTTGTCAAGAATATGAAAACCAAATGATTTATAATTTTCTATAGATGGAGATTTGCACAAACAAGCTTTAAGATCTAAAAGAATCTCCTAAATGATTTCACCAAATTAGTTTTGAAAAATTGGATAGTGGATGTTTTTACCTTTAAATATAATTTTTCTAAGTCTGGAAGATTAGTGCATTATAAGGAGACATATAAGAAAATATTTTTATTTTGAGAAACCATCTCCCGGTATTTTGATAGCTAGCATTCATTATTGTTAAAATGATTTTTAATGAATTTTTCAAGAAATAGAAGGTATGTATTTTGGGAGTGGTAAAATTGTTAAATTTTGAATTTGTACTAAAACCAAAATTTTACTTTCTTATTGTTATGGATTTTAATTTTTAGATATTTTTATTAAATTCAAATGGGTACTTTCTTATTTACATTTATGTATTAAAGTGAAAGCATGTAGTCGACAGATGAAGCTTGATGATACAAAATATTATGACATATTTACATTTATTTAGTTTAAATAAATGGAAGGTAAAATATAAATTAAAGAAAATGAGGATATTTACTTAAACTAAAGAAATGTAAATATGCTATAATGTTTTGTATCATCAAGCTTCATCTGTCGACTACATGCTTTCACTTTGTCGACTAACATAATAGATATATTGACTTGGTCGACTAACCTATAGGCTCTGTCGACTAACATCGTGCTTATTTATATTTTGGTCGACTAAGCTATAAGCTTGGTCGACTAACAGTGTGTATGTTATGATTTGGTCGAATAACTCTTTAAGTCTGTAGACAAAAGGATAGCCTTAGTCGATTAAGTGTCATGCATATGTTTGTCTTGGTCGACTAAGTGCCTTGTTGTTTTTATGACTTGGTTAACCAACCTATTTTATCTATCGACCAAACTTGTTATTTTGCTTGATTCTGTTGACTAAATATTTTTATTAGTCGACTAACTCTTTTCGAAAAAAGTTTCCAACAGCTAGTTTTTCAAATCCCACCAGTCACAAATTGCTAGTTTTCTCTTAGATATCTTGGGATGCCTATATATACAACTCAAGGATGATCAAGAAGAGGTTAATGGATGGGAACAAGTTGATCTAAAGATTACAAATCTTTTTATTCAAGCTTATAGTATTTGTGTTTTCATTGTTATATTTTTCTCTCCAAGGCTTTGTTCTATTATTGTAAATTTATTCTTAAGCCTTGTTTTCATTGTAAGAGAACTTGTAACTAAGAGTGTTAAATTTTAGCTTCTCTCTTTCACTTGTATCATTATTATTGTTTTCCTAGCTATGATAGCTAGAGGGCCTACTTGTATAAGTAGGAGGTTTGTATATTTCCTAGCTCGTTGTTATAGGGTCTATCCGAAGTGATAAGAGGTTTTAGTGGATTGTTTGTAAAATCCTTAGCGATGAGCTAAGGTAGTGGATTAGGCTTGGGTTAAGCCGAACCACTAAAAGTCCTTGTGTTCATCTCTTGTGCTTGTGTTCTTTGTTTATTTATCTTTTCAAGTATCTCTATATTTCTCACTTGATTCATATATTTAATCTTTCATTGAAAAAGATTTCATATTTTTCAATCTTGTGTTCTCCATTGTCAAGACGAGATTGTCTTTATACGGTTGATACCTCATCGTGCCATTTTAAGATTTTGAGGTTTAACGAAGCCGTGGTCTTCATAGACGACATCTTCTTTTTATCAAAAGAATTTTTAAGGAAAAAGTATTTTTATATACCAATTCACCTTCCCTATTGGTGTGTGCCATAGCACTTCTATTCTAACATATATAATTATCAATTATTATTTTATTTTGTACATCTTAGTATCTCCCAAAGGAGAACTTTGATGTACCTTGTGTTGAATATCTAAATCTAGACTTATGTAAAATGTTTAAAGTTTCAAAGCCTTAATATATAAGTATTTTAATTTTATTTGCAATATCTGTACTTGTTTCAATGCATTCACACATTTCATTTATTCCTTTTTTTAATAGATTAAATTTCTCTTATTGGAGTGAACAAGTTCAATTTCACTTAGGTGTTTTGAATCTTGACTTGGCACTTTGAACTTAAAAACCCACTGATCTCATTGATAAAAGTATCAATGATTAGAGGGATTTCTAGATGAAACAGATTATGCTTTATGTTTATAAATATGACAATTGCAAACAACGTAAAGTTAGTTATTCCCAAAACTAAAAATGCTAAGGAACTTATGAAATTTGTGGAAGAGCATTCTCAGATTGTTGATAAATCTCTTATTGGTTGAGTCGCATATTATATTTTCAAAGAACCTCAAAAACTTGCATTAACGTTTTCATGTTTGACTCGTTATTTTTACATATAACGATCATATCATCCATGTGTGCCTCCATTGTATTTCCCAGTAAGTCTTTGAAAATTTTGTTAACCATTCTTTGATATGCAGCTCCTGCATTTTTTAATCCATATGACATAACTTTTAGCAATATGTTCCCATTTCTATGATGAGGGCAATTTTTTTTGCAACTAGTAGATGAATCATGATTTGATGATATCCTCAAAAAGCATTTAGAAAACTTAATAGCTCGTATCCAGAAGTTTCATCAACCAACGAGTCAATCCTAAGTAGTGGATATGAATCTTTTAGGTATGCTTTGTTGAGATATGTGAAATCCACACAAACTCGCCATTTTCCATTTTGTTTCTTCACCATAACTATGTTAGCCAACCATTCAGGATAATAGACTTCTTGGAGAAATCCTGCATTTGGTAATTTATTGACCTTTTCATCAAGAATTTGTCTCTCTGGGGTGATGTTTCTTTTCTTTTGTTTGAGGGGCATAATGTTGGGATTTACATTTAAATGATTTGCAGTTATTTTTAGACTTGTTCCAGGCATATCTGCTGGTGTCCAAGCGAATATATCATCATTCTCACGTAGATATTTCACTATTTCTTTTTTAGTTTCTTCTTGTAATTGACTCCCCACATATACCAAATTTTTTGTATCATCTTTATTTAATTGTATTGCTTATAGCTTCTTCATAGGTTTAGGGTTTGTTCATAGGCTGTTCAGTAATGGTGAGAGTTTTCTCTTTATCTTTCTTCTTTTTAGAGGAGATGTAACAATTTCTCATTTTTCTTTGATCTCCTTGGACTTGTCCTACTCCATTAGAGGATACCCTAAAAATATCACAACTCTCATGACATTTAAGAGTGGTTGTCCCAATATAACATTGTACGCTAATGAGGGTGTTCTGACCACTATGAAATTATCTTGTCTAGTAATACTTCAAGGTTAGGTTCCTAATGTAATTGCTAGTTGTATTGCCCCATCTATAGGAACTAATTCCCATGTGAAACTAAACAAAGGTGAGTGAATAGGTTTTAGACGATCCATGGAAATATCTATCTTCTCAAAGCAATTCTACTATATTAAATTTACTAAACTGCCACTATCTATTAATATTCTTCCAATGGGGTGTTTGGCAATCACCGTTGAGATGACCACATTATGACATCTCCTTGATCTACTGGCATAAAGGTAATAGCTTCTTCATTTTCTTATATAGGTATTATAGAATTAACTTGATAGGCTTGTTTCGTATAAGCCTTGTTTGAGGATGAAGTATGGCATGCCATGATTTCTCCCCCTAATATTACATAAATAGATTGATTAATAGGCTCATTGTTTGGTGGGGGATTTTGTGTTTCATCTATTCTTTTTTCTTCATACCATCTTTCTTTAGTATGCCTGTCCTGTCTTTCTGTCTATTCTTCATTTCTTTTGTCCTTGTTTTCTATTCGAATATATCTTTCGATCCTTTCTTTTTTTATCAAAGATTCTTTTTGATTCATTAAATCTTGACATTTTCTATAGGATGTCCATATGTTCTATAAAATCTATAATAAGCATTTTTATCTTTCCCCATAGGTAGATCTATTCTTATGGGAAATCTTAAAAGATCTGATCTTTCAACTGCAACTAGCTAGGATGTGAGATTAGGACTTAGAAAGCTAAGTATAATTCTTATATTGTAATTTTGAGAGACCATCACTTTTCCTAGATTTCTCTCTTTTTTTTATCCTAGCGATTATTTGAGTCTCTTTCTTTTCTCTTCTTCTCTTTTTCTTCATTACCAGTAATCGCCCTCATTACCTTCTTAGCTTGCAATATATATTCGTTGGAGTGTACAAATAAATCGCCTAATGATGTTGGTTCCTTTAAACCCAATGATTCTTGTGAAGGTACAAATAATCTCTTGTTGGTTGAGTCGCATATTATATTTTCGAAGCACCTTAAAAACTTGCATTAACTTTTCCATGTCTGACTCGTTATTTTTACTTCTAAGGATCATATTATCCACATTTGCCTCAATTGTGTTTCCAATAAGTCTTTGAAAATTTTATTAACCATTCTATGATATATAGCTCTTGCATTTTTTAATTCATAGGACATAACTTTGTAGCAATATGCACCCCTTTCTGTGATGAAAACAATTTTTTTTACAGTGAGTGGATATATCACGATTTGATGATATCCTTAAAAAGCATTTAGAAAGCTTAATAACTCATATCTAGAAGTTTCATCAACCAACCAATCAATCCTAGATAGTGGATATGAATCTTCTAGGCATGGTTTGTTGAGATCTATGAAATCCACACAAACTTGTCATTTTCCATTTGCTTTCTTTACCATACTATGTTAGCCAACCATTCAAGATAATAGACATCTTGGATAAATCCTGCATCTAGTAATTTATTGATCTCTTCATCAATAACTTTTATTGTCTTTCTAGGGAGGAGTTTCTTTTCTTTTGTTTGAGGGGCTTAATGTTGGGATTTACATTTAAATGATGAACAATTATTTTTAGACTTGTTCCAGGCATGTCTACTAGTGTCTAAGCGAATATATCAGCATTCTCATGGAGATATTTCACTATTTCTTTTTTAGTTTCTTCTTGTATTTGACTCCCCACATATACCAAATTTTTGTATCCTCTTTATTTAATTATATTTCTTCTAGCTTCTCCATGGGTTTAGGGTTTGTTCATAGGTTGTTTTGTAATGGCGAGAGTTTCCTCTTTATCTTTCTTCTTTGTAAAGGAGATGTAACAATTTCTCGCTTTTCTTTGATCTCCTTAGACTTGTCCTACTCCATTAGATGTTGAAAATTTCATTAGAAGATACCTTGGACATATCACAACTCTAATGTCATTTAAGAGTGGTCATCTCAATATAACATTGTAAGCTAAAGAGGGTGTTCTGACCACCATGAAATTAGCATGTCTAGTAATACTTTGAGGTTTCATTCCTAATGTAATTGCTAGTTGTACTACCCCAGCTATAGGAACCGATTCCCACGTGAAACTGGACAAAGGTGAGTGAACAGGTTTTAGATGGTTCACATAAATATTTATTTTCTCAAAGCAATTATAGTACATTAAATTTATTAAACTACCACTATCTATTAGTATGCATGTCTTCTCATTTTGTCCATTCTTCATTTCTTTTATCCCTATCTTCTATTCGAATTTACCTTTGGATCATTGCTTCTCTTATCAAAGATTCATTTTGATTCATTAAATCCTGACATTTGTTTGTAGAATATCCATATGTTCTATAGAATCTGCAATAAGCATTTTTATCTTTCCCCATAGGTCGATCTATTCTTATGGGAAATCTTAAAAGATCTGATCTTTCAATTGCAATCAGGATGTAAGATCAAGACTCAAAAAGCTTAGTATAATTCTTATATTGTAATTTTGGGAGATATCATTTTTCTTAGATTTCTCTTTTTTTATTTATCCTAGCGATTATTTCAGTTTCTTTCTTTTCTCTTCTTTTCTTTTTCTTCATTACCAGTAACCACCCTCATTACCTTAGCTTGCAATATGTATTCATTAGAGCGTACAAATAAATCGCCTAATGAGGTTGGTTGCTTTAAACCCAATGATTCTTGTGAAGGTATAAACTTAGTGCATTAAAGCATTGCTGTGATTGCCATGCTGACATGCAAATATCGAATTTCTAATATGGTATTTCTGAAACAATTCACATATTGTCTTAAAGTTTATTTACTTGTCGAATATTGAGCAAATAGGTAGCATCTTTCTTGTGTTGACAATTTATGATGAATAAATTTATAAATTCTTTCCTTAATTGCTTAAAAGATGAGATAGATCCTTTAGTGAGGCTCTTAAACCAAATTCGAGTATGATCTATTAAATTTAATGAGAAAGCCTAGCACATAATAGTGTCTTCCCAACCATATAACATTATGATAGACTCATAGTTTTGTATGTGATCATGGTGTTCTGTCTTATCAGAGTAAGGGTTAATTTGGGACATTTTAAATTTTAGAGGAAGCGGTTTTTCCATGATTTATGTGGTGAAGGGAGTTTTTATTCTATACGAATCTTCTTATACAGTTACCAATTTCCTTTGTTCTAAATCTTGCTCAACTATTCTTTTTCATATTTTTGACATCTTGGGTAGTGAGAGTAGATTGATTTGGATGTGGCTTAAATGCTAATCCACCACATCCAACTATTGTACTTTTAACCATTTCATGATATTTTTTCCATGGATGTGGGAGGACTCTTTCATTTTGGATTGGAGCCACTCAAGATCAATTCAAATATTCTTGTGGTACGATCTCCCAAAGACCTTCTTAGTGAGCAGTCTGAAGGAAATTGGATGTACGGCGGTACGAGTAAAAATATTTTTTTTTTATTGTATATCAGATACACGCACTAGAATATAATATACACGTCATACATAAGTTGGTATTTAATCAACACACATATTCATTAAATGAACATAAATAAATACTTACCTACTGTTCAATGAAGGGATGGAGCACAAAAATGATTTTTGCATGAATACAAAATCCACCTCAAGCTGTGGTAGTCTTCGTCGATCCACACCTAATATGTAGAATGGTACCGTTCCAGTCACATCTTTTCGTGCTAGACACAAAGGTTCCGCATATCACTAGTACTCGCATCTCAAAATTATACTTGTGACTTTCACACGAAATAATTTCTAATAGCGGAATTTTAAAGGAAGCAAAAGAAAAAGAGACATCAAATTAAAGTAGAAGACTTCTGCTTCTTTTAATAATTCTCTCATCTCTTTTTCTCTTAATCATTCTCTCTCTCTCTCTTTAAATCATTCTCTCTATCCTCTAATTTCAATTGCCTTCCTCCAATTTCAATTGCAATTCACATCCGCTGCCCACCCCACTAGCCTCCCAATTTTATGCCAACTAGCAGCCTAATAATTAGTAGCTGGGAGGCCAAGGGTAAACTTTGGACCAACTACTTCTAAAGATATTTCGGGTACACGATATCGATATCAAACGTAACACTATATGGTGTGTGACTTTTTAGGTTCACTACCCGCTAGTAATTAGATAATATCGAAACCCCTTTCAATATCAGTCAACCATTTAATCCATCACTAAAAATTTTTCAAATCCCGATGACGTTTCGAGAGTTCATGATTAGCGTGTAACAATAGTTCAAGACAGTATATGTGGTAGTAAATTTTCACTTCAAGTGAACTTATTATGGTTGACGATTACCGTATGCTATAATTCTTTCATCATCTAACGTCCTGACTAAGCGAGAGCCATAGAGTGATAAACTCACAAACTCAGTAACTATGTGTCAGACCTCATTAATGTGACTAGATGACACCTCAGAAAACACC
The DNA here is from genome assembly GCF_014633365.1 of Diospyros lotus. Lineage (NCBI taxonomy): Eukaryota > Viridiplantae > Streptophyta > Magnoliopsida > Ericales > Ebenaceae > Diospyros > Diospyros lotus. Next base: position 32,544,460 of record NC_068350.1, read on the forward strand.
TTTCTTTACTTTCAATCTACCTTGACCAGTGACTGTCTTGTCACACTAATAGTAGATCACATAGGACGTTCACTTTATCAAATATTGACGAGGGCGATGAATCCTATTCCCAACACCAATCTCCGTATACTAACAATACGGAACCACATAGATGAACGTTTTCACATCTCAATTGGATGGTTTGGATCATTAGCAAATCCCGTACACCAATACACAAAACAACTGTGTCAGTTCAAGTCTATGGATCAACACACCATCACAACTTGATGACTCGACCATTATCCACCATGCTATGTGGTCAATCATCGGCGTCACATCCAGCTGATCGTTCCCCAACAACCACCCACAAATCCACTAGCGAGATCTCATATCATATGGCGCATGACACACCACATTTCCATTGGTATTTCCATACCGAACGAGGTAGTAACCCTTGTGCTAGTCCATACTCGATTAATCGGAGTCTCCATCCAAACAATCTAAGGACTAGGAATAGTTTAAGAAGTTATGTTATTAGATAATTTTGTCACATAGTCTCAACACCTCGAGAATAAGATTATCAAATAAAAGATCTAGGGACTCATTCATATAATTGATTGGAAAAAATATAAATGAAGAAAATCTTGTCTTTTATAGATTTATTCAAAGATACAATTAATGCATAAAACAAACCCGCTAGATGTCATCCAAATCTAGTATGAGGGCACACAATACTAACATAGTCTCCTGTGGATGTTCTCGAGGAAGGTTATCTTGGAGATAGTTTTCTAGGAGGTTCTCCTGGAGACCTCTTTCCAAGATTGTCCCATAATTTTCTTCTTACAGAACTCTTTAATGAATAATATCCCTTAACCTTTTTCAATCTCCTAGAGATGTGTTTGTAGTTCATTTTCTTGAAGGTGTGATGAATTGTTTTATAAAATATGAGGTAATGGAGTATGCGTGAGAGCATTTTAGAGGAATGTAGCCATCTCTCAAACAGTTTTAGTTCTCTTTTCATGATATCTCTTTAAAGCTTCATATTCACTTAGGGAGTGTTTGTTAATCAAGATAAGAGGGATAAAATGTCAGATATGGGAAGCATTCCGGATATTTGGTCTTTCTAACGTGTTTGTTAAGCTTATCTGACCACTTCAGAAAAAGCTCTCACGTGACCTCTTATCTCTCCCTTTCAAAATAAATTTATCCAACCTTCCCCCTCGAATAAATTTATTTAGCTCTTTCAAGATAAACCTCAATTACTTACATACCCTTTATAAGATAGTTAATACCATTTAATGCATTTTAAAGATTTAAATTTATTAAGAAAACTTATTTATTTAACTCTTATAATTAATATTATTTAATACATTTTTAAATTGTTATATGTTTTGACAATTTTTAAATTTTAAATGACATTATTCATTTCATTGATTTTTAAAATTTAAATTTCTCTCTCTTTATATATATATTTTATTAACTAATATAATTCATTTCACCAATTTTTAAATTATTTTATTTAATTTTATATTTTATTACCTATTATGAAAATATGTTTTGGCCATTTTTAATTATCTAGGTGGAATTATTGTAATTATAAAAATAATTATTTCTATTTTTCAACTCTTTTTAAATTTATTTTTGAACATGAATTTAGAAAATAAAATATTAATTTTAATTTTAATTTTAATTTTTTTTGACAATTCATATTAATCATAAAATACTTTTTAATCATAAATTTGGTAATAGGATATTTTGGTAAAAAAACTCTTATCTTGGTGCTTATCATATGCATTAACAAACACATAAAAAGAAAAAATACAATTATCAGTAGATTTCAAAAAAATTAACAAACACTCTGAAATGCATTTCAAACTTATCTTGATACCTCTTATCTTACTCATTTTAACAAACGCCCCCTTAGTGGGATAGTTAGAGGAACTATTTCAGAGACTCTATAAACTTCAGACAAAGCAGTCTCCTGAAGTCTAAAATTAGGAGAGCTATTATCATTAGAACCCTTTTCATCATGTCTATTACCCACGACTTGAGATCTTGTGTGAACCATTTTAGTATCCTTAGGCTTTTTAAATGCTTCCTACAAATGTCTTTAATTGTTGTCATTCGAACACCACAATGAATTTATTTATTGGGAACATCGTTGTCAAGTTGTTCAAACTCTACAAGAAAGGGAATGATTAGATGGTGTAGGGCAATTCCTATGCAAACACTCCGATACTTAATTAGACACTAAACTTCATTAAAGACTTAAATGCAATACTGAAATCAGTATAAGAGACATAATTTTTTTTACAATAAGAACTCATCTATTTATAGTATTTTGACATCCACTAGAATTAGAATTTTTATGGATAATATCTATCTTTTTCGTGAAACTCTTAAAGGAATTTTTGAATATCAAATTTATCTTATTTGCGTTACATTTGGGACCTTTCCAAAAGAGGGGAAATTTACATAAATTAATTAAATAAATGATTTTATCTTAATTTAATTAAGAACTTAATTAAATTACCCAAATTCTATAATAAGTTTAAATAAAATATTTGATCCAAATCTAATTTAATCCAAATATAAAATTTAATTTAATATTTGGCTCAAATACTTTATTTAGCCCAAATATATATATATATATATTATTTTTTATTTGTCACTCCAACAAATATAAAAAATTATTAAATTAAAAACTTCTTCATAATTTAATCAATTACTATTTTAAGAAATTTTTTGCTTTATAACGACCCCTCGTTTCTGAGATATTACAGCCTCCCGAAGCTTGTTACACTTTTTGGGAGACTAGATAATCTCTTGGTTTTTTAGATCAGGTCTCTTGAAAATGTATCCAGTCCATGTTTTTTTTTTGAAGATTTTCAGTCTTTGAGAGACATAGCCTCGCAGAGATAATTCTGGCTTCCATTTTTAGCCCAAAAATTATTGTAGGCTTTTAGTTTTTTTTTTTTTTTTTAAGTTTTTTAGTAATTTTTGCTTATGACACATCAACAACAAAAATCTTTAACAATTATTTTTGACCAAATTCATATTTTTGTCCCTATATTTTCACGTTTTTTCGTATGATTACCCAAACTTTTCATTGTTTTGATAACACCATTATACCTGTATTTTTGAATCAATTTCACCCCTTATATTGATATTTTTTTTTCGCATGGCAATCCGAACTTTTTATTGTTTTGATTACACCTCTGTATCTATATTTTTGAGTTAATTTAACCTTTATACTTTGATGTGTAAAAAGAAAGAAAAGGTTAAATTGAATCATAGCACTTTACCTTTTTTTTATATATATATATCAAAATAAATGAGTTAAAGTAACTTTATAATGTAGGTAAATAAATGTAATCAAAATAACGAAAAAATTTAGTTTTCTAAAAAAAAAAAAATAAGATCAAAATATAGAAATTAAATTGACACAAAAATATAGATCTAATGATGTAATTGAAATACTAAATAATTTGAATGGCCATAAAAAAAAGTGAATCTAAAAATAAAAATATAGATTTAGTCATTATTTTTTTAGATGTACGGAGTAAATAACTTCGGTCATGGACAATGCCATGCCTAACAAACAAAACATCTAAAAATTAGAAAATTTAAACCTTAAATCATAAAAAAATTATTATACGTGGTAAGCCACATACTCTTTTCATAAGAGATAAATACGAAACTTGTGGACTGGCAAGGCCCTGGGATTAGGCCTCAAGATCTGGGCTGATGGGCCCACCACTTAAGCGTAAGTTATGGCAGGACTTGGACGTCACCTATAGATAAACATGAAAACAACGAGGAAAAAAAGAAAGAAGAAAATAATAAAGAATATATAAACTGCAATACAGAAGAAAAATATTTAAATAAATTATGATTATCATATCACACAGCTGATCCTCGCGAGAGCCAACCATTATTTGCCATGTGTACCATTAAATTACAACCCTAACCTCGACAGGCATCCGCAGTCGGAGGAATTTTAGGATCGTGCCCGGGGTTCGATCCCGGCGGACCATAATCCATTACCTCTGCTTCGTCGTTGTCTGATTGTGTCGTCACCCCTTCCTTCTCAGTTTTCACGCCTGAAACTCTCCGATCACCGCCTCCGCCCACTGCCATCTCCTCCGATTTCGGTTTCGATCGATGAATCTCATCTGAAACGACGAAATTCACATCGAATTGAGAAGCGATTCAATTCGAGGAAATCGCCGTGATTAATAAAGGTAGAATCGAGGAAGCCACGGTTTACAGGTAGGTTTTAACATCGTTTTCCTCCGAGATGATGAAAGCATCGAAACGATTAGAGAATAAATTTTGAGTAAGGATGAGAACTTACTTGAGGTGCGAATTGCAGTCATGGAGGAGAAGAAGCAAGACGAAACCATCGCCATGAGTAGCAGTGCGAGAAGTTGCTTCTCTTCCATCGGTGTTTGAAATCGCCGGACCCGACAATTGAACGTAAAAACCATGGGAATTACTGCCGGCGGTTTATATAGTACAGAGGATGAAGAGAATTTGTATTTAGATTTAATGGAATTAGAATTCAAAAATATTATTTCAGCATTTTTAATCCATCACGTCACGTTAGGCTCTATATTAATATTTTATATATTTATATTCATAAAAAATTGAATTTAAATATTTAAATAATATTTTTTGTTTTCAATTTCTGTTGATAGACGATTGACCGAACTGTCAATTCTCTCTTCACAGTTTATGCACTACCGCCGTAGAGTCTTTCCGTCAAAGTGTCGATCATGAAAGAGAATGGATGAAGATGGCCTTTATCTAGGTTTGTCAAACAGGCCGGGCGGCCCATTAACTGGAGAAAAAGTGGGCTCCGATCGGGCTTTCTGGCTCACCAGCCCGGTCCACTAGCTCAACCCACTAGCCTAACAAGCTGGGCCCGTTGGCCCGACCATAATAAAATGATTAATAATAAATTAAAAAGAACATTGAAAGGAGTATTTTTATAATTACTTTGAATAAAAATTTATAAAATATTTTAAAATTGTATGTTTAACTATTATTTTAATAATAAAAAATTGTCTGGATTTCCACGAATTTATTTGGTCTTTTTGGAAGTAAAAAGGTTAATTTTGTCATAATTTTTAAAATTATAAGAGTCTATTTAGTTATTTTAAGAGTAAGAAAGTCAAATGGAGCTCAAATCAAGAGAGAATTTAACACTTTAGATGTTAAAATTATAAAGGACAAACATTGATAATATAGAGACAAAATCAATTTGATTTCTTCAACATCGTGTGTTTAAAGTTGTATAAAATGAATGTGAAGCAATGTACATTTAGCCTTGCAGACTTGAGATTATTTATATTCTCCGGACAACTTAATAATTTGAGCCATCATTATAACTATTATCATTGCTATGTTTTTGTAAAAATAAGGGCTTGAATTTTCTGTTCTATCTGTTATTATTTATATGTGATCAGAATATATACAAATGGTACATCTACGAGATCCCTCAATTTTACGGATAACAACTAGAGTGATATACTTGACAAGAATAGAGATTACAGATGTACAAGAGAAAATCAAGATAAATAAGAGATTATATATGTCAGATATGATTCTAATACTCCCCCTCAAATTTGTGCATGGAGATCACAAATGCCCAACTTGCGCTTTGTTTTGGGTATTTTCCGGATAAAATTAAATGGACTTGACTCAAACCAGAAGGCCAGACCAAACTCCCGAAACCCAGCGGGCCCAAGGCAAATCGTAGATCAAGCTCACAACAATGCCTCCTAGCTCGCTGGCCGACCTTTCAGCTCGCTTAACAAAAGAACGCGAAGTAATCGGAGGCAATATTCACCCACCTTATCAAAAAATAAATCAAATCCTTAAAAACATAGGATTCGTGCCCGATTGTGTGGAGCTGATAAGGAAATACTATCATCAAGATATTATCCTTCTATACTTAGAATTTATTCAAATTGTAAACACCCCACTCTATCAATAAGGGTCAAGAGCCATTGTATAAAAGGCAAGCAATAATATATTGTGACTTTGGGGCAATAATCAGATAACAGTTGTGGAGTAAGCATCGTTCTGGTCAAACCACGTAAAAATCCTTTTATGTGCTTTCTCTTCCTCTCTTTCGTATTTATTTTCTCAGTGCGAGCAAGACGAATCACAGTCGACCAATTTTCATTGTCGACATGTTTTAGTAGCTAAAAGTGGTCGAAATGTAGTGCCTTTGTGAACATATTTGCAGGTTGTTCTTGAGTTGGAATATGATGGGTGCTGATAATATTAAGAGCAAGCTGTTCTCGAACGAAATGACAATCTATCTCAATGTGTTTAGTGTGTTCATGAAAAATTGGATTAGAAGCTATGTGTAATGCAGCTTGATTGTCACAATAAAGGTGTATCGGTTCCGAATAAGTGACAGTAAGACTAGAGAGGAGATTGCACAACCATATTATTTCACTAGTAATAGCAACCATGGACCTATACTCGATTTCTGCTAAGGATCGGGAAACTGTTGATTGTTTCTTGGTCTTCCAAGATATGGGAGCGTTATCGAGTTGGGTACAAAAGCTAGACGTGGACCTCCTAGTTAATGGGAAGCTTACCTAATCTGAATCACAAAAACCTCTTAGTCGAAGATCATTATGTGACAGAAAGAAGAGACCTTGACTAGGAGAGGACTTCAAATAGTGCAACACTCACATGCAAGCTTCAAGATGGTTTTGTCATGGACATTGCATGCATTGGCTGAGAACATGCACGGAATACTTGATATATGGGAGAGTGATGGTCAAATAGATGAGTTTCCCAACCAGTCTGCGATAAGGGCTAGGATCATTAAGGACTTTGCTATCATTAAGTAAGAGGTTATGCTGTTGTGCCATGGGAAAATGAGAGGGTTTACAACCCTTGCCTCTTTTCATTTGAGATCCTTGTTAGCCTGGGAAAAGGATTTTGGCTCATCTTGGATGGAGATGGCCAAGAGAAAGGCTTTATGTGAAGGGGAAAATCGTGAATAAGAAAGGTGACAAGAGATTGGGTAAGAATTACCTGAGGAAACTACATTGGACATAGGTGAGTTGGAAGATGATACTCCAAGGAGTTCACACTCATAATCTTGAAGATGTTGTGGTGGTTGATGATTGTGTTGTGGCCTTTCAATCTTTGGATGCTCACTGGTCATGGTTAGGATCAAATTCTCATCAGAAGGGGCAGCAAATTCTGTTTAAAGTATTGGTTCACTAGGTATGATCTGAGCATTGTCACGATCTACTTCTTGAATTGGGAGAGGAATGACAACTTGAGGTGCTTTAGTGGTTTCTAGATTATTTGTTAGAAATGGGAAGCACTGTTCATAGAAGATAACATCACATGAAGTATAAATTCTTTTGGTGCTTAAATTATATACACAATATCCCTTCTGCCCCATAGGAATATCCAATAAACACACAAGGGTGTGAATGAGACCCAAATTTATCCTTTTGCTTAGCTAGATCATGAGCATAACAAAGGCACCCAAAATTCCACAAATGAGTATAAATAGGAGTTTTTCCAAAATAAACTTCAAAAGGGGTTTTTCCATTTAACTTGGGAGTGGGCATGTAATTAATCAAGTATGTTGCTATTAGAACACATTCACCCCAAAAATTGATGGATAACCTAGCTTGAAACCGCAAAGCTCTTGCCACTTCTAGGATAGATGTGGCGGTGTTTTCTTTCCACCACTCCATTTTGTTATGGTGTATGAATACAAGAAGTTTGATGTATAATGCCTTTTTCTTGAATTTTTTTTGACAAAGGTCCTAAAATGAATTCTAAGGCATTATCACTTCTGACTTGTTTAACATCTCGGTCAAATTGTGTTCTAACCATAACATGAAAATGAACAAAGTGAGAGTAAGCGTCTGATTTTTGTTGCAACAAATAAACCCAAGTGCATCTACTATGGTCATCAACAATGGTAAGAAAATAATGTGCACCAATATGTGAAGCTATTTTGTATGGACCCCAAATATCGATGTGAACTAAATAAAAAGGAAAGAAGGATTTATTGAAACTTAGAGGAAAAGAAGTACGAGTTTGTTTAGAACGATGGCAAACTTCACAACACTTATCAAATTTTGTGACAGGCAATTTTGATATTGAAAGAATAAGAGACAAACGATCAAAAGATAAATATCCTAAATGTTGATGCCACATATTTGAACTAGAATTTGAGCTAACCACAACAGCACGATGAGCGTGAATTCCCTTGAAGTAGTACAACCCTTCTCGCATTTCACCTGTTCCAATTAGCTTCCTCGTGGCAAGGTCCTACAAAACACAAAATTCATGAAAAAAAATGGCAGCACAATTTAAGGCCTTAGTTAGCTTACTAATGGACAATAGGTTGCATGTGAACTGGGGGACATATAGAACATTGTCAAGAGTAATATTATGAGATAAAGGGACACAACCACATGCTTGAATAGATAAATAAGTACCATCTGGTAGGTGCATATGAGGTGCAGATTGCATCTATGTTTGATTTGAAAATATAGAAGGGCAAGAGGTCATGCGATCTGATGTACCACTATCTAAGATCCAATCTGGATATTTACAAGCAGTTTGGGTAATCTTTCCAACAAAGCTAGTTGCATGGTTTTGGTTGCCATTGAGTAAGGCCATAAGCTGATCATATTGATCTGGAGTCAATCCTGTGATTAGTGAAGTGATTGATGAGGGTACTGCAACATTTTGCAGTGAAGTGGCGGCTTGATTAGCAATTGGTGGATTGAATCGTTCCTTTGATGACCTCCATCTACTATTCTAGTCTGCTAGGTAACCATTTAATTTGAAGCATTTTTCTTTTATGTGGCCTAACGTTTTGTAGTGTTTACAGTGTGGTCGGTTCCTAGTTTTTTATTGTGTGCCTTGTTGTTATCCATCTCTCTTGAACTTCTAACTGCAAAGGCTACTGAATCACCCACAGTTGATCAACTGTTAGCAATTTTCAATTGTTTTTCTTCTTTAGCAACCAACGCATAAGCTTTGGACAAATTCGGAAGCAGTTCCATGTTCAGAATCTGCAATCTTTCCATACCATAGTTATCATTCAAACCCATGAGGAATTGATGCAACTTTTTAGTATCATGTTTAGACACTAACTCTTTTGTAGCGCCACATGTGCATTGTGGGACTTTAGAATAAGTTCCAAGTTCATCCCACAACCTCTTTACTTTAGTATAGTAGGCTGATACAAAGAGATCTTCTTGATGCGCAAGAGAAATCTCACACTTTATCTCGTGGATGCGTGGCACATTGCTTTGCAAGAAGCGTTCTTCCAGATCCTTCCATATCTCATGTGCTTCATCATAGAAGGAAATGTTGTTTTGTAAATCCTTGTTGAGTGAGTTAAAAATCCATGCGACCACCATTGCGTTGCATTTTACCCAAGCATCTAGATCTGGATTTGAGTCTTCAGGATTAAAAAGAGTCTCATCTATAAAACCAATATTATTTTTGGCTCGCAGGGTATTAGTCACGACTCTGCACCAAGTAGGGTAGTTCGCCTCATTGAGTGGATAGGAAACCAGGGCATTACTTGGGCTGTCTGAGGGGGTAAGATGATAAGGAGATGTTGGTCCTTATCCCAACAAAGTTGTCTTTGATTCCTTTGGTGGGTCTTGAATCGAACTATGATCCGCTTTATCACTCATAACGACAGAAAAAACCACAGGCCTAATTTCTATGGAAACTACTTTGATACCATGTAAAAATAAGGGCTTGAATTTTTTGTTCTATTTGTTCTCATTCATATGTGATCAGAATATATACAAAGGGTACAGCTACAAGATTCCTCAATCTTAGGGATAACAACTAAAGTCTAGTGATATACTTGACAAGAATAGAGATTACAAATGTACAAGAGAAAATCAAGCTAAATTAGAGATTATATATATCATATATGATTCTAATAGTATTATAGAGGAAAATCTACAACGACTATCATTGCAAGGTAAATTTTTTGGGCATGATGAATACCATGCCCAGAAAATCACATTCATAAAAAATTTCAACTCTTTTTAGTCATAGAAAATATATAAAATATTTGTCAAGTTTGAATAAGGTGGTGGAGATAGGGTCTTATATCCATACCTTACTTTTTTTCTTTTTTTTTTTTTTTCTATAAATGAGTGCATTAACCAAAAACAAAATATGTACATAGAATAGGGTAGGGCATCCCCTAAGGTAATTAAAAGAAAAGACTAAATATCAAGGTAGAAAGACAAATGCTCTCTAGCTCCAAAATCACAAAAGGAACGAGAAAACGAGACCAAGTCCTATTAAAGACAACTCATAGAAAGGCACCAGTAGTAAGTCAAAGCCAATCCTTGAAGGGAACGGCAAAATGCAATGTACATAACCTAGTCCACACTGATCTGTCCTTGTCATAGAAGCGTCGATTATTGCGCTCGCACAAGAGAAAATAAACCACTGCCTAGAGAACTAAATGATGAGACTTTCCACGGGTTCTTGCCACTCCACTTTCTAGTTGCCCATATAACCCCCGATCCCATATTTTCCAAGGCGAAACAAATTTCACCTTAACCCTAAAATGAATAATATTACCCACCCCGAGAAAGGGAAGTCAAAGAACAAATGACTGTACCTTTCCATTGCTACTTACACATGAAGCATTTGTTGGGAAAAGATAAATAGAGATTAAGATGGTCCAAGATGGATGATGCCCCCATAGGCCAGCACCACTCTCCATTATGAAGAATCTCTAATACTCAGGCTTCAATAAATAGGTTCAACTGTTTGGCAACTAATAGGAGAACCTATCCATTAAAACCCCCAAAGGGTGCCATGAAACATACCATAGAAATACTTATCAACTATTACCAATTTTTCATCTAAAATGGCGGTGAACCAAGTCTCGGAAAGTAATAAGCTTTCTCCATACCATGGATAAGAATAAGGTCTAGGAAGCATAAAAAAACATCGTCCTCACAGCTGGTAATTATGTACCCAACGGTTGGATGCACAAAGACTCACAGGAATTCTCTAAGAGGCGCCAAATCAGTTTGGCTACCAAAGCTTGATTCCATCTGAAAAGAGGCTTGATACCTAAACCCTCTTACTCTTTAGGGTAACACATTTCATGCTAAGCCACCTTCGTCTTATGAGTATTAAAGTTAGTGCCACTCCACAAGAAAGCCCGAATAAGAGATTCCAACTCCTTTTATCACCTACTTAGGAAGGATAAACAGAAAAGTCCAATAACCATGAAAAGTGGATAACACGAACTTTACCAACTAAAGACGACCCCCCAAAGGATAAATGCTTGCTTCACCAAGAACCAACTTGCTTTTGAACTTTATCCAGAATTAGGCGACAATCCTTATAAAATAGCATGAAGGTAAGCAAAGGAACCTAACAACAATCCCCTTATGAAACTTGATGCTAGGTATAAAGCAGTCATTTTTTGCCAAGTTTGCCACAAACCTTGACATCGCAGTGAACTTTTCCAAACAAGATTTTAGAGTACCCATCAAGCCAGGACCTCAATGGGAGAAAAGCAACATATCATCAACAAACATAAGCATGACTATCCGAGTCTGCTCACATAACCAATGAAACTAGAAAGTATTCGTTAGGGAATAATAGTTCACAACCCCCTATAGAACCTGCATCACCAAAATAAAAAAGTAAGGTGACAAGGGGTCCCCCTAACTAAGGCCCCAACCACCAGTAAGAAACCCATGAAGATTGCTATAAACTTTTATAGAATACCTAGGAAAGGTGTTGCTTAGAAAAATATCCAAAGTGGGGTGAATTAGATTTTTCAAAAAATTTTAATTTTAGTTCTTGTTGAAAACTCTTAAATTGTGATCTTGTTAAATGGTGATTGTAGTATGAATAAGAACAATAAAATTAAATAATCACAAAGAACACGAGAATTTTTATAGAGATTCGACTTTTAATAGCCTAATCATCTTTCTCAAGATTGAACTTGAAGATTTCACTAGGGAAATATAACACTAGCTTTTAATTGGAATTAGAACTAATATACAATCTATTGCCTAAGTAAGAACCACTAGCACACTGCTAACAAATACAAACCCCCCACACAACAAGTGAGTAAAACAACAAATTTACAACTAGAGACAATTTCAAACAAGTCGTCAATGTTGAGAATTCTACCAGGCAACACACTTCCAACACTTTGAACTTTCTCACTCTTATTTGAATGCTTTTCCAATAGTTTGTTTTGTCTATCTTTAGCCTCCATACTCACCACATATATATATATATATATACATCTTTAGAGAACTAGTTGTTACAAAGAAGGGCAAAGAGTAATTTTGAATTTCAAAAATTCTTTAGCTTTTTCAAGCCGCAATTGAATCATATCAGCATCTGTGGGTATCTTAGTTCACAAACTTATCAGAAAAATATATTGTACAAAAAGACAATCATAGAAAACTTGATATCAAAATTAGCCATAAGCTTTTTGAGACAAAAAGATCATATGAGTTAGAGACAAGAAAATCAGGATCAACAAAAATGAAGTCAAAACACAAATTCTTTTTTTTTTTCAAAAAGAGATTTTGCTTTGTGCATGAGGAAATTAGGATATGATTTTAAGGTACAAGGTGAAATTTTTTTTTGTATAAATATACCTATCGTACCCCTCCCTCTTGGAGAGAAAGCTCTCGAGGAGATGGCTGCGGAGGCCTTTTGGCAGCTGTCAATAGGCTATCTTGGAAAGCCCCTTGGAGGTGTCTCTCTAAAAGGCTTCTCTCTCGGGGAAGAGCGGATAGAGGCCTTTCCCCGGTCCTAGAATAACTTTCTCGAGAAGCCTCTTCAAGAGGCCAGCAAGGCCATTGCACACGTGTCCCAATCAATCATCGAGACCTGGACTCCTATAAAAGGCAAGGCACAACACGATTGGTAGGATCTAGACGTCTAATAACCGAATCTTGATTCTCTCAAACTTTCTTTTTCGAAGTCCTTAACATTTCTTTCCAAGACCTTTTCCCTTTTTCCATACTAACTTGACCGTCTGAGGGTCTTTGTGGGAGATCCTTCCCACAAGCCTTCTAATATTTGTCCCATGCTGCAGTTCTTCCAGAAGCTGAATCAAGGTCATCATTGTCTCTCCAAGAGAACCCTTGTTCTCTCCTAGGCCCTTGAAGCACCTTCCCGAAAAAGACTCGTTCTCTTTCTAAAAGCCAATCAATTCCTCTTTGAGACGTGTTTTAGATGTCCCCGAGAGCTGTATACCCAAAATCGGGTGTCGGGCCAGTCATACCTTTTCGAGAGACACTGCCTCTTCGAG